>NC_141240.1:1200000-1800000 GCF_054856555.1 Leptonotus elevatus | reverse complement strand
AAAATGAGCATAAGCACAATGAAATAAAGGCTGGAATCATCTTCAGGATGCTAAAATACACTAAATACAGCAAAAAGTTAGAGTCTACAACGTTTAGTTTAGGTGTGAGAGCCAAGATGAACTTTTTATTGCTGCAATTTCAGCCCCTGATTGTACACTTCAGGTAAACTGTCAAAATCTTCAAAATGAGCATAAGCACATTGAAATAAATGCTGGAATCATCTTTAGGATGCTAAAATACACTAAATGCAGCAAAAAGTTAGAGTCTACAACATTTAGTAAAGGTGTGAGAGCTAAAATGAACTTTTTATTGCTTTAAATGCGTTTTCATCCCGATTGTACACTTCAGGTGAAACTGTCAAAATCTTCAAAATGAGCATGAGCACATTGAAATAAATGCTGGAATCATCTTCAGGATGCTAAAATACACTAAACACAGCAAAAAGTTTGAGTCTACAACGTTTAGTTTAGGTGTGAGAGCCAAGATGAACTTTTTATTGCTGCAATTTCAGCCCTTGATTGTACACTTCAGGTGAAACTGTCAATATCTTCAAAATGAGCATAAGCACAATGAAATTATTGCTGGAATCGTCTTTAAGTTGCTAAAATACACTAAATACAGTAAAACGTTTGAGTCTACAACGTTTAGTTTAGGTGTGAGAGCCAAGATGAACTTTTTATTGCTGCAATTTCAGCCCCTGATTGTACACTTCAGGTGAAACTGTCAAAATCTTCAAAATGAGCATAAGCACATTGAAATAAATGCTGGAATCATCTTCAGGATGCTAAAATACACTAAATACAGCAAAAAGTTTGAGTCTACAACGTTTAGTTTAGGTGTGAGAGCCAAGATTAACTTTTTATTGCTGTAATTTCAGCCCCTGATTGTACACTTCAGGTGAAACTGTCAAAATCTTCAAAATGAGCATAAGCACATTGAAATAAATGCTGGAATCATCTTCAGGATGCTAAAATACACTAAATGCAGCAAAAAGTTAGAGTCTACAACATTTAGTAAAGGTGTGAGAGCTAAAATGAACTTTTTATTGCTTTAAATGCGTTTTCAGCCCGATTGTACACTTCAGGTGAAACTGTCAAAATCTTCAAAATGAGCATGAGCACATTGAAATAAATGCTGGAATCATCTTCAGGATGCTAAAATACACTAAACACAGCAAAAAGTTTGAGTCTACAACGTTTAGTTTAGGTGTGAGAGCCAAGATGAATTTTTTATTGCTGCAATTTCAGCCCCTGATTGTACACTTCAGGTGAAACTGTCAATGTCTTCAAAATTAGCATAAGCACAATGAAATTATTGCTGGAATCGTCTTTAAGATGCTAAAATACACTAAATACAGCAAAAAGTTTGAGTCTACAACGTTTAGTTAAGGTGTGAGACCCAAAATGAACTTTTTATTGCTTTCAATGCGATTTCAGCCCCTGATCGTACACTTCAGGTGAAACTGTCAAAATCTTCAAAATGAGCATAAGCACAATGAAATAAATGCTGGAATCATATTCAGGATGCTAAAATACACTAAATACAGCAAAAAGTTTGAGTCTACAACGTTTAGTTAAGGTGTGAGAGCCAAGATTAACTTTTTATTGCTGTAATTTCAGCCCCTGATTGTACACTTCAGGTGAAACTGTCAAAATCTTCAAAATGAGCATAAGCACTATGAAATAAATGCTGGAATCATCTTCAGGATGCTAAAATACACTAAATACAGCAAAAAGTTTGAGTCTACAACGTTTAGTTAAGTAGTGAGAGCCAAAATGAACTTTTTTTTGCTTTAAATGCGTTTTCAGCCCGATTGTACACTTCAGGTGAAACTGTCAAAATCTTAAAAATGAGCATGAGCACATTGAAATAAATGCTGGAATCATCTTCAGGATGCTAAAATACACTAAACACAGCAAAAAGTTTGAGTCTACAACGTTTAGTTTAGGTGTGAGAGCCAAGATGAACTTTTTATTGCTGCAATTTCTGCCCCTGATTGTACACTTCAGGTGAAACTGTCAATATCTTTAAAATGAGCATAAGCACAATGAAATTATTGCTGGAATCGTCTTTAAGATGCTAAAATACACTAAATACAGCACAAAGTTAGAGTCTACAACGTTTAGTTTAGGTGTGAGAGCCAAGATGAACTTTTTATTGCTGCAATTTCAGCCCGTAATTGTACACTTCAGGTGAAACTGTCAATATCTTCAAAATGAGCATAAGCACAATGAAATTATTGCTGGAATTGTCTTCAAGATGCTAAAATAGACTAATTACAGCAAAAAGTTTGAGTCTACAACGTTTAGTTAAGGTGTGAGAGCCAAAATGAACTTTTTATTGCTTTAAATGCGTTTTCAGCCCGATTGTACACTTCAGGTGAAACTGTCAAAATCTTTAAAATGAGCATAAGCACAATGAAATAAAGGCTGGAATCATCTTCAGGATGCTAAAATACACTAAATACAGCAAAAAGTTAGAGTCTACAACGTTTAGTTTAGGTGTGAGAGCCAAGATGAACTTTTTATTGCTGCAATTTCAGCCCCTGATTGTACACTTCAGGTGAAACTGTCAAAATCTTCAAAATGAGAATAAGCACATTGAAATAAATGCTGGAATCATCTTTAGGATGCTAAAATACACTAAATGCAGCAAAAAGTTAGAGTCTACAACATTTAGTAAAGGTGTGAGAGCTAAAATGAACTTTTTATTGCTTTAAATGCGTTTTCATCCCGATTGTACACTTCAGGTGAAACTGTCAAAATCTTCAAAATGAGCATGAGCACATTGAAATAAATGCTGGAATCATCTTCAGGATGCTAAAATACACTAAACACAGCAAAAAGTTTGAGTCTACAACGTTTAGTTTAGGTGTGAGAGCCAAGATGAACTTTTTATTGCTGCAATTTCAGCCCTTGATTGTACACTTCAGGTGAAACTGTCAATATCTTCAAAATGAGCATAAGCACAATGAAATTATTGCTGGAATCGTCTTTAAGTTGCTAAAATACACTAAATACAGTAAAACGTTTGAGTCTACAACGTTTAGTTTAGGTGTGAGAGCCAAGATGAACTTTTTATTGCTGCAATTTCAGCCCCTGATTGTACACTTCAGGTGAAACTGTCAAAATCTTCAAAATGAGCATAAGCACATTGAAATAAATGCTGGAATCATCTTCAGGATGCTAAAATACACTAAATACAGCAAAAAGTTTGAGTCTACAACGTTTAGTTTAGGTGTGAGAGCCAAGATTAACTTTTTATTGCTGTAATTTCAGCCCCTGATTGTACACTTCAGGTGAAACTGTCAAAATCTTCAAAATGAGCATAAGCACATTGAAATAAATGCTGGAATCATCTTCAGGATGCTAAAATACACTAAATGCAGCAAAAAGTTAGAGTCTACAACATTTAGTAAAGGTGTGAGAGCTAAAATGAACTTTTTATTGCTTTAAATGCGTTTTCAGCCCGATTGTACACTTCAGGTGAAACTGTCAAAATCTTCAAAATGAGCATGAGCACATTGAAATAAATGCTGGAATCATCTTCAGGATGCTAAAATACACTAAACACAGCAAAAAGTTTGAGTCTACAACGTATAGTTTAGGTGTGAGAGCCAAGATGAATTTTTTATTGCTGCAATTTCAGCCCCTGATTGTACACTTCAGGTGAAACTGTCAATGTCTTCAAAATTAGCATAAGCACAATGAAATTATTGCTGGAATCGTCTTTAAGATGCTAAAATACACTAAATACAGCAAAAAGTTTGAGTCTACAACGTTTAGTTAAGGTGTGAGACCCAAAATGAACTTTTTATTGCTTTCAATGCGATTTCAGCCCCTGATCGTACACTTCAGGTGAAACTGTCAAAATCTTCAAAATGAGCATAAGCACAATGAAATAAATGCTGGAATCATATTCAGGATGCTAAAATACACTAAATACAGCAAAAAGTTTGAGTCTACAACGTTTAGTTAAGGTGTGAGAGCCAAGATTAACTTTTTATTGCTGTAATTTCAGCCCCTGATTGTACACTTCAGGTGAAACTGTCAAAATCTTCAAAATGAGCATAAGCACTATGAAATAAATGCTGGAATCATCTTCAGGATGCTAAAATACACTAAATACAGCAAAAAGTTTGAGTCTACAACGTTTAGTTAAGGTGTGAGAGCCAAAATGAACTTTTTTTTGCTTTAAATGCGTTTTCAGCCCGATTGTACACTTCAGGTGAAACTGTCAAAATCTTAAAAATGAGCATGAGCACATTGAAATAAATGCTGGAATCATCTTCAGGATGCTAAAATACACTAAACACAGCAAAAAGTTTGAGTCTACAACGTTTAGTTTAGGTGTGAGAGCCAAGATGAACTTTTTATTGCTGCAATTTCTGCCCCTGATTGTACACTTCAGGTGAAACTGTCAATATCTTTAAAATGAGCATAAGCACAATGAAATTATTGCTGGAATCGTCTTTAAGATGCTAAAATACACTAAATACAGTAAAAAGTTTGAGTCTACAATGTTTAGTTTAGGTGTGAGAGCCAAGATGAACTTTTTATTGTTGCAATTTATGCCCGTGATTGTACACTTCAGGTGAAACTGTCAATATCTTCAAAATGAGCATAAGCACAATGAAATTATTGCTGGAATCGTCTTCAAGATGCAAAAATAGACTAAATACAGCAAAAAGTTTGAGTCTACAACGTTTAGTTAAGGTGTGAGAGCCAAAATGAACTTTTTATTGCTTTCAATGCGATTTCAGCCCCTGATCGTACACTTCAGGTGAAACTGTCAAAATCTTCAAAATGAGCATAAGCACAATGAAATAAATGCTGGAATCATATTCAGGATGCTAAAATACACTAAATACAGCAAAAAGTTTGAGTCTACAACGTTTAGTTTAGGTGTGAGAGCCAAGATTAACTTTTTATTGCTGTAATTTCAGCCCCTGATTGTACACTTCAGGTGAAACTGTCAAAATCTTCAAAATGAGCATAAGCACATTTAAATAAATGCTGGAATCATCTTCAGGATGCTAAAATACACTAAATACAGCAAAAAGTTTGAGTCTACAACGTTTAGTTTAGGTGTGAGAGCCAAGATTAACTTTTTATTGCTGTAATTTCAGCCCCTGATTGTACACTTCAGGTGAAACTGTCAAAATCTTCAAAATGAGCATAAGCACAATGAAATTAATGCTGGAATCATCTTCAGGATGCTAAAATACACTAAATACAGCACAAAGTTAGAGTCTACAACGTTTAGTTTAGGTGTGAGAGCCAAAATGAACTTTTTATTGCTTTAAATGCGTTTTCAGCCCGATTGTACACTTCAGGTGAAACTGTCAAAATCTTTAAAATGAGTATAAGCACAATGAAATAAAGGCTGGAATCATCTTCAGGATGCTAAAATACACTAAATACAGCAAAAAGTTTGAGTCTACAACGTTTAGTTTAGGTGTGAGAGCCAAGATGAACTTTTTATTGCTGCAATTTCAGCCCCTGATTGTACACTTCAGGTGAAACTGTCAATATCTTCAAAATGAGCATAAGCACAATGAAATTGTTGCTGGAATCGTCTTCAAGATGCTAAAATAGTCTAAATACAGCAAAAAGTTTGAGTCTACAACGTTTAGTTTAGGTGTGAGAGCCAAGATGAACTTTTTATTGCTGCAATTTCAGCCCGTGATTGTACACTTCAGGTGAAACTGTCAAAATCTTCAAAATGAGCATAAGCACATTGAAATAAATGCTGGAATCATCTTCAGGATGCTAAAATACACTAAATGCAGCAAAAAGTTAGAGTCTACAACATTTAGTAAAGGTGTGAGAGCCAAAATTTACTTTTTATTGCTTTAAATGCGTTTTCAGCCCCTGATTGTACACTTCAGGTGAAACTGTCAAAATCTTCAAAATGAGCATAAGCACAATGAAATTAATGCTGGAATCATCTTCAGGATGCTAAAATACACTAAATACAGCACAAAGTTAGAGTCTACAACGTTTAGTTTAGGTGTGAGAGCCAAGATGAACTTTTTATTGCTGCAATTTCAGCCCGTGATTGTACACTTCAGGTGAAACTGTCAATATCTTCAAAATGAGCATAAGCACAATGAAATTATTGCTGGAATTGTCTTCAAGATGCTAAAATAGACTAATTACAGCAAAAAGTTTGAGTCTACAACGTTTAGTTAAGGTGTGAGAGCCAAAATGAACTTTTTATTGCTTTAAATGCGTTTTCAGCCCGATTGTACACTTCAGGTGAAACTGTCAAAATCTTTAAAATGAGCATAAGCACAATGAAATAAAGGCTGGAATCATCTTCAGGATGCTAAAATACACTAAATACAGCAAAAAGTTTGAGTCTACAACGTTTAGTTTAGGTGTGAGAGCCAAGATTAACTTTTTATTGCTGTAATTTCAGCGCCTGATTGTACACTTCAGGTGAAACTGTCAAAATCTTCAAAATGAGCATAAGCACATTGAAATAAATGCTGGAATCATCTTCAGGATGCTAAAATACACTAAATGCAGCAAAAAGTTAGAGTCTACAACATTTAGTAAAGGTGTGAGAGCTAAAATGAACTTTTTATTGCTTTAAATGCGTTTTCATCCCGATTGTACACTTCAGGTGAAACTGTCAAAATCTTCAAAATGAGCATGAGCACATTGAAATAAATGCTGGAATCATCTTCAGGATGCTAAAATACACTAAACACAGCAAAAAGTTTGAGTTTACAACGTTTAGTTTAGGTGTGAGAGCCAAGATGAATTTTTTATTGCTTTAAATGCATTTTCAGTCCGATTGTACACTTCAGGTGAAACTGTCAAAATCTTCAAAATGAGCATAAGCACAATGAAATAAATGCTGGAATCATCTTCAGGATGCTAAAATACACTAAATGCAGCAAAAAGTTAGAGTCTACAACATTTAATAAAGGTGTGAGAGCTAAAATGAACTTTTTATTGCTTTAAATGCGTTTTCAGCCCGATTGTACACTTCAGGTGAAACTGTCAAAATCTTCAAAATGAGCATGAGCACATTGAAATAAATGCTGGAATCATCTTCAGGATTCTAAAATACACTAAACACAGCAAAAAGTTTGAGTCTACAACGTTTAGTTTAGGTGTGAGAGCCAATATGAATTTTTTATTGCTGCAATTTCAGCCCCTGATTGTACACTTCAGGTGAAACTGTCAATGTCTTCAAAATTATTATAAGCACAATGAAATTATTGCTGGAATCGTCTTTAAGATGCTAAAATACACTAAATACAGCAAAAAGTTTGAGTCTACAACGTTTAGTTAAGGTGTGAGAGCCAAAATGAACTTTTTATTGCTTTCAATGCGTTTTCAGCCCCCGATTGTACACTTCAGGTGAAACTGTCAAAATCTTCAAAATGAGCATAAGCACAATGAAATTAATGCTGGAATCATCTTCAGGATGCTAAAATACACTAAATACAGCAAAAAGTTAGAGTCTACAACGTTTAGTTTAGGTGTGAGAGCCAAGATGAACTTTTTATTGCTGCAATTTCAGCCCGTGATTGTACACTTCAGGTGAAACTGTCAATATCTTCAAAATGAGCATAAGCACAATGAAATTATTGCTGGAATTGTCTTCAAGATGCTAAAATAGACTAATTACAGCAAAAAGTTTGAGTCTACAACGTTTAGTTAAGGTGTGAGAGCCAAAATGAACTTTTTATTGCTTTAAATGCGTTTTCAGCCCGATTGTACACTTCAGGTGAAACTGTCAAAATCTTTAAAATGAGCATAAGCACAATGAAATAAAGGCTGGAATCATCTTCAGGATGCTAAAATACACTAAATACAGCAAAAAGTTAGAGTCTACAACGTTTAGTTTAGGTGTGAGAGCCAAGATGAACTTTTTATTGCTGCAATTTCAGCCCCTGATTGTACACTTCAGGTGAAACTGTCAAAATCTTCAAAATGAGCATAAGCACATTGAAATAAATGCTGGAATCATCTTCAGGATGCTTAAATACACTAAATACAGCAAAAAGTTTGAGTCTACAACGTTTAGTTTAGGTGTGAGAGCCAAGATTAACTTTTTATTGCTGTAATTTCAGCCCCTGATTGTACACTTCAGGTGAAACTGTCAAAATCTTCCAAATGAGCATAAGCACATTGAAATAAATGCTGGAATCATCTTTAGGATGCTAAAATACACTAAATGCAGCAAAAAGTTAGAGTCTACAACATTTAGTAAAGGTGTGAGAGCTAAAATGAACTTTTTATTGCTTTAAATGCGTTTTCATCCCGATTGTACACTTCAGGTGAAACTGTCAAAATCTTCAAAATGAGCATGAGCACATTGAAATAAATGCTGGAATCATCTTCAGGATGCTAAAATACACTAAACACAGCAAAAAGTTTGAGTCTACAACGTTTAGTTTAGGTGTGAGAGCCAAGATGAACTTTTTATTGCTGCAATTTCAGCCCTTGATTGTACACTTCAGGTGAAACTGTCAATATCTTCAAAATGAGCATAAGCACAATGAAATTATTGCTGGAATCGTCTTTAAGTTGCTAAAATACACTAAATACAGTAAAAAGTTTGAGTCTACAACGTTTAGTTTAGGTGTGAGAGCCAAGATGAACTTTTTATTGCTGCAATTTCAGCCCCTGATTGTACACTTCAGGTGAAACTGTCAAAATCTTCAAAATGAGCATAAGCACATTGAAATAAATGCTGGAATCATCTTCAGGATGCTAAAATACACTAAATACAGCAAAAAGTTTGAGTCTACAACGTTTAGTTTAGGTGTGAGAGCCAAGATTAACTTTTTATTGCTGTAATTTCAGCCCCTGATTGTACACTTCAGGTGAAACTGTCAAAATCTTCAAAATGAGCATAAGCACATTGAAATAAATGCTGGAATCATCTTCAGGATGCTAAAATACACTAAATGCAGCAAAAAGTTAGAGTCTACAACATTTAGTAAAGGTGTGAGAGCTAAAATGAACTTTTTATTGCTTTAAATGCGTTTTCAGCCCGATTGTACACTTCAGGTGAAACTGTCAAAATCTTCAAAATGAGCATGAGCACATTGAAATAAATGCTGGAATCATCTTCAGGATGCTAAAATACACTAAACACAGCAAAAAGTTTGAGTCTACAACGTTTAGTTTAGGTGTGAGAGCCAAGATGAATTTTTTATTGCTGCAATTTCAGCCCCTGATTGTACACTTCAGGTGAAACTGTCAATGTCTTCAAAATTAGCATAAGCACAATGAAATTATTGCTGGAATCGTCTTTAAGATGCTAAAATACACTAAATACAGCAAAAAGTTTGAGTCTACAACGTTTAGTTAAGGTGTGAGACCCAAAATGAACTTTTTATTGCTTTCAATGCGATTTCAGCCCCTGATCGTACACTTCAGGTGAAACTGTCAAAATCTTCAAAATGAGCATAAGCACAATGAAATAAATGCTGGAATCATATTCAGGATGCTAAAATACACTAAATACAGCAAAAAGTTTGAGTCTACAACGTTTAGTTAAGGTGTGAGAGCCAAGATTAACTTTTTATTGCTGTAATTTCAGCCCCTGATTGTACACTTCAGGTGAAACTGTCAAAATCTTCAAAATGAGCATAAGCACAATGAAATAAATGCTGGAATCATCTTCAGGATGCTAAAATACACTAAATACAGCAAAAAGTTTGAGTCTACAACGTTTAGTTAAGGTGTGAGAGCCAAAATGAACTTTTTTTTGCTTTAAATGCGTTTTCAGCCCGATTGTACACTTCAGGTGAAACTGTCAAAATCTTAAAAATGAGCATGAGCACATTGAAATAAATGCTGGAATCATCTTCAGGATGCTAAAATACACTAAACACAGCAAAAAGTTTGAGTCTACAACGTTTAGTTTAGGTGTGAGAGCCAAGATGAACTTTTTATTGCTGCAATTTCTGCCCCTGATTGTACACTTCAGGTGAAACTGTCAATATCTTTAAAATGAGCATAAGCACAATGAAATTATTGCTGGAATCGTCTTTAAGATGCTAAAATACACTAAATACAGTAAAAAGTTTGAGTCTACAATGTTTAGTTTAGGTGTGAGAGCCAAGATGAACTTTTTATTGTTGCAATTTATGCCCGTGATTGTACACTTCAGGTGAAACTGTCAATATCTTCAAAATGAGCATAAGCACAATGAAATTATTGCTGGAATCGTCTTCAAGATGCAAAAATAGACTAAATACAGCAAAAAGTTTGAGTCTACAACGTTTAGTTAAGGTGTGAGAGCCAAAATGAACTTTTTATTGCTTTCAATGCGATTTCAGCCCCTGATCGTACACTTCAGGTGAAACTGTCAAAATCTTCAAAATGAGCATAAGCACAATGAAATAAATGCTGGAATCATATTCAGGATGCTAAAATACACTAAATACAGCAAAAAGTTTGAGTCTACAACGTTTAATTTAGGTGTGAGAGCCAAGATTAACTTTTTATTGCTGTAATTTCAGCCCCTGATTGTACACTTCAGGTGAAACTGTCAAAATCTTCAAAATGAGCATAAGCACATTTAAATAAATGCTGGAATCATCTTCAGGATGCTAAAATACACTAAATACAGCAAAAAGTTTGAGTCTACAACGTTTAGTTTAGGTGTGAGAGCCAAGATTAACTTTTTATTGCTGTAATTTCAGCCCCTGATTGTACACTTCAGGTGAAACTGTCAAAATCTTCAAAATGAGCATAAGCACAATGAAATTAATGCTGGAATCATCTTCAGGATGCTAAAATACACTAAATACAGCACAAAGTTAGAGTCTACAACGTTTAGTTTAGGTGTGAGAGCCAAGATGAACTTTTTATTGCTGCAATTTCAGCCCGTGATTGTACACTTCAGGTGAAACTGTCAATATCTTCAAAATGAGCATAAGCACAATGAAATTATTGCTGGAATTGTCTTCAAGATGCTAAAATAGACTAATTACAGCAAAAAGTTTGAGTCTACAACGTTTAGTTAAGGTGTGAGAGCCAAAATGAACTTTTTATTGCTTTAAATGCGTTTTCAGCCCGATTGTACACTTCAGGTGAAACTGTCAATATCTTCAAAATGAGCATAAGCACAATGAAATTATTGCTGGAATTGTCTTCAAGATGCTAAAATAGACTAATTACAGCAAAAAGTTTGAGTCTACAACGTTTAGTTAAGGTGTGAGAGCCAAAATGAACTTTTTATTGCTTTAAATGCGTTTTCAGCCCGATTGTACACTTCAGGTGAAACTGTCAAAATCTTTAAAATGAGCATAAGCACAATGAAATAAAGGCTGGAATCATCTTCAGGATGCTAAAATACACTAAATACAGCAAAAAGTTTGAGTCTACAACGTTTAGTTTAGGTGTGAGAGCCAAGATTAACTTTTTATTGCTGTAATTTCAGCGCCTGATTGTACACTTCAGGTGAAACTGTCAAAATCTTCAAAATGAGCATAAGCACATTGAAATAAATGCTGGAATCATCTTCAGGATGCTAAAATACACTAAATGCAGCAAAAAGTTAGAGTCTACAACATTTAGTAAAGGTGTGAGAGCTAAAATGAACTTTTTATTGCTTTAAATGCGTTTTCATCCCGATTGTACACTTCAGGTGAAACTGTCAAAATCTTCAAAATGAGCATGAGCACATTGAAATAAATGCTGGAATCATCTTCAGGATGCTAAAATACACTAAACACAGCAAAAAGTTTGAGTTTACAACGTTTAGTTTAGGTGTGAGAGCCAAGATGAATTTTTTATTGCTTTAAATGCATTTTCAGTCCGATTGTACACTTCAGGTGAAACTGTCAAAATCTTCAAAATGAGCATAAGCACAATGAAATAAATGCTGGAATCATCTTCAGGATGCTAAAATACACTAAATGCAGCAAAAAGTTAGAGTCTACAACATTTAATAAAGGTGTGAGAGCTAAAATGAACTTTTTATTGCTTTAAATGCGTTTTCAGCCCGATTGTACACTTCAGGTGAAACTGTCAAAATCTTCAAAATGAGCATGAGCACATTGAAATAAATGCTGGAATCATCTTCAGGATTCTAAAATACACTAAACACAGCAAAAAGTTTGAGTCTACAACGTTTAGTTTAGGTGTGAGAGCCAATATGAATTTTTTATTGCTGCAATTTCAGCCCCTGATTGTACACTTCAGGTGAAACTGTCAATGTCTTCAAAATTAGCATAAGCACAATGAAATTATTGCTGGAATCGTCTTTAAGATGCTAAAATACACTAAATACAGCAAAAAGTTTGAGTCTACAACGTTTAGTTAAGCAATAAGGTGTGAAATTATTGCTGGAATCGTCTTTAAGATGCTAAAATACACTAAATACAGCAAAAAGTTTGAGTCTACAACGTTTAGTTAAGGTGTGAGAGCCAAAATGAACTTTTTATTGCTTTCAATGCGTTTTCAGCCCCCGATTGTACACTTCAGGTGAAACTGTCAAAATCTTCAAAATGAGCATAAGCACAATGAAATTAATGCTGGAATCATCTTCAGGATGCTAAAATACACTAAATACAGCAAAAAGTTAGAGTCTACAACGTTTAGTTTAGGTGTGAGAGCCAAGATGAACTTTTTATTGCTGCAATTTCAGCCCGTGCTTGTACACTTCAGGTGAAACTGTCAATATCTTCAAAATGAGCATAAGCACAATGAAATTATTGCTGGAATTGTCTTCAAGATGCTAAAATAGACTAATTACAGCAAAAAGTTGGGGTCTACAACGTTTAGTTAAGGTGTGAGAGCCAAAATGAACTTTTTATTGCTTTAAATGCGTTTTCAGCCCGATTGTACACTTCAGGTGAAACTGTCAAAATCTTCAAAATGAGCATAAGCACAATGAAATAAAGGCTGGAATCATCTTCAGGATGCTAAAATACACTAAATACAGCAAAAAGTTTGAGTTTACAACGTTTAGTTTAGGTGTGAGAGCCAAGATGAACTTTTTATTGCTGCAATTTCAGCCCCTGATTGTACACTTCAGGTGAAACTGTCAATATCTTCAAAATGAGCATAAGCACAATGAAATTATTGCTGGAATCGTCTTCAAGATGCTAAAATAGACTAAATACAGCAAAAAGTTTGAGTCTACAACGTTTAGTTTAGGTGTGAGAGCCAAGATGAACTTTTTATTGCTGCAATTTCAGCCCGTGATTGTACACTTCAGGTGAAACTGTCAAAATCTTCAAAATGAGCATAAGCACATTGAAATAAATGCTGGAATCATCTTCAGGATGCTAAAATACACTAAATACAGCAAAAAGTTTGAGTCTACAACGTTTAGTTTAGGTGTGAGAGCCAAGATTAACTTTTTATTGCTGTAATTTCAGCCCCTGATTGTACACTTCAGGTGAAACTGTCAAAATCTTCAAAATGAGCATAAGCACATTGAAATAAATGCTGGAATCATCTTCAGGATGCTAAAATACACTAAATGCAGCAAAAAGTTTGAGTCTACAACATTTAGTAAAGGTGTGAGAGCTAAAATGAACTTTTTATTGCTTTAAATGCGTTTTCATCCCGATTGTACACTTCAGGTGAAACTGTCAAAATCTTCAAAATGAGCATGAGCACATTGAAATAAATGCTGGAATCATCTTCAGGATGCTAAAATACACTAAACACAGCAAAAAGTTTGAGTTTACAACGTTTAGTTTAGGTGTGAGAGCCAAGATGAATTTTTTATTGCTGCAATTTCAGCCCCTGATTGTACACTTCAGGTGAAACTGTCAATGTCTTCAAAATGAGCATAAGCACATTGAAATAAATGCTGGAATCATCTTCAGGATGCTAAAATACACTAAACACAGCAAAAAGTTTGAGTCTACAACATTTAGTTAAGGTGTGAGAGCCAAAATGAACTTTTTATTGCTTTAAATGAATTTTCAGCCCGATTGTACACTTCAGGTGAAACTGTCAAAATCTTCAAAATGAGCAAAAGCACAATGAAATTAATGCTGGAATCATCTTCAAGTTGCTAAAATACACTAATGACAGCAAAAAGTTTGAGTTTACAAAATTTAGTTAAGGTGTGAGAGCCTAAATGAACTTTGTATTGCTTTAAATGCATTTTCAGCCCGATTGGACACTTCAAGTGAAGTTGTCAAAATCTTCAAAATGAGCAAAAGCACAATGAAATTAATGCTGGAATCATCTTCAAGTTGCTAAAATACACTAATGACAGCAAAAAGTTTGAGTCTACAACATTTAGTTAAGGTGTGAGAGCCTAAATTAACTTTGTATTGCTTTAAACGCGTTTTCAGCCCCTGATTGTACACTTCAGGTGAAACTGTCAAAATCTTCAAAATGAGCAAAAGCACAATGAAATTAATGCTGGAATCATCTTCAAGTTGCTAAAATACACTAATGACAGCAAAAAGTTTGAGTCTACAACATTTAGTTAAGGTGTGAGAGCCAAAATGAACTTTGTATTGCTTTAAATGCATTTTCAGCCCGATAGTACACTTCAGGTGAAACTGTCAAAATCTTCAAAATGAGCATGAGCACATTGAAATAAATGCTGGAATCATCTTCAGGATGCTAAAATACACTAAACACAGCAAAAAGTTTGAATCTACAACGTTTAGTTAAGGTGTGAGAGCCAAAATGAACTTTTTATTGCTTTCAATGCGTTTTCAGCCCCTGATTGTACACTTCAGGTGAAACTGTCAAAATCTTCAAAATGAGCATAAGCAAAATGAAATAAATGCTGGTATCATCTTCAGGATGCTAAAATACACTAAATACAGCAAAAAGTTTGAATCTACAACGTTTAGTTTAGGTGTGAGAGCCAAGATGAACTTTTTATTGCTGCAATTTCAGCCCGTGATTGTACACTTCAGGTGAAACTGTCAATATCTTCAAAATAAGCATAAGCACAATGAAATAAATGCTGGAATCATATTCAGGATGCTAAAATACACTAAATACAGCAAAAAGTTTGAGTCTACAACGTTTAGTTTAGGTGTGAGAGCCAAGATTAACTTTTTATTGCTGTAATTTCAGCCCCTGATTGTACACTTCAGGTGAAACTGTCAAAATCTTCAAAATGAGCATAAGCACATTTAAATAAATGCTGGAATCATCTTCAGGATGCTAAAATACACTAAATACAGCAAAAAGTTTGAGTCTACAACGTTTAGTTTAGGTGTGAGAGCCAAGATTAACTTTTTATTGCTGTAATTTCAGCCCCTGATTGTACACTTCAGGTGAAACTGTCAAAATCTTCAAAATGAGCATAAGCACAATGAAATTAATGCTGGAATCATCTTCAGGATGCTAAAATACACTAAATACAGCACAAAGTTAGAGTCTACAACGTTTAGTTTAGGTGTGAGAGCCAAAATGAACTTTTTATTGCTTTAAATGCGTTTTCAGCCCGATTGTACACTTCAGGTGAAACTGTCAAAATCTTTAAAATGAGTATAAGCACAATGAAATAAAGGCTGGAATCATCTTCAGGATGCTAAAATACACTAAATACAGCAAAAAGTTTGAGTCTACAACGTTTAGTTTAGGTGTGAGAGCCAAGATGAACTTTTTATTGCTGCAATTTCAGCCCCTGATTGTACACTTCAGGTGAAACTGTCAATATCTTCAAAATGAGCATAAGCACAATGAAATTGTTGCTGGAATCGTCTTCAAGATGCTAAAATAGTCTAAATACAGCAAAAAGTTTGAGTCTACAACGTTTAGTTTAGGTGTGAGAGCCAAGATGAACTTTTTATTGCTGCAATTTCAGCCCGTGATTGTACACTTCAGGTGAAACTGTCAAAATCTTCAAAATGAGCATAAGCACATTGAAATAAATGCTGGAATCATCTTCAGGATGCTAAAATACACTAAATGCAGCAAAAAGTTAGAGTCTACAACATTTAGTAAAGGTGTGAGAGCCAAAATTTACTTTTTATTGCTTTAAATGCGTTTTCAGCCCCTGATTGTACACTTCAGGTGAAACTGTCAAAATCTTCAAAATGAGCATAAGCACAATGAAATTAATGCTGGAATCATCTTCAGGATGCTAAAATACACTAAATACAGCACAAAGTTAGAGTCTACAACGTTTAGTTTAGGTGTGAGAGCCAAGATGAACTTTTTATTGCTGCAATTTCAGCCCGTGATTGTACACTTCAGGTGAAACTGTCAATATCTTCAAAATGAGCATAAGCACAATGAAATTATTGCTGGAATTGTCTTCAAGATGCTAAAATAGACTAATTACAGCAAAAAGTTTGAGTCTACAACGTTTAGTTAAGGTGTGAGAGCCAAAATGAACTTTTTATTGCTTTAAATGCGTTTTCAGCCCGATTGTACACTTCAGGTGAAACTGTCAAAATCTTTAAAATGAGCATAAGCACAATGAAATAAAGGCTGGAATCATCTTCAGGATGCTAAAATACACTAAATACAGCAAAAAGTTTGAGTCTACAACGTTTAGTTTAGGTGTGAGAGCCAAGATTAACTTTTTATTGCTGTAATTTCAGCGCCTGATTGTACACTTCAGGTGAAACTGTCAAAATCTTCAAAATGAGCATAAGCACATTGAAATAAATGCTGGAATCATCTTCAGGATGCTAAAATACACTAAATGCAGCAAAAAGTTAGAGTCTACAACATTTAGTAAAGGTGTGAGAGCTAAAATGAACTTTTTATTGCTTTAAATGCGTTTTCATCCCGATTGTACACTTCAGGTGAAACTGTCAAAATCTTCAAAATGAGCATGAGCACATTGAAATAAATGCTGGAATCATCTTCAGGATGCTAAAATACACTAAACACAGCAAAAAGTTTGAGTTTACAACGTTTAGTTTAGGTGTGAGAGCCAAGATGAATTTTTTATTGCTTTAAATGCATTTTCAGTCCGATTGTACACTTCAGGTGAAACTGTCAAAATCTTCAAAATGAGCATAAGCACAATGAAATAAATGCTGGAATCATCTTCAGGATGCTAAAATACACTAAATGCAGCAAAAAGTTAGAGTCTACAACATTTAATAAAGGTGTGAGAGCTAAAATGAACTTTTTATTGCTTTAAATGCGTTTTCAGCCCGATTGTACACTTCAGGTGAAACTGTCAAAATCTTCAAAATGAGCATGAGCACATTGAAATAAATGCTGGAATCATCTTCAGGATTCTAAAATACACTAAACACAGCAAAAAGTTTGAGTCTACAACGTTTAGTTTAGGTGTGAGAGCCAATATGAATTTTTTATTGCTGCAATTTCAGCCCCTGATTGTACACTTCAGGTGAAACTGTCAATGTCTTCAAAATTAGCATAAGCACAATGAAATTATTGCTGGAATCGTCTTTAAGATGCTAAAATACACTAAATACAGCAAAAAGTTTGAGTCTACAACGTTTAGTTAAGGTGTGAGAGCCAAAATGAACTTTTTATTGCTTTCAATGCGTTTTCAGCCCCCGATTGTACACTTCAGGTGAAACTGTCAAAATCTTCAAAATGAGCATAAGCACAATGAAATTAATGCTGGAATCATCTTCAGGATGCTAAAATACACTAAATACAGCAAAAAGTTAGAGTCTACAACGTTTAGTTTAGGTGTGAGAGCCAAGATGAACTTTTTATTGCTGCAATTTCAGCCCGTGATTGTACACTTCAGGTGAAACTGTCAATATCTTCAAAATGAGCATAAGCACAATGAAATTATTGCTGGAATTGTCTTCAAGATGCTAAAATAGACTAATTACAGCAAAAAGTTTGAGTCTACAACGTTTAGTTAAGGTGTGAGAGCCAAAATGAACTTTTTATTGCTTTAAATGCGTTTTCAGCCCGATTGTACACTTCAGGTGAAACTGTCAAAATCTTTAAAATGAGCATAAGCACAATGAAATAAAGGCTGGAATCATCTTCAGGATGCTAAAATACACTAAATACAGCAAAAAGTTAGAGTCTACAACGTTTAGTTTAGGTGTGAGAGCCAAGATGAACTTTTTATTGCTGCAATTTCAGCCCCTGATTGTACACTTCAGGTGAAACTGTCAAAATCTTCAAAATGAGCATAAGCACATTGAAATAAATGCTGGAATCATCTTCAGGATGCTTAAATACACTAAATACAGCAAAAAGTTTGAGTCTACAACGTTTAGTTTAGGTGTGAGAGCCAAGATTAACTTTTTATTGCTGTAATTTCAGCCCCTGATTGTACACTTCAGGTGAAACTGTCAAAATCTTCCAAATGAGCATAAGCACATTGAAATAAATGCTGGAATCATCTTTAGGATGCTAAAATACACTAAATGCAGCAAAAAGTTAGAGTCTACAACATTTAGTAAAGGTGTGAGAGCTAAAATGAACTTTTTATTGCTTTAAATGCGTTTTCATCCCGATTGTACACTTCAGGTGAAACTGTCAAAATCTTCAAAATGAGCATGAGCACATTGAAATAAATGCTGGAATCATCTTCAGGATGCTAAAATACACTAAACACAGCAAAAAGTTTGAGTCTACAACGTTTAGTTTAGGTGTGAGAGCCAAGATGAACTTTTTATTGCTGCAATTTCAGCCCTTGATTGTACACTTCAGGTGAAACTGTCAATATCTTCAAAATGAGCATAAGCACAATGAAATTATTGCTGGAATCGTCTTTAAGTTGCTAAAATACACTAAATACAGTAAAAAGTTTGAGTCTACAACGTTTAGTTTAGGTGTGAGAGCCAAGATGAACTTTTTATTGCTGCAATTTCAGCCCCTGATTGTACACTTCAGGTGAAACTGTCAAAATCTTCAAAATGAGCATAAGCACATTGAAATAAATGCTGGAATCATCTTCAGGATGCTAAAATACACTAAATACAGCAAAAAGTTTGAGTCTACAACGTTTAGTTTAGGTGTGAGAGCCAAGATTAACTTTTTATTGCTGTAATTTCAGCCCCTGATTGTACACTTCAGGTGAAACTGTCAAAATCTTCAAAATGAGCATAAGCACATTGAAATAAATGCTGGAATCATCTTCAGGATGCTAAAATACACTAAATGCAGCAAAAAGTTAGAGTCTACAACATTTAGTAAAGGTGTGAGAGCTAAAATGAACTTTTTATTGCTTTAAATGCGTTTTCAGCCCGATTGTACACTTCAGGTGAAACTGTCAAAATCTTCAAAATGAGCATGAGCACATTGAAATAAATGCTGGAATCATCTTCAGGATGCTAAAATACACTAAACACAGCAAAAAGTTTGAGTCTACAACGTTTAGTTTAGGTGTGAGAGCCAAGATGAATTTTTTATTGCTGCAATTTCAGCCCCTGATTGTACACTTCAGGTGAAACTGTCAATGTCTTCAAAATTAGCATAAGCACAATGAAATTATTGCTGGAATCGTCTTTAAGATGCTAAAATACACTAAATACAGCAAAAAGTTTGAGTCTACAACGTTTAGTTAAGGTGTGAGACCCAAAATGAACTTTTTATTGCTTTCAATGCGATTTCAGCCCCTGATCGTACACTTCAGGTGAAACTGTCAAAATCTTCAAAATGAGCATAAGCACAATGAAATAAATGCTGGAATCATATTCAGGATGCTAAAATACACTAAATACAGCAAAAAGTTTGAGTCTACAACGTTTAGTTAAGGTGTGAGAGCCAAGATTAACTTTTTATTGCTGTAATTTCAGCCCCTGATTGTACACTTCAGGTGAAACTGTCAAAATCTTCAAAATGAGCATAAGCACAATGAAATAAATGCTGGAATCATCTTCAGGATGCTAAAATACACTAAATACAGCAAAAAGTTTGAGTCTACAACGTTTAGTTAAGGTGTGAGAGCCAAAATGAACTTTTTTTTGCTTTAAATGCGTTTTCAGCCCGATTGTACACTTCAGGTGAAACTGTCAAAATCTTAAAAATGAGCATGAGCACATTGAAATAAATGCTGGAATCATCTTCAGGATGCTAAAATACACTAAACACAGCAAAAAGTTTGAGTCTACAACGTTTAGTTTAGGTGTGAGAGCCAAGATGAACTTTTTATTGCTGCAATTTCTGCCCCTGATTGTACACTTCAGGTGAAACTGTCAATATCTTTAAAATGAGCATAAGCACAATGAAATTATTGCTGGAATCGTCTTTAAGATGCTAAAATACACTAAATACAGTAAAAAGTTTGAGTCTACAATGTTTAGTTTAGGTGTGAGAGCCAAGATGAACTTTTTATTGTTGCAATTTATGCCCGTGATTGTACACTTCAGGTGAAACTGTCAATATCTTCAAAATGAGCATAAGCACAATGAAATTATTGCTGGAATCGTCTTCAAGATGCAAAAATAGACTAAATACAGCAAAAAGTTTGAGTCTACAACGTTTAGTTAAGGTGTGAGAGCCAAAATGAACTTTTTATTGCTTTCAATGCGATTTCAGCCCCTGATCGTACACTTCAGGTGAAACTGTCAAAATCTTCAAAATGAGCATAAGCACAATGAAATAAATGCTGGAATCATATTCAGGATGCTAAAATACACTAAATACAGCAAAAAGTTTGAGTCTACAACGTTTAATTTAGGTGTGAGAGCCAAGATTAACTTTTTATTGCTGTAATTTCAGCCCCTGATTGTACACTTCAGGTGAAACTGTCAAAATCTTCAAAATGAGCATAAGCACATTTAAATAAATGCTGGAATCATCTTCAGGATGCTAAAATACACTAAATACAGCAAAAAGTTTGAGTCTACAACGTTTAGTTTAGGTGTGAGAGCCAAGATTAACTTTTTATTGCTGTAATTTCAGCCCCTGATTGTACACTTCAGGTGAAACTGTCAAAATCTTCAAAATGAGCATAAGCACAATGAAATTAATGCTGGAATCATCTTCAGGATGCTAAAATACACTAAATACAGCACAAAGTTAGAGTCTACAACGTTTAGTTTAGGTGTGAGAGCCAAGATGAACTTTTTATTGCTGCAATTTCAGCCCGTGATTGTACACTTCAGGTGAAACTGTCAATATCTTCAAAATGAGCATAAGCACAATGAAATTATTGCTGGAATTGTCTTCAAGATGCTAAAATAGACTAATTACAGCAAAAAGTTTGAGTCTACAACGTTTAGTTAAGGTGTGAGAGCCAAAATGAACTTTTTATTGCTTTAAATGCGTTTTTAGCCCGATTGTACACTTCAGGTGAAACTGTCAAAATCTTTAAAATGAGTATAAGCACAATGAAATAAAGGCTGGAATCATCTTCAGGATGCTAAAATACACTAAATACAGCAAAAAGTTTGAGTCTACAACGTTTAGTTTAGGTGTGAGAGCCAAGATGAACTTTTTATTGCTGCAATTTCAGCCCCTGATTGTACACTTCAGGTGAAACTGTCAATATCTTCAAAATGAGCATAAGCACAATGAAATTGTTGCTGGAATCGTCTTCAAGATGCTAAAATAGTCTAAATACAGCAAAAAGTTTGAGTCTACAACGTTTAGTTTAGGTGTGAGAGCCAAGATGAACTTTTTATTGCTGCAATTTCAGCCCGTGATTGTACACTTCAGGTGAAACTGTCAAAATCTTCAAAATGAGCATAAGCACATTGAAATAAATGCTGGAATCATCTTCAGGATGCTAAAATACACTAAATGCAGCAAAAAGTTAGAGTCTACAACATTTAGTAAAGGTGTGAGAGCCAAAATTTACTTTTTATTGCTTTAAATGCGTTTTCAGCCCCTGATTGTACACTTCAGGTGAAACTGTCAAAATCTTCAAAATGAGCATAAGCACAATGCAAAATTAATGCTGGAATCATCTTCAGGATGCTAAAATACACTAAATACAGCACAAAGTTAGAGTCTACAACGTTTAGTTTAGGTGTGAGAGCCAAGATGAACTTTTTATTGCTGCAATTTCAGCCCGTGATTGTACACTTCAGGTGAAACTGTCAATATCTTCAAAATGAGCATAAGCACAATGAAATTATTGCTGGAATTGTCTTCAAGATGCTAAAATAGACTAATTACAGCAAAAAGTTTGAGTCTACAACGTTTAGTTAAGGTGTGAGAGCCAAAATGAACTTTTTATTGCTTTAAATGCGTTTTCAGCCCGATTGTACACTTCAGGTGAAACTGTCAAAATCTTTAAAATGAGCATAAGCACAATGAAATAAAGGCTGGAATCATCTTCAGGATGCTAAAATACACTAAATACAGCAAAAAGTTTGAGTCTACAACGTTTAGTTTAGGTGTGAGAGCCAAGATTAACTTTTTATTGCTGTAATTTCAGCGCCTGATTGTACACTTCAGGTGAAACTGTCAAAATCTTCAAAATGAGCATAAGCACATTGAAATAAATGCTGGAATCATCTTCAGGATGCTAAAATACACTAAATGCAGCAAAAAGTTAGAGTCTACAACATTTAGTAAAGGTGTGAGAGCTAAAATGAACTTTTTATTGCTTTAAATGCGTTTTCATCCCGATTGTACACTTCAGGTGAAACTGTCAAAATCTTCAAAATGAGCATGAGCACATTGAAATAAATGCTGGAATCATCTTCAGGATGCTAAAATACACTAAACACAGCAAAAAGTTTGAGTTTACAACGTTTAGTTTAGGTGTGAGAGCCAAGATGAATTTTTTATTGCTTTAAATGCATTTTCAGTCCGAACTTCAGGTGAAACTGTCAAAATCTTCAAAATGAGCATAAGCACAATGAAATAAATGCTGGAATCATCTTCAGGATGCTAAAATACACTAAATGCAGCAAAAAGTTAGAGTCTACAACATTTAATAAAGGTGTGAGAGCTAAAATGAACTTTTTATTGCTTTAAATGCGTTTTCAGCCCGATTGTACACTTCAGGTGAAACTGTCAAAATCTTCAAAATGAGCATGAGCACATTGAAATAAATGCTGGAATCATCTTCAGGATTCTAAAATACACTAAACACAGCAAAAAGTTTGAGTCTACAACGTTTAGTTTAGGTGTGAGAGCCAATATGAATTTTTTATTGCTGCAATTTCAGCCCCTGATTGTACACTTCAGGTGAAACTGTCAATGTCTTCAAAATTAGCATAAGCACAATGAAATTATTGCTGGAATCGTCTTTAAGATGCTAAAATACACTAAATACAGCAAAAAGTTTGAGTCTACAACGTTTAGTTAAGGTGTGAGAGCCAAAATGAACTTTTTATTGCTTTCAATGCGTTTTCAGCCCCCGATTGTACACTTCAGGTGAAACTGTCAAAATCTTCAAAATGAGCATAAGCACAATGAAATTAATGCTGGAATCATCTTCAGGATGCTAAAATACACTAAATACAGCAAAAAGTTAGAGTCTACAACGTTTAGTTTAGGTGTGAGAGCCAAGATGAACTTTTTATTGCTGCAATTTCAGCCCGTGCTTGTACACTTCAGGTGAAACTGTCAATATCTTCAAAATGAGCATAAGCACAATGAAATTATTGCTGGAATTGTCTTCAAGATGCTAAAATAGACTAATTACAGCAAAAAGTTGGGGTCTACAACGTTTAGTTAAGGTGTGAGAGCCAAAATGAACTTTTTATTGCTTTAAATGCGTTTTCAGCCCGATTGTACACTTCAGGTGAAACTGTCAAAATCTTCAAAATGAGCATAAGCACAATGAAATAAAGGCTGGAATCATCTTCAGGATGCTAAAATACACTAAATACAGCAAAAAGTTTGAGTTTACAACGTTTAGTTTAGGTGTGAGAGCCAAGATGAACTTTTTATTGCTGCAATTTCAGCCCCTGATTGTACACTTCAGGTGAAACTGTCAATATCTTCAAAATGAGCATAAGCACAATGAAATTATTGCTGGAATCGTCTTCAAGATGCTAAAATAGACTAAATACAGCAAAAAGTTTGAGTCTACAACGTTTAGTTTAGGTGTGAGAGCCAAGATGAACTTTTTATTGCTGCAATTTCAGCCCGTGATTGTACACTTCAGGTGAAACTGTCAAAATCTTCAAAATGAGCATAAGCACATTGAAATAAATGCTGGAATCATCTTCAGGATGCTAAAATACACTAAATACAGCAAAAAGTTTGAGTCTACAACGTTTAGTTTAGGTGTGAGAGCCAAGATTAACTTTTTATTGCTGTAATTTCAGCCCCTGATTGTACACTTCAGGTGAAACTGTCAAAATCTTCAAAATGAGCATAAGCACATTGAAATAAATGCTGGAATCATCTTCAGGATGCTAAAATACACTAAATGCAGCAAAAAGTTTGAGTCTACAACATTTAGTAAAGGTGTGAGAGCTAAAATGAACTT
Organism: Leptonotus elevatus; assembly: GCF_054856555.1. Taxonomy (NCBI): domain Eukaryota; kingdom Metazoa; phylum Chordata; class Actinopteri; order Syngnathiformes; family Syngnathidae; genus Leptonotus; species Leptonotus elevatus. Next base: position 1,775,738 of record NC_141240.1, on the reverse strand, counting down.
TTTATTGCTTTAAATGCGTTTTCATCCCGATTGTACACTTCAGGTGAAACTGTCAAAATCTTCAAAATGAGCATGAGCACATTGAAATAAATGCTGGAATCATCTTCAGGATGCTAAAATACACTAAACACAGCAAAAAGTTTGAGTTTACAACGTTTAGTTTAGGTGTGAGAGCCAAGATGAATTTTTTATTGCTGCAATTTCAGCCCCTGATTGTACACTTCAGGTGAAACTGTCAATGTCTTCAAAATGAGCATAAGCACATTGAAATAAATGCTGGAATCATCTTCAGGATGCTAAAATACACTAAACACAGCAAAAAGTTTGAGTCTACAACATTTAGTTAAGGTGTGAGAGCCAAAATGAACTTTTTATTGCTTTAAATGAATTTTCAGCCCGATTGTACACTTCAGGTGAAACTGTCAAAATCTTCAAAATGAGCAAAAGCACAATGAAATTAATGCTGGAATCATCTTCAAGTTGCTAAAATACACTAATGACAGCAAAAAGTTTGAGTTTACAAAATTTAGTTAAGGTGTGAGAGCCTAAATGAACTTTGTATTGCTTTAAATGCATTTTCAGCCCGATTGGACACTTCAAGTGAAGTTGTCAAAATCTTCAAAATGAGCAAAAGCACAATGAAATTAATGCTGGAATCATCTTCAAGTTGCTAAAATACACTAATGACAGCAAAAAGTTTGAGTCTACAACATTTAGTTAAGGTGTGAGAGCCTAAATTAACTTTGTATTGCTTTAAACGCGTTTTCAGCCCCTGATTGTACACTTCAGGTGAAACTGTCAAAATCTTCAAAATGAGCAAAAGCACAATGAAATTAATGCTGGAATCATCTTCAAGTTGCTAAAATACACTAATGACAGCAAAAAGTTTGAGTCTACAACATTTAGTTAAGGTGTGAGAGCCAAAATGAACTTTGTATTGCTTTAAATGCATTTTCAGCCCGATAGTACACTTCAGGTGAAACTGTCAAAATCTTCAAAATGAGCATGAGCACATTGAAATAAATGCTGGAATCATCTTCAGGATGCTAAAATACACTAAACACAGCAAAAAGTTTGAATCTACAACGTTTAGTTAAGGTGTGAGAGCCAAAATGAACTTTTTATTGCTTTCAATGCGTTTTCAGCCCCTGATTGTACACTTCAGGTGAAACTGTCAAAATCTTCAAAATGAGCATAAGCAAAATGAAATAAATGCTGGTATCATCTTCAGGATGCTAAAATACACTAAATACAGCAAAAAGTTTGAATCTACAACGTTTAGTTTAGGTGTGAGAGCCAAGATGAACTTTTTATTGCTGCAATTTCAGCCCGTGATTGTACACTTCAGGTGAAACTGTCAATATCTTCAAAATAAGCATAAGCACAATGAAATTATTGCTGGAATTGTCTTCAAGATGCTAAAATAGACTAATTACAGCAAAAAGTTTGAGTCTACAACGTTTAGTTAAGGTGTGAGAGCCAAAATGAACTTTTTATTGCTTTAAATGCGTTTTCAGCCCGATTATACACTTCAGGTGAAACTGTCAAAATCTTCAAAATGAGCATAAGCACAATGAAATAAAGGCTGGAATCATCTTCAGGATGCTAAAATACACTAAATACAGCAAAAAGTTTGAGTCTACAACGTTTAGTTTAGGTGTGAGAGCCAAGATGAACTTTTTATTGCTGCAATTTCAGCCCTTGATTGTACACTTCAGGTGAAACTGTCAATATCTTCAAAATGAGCATAAGCACAATGAAATTATTGCTGGAATCGTCTTTAAGTTGCTAAAATACACTAAATACAGTAAAAAGTTTGAGTCTACAACGTTTAGTTTAGGTGTGAGAGCCAAGATGAACTTTTTATTGTTGCAATTTATGCCCCTGATTGTACACTTCAGGTGAAACTGTCAATATCTTCAAAATGAGCATAAACACAATGAAATTATTGCTGGAATCGTCTTCAAGATGCCAAAATAGACTAAATACAGCAAAAAGTTTGAGTCTACAACGTTTAGTTTAGGTGTGAGAGCCAAGATTAACTTTTTATTGCTGTAATTTCAGCCCCTGATTGTACACTTCAGGTGAAACTGTCAAAATCTTCAAAATGAGCATAAGCACATTGAAATAAATGCTGGAATCATCTTCAGGATGCTAAAATACACTAAATGCAGCAAAAAGTTAGAGTCTACAACATTTAGTAAAGGTGTGAGAGCTAAAATGAACTTTTTATTGCTTTAAATGCGTTTTCAGCCCGATTGTACACTTCAGGTGAAACTGTCAAAATCTTCAAAATGAGCATGAGCACATTGAAATAAATGCTGGAATCATCTTCAGGATGCTAAAATACACTAAACACAGCAAAAAGTTTGAGTCTACAACGTTTAGTTTAGGTGTGAGAGCCAAGATGAATTTTTTATTGCTGCAATTTCAGCCCCTGATTGTACACTTCAGGTGAAACTGTCAATGTCTTAAAAAATTAGCATAAGCACAATGAAATTATTGCTGGAATCGTCTTTAAGATGCTAAAATACACTAAATACAGCAAAAAGTTTGAGTCTACAACGTTTAGTTAAGGTGTGAGAGCCAAAATGAACTTTTTATTGCTTTCAATGCGTTTTCAGCCCCTGATTGTACACTTCAGGTGAAACTGTCAAAATCTTCAAAATGAGCATAAGCACAATGAAATAAATGCTGGTATCATCTTCAGGATGCTAAAATACACTAAATACAGCAAAAAGTTTGAATCTACAACGTTTATTTTAGGTGTGAGAGCCAAGATGAATTTTTTATTGTTGCAATTTCAGCCCGTGATTGTACACTTCAGGTGAAACTGTCAATATCTTCAAAATGAGCATAAGCACAATGAATTTATTGCTGGAATCGTCTTCAAGATGCTAAAATACACTAAATACAGCAAAAAGTTTGAGTCTACAACATTTAGTAAAGGTGTGATAGCCAAAATGAACTTTTTATTGCTTTAAATGCGTTTTCAGCCCGATTGTACACTTCAGGTGAAACTGTCAAAATCTTCAAAATGAGCATGAGCACATTGAAATAAATGCTGGAATCATCTTCAGGATGCTAAAATACACTAAACACAGCAAAAAGTTTGAGTCTACAACGTTTAGTTTAGGTGTGAGAGTCAAGATGAATTTTTTATTGCTGCAATTTCAGCCCCTGATTGTACACTTCAGGTGAAACTGTCAATGTCTTCAAAATTAGCATAAGCACAATGAAATTATTGCTGGAATCGTCTTTAAGATGCTAAAATGCACTAAATACAGCAAAAACTTTGAGTCTACAACGTTTAGTTAAGGTGTGAGAGCCAAAATGAACTTTTTATTGCTTTCAATGCGTTTTCAGCCCCTGATTGTACACTTCAGGTGAAACTGTCAAAATCTTCAAAATGAGCATAAGCACAATGAAATAAATGCTGGTATCATCTTCAGGATGCTAAAATACACTAAATACAGCAAAACGTTTGAATCTACAACGTTTAGTTTAGGTGTGAGAGCCAAGATGAATTTTTTATTGTTGCAATTTCAGCCCGTGATTGTACACTTCAGGTGAAACTGTCAATATCTTCAAAATGAGCATAAGCACAATGAATTTATTGCTGGAATCGTCTTCAAATACACTAAATACAGCAAAAAGTTTGAGTCTACAACATTTAGTAAAGGTGTGAGAGCCAAAATTTACTTTTTATTGCTTTAAATGCGTTTTCAGCCCCTGATTGTACACTTCAGGTGAAACTGTCAAAATCTTCAAAATGAGCATAAGCACAATGAAATTAATGCTGGAATCATCTTCAGGATGCTAAAATACACTAAATACAGCAAAAAGTTTGAGTCTACAACGTTTAGTTTAGGTGTGAGAGCCAAGATGAACTTTTTATTGTTGCAATTTATGCCCCTGATTGTACACTTCAGGTGAAACTGTCAATATCTTCAAAATGAGCATAAACACAATGAAATTATTGCTGGAATCGTCTTCAAGATGCCAAAATAGACTAAATACAGCAAAAAGTTTGAGTCTACAACGTTTAGTTTAGGTGTGAGAGCCAAGATTAACTTTTTATTGCTGTAATTTCAGCCCCTGATTGTACACTTCAGGTGAAACTGTCAAAATCTTCAAAATGAGCATAAGCACATTGAAATAAATGCTGGAATCATCTTCAGGATGCTAAAATACACTAAATGCAGCAAAAAGTTAGAGTCTACAACATTTAGTAAAGGTGTGAGAGCTAAAATGAACTTTTTATTGCTTTAAATGCGTTTTCAGCCCGATTGTACACTTCAGGTGAAACTGTCAAAATCTTCAAAATGAGCATGAGCACATTGAAATAAATGCTGGAATCATCTTCAGGATGCTAAAATACACTAAACACAGCAAAAAGTTTGAGTCTACAACGTTTAGTTTAGGTGTGAGAGTCAAGATGAATTTGTTATTGCTGCAATTTCAGCCCCTGATTGTACACTTCAGGTGAAACTGTCAATGTCTTCAAAATTAGCATAAGCACAATGAAATTATTGCTGGAATCGTCTTTAAGATGCTAAAATGCACTAAATACAGCAAAAACTTTGAGTCTACAACGTTTAGTTAAGGTGTGAGAGCCAAAATGAACTTTTTATTGCTTTCAATGCGTTTTCAGCCCCTGATTGTACACTTCAGGTGAAACTGTCAAAATCTTCAAAATGAGCATAAGCACAATGAAATAAATGCTGGTATCATCTTCAGGATGCTAAAATACACTAAATACAGCAAAACGTTTGAATCTACAACGTTTAGTTTAGGTGTGAGAGCCAAGATGAATTTTTTATTGTTGCAATTTCAGCCCGTGATTGTACACTTCAGGTGAAACTGTCAATATCTTCAAAATGAGCATAAGCACAATGAATTTATTGCTGGAATCGTCTTCAAGATGCTAAAATACACTAAACACAGCAAAAAGTTTGAGTCTACAACATTTAGTAAAGGTGTGAGAGCCAAAATTTACTTTTTATTGCTTTAAATGCGTTTTCAGCCCCTGATTGTACACTTCAGGTGAAACTGTCAAAATCTTCAAAATGAGCATAAGCACAATGAAATTAATGCTGGAATCATCTTCAGGATGCTAAAATACACTAAATACAGCAAAAAGTTTGAGTCTACAACATTTAGTTAAGGTGTGAGAGCCAAAATGAACTTTTTATTGCTTTAACTCTTTGACTTCCAGACGTTTTCAGAAAAGGGATGCCGCCAGTGCCAGCCGATTTAAGCATTTTGACTGATTTTCAAGGTCCACAGAAAATGTTCTGTTTGGACTATGGAAACACACTTACTACCAAATGAAAGATTGGACTTTCATCTTTCATCAGAAAAAAAGAGTTTGTTTCTACCTTATTCCGTTCTTTAGTAATCAACAATAGAAAATGGTTAGTTTGACCCAATTTCGCCTGTGTTGGACCAAAATACGGAGAAATCAAGCTTTTAGTGAAACGATATTATTTCATGCATTCTAGTGAATTTGACACTTCTTTTTGTCCATGAATGATGCCACAAACACCTAAATAGTGCTTTACTTCTATAAAACACTACCACCAAGAATGAAAAAGTGTTTTTTGATAGCAAAATACGTTTATTTACATTCAACAGTGTAACAATTTGACAACAATTTGGCAAACTATTTACAAATGTGTGCAACTGTGGTGCTATTTACAAATATGTGGATGTTTCAACGACAGTTTTTCTTTTTGTAACACTCTCCTGCGTGCAAAGAGACGCAACAGCATTTGCACAACAGATTGCCTCTTCGCGTGCGCCACTTTCTTGCCGGCCGTTTTTTTCCGGGGAATAGCAAGTATATACTGCAGTGTGTCATCAAGTCTAATATCAGGATCATGCTACGGTTACGTTACGGTTTCGTTACGTCTCGCTTCCCCGTGTCCTTCAGTTGCTATACCGGGTGGTAGGAGATGTTCTGATCCATTTTATCCACTCCATTCATGGTGGCATCGTAGTCCAGAAACAGTGTCTTCTCCGTGATCAGACTGTACCCGCTCCTCCGATGAATATGCATTGGACTCGGGGTACTCTTCATTGTCCGATCGAATGTCCGCTTGTGCAGCTCCGCGTTTTCCGGCCTTAGCAGCGCTAGCCGCGCTAAGCCGGTGAGGCTTACTACGTGTTCATAACAGTCACGCCAAAGCTTCCAACTTTGGCGTAGAGCTCGGAGTCCTCATCATCATCATCATCAATCTGCATTGGTCGATGCCAACTCTCCATCGCCCGATCGAATGTCCGATTGTGTAGAAGTACCCGGCCGGCTATTGTGCGCTTTTTCCGGCCTTAGCAGCGCTAGCCGCGCTAGCCGCGCTTACCGGTGAGGCTTACTACGTGTTCATAACAGTCACGCCAAAGCTTCCAACTTTGGCGTAGAGCTCGTTGTCATCATCATCGTTGACATCAATGCGCTTTTTAGTATTGATTGATGCTTTCCGTCTTTGAAAAAAATGCTCAAGCGTGAGCTGCTTGTAACCGGTTGCTTGGTCAAGCCATTGTGGCTTGGATCAGCCATTGTCTCCTCAACACTCTAGCTCCGCCTCATGTCTTCTACTGACGCCCACGGTGGGCGGCCCATCCAACCTTGTGCAAAGAGAGTCATCGCTGCCCTCTAGGGGCCAAAACGAGTCTTTGACTAATCAGATCTGCCTGATACTTTCAGCACAGCTGCCCAAGGCTTTCCTGCACCCGTTTTTGAAAAAAAAAAAAAAAAAACATAGGGGACGTCTTTTAACGTCCTCGGCGCCCTTCCCTAGGTTTATGCTAAACGTTTTATAACGTTTATGGCAGTCAAAGAGTTAAATGCGTTTTCAGCTGATTGTACACTTCAGGTGAAACTGTCAAAATCTTCAAAATGAGCATAAGCACATTTAAATAAATGCTGGAATCATCTTCAGGATGCTAAAATACACTAAATACAGCAAAAAGTTTGAGTCTACAACGTTTAGTATAGGTGTGAGAGCCAAGATTAACTTTTTATTGCTGTAATTTCAGCCCCTGATTGTACACTTCAGGTGAAACTGTTAAAATCTTCCAAATGAGCATAAGCACATTGAAATAAATGCTGGAATCATCTTCAGGATGCTAAAATACACTAAATACAGCAAAAAGTTTGAGTCTACAACATTTAGTTAAGGTGTAAGAGCCAAAATGAACTTTGTATTGCTTTAAATGCGTTTTCAGCCCGATTGTACATTTCAGGTGAAACTGTCAAAATCTTCAAAATGAGCATAAGCACATTTAAATAAATGCTGGAATCATCTTCAGGATGCTAAAATACACTAAATACAGCAAAACGTTAGAGTCTACAACGTTTAGTTTAGGTGTGAGAGCCAAAATGAACTTTTTATTGCTTTAAATGCATTTTCAGTCCGATTGTACACTTCAGGTGAAACTGTCAAAATCTTCAAATTGAGCATAAGCACAATGAAATAAATGCTGGAATCATCTTCAGGATGCTAAAATACACTAAATGCAGCAAAAAGTTAGAGTCTACAACATTTAGTAAAGGTGTGAGAGCTAAAATGAACTTTTTATTGCTTTAAATGCGTTTTCAGCCCGATTGTACACTTCAGGTGAAACTGTCAAAATCTTCAAAATGAGCATGAGCACATTGAAATAAATGCTGGAATCATCTTCAGGATGCTAAAATACACTAAACACAGCAAAAAGTTTGAGTCTACAACGTTTAGTTTAGGTGTGAGAGCCAAGATGAATTTTTTATTGCTGCAATTTCAGCCCCTGATTGTACACTTCAGGTAAAACTGTCAATGTCTTCAAAATTAGCATAAGCACAATGAAATTATTGCTGGAATCGTCTTTAAGATGCTAAAATGCACTCAATACAGCAAAAAGTTAGAGTCTACAACGTTTAGTTAAGGTGTGAGAGCCAAAATGAACTTTTTATTGCTTTCAATGCGTTTTCAGCCCCTAAATTGTACACTTCAGGTGAAACTGTCAAAATCTTCAAAATGAGCATAAGCACAATGAAATAAATGCTGGTATCATCTTCAGGATGCTAAAATACACTAAATACAGCAAAACGTTTGAATCTACAACGTTTAGTTTAGGTGTGAGAGCCAAGATGAATTTTTTATTGTTGCAATTTCAGCCCGTGATTGTACACTTCAGGTGAAACTGTCAATATCTTCAAAATGAGCATAAGCACAATGAATTTATTGCTGGAATCGTCTTCAAGATGCTAAAATACACTAAATACAGCAAAACGTTTGAGTCTACAACATTTAGTAAAGGTGTGAGAGCCAAAATTTACTTTTTATTGCTTTAAATGCGTTTTCAGCCCCTGATTGTACACTTCAGGTGAAACTGTCAAAATCTTCAAAATGAGCATAAGCACAATGAAATGAATGCTGGAATCATCTTCAGGATGCTAAAATACACTAAATACAGCAAAAAGTTTGAGTCTACAACATTTAGTTAAGGTGTGAGAGCCAAAATGAACTTTTTATTGCTTTAAATGCGTTTTCAGCTGATTGTACACTTCAGGTGAAACTGTCAAAATCTTCAAAATGAGCATAAGCACATTTAAATAAATGCTGGAATCATCTTCAGGATGCTAAAATACACTAAATACAGCAAAAAGTTTGAGTCTACAACGTTTAGTTTAGGTGTGAGAGCCAAGATTAACTTTTTATTGCTGTAATTTCAGCCCCTGATTGTACACTTCAGGTGAAACTGTCAAAATCTTCCAAATGAGCATAAGCACATTGAAATAAATGCTGGAATCATCTTCAGGATGCTAAAATACACTAAATACAGCAAAAAGTTTGAGTCTACAACATTTAGTAAAGGTGTGAGAGCCAAAATTTACTTTTTATTGCTTTAAATGCGTTTTCAGCCCCTGATTGTACACTTCAAGTGAAACTGTCAAAATCTTCAAAATGAGCATAAGCACAATGAAATTAATGCTGGAATCATCTTCAGTATGCTAAAATACACTAAATACAGCAAAAAGTTTGAGTCTACAACATTTAGTTAAGGTGTGAGAGCCAAAATGAACTTTTTATTGCTTTAAAGGCGTTTTCAGCTGATTGTACACTTCAGGTGAAACTGTCAAAATCTTCAAAATGAGCATAAGCACATTTAAATAAATGCTGGAATCATCTTCAGGATGCTAAAATACACTAAATACAGCAAAAAGTTTGAGTCTACAACGTTTAGTTTAGGTGTGAGAGCCAAGATTAACTTTTTATTGCTGTAATTTCAGCCCCTGATTGTACACTTCAGGTGAAACTGTCAAAATCTTCCAAATGAACATAAGCACATTGAAATAAATGCTGGAATCATCTCCAGGATGCTAAAATACACTAAATACAGCAAAAAGTTAGAGTCTACAACGTTTAGTTTAGGTGTGAGAGCCAAAATGAACTTTTTATTGCTTTAAATGCATTTTCAGTCCGATTGTACACTTCAGGTGAAACTGTCAAAATCTTCAAATTGAGCATAAGCACAATGAAATAAATGCTGGAATCATCTTCAGGATGCTAAAATACACTAAATGCAGCAAAAAGTTAGAGTCTACAACATTTAGTAAAGGTGTGAGAGCTAAAATGAACTTTTTATTGCTTTAAATGCGTTTTCAGCCCGATTGTACACTTCAGGTGAAACTGTCAAAATCTTCAAAATGAGCATGAGCACATTGAAATAAATGCTGGAATCATCTTCAGGATGCTAAAATACACTAAACACAGCAAAAAGTTTGAGTCTACAACGTTTAGTTTAGGTGTGAGAGCCAAGATGAATTTTTTATTGCTGCAATTTCAGCCCCTGATTGTACACTTCAGGTAAAACTGTCAATGTCTTCAAAATTAGCATAAGCACAATGAAATTATTGCTGGAATCGTCTTTAAGATGCTAAAATGCACTCAATACAGCAAAAAGTTTGAGTCTACAACGTTTAGTTAAGGTGTGAGAGCCAAAATGAACTTTTTATTGCTTTCAATGCGTTTTCAGCCCCTAAATTGTACACTTCAGGTGAAACTGTCAAAATCTTCAAAATGAGCATAAGCACAATGAAATAAATGCTGGTATCATCTTCAGGATGCTAAAATACACTAAATACAGCAAAACGTTTGAATCTACAACGTTTAGTTTAGGTGTGAGAGCCAAGATGAATTTTTTATTGTTGCAATTTCAGCCCGTGATTGTACACTTCAGGTGAAACTGTCAATATCTTCAAAATGAGCATAAGCACAATGAATTTATTGCTGGAATCGTCTTCAAGATGCTAAAATACACTAAATACAGCAAAACGTTTGAGTCTACAACATTTAGTAAAGGTGTGAGAGCCAAAATTTACTTTTTATTGCTTTAAATGCGTTTTCAGCCCCTGATTGTACACTTCAGGTGAAACTGTCAAAATCTTCAAAATGAGCATAAGCACAATGAAATTAATGCTGGAATCATCTTCAGGATGCTAAAATACACTAAATACAGCAAAAAGTTTGAGTCTACAACATTTAGTTAAGGTGTGAGAGCCAAAATGAACTTTTTATTGCTTTAAATGCGTTTTCAGCTGATTGTACACTTCAGGTGAAACTGTCAAAATCTTCAAAATGAGCATAAGCACATTTAAATAAATGCTGGAATCATCTTCAGGATGCTAAAATACACTAAATACAGCAAAAAGTTTGAGTCTACAACATTTAGTAAAGGTGTGAGAGCCAAAATTTACTTTTTATTGCTTTAAATGCGTTTTCAGCCCCTGATTGTACACTTCAAGTGAAACTGTCAAAATCTTCAAAATGAGCATAAGCACATTTAAATAAATGCTGGAATCATCTTCAGGATGCTAAAATACACTAAATACAGCAAAAAGTTTGACTCTACAACGTTTAGTTTAGGTGTGAGAGCCAAGATTAACTTTTTATTGCTGTAATTTCAGCCCCTGATTGTACACTTCAGGTGAAACTGTCAAAATCTACCAAATGAGCATAAGCACATTGAAATAAATGCTGGAATCATCTTCAGGATGCTAAAATACACTAAATACAGCAAAAAGTTTGAGTCTACAACATTTAGTTAAGGTGTAAGAGCCAAAATGAACTTTTTATTGCTTAAATGCGTTTTCAGCCCGATTGTACATTTCAGGTGAAACTGTCAAAATCTTCAAAATGAGCATAAGCACATTTAAATAAATGCTGGAATCATCTTCAGGATGCTAAAATACACTAAATACAGCAAAAAGTTAGAGTCTACAACATTTAGTTAAGGTGTAAGAGCCAAAATGAACTTTTTATTGCTTTAAATGCGTTTTCAGCCCGATTGTACACTTCAGGTGAAACTGTCAAAATCTTCAAAATGAGCATGAGCACAGTGAAATAAATGCTGGAATCATCTTCAGGATGCTAAAATACACTAAACACAGCAAAAAGTTTGAGTCTACAACGTTTAGTTTAGGTGTGAGAGCCAAGATGAATTTTTTATTGCTGCAATTTCAGCCCCTGATTGTACACTTCAGGTGAAACTGTCAATGTCTTCAAAATTAGCATAAGCACAATGAAATTATTGCTGGAATCGTCTTTAAGATGCTAAAATGCACTCAATACAGCAAAAAGTTTGAGTCTACAACGTTTAGTTAAGGTGTGAGAGCCAAAATGAACTTTTTATTGCTTTCAATGCGTTTTCAGCCCCTGATTGTACACTTCAGGTGAAACTGTCAAAATCTTCAAAATGAGCATAAGCACATTTAAATAAATGCTGGTATCATCTTCAGGATGCTAAAATACACTAAATACAGCAAAAAGTTTGAGTCTACAACGTTTAGTTTAGGTGTGAGAGCCAAGATTAACTTTTTATTGCTGTAATTTCAGCCCCTGATTGTACACTTCAGGTGAAACTGTCAAAATCTTCCAAATGAGCATAAGCACATTGAAATAAATGCTGGAATCATCTTCAGGATGCTAAAATACACTAAATACAGCAAAAAGTTTGAGTCTACAACATTTAGTTAAGGTGTAAGAGCCAAAATGAACTTTTTATTGCTTTAAATGCGTTTTCAGCCCGATTGTACATTTCAGGTGAAACTGTCAAAATCTTCAAAATGAGCATAAGCACATTTAAATAAATGCTGGAATCATCTTCAGGATGCTAAAATACACTAAATACAGCAAAAAGTTAGAGTCTACAACGTTTAGTTTAGGTGTGAGAGCCAAAATGAACTTTGTATTGCTTTAAATGCATTTTCAGTCCGATTGTACACTTCAGGTGAAACTGTCGAAATCTTCAACTTGAGCATAAGCACAATGAAATAAATGCTGGAATCATCTTCAGGATGCTAAAATACACTAAATGCAGCAAAAAGTTAGAGTCTACAACATTTAGTAAAGGTGTGAGAGCTAAAATGAACTTTTTATTGCTTTAAATGCGTTTTCAGCCCGATTGTACACTTCAGGTGAAACTGTCAAAATCTTCAAAATGAGCATGAGCACATTGAAATAAATGCTGGAATCATCTTCAGGATGCTAAAATACACTAAACACAGCAAAAAGTTTGAGTCTACAACGTTTAGTTTAGGTGTGAGAGCCAAGATGAATTTTTTATTGCTGCAATTTCAGCCCCTGATTGTACACTTCAGGTGAAACTGTCAATGTCTTCAAAATTAGCATAAGCACAATGAAATTATTGCTGGAATCGTCTTTAAGATGCTAAAATGCACTAAATACAGCAAAAACTTTGAGTCTACAACGTTTAGTTAAGGTGTGAGAGCCAAAATGAACTTTTTATTGCTTTCAATGCGATTTCAGCCCCTGATTGTACACTTCAGGTGAAACTGTCAAAATCTTCAAAATGAGCATAAGCACAATGAAATAAATGCTGGAACCATATTCAGGATGCTAAAATACACTAAATACAGCAAAAAGTTTGAGTCTACAACGTTTAGTTTAGGTGTGAGAGCCAAGATTAACTTTTTATTGCTGTAATTTCAGCCCCTGATTGTACACTTCAGGTGAAACTGTCAAAATCTTCAAAATGAGCATAAGCACAATGAAATAAATGCTGGTATCATCTTCAGGATGCTAAAATACACTAAATACAGCAAAACGTTTGAATCTACAACGTTTAGTTTAGGTGTGAGAGCCAAGATGAATTTTTTATTGTTGCAATTTCAGCCCGTGATTGTACACTTCAGGTGAAACTGTCAATATCTTCAAAATGAGCATAAGCACAATGAATTTATTGCTGGAATCGTCTTCAAGATGCTAAAATACACTAAATACAGCAAAAAGTTTGAGTCTACAACATTTAGTAAAGGTGTGAGAGCCAAAATTTACTTTTTATTGCTTTAAATGCGTTTTCAGACCCTGATTGTACACTTCAGGTGAAACTGTCAAAATCTTCAAAATGAGCATAAGCACAATGAAATTAATGCTGGAATCATCTTCAGGATGCTAAAATACACTAAATACAGCAAAAAGTTTGAGTCTACAACATTTAGTTAAGGTGTGAGAGCCAAAATGAACTTTTTATTGCTTTAAATGCGTTTTCAGCTGATTGTACACTTCAGGTGAAACTGTCAAAATCTTCAAAATGAGCATAAGCACATTTAAATAAATGCTGGTATCATCTTCAGGATGCTAAAATACACTAAATACAGCAAAAAGTTTGAGTCTACAACGTTTAGTTTAGGTGTGAGAGCCAAGATTAACTTTTTATTGCTGTAATTTCAGCCCCTGATTGTACACTTCAGGTGAAACTGTCAAAATCTTCCAAATGAGCATAAGCACATTGAAATAAATGCTGGAATCATCTTCAGGATGCTAAAATACGCTAAATACAGCAAAAAGTTTGAGTCTACAACATTTAGTTAAGGTGTAAGAGCCAAAATGAACTTTTTATTGCTTTAAATGCGTTTTCAGCCCGATTGTACATTTCAGGTGAAACTGTCAAAATCTTCAAAATGAGCATAAGCACATTTAAATAAATGCTGGAATCATCTTCAGGATGCTAAAATACACTAAATACAGCAAAAAGTTAGAGTCTACAACGTTTAGTTTAGGTGTGAGAGCCAAAATGAACTTTGTATTGCTTTAAATGCATTTTCAGTCCGATTGTACACTTCAGGTGAAACTGTCAAAATCTTCAACTTGAGCATAAGCACAATGAAATAAATGCTGGAATCATCTTCAGGATGCTAAAATACACTAAATGCAGCAAAAAGTTAGAGTCTACAACATTTAGTAAAGGTGTGAGAGCTAAAATGAACTTTTTATTGCTTTAAATGCGTTTTCAGCCCGATTGTACACTTCAGGTGAAACTGTCAAAATCTTCAAAATGAGCATAAGCACAATGAAATTAATGCTGGAATCATCTTCAGGATGCTAAAATACACTAAATACAGCAAAAAGTTTGAGTCTACAACATTTAGTTAAGGTGTGAGAGCCAAAATGAACTTTTTATTGCTTTAAATGCGTTTTCAGCTGATTGTACACTTCAGGTGAAACTGTCAAAATCTTCAAAATGAGCATAAGCACATTTAAATAAATGCTGGAATCATCTTCAGGATGCTAAAATACACTAAATACAGCAAAAAATAGAGTCTACAACGTTTAGTTTAGGTGTGAGAGCTAAATGAACTTTTTATTGCTTTAAATGCGTTTTCAGCCCGATTGTACACTTCAGGTGAAACTGTCAAAATCTTCAAATGAGCATGAGCACATTGAAATAAATGCTGGAATCATCTCAGGATGCTAAAATACTCTAAACACAGCAAAAAGTTTGAGTCTACAACGTTTAGTTTAGGTGTGAGAGCCAAGATGAATTTTTTTATTGCTGCAATTTCAGCCCTGATTGTACACTTCAGGTGAAACTGTCAATGTCTTCAAAATTAGCATAAGCACAATGAAATTATTGCTGGAATCGTCTTTAAGATGCTAAAATGCACTAAATACAGCAAAAACTTTGAGTCTACAACGTTTAGTTAAGGTGGTGAGAGCCAAAATGAACTTTTATTGCTTTCAATGCGTTTTCAGCCCCTGATTGTACACTTCAGTGTGAAACTGTCAAAATCTTCAAAATGAGCATAAGCACAATGAAATAAATGCTGGTATCATCTTCAGGATGCTAAAATACACTAAATACAGCAAAACGTTTGAATCTACAACGTTTAGTTTAGGTGTGAGAGCCAAGATGAATTTTTTATTGTTGCAATTTCAGCCCGTGATTGTACACTTCAGGTGAAACTGTCAATATCTTCAAAATGAGCATAAGCACAATGAATTTATTGCTGGAATCGTCTTCAAGATGCTAAAATACACTAAATACAGCAAAAAGTTTGAGGTCCTACAACATTTAGTAAAGGTGTGAGAGCCAAAATTTACTTTTTATTGCTTTAAATGCGTTTTCAGCCCTGATTGTACACTTCAGGTGAAACTGTCAAAATCTTCAAATGAGCATAAGCACAATGAAATTAATGCTGGAATCATCTTCAGGATGCTAAAATACACTAAATACAGCAAAAAGTTTGAGTCTACAACATTTAGTTAAGGTGTGAGAGCCAAAATGAACTTTTTATTGCTTTAAATGCGTTTTCAGCTGATTGTACACTTCAGGTGAAACTGTCAAAATCTTCAAAATGAGCATAAGCACATTTAAATAAATGCTGGAATCATCTTCAGGATGCTAAAATACACTAAATACAGCAAAAAGTTTGAGGTCTACAACGTTTAGTTTAGGTGTGAGAGCCAAGATTAACTTTTATTGCTGTAATTTCAGCCCCTGATTGTACACTTCAGGTGAAACTGTCAACAACTTCCAAATGAGCATAAGCACATTGAAATAAATGCTGGAATCATCTTCAGGATGCTAAAATACACTAAATACAGCAAAAAGTTTGAGTCTACAACATTTAGTTAAGGTGTAAGAGGCCAAAATGAACTTTTTATTGCTTTAAATGCGTTTTCAGCCCGATTAGTACATTTCAGGTGAAACTGTCAAAATCTTCAAAATGAGCATAAGCACATTTAAATAAATGCTGGAATCATCTTCAGGATGCTAAAATACACTAAATACAGCAAAAAGTTAGAGTCTACAACGTTTAGTTTAGGTGTGAGAGCCAAAATGAACTTTTTATTGCTTTAAATGCATTTTCAGTCCGATTGTACACTTCAGGTGAAACTGTCAAAATCTTCAAATTGAGCATAAGCACAATGAAATAAATGCTGGAATCATCTTCAGGATGCTAAAATACACTAAATGCAGCAAAAAGTTAGAGTCTACAACATTTAGTAAAGGTGTGAGAGCTAAAATGAACTTTTTATTGCTTTAAATGCGTTTTCAGCCCGATTGTACACTTCAGGTGAAACTGTCAAAATCTTCAAAATGAGCATGAGCACATTGAAATAAATGCTGGAATCATCTTCAGGATGCTAAAATACACTAAACACAGCAAAAAGTTTGAGTCTACAACGTTTAGTTTAGGTGTGAGAGCCAAGATGAATTTTTTATTGCTGCAATTTCAGCCCCTGATTGTACACTTCAGGTGAAACTGTCAATGTCTTCAAAATTAGCATAAGCACAATGAAATTATTGCTGGAATCGTCTTTAAGATGCTAAAATGCACTCAATACAGCAAAAAGTTTGAGTCTACAACGTTTAGTTAAGGTGTGAGAGCCAAAATGAACTTTTTATTGCTTTCAATGCGTTTTCAGCCCCTGATTGTACACTTCAGGTGAATCTGTCAAAATCTTCAAAATGAGCATAAGCACAATGAAATAAATGCTGGTATCATCTTCAGGATGCTAAAATACACTAAATACAGCAAAAAGTTTGAATCTACAACGTTTAGTTTAGGTCTGAGAGCCAAGATGAATTTTTTATTGTTGCAATTTCAGCCCGTGATTGTACACTTCAGGTGAAACTGTCAATATCTTCAAAATGAGCATAAGCACAATGAATTTATTGCTGGAATCGTCTTCAAGATGCTAAAATACACTAAATACAGCAAAAAGTTTGAGTCTACAACATTTAGTAAAGGTGTGAGAGCCAAAATTTACTTTTTATTGCTTTAAATGCGTTTTCAGCCCCTGATTGTACACTTCAGGTGAAACTGTCAAAATCTTCAAAATGAGCATAAGCACAATGAAATTAATGCTGGAATCATCTTCAGGATGCTAAAATACACTAAATACAGCAAAAAGTTTGAGTCTACAACATTTAGTTAAGGTGTGAGAGCCAAAATGAACTTTTTATTGCTTTAAATGCGTTTTCAGCTGATTGTACACTTCAGGTGAAACTGTCAAAATCTTCAAAATGAGCATAAGCACATTTAAATAAATGCTGGAATCATCTTCAGGATGCTAAAATACACTAAATACAGCAAAAAGTTTGAGTCTACAACGTTTAGTTTAGGTGTGAGAGCCAAAATGAACTTTGTATTGCTTTAAATGCATTTTCAGTCCGATTGTACACTTCAGGTGAAACTGTCAAAATCTTCAACTTGAGCATAAGCACAATGAAATAAATGCTGGAATCATCTTCAGGATGCTAAAATACACTAAATGCAGCAAAAAGTTAGAGTCTACAACATTTAGTAAAGGTGTGAGAGCTAAAATGAACTTTTTATTGCTTTAAATGCGTTTTCAGCCCGATTGTACACTTCAGGTGAAACTGTCAAAATCTTCAAAATGAGCATGAGCACATTGAAATAAATGCTGGAATCATCTTCAGGATGCTAAAATACACTAAACACAGCAAAAAGTTTGAGTCTACAACGTTTAGTTTAGGTGTGAGAGCCAAGATGAATTTTTTATTGCTGCAATTTCAGCCCCTGATTGTACACTTCAGGTGAAACTGTCAATGTCTTCAAAATGAGCATAAGCACAATGAAATTAATGCTGGAATCATCTTCAGGATGCTAAAATACACAAAATACAGCACAAAGTTAGAGTCTACAACGTTTAGTTTAGGTGTGAGAGCCAAGATGAACTTTTTATTGCTGCAATTTCAGCCCGTGATTGTACACTTCAGGTGAAACTGTCAATATCTTCAAAATGAGCATAAGCACAATGAAATTATTGCTGGAATTGTCTTCAAGATGCTAAAATAGACTAATTACAGCAAAAAGTTTGAGTCTACAACGTTTAGTTAAGGTGTGAGAGCCAAAAGGAACTTTTTATTGCTTTAAATGCGTTTTCAGCCCGATTGTACACTTCAGGTGAAACTGTCAAAATCTTTAAAATGAGCATAAGCACATTGAAATAAATGCTGGAATCATCTTCAGGATGCTAAAATACACTAAATACAGCAAAAAGTTTGAGTCTACAACGTTTAGTTTAGGTGTGAGAGCCAAGATTAACTTTTTATTGCTGTAATTTCAGCCCCTGATTGTACACTTCAGGTGAAACTGTCAAAATCTTCAAAATGAGCATAAGCACATTGAAATAAATGCTGGAATCATCTTTAGGATGCTAAAATACACTAAATGCAGCAAAAAGTTAGAGTCTACCACATTTAGTAAAGGTGTGAGAGCTAAAATGAACTTTTTATTGCTTTAAATGCGTTTTCATCCCGATTGTACACTTCAGGTGAAACTGTCAATGTCTTCAAAATGAGCATAAGCACATTGAAATAAATGCTGGAATCATCTTCAGGATGCTAAAATACACTAAATACAGCAAAAAGTTTGAGTCTACAACATTTAGTTAAGGTGTGAGAGCCAAAATGAACTTTTTATTGCTTTAAATGCGTTTTCAGCTGATTGTACACTTCAGGTGAAACTGTCAAAATCTTCAAAATGAGCATAAGCACATTTAAATAAATGCTGGAATCATCTTCAGGATGCTAAAATACACTAAATACAGCAAAAAGTTTGAGTCTACAACGTTTAGTTTAGGTGTGAGAGCCAAGATTAACTTTTTATTGCTGTAATTTCAGCCCCTGATTGTACACTTCAGGTGAAACTGTCAAAATCTTCCAAATGAGCATAAGCACATTGAAATAAATGCTGGAATCATCTTCAGGATGTTAAAATACACTAAATACAGCAAAAAGTTTGAGTCTACAACATTTAGTTAAGGTGTAAGAGCCAAAATGAACTTTTTATTGCTTTAAATGCATTTTCAGTCCGATTGTACACTTAAGGTGAAACTGTCAAAATCTTCAAAATGAGCATAAGCACAATGAAATAAATGCTGGAATCATCTTCAGGATGCTAAAATACACTAAATGCAGCAAAAAGTTAGAGTCTACAACGTTTAGTTTAGGTGTGAGAGCTAAAATGAACTTTTTATTGCTTTAAATGCATTTTCAGTCCGATTGTACACTTCAGGTGAAACTGTCAAAATCTTCAAAATGAGCATGAGCACATTGAAATAAATGCTGGAATCATCTTCAGGATGCTAAAATACACTAAACACAGAAAAAAGTTTGAGTCTACAACGTTTAGTTTAGGTGTGAGAGCCAAGATGAATTTTTTATTGCTGCAATTTCAGCCCCTGATTGTACACTTCAGGTGAAACTGTCAATGTCTTCAAAATTAGCATAAGCACAATGAAATTATTGCTGGAATCGTCTTTAAGATGCTAAAATACACTAAATACAGCAAAAAGTTTGAGTCTACAACGTTTAGTTAAGGTGTGAGAGCCAAAATGAACTTTTTATTGCTTTCAATGCGTTTTCAGCCCCTGATTGTACACTTCAGGTGAATCTGTCAAAATCTTCAAAATGAGCATAAGCACAATGAAATAAATGCTGGTATCATCTTCAGGATGCTAAAATACACTAAATACAGCAAAAAGTTTGAATCTACAACGTTTAGTTTAGGTCTGAGAGCCAAGATGAATTTTTTATTGTTGCAATTTCAGCCCGTGATTGTACACTTCAGGTGAAACTGTCAATATCTTCAAAATGAGCATAAGCACAATGAATTTATTGCTGGAATCGTCTTCAAGATGCTAAAATACACTAAATACAGCAAAAAGTTTGAGTCTACAACATTTAGTAAAGGTGTGAGAGCCAAAATTTACTTTTTATTGCTTTAAATGCGTTTTCAGCCCCCGATTGTACACTTCAGGTGAAACTGTCAAAATCTTCAAAATGAGCATAAGCACAATGAAATAAAGGCTGGAATCATCTTCAGGATGCTAAAATACACTAAATACAGCAAAAAGTTTGAGTCTACAACGTTTAGTTTAGGTGTGAGAGCCAAGATGAACTTTTTATTGCTGCAATTTCAGCCCTTGATTGTACACTTCAGGTGAAACTGTCAATATCTTCAAAATGAGCATAAGCACAGTGAAATTATTGCTGGAATCGTCTTCAAGATGCTAAAATAGACTAAATACAGCAAAAAGTTTGAGCCTACAACGTTTAGTTTAGGTGTGAGAGCCAAGATGAATTTTTTTCTGCTGCAATTTCAGCCCGTGATTGTACACTTCAGGTGAAACTGTCAACATCTTCAAAATGAGCATAAGCACATTGAAATAAATGCTGGAATCATCTTCAGGATGCTAAAATACACTAAATGCAGCAAAAAGTTAGAGTCTACATCATTTAGTAAAGGTGTGAGAGCTAAAATGAACTTTTTATTGCTTTAAATGCGTTTTCAGCCCGATTGTACACTTCAGGTGAAACTGTCAAAATCTTCAAAATGAGCATGAGCACATTGAAATAAATGCTGGAATCATCTTCAGGATGCTAAAATACACTAAACACAGCAAAAAGTTTGAGTCTACAACGTTTAGTTTAGGTGTGAGAGCCAAGATGAATTTGTTATTGCTGCAATTTCAGCCCCTGATTGTACACTTCAGGTGAAACTGTCAATGTCTTCAAAATTAGCATAAGCACAATGAAATTATTGCTGGAATCGTCTTTAAGATGCTAAAATACACTAAATACAGCAAAAAGTTTGAGTCTACAACGTTTAGTTAAGGTGTGAGAGCCAAAATGAACTTTTTATTGCTTTCAATGCGATTTCAGCCCCTGATCGTACACTTCAGGTGAAACTGTCAAAATCTTCAAAATGAGCATAAGCACAATGAAATAAATGCTGGAATCATATTCAGGATGCTAAAATACACTAAATACAGCAAAAAGTTTGAGTCTACAACGTTTAGTTTAGGTGTGAGAGCCATAATTTAACTTTTTATTGCTGTAATTTCAGCCCCTGATTGTACACTTCAGGTGAAACTGTCAAAATCTTCAAAATGAGCAGAAGCACAATGAAATAAATGCTGGAATCATCTTCAGGATGCTAAAATACACTAAATACAGCAAAAAGTTTGAGTCTACAACGTTTAGTTAAGGTGTGAGAGCCAAAAGGAACTTTTTATTGCTTTAAATGCGTTTTCAGCCCGATTGTACACTTCAGGTGAAACTGTCAAAATCTTCAAAATGAGCATGAGCACATTGAAATAAATGCTGGAATCATCTTCGGGATGCTAAAATACACTAAACACAGCAAAAAGTTTGAGTCTACAACGTTTAGTTTAGGTGTGAGAGCCAAGATGAACTTTTTATTGCTGCAATTTCTGCCCCTGATTGTACACTTCAGGTGAAACTGTCAATATCTTTAAAATGAGCATAAGCACAATGAAATTATTGCTGGAATCGTCTTTAAGATGCTAAAATACACTAAATACAGTAAAAAGTTTGAGTCTACAATGTTTAGTTTAGGTGTGAGAGCCAAGATGAACTTTTTATTGCTGCAATTTCAGCCCGTGATTGTACACTTCAGGTGAAACTGTCAAATTCTTCAAAATGAGCATAAGCACATTGAAATAAATGCTGGAATCATCTTCAGGATGCTAAAATACACTAAATACAGCAAAAAGTTTGAGTCTACAACGTTTAGTTTAGGTGTGAGAGCCAAGATTAACTTTTTATTGCTGTAATTTCAGCGCCTGATTGTACACTTCAGGTGAAACTGTCAAAATCTTCAAAATGAGCATAAGCACATTGAAATAAATGCTGGAATCATCTTCAGGATGCTAAAATACACTAAATACAGCAAAAAGTTTGAGTATACAACATTTAGTTAAGGTATGAGAGCCAAAATGAACTTTTTATTGCTTTAAATGCGTTTTCAGCCGATTGTACACTTCAGGTGAAACTGTCAAAATCTTCAAAATGAGCATAAGCACATATAAATAAATGCTGGAATCATCTTCAGGATGCTAAAATACACTAAATACAGCAAAAAGTTAGAGTCTACAACGTTTAGTTTAGGTATGAGAGCCAAAATGAACTTTTTATTGTTTTAAATGCATTTTCAGCCCGATTGTACACTTCAGGTGAAACTGTCAAAATCTTCAAAATGAGCATGAGCACATTGAAATAAATGCTGGAATCATCTTCAGGATGCTAAAATACACTAAACACAGCAAAAAGTTTGAGTCTACAACGTTTAGTTTAGGTGTGAGAGCCAAGATGAATTTTTTATTAATGCAATTTCAGCCCCTAAATTGTACACTTCAGGTGAAACTGGCAATGTCTTCAAAATTAGCATAAGCACAATGAAATTATTGCCAGAATCGTCTTTAAGATGCTAAAATACACTAAATACAGCAAAAAGTTTGAGTCTACAACGTTTAGTTAAGGTGTGAGAGCCAAAATGAACTTTTTATTGCTTTCAATGCGTTTTCAGCCCCTGATTGTACACTTCAGGTGAAACTGTCAAAATCTTCAAAATGAGCATAAGCACAATGAAATAAATGCTGGTATCATCTTCAGGATGCTAAAATACACTAAATACAGCAAAAAGTTTGAATCTACAACGTTTAGTTTAGGTGTGAGAGCCAAGATGAATTTTTTATTGTTGCAATTTCAGCCCGTGATTGTACACTTCAGGTGAAACTGTCAATATCTTCAAAATGAGCATAAGCACAATGAATTTATTGCTGGAATCGTCTTCAAGATGCTAAAATACACTAAATACAGCAACAAGTTTGAGTCTACAACATTTAGTAAAGGTGTGAGAGCCAAAATTTACTTTTTATTGCTTTAAATGCGTTTTAGGCCCCCGATTGTACACTTCAGGTGAAACTGTCAATATCTTCAAAATGAGCATAAGCACAATGAAATTATTGCTGGAATCGTCTTTAAGTTGCTAAAATACACTAAATACAGCAAAAAGTTTGAGTCTACAACGTTTAGTTTAGGTGTGAGAGCCAAGATGAACTTTTTATTGTTGCAATTTATGCCCCTGATTGTACACTTCAGGTGAAACTGTCAATATCTTCAAAATGAGCATAAGCACATTTAAATAAATGCTGGAATCATCTTCAGGATGCTAAAATACACTAAATACAGCAAAAAGTTTGAGACTACAACGTTTAGTTTAGGTGTGAGAGCCAAAATGAACTTTGTATTGCTTTAAATGCATTTTCAGTCCGATTGTACACTTCAGGTGAAACTGTCAAAATCTTCAACTTGAGCATAAGCACAATGAAATAAATGCTGGAATCATCTTCAGGATGCTAAAATACACTAAATACAGCAAAAAGTTTGAGTCTACAACATTTAGTTAAGGTGTAAGAGCAAAAATGAACTTTTTATTGCTTTAAATGCGTTTTCAGCCCGATTGTACATTTCAGGTGAAACTGTCAAAATCTTCAAAATGAGCATAAGCACATTTAAATAAATGCTGGAATCATCTTCAGGATGCTAAAATACACTAAATACAGCAAAAAGTTTGAGTCTACAACGTTTAGTTTAGGTGTGAGAGCCAAAATGAACTTTGTATTGCTTTAAATGCATTTTCAGTCCGATTTTACACTTCAGGTGAAACTGTCAAAATCTTCAACTTGAGCATAAGCACAATGAAATAAATGCTGGAATCATCTTCAGGATGCTAAAATACACTAAACACAGCAAAAGGTTTGAGTCTACAACGTTTAGTTTAGGTGTGAGAGCCAAGATGAATTTTTTATTGCTGCAATTTCAGCCCCTGATTGTACACTTCAGGTGAAACTGTCAATGTCTTCAAAATTAGCATAAGCACAATGAAATTATTGCTGGAATCGTCTTTAAGATGCTAAAATGCACTAAATACAGCAAAAACTTTGAGTCTACAACGTTTAGTTAAGGTGTGAGAGCCAAAATGAACTTTTTATTGCTTTCAATGCGTTTTCAGCCCCTGATTGTACACTTCAGGTGAAACTGTCAAAATCTTCAAAATGAGCATAAGCACAATGAAATAAATGCTGGTATCATCTTCAGGATGCTAAAATACACTAAATACAGCAAAACGTTTGAATCTACAACGTTTAGTTTAGGTGTGAGAGCCAAGATGAATTTTTTATTGTTGCAATTTCAGCCCGTGATTGTACACTTCAGGTGAAACTGTCAATATCTTCAAAATGAGCATAAGCACAATGAATTTATTGCTGTAATCGTCTTCAAGATGCTAAAATACACTAAATACAGCAAAAAGTTTGAGTCTACAACATTTAGTAAAGGTGTGAGAGCCAAAATTTACTTTTTATTGCTTTAAATGCGTTTTCAGCCCCTGATTGTACACTTCAGGTGAAACTGTCAACATCTTCAAAATGAGCATAAGCACAATGAAATTAATGCTGGAATCATCTTCAGGATGCTAAAATACACTAAATACAGCAAAAAGTTTGAGTCTACAACATTTAGTTAAGGTGTGAGAGCCAAAATGAACTTTTTATTGCTTTAAATGCGTTTTCAGCTGATTGTACACTTCAGGTGAAACTGTCAAAATCTTCAAAATGAGCATAAGCACATTTAAATAAATGCTGGAATCATCTTCAGGATGCTAAAATACACTAAATACAGCAAAAAGTTTGAGTCTACAACGTTTAGTTTAGGTGTGAGAGCCAAGATTAACTTTTTATTGCTGTAATTTCAGCCCCTGATTGTACACTTCAGGTGAAACTGTCAAAATCTTCCAAATGAGCATAAGCACATTGAAATAAATGCTGGAATCATCTTCAGGATGCTAAAATACACTAAATACAGCAAAAAGTTTGAGTCTACAACATTTAGTTAAGGTGTAAGAGCCAAAATGAACTTTTTATTGCTTTAAATGCGTTTTCAGCCCGATTGTACATTTCAGGTGAAACTGTCAAAATCTTCAAAATGAGCATAAGCACATTTAAATAAATGCTGGAATCATCTTCAGGATGCTAAAATACACTAAATACAGCAAAAAGTTAGAGTCTACAACGTTTAGTTTAGGTGTGAGAGCCAAAATGAACTTTTTATTGCTTTAAATGCATTTTCAGTCCGATTGTACACTTCAGGTGAAACTGTCAAAATCTTCAAATTGAGCATAAGCACAATGAAATAAATGCTGGAATCATCTTCAGGATGCTAAAATACACTAAATGCAGCAAAAAGTTAGAGTCTACAACATTTAGTAAAGGTGTGAGAGCTAAAATGAACTTTTTATTGCTTTAAATGCGTTTTCAGCCCGATTGTACACTTCAGGTGAAACTGTCAAAATCTTCAAAATGAGCATGAGCACATTGAAATAAATGCTGGAATAATCTTCAGGATGCTAAAATACACTAAACACAGCAAAAAGTTTGAGTCTACAACGTTTAGTTTAGGTGTGAGAGCCAAGATGAATTTTTTATTGCTGCAATTTCAGCCCCTGATTGTACACTTCAGGTAAAACTGTCAATGTCTTCAAAATTAGCATAAGCACAATGAAATTATTGCTGGAATCGTCTTTAAGATGCTAAAATGCACTCAATACAGCAAAAAGTTTGAGTCTACAACGTTTAGTTAAGGTGTGAGAGCCAAAATGAACTTTTTATTGCTTTCAATGCGTTTTCAGCCCCTAAATTGTACACTTCAGGTGAAACTGTCAAAATCTTCAAAATGAGCATAAGCACAATGAAATAAATGCTGGTATCATCTTCAGGATGCTAAAATACACTAAATACAGCAAAACGTTTGAATCTACAACGTTTAGTTTAGGTGTGAGAGCCAAGATGAATTTTTTATTGTTGCAATTTCAGCCCGTGATTGTACACTTCAGGTGAAACTGTCAATATCTTCAAAATGAGCATAAGCACAATGAATTTATTGCTGGAATCGTCTTCAAGATGCTAAAATACACTAAATACAGCAAAACGTTTGAGTCTACAACATTTAGTAAAGGTGTGAGAGCCAAAATTTACTTTTTATTGCTTTAAATGCGTTTTCAGCCCCTGATTGTACACTTCAGGTGAAACTGTCAAAATCTTCAAAATGAGCATAAGCACAATGAAATTAATGCTGGAATCATCTTCAGGATGCTAAAATACACTAAATACAGCAAAAAGTTTGATTCTACAACATTTAGTTAAGGTGTGAGAGCCAAAATGAACTTTTTATTGCTTTAAATGCGTTTTCAGCTGATTGTACACTTCAGGTGAAACTGTCAAAATCTTCAAAATGAGCATAAGCACATTTAAATAAATGCTGGAATCATCTTCAGGATGCTAAAATACACTAAATACAGCAAAAAGTTTGAGTCTACAACGTTTAGTTTAGGTGTGAGAGCCAAGATTAACTTTTTATTGCTGTAATTTCAGCCCCTGATTGTACACTTCAGGTGAAACTGTCAAAATCTTCCAAATGAGCATAAGCACATTGAAATAAATGCTGGAATCATCTTCAGGATGCTAAAATACACTAAATACAGCAAAAAGTTTGAGTCTACAACATTTAGTAAAGGTGTGAGAGCCAAAATTTACTTTTTATTGCTTTAGATGCGTTTTCAGCCCCTGATTGTACACTTCAAGTGAAACTGTCAAAATCTTCAAAATGAGCATAAGCACAATGAAATTAATGCTGGAATCATCTTCAGTATGCTAAAATACACTAAATACAGCAAAAAGTTTGAGTCTACAACATTTAGTTAAGGTGTGAGAGCCAAAATGAACTTTTTATTGCTTTAAATGCGTTTTCAGCTGATTGTACACTTCAGGTGAAACTGTCAAAATCTTCAAAATGAGCATAAGCACATTTAAATAAATGCTGGAATCATCTTCAGGATGCTAAAATACACTAAATACAGCAAAAAGTTTGAGTCTACAACGTTTAGTTTAGGTGTGAGAGCCAAGATTAACTTTTTATTGCTGTAATTTCAGCCCCTGATTGTACACTTCAGGTGAAACTGTCAAAATCTTCCAAATGAGCATAAGCACATTGAAATAAATGCTGGAATCATCTTCAGGATGCTAAAATACACTAAATACAGCAAAAAGTTAGAGTCTACAACGTTTAGTTTAGGTGTGAGAGCCAAAATGAACTTTTTATTGCTTTAAATGCATTTTCAGTCCGATTGTACACTTCAGGTGAAACTGTCAAAATCTTCAAATTGAGCATAAGCACAATGAAATAAATGCTGGAATCATCTTCAGGATGCTAAAATACACTAAATGCAGCAAAAAGTTAGAGTCTACAACATTTAGTAAAGGTGTGAGAGCTAAAATGAACTTTTTATTGCTTTAAATGCGTTTTCAGCCCAATTGTACACTTCAGGTGAAACTGTCAAAATCTTCAAAATGAGCATGAGCACATTGAAATAAATGCTGGAATCATCTTCAGGATGCTAAAATACACTAAACACAGCAAAAAGTTTGAGTCTACAACGTTTAGTTTAGGTGTGAGAGCCAAGATGAATTTTTTATTGCTGCAATTTCAGCCCCTGATTGTACACTTCAGGTAAAACTGTCAATGTCTTCAAAATTAGCATAAGCACAATGAAATTATTGCTGGAATCGTCTTTAAGATGCTAAAATGCACTCAATACAGCAAAAAGTTTGAGTCTACAACGTTTAGTTAAGGTGTGAGAGCCAAAATGAACTTTTTATTGCTTTCAATGCGTTTTCAGCCCCTAAATTGTACACTTCAGGTGAAACTGTCAAAATCTTCAAAATGAGCATAAGCACAATGAAATAAATGCTGGTATCATCTTCAGGATGCTAAAATACACTAAATACAGCAAAACGTTTGAATCTACAACGTTTAGTTTAGGTGTGAGAGCCAAGATGAATTTTTTATTGTTGCAATTTCAGCCCGTGATTGTACACTTCAGGTGAAACTGTCAATATCTTCAAAATGAGCATAAGCACAATGAATTTATTGCTGGAATCGTCTTCAAGATGCTAAAATACACTAAATACAGCAAAACGTTTGAGTCTACAACATTTAGTAAAGGTGTGAGAGCCAAAATTTACTTTTTATTGCTTTAAATGCGTTTTCAGCCCCTGATTGTACACTTCAGGTGAAACTGTCAAAATCTTCAAAATGAGCATAAGCACAATGAAATTAATGCTGGAATCATCTTCAGGATGCTAAAATACACTAAATACAGCAAAAAGTTTGAGTCTACAACATTTAGTTAAGGTGTGAGAGCCAAAATGAACTTTTTATTGCTTTAAATGCGTTTTCAGCTGATTGTACACTTCAGGTGAAACTGTCAAAATCTTCAAAATGAGCATAAGCACATTTAAATAAATGCTGGAATCATCTTCAGGATGCTAAAATACACTAAATACAGCAAAAAGTTTGAGTCTACAACATTTAGTAAAGGTGTGAGAGCCAAAATTTACTTTTTATTGCTTTAAATGCGTTTTCAGCCCCTGATTGTACACTTCAAGTGAAACTGTCAAAATCTTCAAAATGAGCATAAGCACATTTAAATAAATGCTGGAATCATCTTCAGGATGCTAAAATACACTAAATACAGCAAAAAGTTTGAGTCTACAACGTTTAGTTTAGGTGTGAGAGCCAAGATTAACTTTTTATTGCTGTAATTTCAGCCCCTGATTGTACACTTCAGGTGAAACTGTCAAAATCTTCCAAATGAGCATAAGCATATTGAAATAAATGCTGGAATCATCTTCAGGATGCTAAAATACACTAAATACAGCAAAAAGTTTGAGTCTACAACATTTAGTTAAGGTGTAAGAGCCAAAATGAACTTTTTATTGCTTAAATGCGTTTTCAGCCCGATTGTACATTTCAGGTGAAACTGTCAAAATCTTCAAAATGAGCATAAGCACATTTAAATAAATGCTGGAATCATCTTCAGGATGCTAAAATACACTAAATACAGCAAAAAGTTAGAGTCTACAACATTTAGTTAAGGTGTAAGAGCCAAAATGAACTTTTTATTGCTTTAAATGCGTTTTCAGCCCGATTGTACACTTCAGGTGAAACTGTCAAAATCTTCAAAATGAGCATGAGCACATTGAAATAAATGCTGGAATCATCTTCAGGATGCTAAAATACACTAAACACAGCAAAAAGTTTGAGTCTACAACGTTTAGTTTAGGTGTGAGAGCCAAGATGAATTTTTTATTGCTGCAATTTCAGCCCCTGATTGTACACTTCAGGTGAAACTGTCAATGTCTTCAAAATTAGCATAAGCACAATGAAATTATTGCTGGAATCGTCTTTAAGATGCTAAAATGCACTCAATACAGCAAAAAGTTTGAGTCTACAACGTTTAGTTAAGGTGTGAGAGCCAAAATGAACTTTTTATTGCTTTCAATGCGTTTTCAGCCCCTGATTGTACACTTCAGGTGAAACTGTCAAAATCTTCAAAATGAGCATAAGCACATTTAAATAAATGCTGGTATCATCTTCAGGATGCTAAAATACACTAAATACAGCAAAAAGTTTGAGTCTACAACGTTTAGTTTAGGTGTGAGAGCCAAGATTAACTTTTTATTGCTGTAATTTCAGCCCCTGATTGTACACTTCAGGTGAAACTGTCAAAATCTTCCAAATGAGCATAAGCACATTGAAATAAATGCTGGAATCATCTTCAGGATGCTAAAATACACTAAATACAGCAAAAAGTTTGAGTCTACAACATTTAGTTAAGGTGTAAGAGCCAAAATGAACTTTTTATTGCTTTAAATGCGTTTTCAGCCCGATTGTACATTTCAGGTGAAACTGTCAAAATCTTCAAAATGAGCATAAGCACATTTAAATAAATGCTGGAATCATCTTCAGGATGCTAAAATACACTAAATACAGCAAAAAGTTAGAGTCTACAACGTTTAGTTTAGGTGTGAGAGCCAAAATGAACTTTGTATTGCTTTAAATGCATTTTCAGTCCGATTGTACACTTCAGGTGAAACTGTCGAAATCTTCAACTTGAGCATAAGCACAATGAAATAAATGCTGGAATCATCTTCAGGATGCTAAAATACACTAAATGCAGCAAAAAGTTAGAGTCTACAACATTTAGTAAAGGTGTGAGAGCTAAAATGAACTTTTTATTGCTTTAAATGCGTTTTCAGCCCGATTGTACACTTCAGGTGAAACTGTCAAAATCTTCAAAATGAGCATGAGCACATTGAAATAAATGCTGGAATCATCTTCAGGATGCTAAAATACACTAAACACAGCAAAAAGTTTGAGTCTACAACGTTTAGTTTAGGTGTGAGAGCCAAGATGAATTTTTTATTGCTGCAATTTCAGCCCCTGATTGTACACTTCAGGTGAAACTGTCAATGTCTTCAAAATTAGCATAAGCACAATGAAATTATTGCTGGAATCGTCTTTAAGATGCTAAAATGCACTAAATACAGCAAAAACTTTGAGTCTACAACGTTTAGTTAAGGTGTGAGAGCCAAAATGAACTTTTTATTGCTTTCAATGCGATTTCAGCCCCTGATTGTACACTTCAGGTGAAACTGTCAAAATCTTCAAAATGAGCATAAGCACAATGAAATAAATGCTGGAACCATATTCAGGATGCTAAAATACACTAAATACAGCAAAAAGTTTGAGTCTACAACGTTTAGTTTAGGTGTGAGAGCCAAGATTAACTTTTTATTGCTGTAATTTCAGCCCCTGATTGTACACTTCAGGTGAAACTGTCAAAATCTTCAAAATGAGCATAAGCACAATGAAATAAATGCTGGTATCATCTTCAGGATGCTAAAATACACTAAATACAGCAAAACGTTTGAATCTACAACGTTTAGTTTAGGTGTGAGAGCCAAGATGAATTTTTTATTGTTGCAATTTCAGCCCGTGATTGTACACTTCAGGTGAAACTGTCAATATCTTCAAAATGAGCATAAGCACAATGAATTTATTGCTGGAATCGTCTTCAAGATGCTAAAATACACTAAATACAGCAAAACGTTTGAATCTACAACGTTTAGTTTAGGTGTGAGAGCCAAGATTAACTTTTTATTGCTGTAATTTCAGCCCCTGATTGTACACTTCAGGTGAAACTGTCAAAATCTTCCAAATGAGCATAAGCACATTGAAATAAATGCTGGAATCATCTTCAGGATGCTAAAATACACTAAATACAGCAAAAAGTTTGAGTCTACAACATTTAGTAAAGGTGTGAGAGCCAAAATTTACTTTTTATTGCTTTAAATGCGTTTTCAGCCCCTGATTGTACACTTCAAGTGAAACTGTCAAAATCTTCAAAATGAGCATAAGCACAATGAAATTAATGCTGGAATCATCTTCAGTATGCTAAAATACACTAAATACAGCAAAAAGTTTGAGTCTACAACATTTAGTTAAGGTGTGAGAGCCAAAATGAACTTTTTATTGCTTTAAATGCGTTTTCAGCTGATTGTACACTTCAGGTGAAACTGTCAAAATCTTCAAAATGAGCATAAGCACATTTAAATAAATGCTGGAATCATCTTCAGGATGCTAAAATACACTAAATACAGCAAAAAGTTTGAGTCTACAACGTTTAGTTTAGGTGTGAGAGCCAAGATTAACTTTTTATTGCTGTAATTTCAGCCCCTGATTGTACACTTCAGGTGAAACTGTCAAAATCTTCCAAATGAGCATAAGCACATTGAAATAAATGCTGGAATCATCTTCAGGATGCTAAAATACACTAAATACAGCAAAAAGTTAGAGTCTACAACGTTTAGTTTAGGTGTGAGAGCCAAAATGAACTTTTTATTGCTTTAAATGCATTTTCAGTCCGATTGTACACTTCAGGTGAAACTGTCAAAATCTTCAAATTGAGCATAAGCACAATGAAATAAATGCTGGAATCATCTTCAGGATGCTAAAATACACTAAATGCAGCAAAAAGTTAGAGTCTACAACATTTAGTAAAGGTGTGAGAGCTAAAATGAACTTTTTATTGCTTTAAATGCGTTTTCAGCCCAATTGTACACTTCAGGTGAAACTGTCAAAATCTTCAAAATGAGCATGAGCACATTGAAATAAATGCTGGAATCATCTTCAGGATGCTAAAATACACTAAACACAGCAAAAAGTTTGAGTCTACAACGTTTAGTTTAGGTGTGAGAGCCAAGATGAATTTTTTATTGCTGCAATTTCAGCCCCTGATTGTACACTTCAGGTAAAACTGTCAATGTCTTCAAAATTAGCATAAGCACAATGAAATTATTGCTGGAATCGTCTTTAAGATGCTAAAATGCACTCAATACAGCAAAAAGTTTGAGTCTACAACGTTTAGTTAAGGTGTGAGAGCCAAAATGAACTTTTTATTGCTTTCAATGCGTTTTCAGCCCCTAAATTGTACACTTCAGGTGAAACTGTCAAAATCTTCAAAATGAGCATAAGCACAATGAAATAAATGCTGGTATCATCTTCAGGATGCTAAAATACACTAAATACAGCAAAACGTTTGAATCTACAACGTTTAGTTTAGGTGTGAGAGCCAAGATGAATTTTTTATTGTTGC
Organism: Leptonotus elevatus; assembly: GCF_054856555.1. Lineage (NCBI taxonomy): Eukaryota > Metazoa > Chordata > Actinopteri > Syngnathiformes > Syngnathidae > Leptonotus > Leptonotus elevatus. The sequence goes on along the minus strand of NC_141240.1, from coordinate 1,743,064 downwards.
AATTTCAGCCCGTGATTGTACACTTCAGGTGAAACTGTCAATATCTTCAAAATGAGCATAAGCACAATGAATTTATTGCTGGAATCGTCTTCAAGATGCTAAAATACACTAAATACAGCAAAACGTTTGAGTCTACAACATTTAGTAAAGGTGTGAGAGCCAAAATTTACTTTTTATTGCTTTAAATGCGTTTTCAGCCCCTGATTGTACACTTCAGGTGAAACTGTCAAAATCTTCAAAATGAGCATAAGCACAATGAAATTAATGCTGGAATCATCTTCAGGATGCTAAAATACACTAAATACAGCAAAAAGTTTGAGTCTACAACATTTAGTTAAGGTGTGAGAGCCAAAATGAACTTTTTATTGCTTTAAATGCGTTTTCAGCTGATTGTACACTTCAGGTGAAACTGTCAAAATCTTCAAAATGAGCATAAGCACATTTAAATAAATGCTGGAATCATCTTCAGGATGCTAAAATACACTAAATACAGCAAAAAGTTTGAGTCTACAACATTTAGTAAAGGTGTGAGAGCCAAAATTTACTTTTTATTGCTTTAAATGCGTTTTCAGCCCCTGATTGTACACTTCAAGTGAAACTGTCAAAATCTTCAAAATGAGCATAAGCACATTTAAATAAATGCTGGAATCATCTTCAGGATGCTAAAATACACTAAATACAGCAAAAAGTTTGAGTCTACAACGTTTAGTTTAGGTGTGAGAGCCAAGATTAACTTTTTATTGCTGTAATTTCAGCCCCTGATTGTACACTTCAGGTGAAACTGTCAAAATCTTCCAAATGAGCATAAGCATATTGAAATAAATGCTGGAATCATCTTCAGGATGCTAAAATACACTAAATACAGCAAAAAGTTTGAGTCTACAACATTTAGTTAAGGTGTAAGAGCCAAAATGAACTTTTTATTGCTTAAATGCGTTTTCAGCCCGATTGTACATTTCAGGTGAAACTGTCAAAATCTTCAAAATGAGCATAAGCACATTTAAATAAATGCTGGAATCATCTTCAGGATGCTAAAATACACTAAATACAGCAAAAAGTTAGAGTCTACAACATTTAGTTAAGGTGTAAGAGCCAAAATGAACTTTTTATTGCTTTAAATGCGTTTTCAGCCCGATTGTACACTTCAGGTGAAACTGTCAAAATCTTCAAAATGAGCATGAGCACATTGAAATAAATGCTGGAATCATCTTCAGGATGCTAAAATACACTAAACACAGCAAAAAGTTTGAGTCTACAACGTTTAGTTTAGGTGTGAGAGCCAAGATGAATTTTTTATTGCTGCAATTTCAGCCCCTGATTGTACACTTCAGGTGAAACTGTCAATGTCTTCAAAATTAGCATAAGCACAATGAAATTATTGCTGGAATCGTCTTTAAGATGCTAAAATGCACTCAATACAGCAAAAAGTTTGAGTCTACAACGTTTAGTTAAGGTGTGAGAGCCAAAATGAACTTTTTATTGCTTTCAATGCGTTTTCAGCCCCTGATTGTACACTTCAGGTGAAACTGTCAAAATCTTCAAAATGAGCATAAGCACATTTAAATAAATGCTGGTATCATCTTCAGGATGCTAAAATACACTAAATACAGCAAAAAGTTTGAGTCTACAACGTTTAGTTTAGGTGTGAGAGCCAAGATTAACTTTTTATTGCTGTAATTTCAGCCCCTGATTGTACACTTCAGGTGAAACTGTCAAAATCTTCCAAATGAGCATAAGCACATTGAAATAAATGCTGGAATCATCTTCAGGATGCTAAAATACACTAAATACAGCAAAAAGTTTGAGTCTACAACATTTAGTTAAGGTGTAAGAGCCAAAATGAACTTTTTATTGCTTTAAATGCGTTTTCAGCCCGATTGTACATTTCAGGTGAAACTGTCAAAATCTTCAAAATGAGCATAAGCACATTTAAATAAATGCTGGAATCATCTTCAGGATGCTAAAATACACTAAATACAGCAAAAAGTTAGAGTCTACAACGTTTAGTTTAGGTGTGAGAGCCAAAATGAACTTTGTATTGCTTTAAATGCATTTTCAGTCCGATTGTACACTTCAGGTGAAACTGTCGAAATCTTCAACTTGAGCATAAGCACAATGAAATAAATGCTGGAATCATCTTCAGGATGCTAAAATACACTAAATGCAGCAAAAAGTTAGAGTCTACAACATTTAGTAAAGGTGTGAGAGCTAAAATGAACTTTTTATTGCTTTAAATGCGTTTTCAGCCCGATTGTACACTTCAGGTGAAACTGTCAAAATCTTCAAAATGAGCATGAGCACATTGAAATAAATGCTGGAATCATCTTCAGGATGCTAAAATACACTAAACACAGCAAAAAGTTTGAGTCTACAACGTTTAGTTTAGGTGTGAGAGCCAAGATGAATTTTTTATTGCTGCAATTTCAGCCCCTGATTGTACACTTCAGGTGAAACTGTCAATGTCTTCAAAATTAGCATAAGCACAATGAAATTATTGCTGGAATCGTCTTTAAGATGCTAAAATGCACTAAATACAGCAAAAACTTTGAGTCTACAACGTTTAGTTAAGGTGTGAGAGCCAAAATGAACTTTTTATTGCTTTCAATGCGATTTCAGCCCCTGATTGTACACTTCAGGTGAAACTGTCAAAATCTTCAAAATGAGCATAAGCACAATGAAATAAATGCTGGAACCATATTCAGGATGCTAAAATACACTAAATACAGCAAAAAGTTTGAGTCTACAACGTTTAGTTTAGGTGTGAGAGCCAAGATTAACTTTTTATTGCTGTAATTTCAGCCCCTGATTGTACACTTCAGGTGAAACTGTCAAAATCTTCAAAATGAGCATAAGCACAATGAAATAAATGCTGGTATCATCTTCAGGATGCTAAAATACACTAAATACAGCAAAACGTTTGAATCTACAACGTTTAGTTTAGGTGTGAGAGCCAAGATGAATTTTTTATTGTTGCAATTTCAGCCCGTGATTGTACACTTCAGGTGAAACTGTCAATATCTTCAAAATGAGCATAAGCACAATGAAATTAATGCTGGAATCATCTTCAGGATGCTAAAATACACTAAATACAGCAAAAAGTTTGAGTCTACAACATTTAGTTAAGGTGTGAGAGCCAAAATGAACTTTTTATTGCTTTAAATGCGTTTTCAGCTGATTGTACACTTCAGGTGAAACTGTCAAAATCTTCAAAATGAGCATAAGCACATTTAAATAAATGCTGGTATCATCTTCAGGATGCTAAAATACACTAAATACAGCAAAAAGTTTGAGTCTACAACGTTTAGTTTAGGTGTGAGAGCCAAGATTAACTTTTTATTGCTGTAATTTCAGCCCCTGATTGTACACTTCAGGTGAAACTGTCAAAATCTTCCAAATGAGCATAAGCACATTGAAATAAATGCTGGAATCATCTTCAGGATGCTAAAATACGCTAAATACAGCAAAAAGTTTGAGTCTACAACGTTTAGTTTAGGTGTGAGAGCCAAAATGAACTTTGTATTGCTTTAAATGCATTTTCAGTCCGATTGTACACTTCAGGTGAAACTGTCAAAATCTTCAACTTGAGCATAAGCACAATGAAATAAATGCTGGAATCATCTTCAGGATGCTAAAATACACTAAATGCAGCAAAAAGTTAGAGTCTACAACATTTAGTAAAGGTGTGAGAGCTAAAATGAACTTTTTATTGCTTTAAATGCGTTTTCAGCCCGATTGTACACTTCAGGTGAAACTGTCAAAATCTTCAAAATGAGCATGAGCACATTGAAATAAATGCTGGAATCATCTTCAGGATGCTAAAATACACTAAACACAGCAAAAAGTTTGAGTCTACAACGTTTAGTTTAGGTGTGAGAGCCAAGATGAATTTTTTATTGCTGCAATTTCAGCCCCTGATTGTACACTTCAGGTGAAACTGTCAATGTCTTCAAAATTAGCATAAGCACAATGAAATTATTGCTGGAATCGTCTTTAAGATGCTAAAATGCACTAAATACAGCAAAAACTTTGAGTCTACAACGTTTAGTTAAGGTGTGAGAGCCAAAATGAACTTTTTATTGCTTTCAATGCGATTTCAGCCCCTGATTGTACACTTCAGGTGAAACTGTCAAAATCTTCAAAATGAGCATAAGCACAATGAAATAAATGCTGGAATCATATTCAGGATGCTAAAATACACTAAATACAGCAAAAAGTTTGAGTCTACAACGTTTAGTTTAGGTGTGAGAGCCAAGATTAACTTTTTATTGCTGTAATTTCAGCCCCTGATTGTACACTTCAGGTGAAACTGTCAAAATCTTCAAAATGAGCATAAGCACAATGAATTTATTGCTGGAATCGTCTTCAAGATGCTAAAATACACTAAATACAGCAAAAAGTTTGAGTCTACAACATTTAGTAAAGGTGTGAGAGCCAAAATTTACTTTTTATTGCTTTAAATGCGTTTTCAGCCCCTGATTGTACACTTCAGGTGAAACTGTCAAAATCTTCAAAATGAGCATAAGCACAATGAAATTAATGCTGGAATCATCTTCAGGATGCTAAAATACACTAAATACAGCAAAAAGTTTGAGTCTACAACATTTAGTTAAGGTGTGAGAGCCAAAATGAACTTTTTATTGCTTTAAATGCGTTTTCAGCTGATTGTACACTTCAGGTGAAACTGTCAAAATCTTCAAAATGAGCATAAGCACATTTAAATAAATGCTGGAATCATCTTCAGGATGCTAAAATACACTAAATACAGCAAAAAAATAGAGTCTACAACGTTTAGTTTAGGTGTGAGAGCTAAAATGAACTTTTTATTGCTTTAAATGCGTTTTCAGCCCGATTGTACACTTCAGGTGAAACTGTCAAAATCTTCAAAATGAGCATGAGCACATTGAAATAAATGCTGGAATCATCTTCAGGATGCTAAAATACACTAAACACAGCAAAAAGTTTGAGTCTACAACGTTTAGTTTAGGTGTGAGAGCCAAGATGAATTTTTTATTGCTGCAATTTCAGCCCCTGATTGTACACTTCAGGTGAAACTGTCAATGTCTTCAAAATTAGCATAAGCACAATGAAATTATTGCTGGAATCGTCTTTAAGATGCTAAAATGCACTAAATACAGCAAAAACTTTGAGTCTACAACGTTTAGTTAAGGTGTGAGAGCCAAAATGAACTTTTTATTGCTTTCAATGCGTTTTCAGCCCCTGATTGTACACTTCAGGTGAAACTGTCAAAATCTTCAAAATGAGCATAAGCACAATGAAATAAATGCTGGTATCATCTTCAGGATGCTAAAATACACTAAATACAGCAAAACGTTTGAATCTACAACGTTTAGTTTAGGTGTGAGAGCCAAGATGAATTTTTTATTGTTGCAATTTCAGCCCGTGATTGTACACTTCAGGTGAAACTGTCAATATCTTCAAAATGAGCATAAGCACAATGAATTTATTGCTGGAATCGTCTTCAAGATGCTAAAATACACTAAATACAGCAAAAAGTTTGAGTCTACAACATTTAGTAAAGGTGTGAGAGCCAAAATTTACTTTTTATTGCTTTAAATGCGTTTTCAGCCCCTGATTGTACACTTCAGGTGAAACTGTCAAAATCTTCAAAATGAGCATAAGCACAATGAAATTAATGCTGGAATCATCTTCAGGATGCTAAAATACACTAAATACAGCAAAAAGTTTGAGTCTACAACATTTAGTTAAGGTGTGAGAGCCAAAATGAACTTTTTATTGCTTTAAATGCGTTTTCAGCTGATTGTACACTTCAGGTGAAACTGTCAAAATCTTCAAAATGAGCATAAGCACATTTAAATAAATGCTGGAATCATCTTCAGGATGCTAAAATACACTAAATACAGCAAAAAGTTTGAGTCTACAACGTTTAGTTTAGGTGTGAGAGCCAAGATTAACTTTTTATTGCTGTAATTTCAGCCCCTGATTGTACACTTCAGGTGAAACTGTCAACAACTTCCAAATGAGCATAAGCACATTGAAATAAATGCTGGAATCATCTTCAGGATGCTAAAATACACTAAATACAGCAAAAAGTTTGAGTCTACAACATTTAGTTAAGGTGTAAGAGCCAAAATGAACTTTTTATTGCTTTAAATGCGTTTTCAGCCCGATTGTACATTTCAGGTGAAACTGTCAAAATCTTCAAAATGAGCATAAGCACATTTAAATAAATGCTGGAATCATCTTCAGGATGCTAAAATACACTAAATACAGCAAAAAGTTAGAGTCTACAACGTTTAGTTTAGGTGTGAGAGCCAAAATGAACTTTTTATTGCTTTAAATGCATTTTCAGTCCGATTGTACACTTCAGGTGAAACTGTCAAAATCTTCAAATTGAGCATAAGCACAATGAAATAAATGCTGGAATCATCTTCAGGATGCTAAAATACACTAAATGCAGCAAAAAGTTAGAGTCTACAACATTTAGTAAAGGTGTGAGAGCTAAAATGAACTTTTTATTGCTTTAAATGCGTTTTCAGCCCGATTGTACACTTCAGGTGAAACTGTCAAAATCTTCAAAATGAGCATGAGCACATTGAAATAAATGCTGGAATCATCTTCAGGATGCTAAAATACACTAAACACAGCAAAAAGTTTGAGTCTACAACGTTTAGTTTAGGTGTGAGAGCCAAGATGAATTTTTTATTGCTGCAATTTCAGCCCCTGATTGTACACTTCAGGTGAAACTGTCAATGTCTTCAAAATTAGCATAAGGACAATGAAATTATTGCTGGAATCGTCTTTAAGATGCTAAAATGCACTCAATACAGCAAAAAGTTTGAGTCTACAACGTTTAGTTAAGGTGTGAGAGCCAAAATGAACTTTTTATTGCTTTCAATGCGTTTTCAGCCCCTGATTGTACACTTCAGGTGAATCTGTCAAAATCTTCAAAATGAGCATAAGCACAATGAAATAAATGCTGGTATCATCTTCAGGATGCTAAAATACACTAAATACAGCAAAAAGTTTGAATCTACAACGTTTAGTTTAGGTCTGAGAGCCAAGATGAATTTTTTATTGTTGCAATTTCAGCCCGTGATTGTACACTTCAGGTGAAACTGTCAATATCTTCAAAATGAGCATAAGCACAATGAATTTATTGCTGGAATCGTCTTCAAGATGCTAAAATACACTAAATACAGCAAAAAGTTTGAGTCTACAACATTTAGTAAAGGTGTAAGAGCCAAAATGAACTTTTTATTGCTTTAAATGCGTTTTCAGCCCGATTGTACATTTCAGGTGAAACTGTCAAAATCTTCAAAATGAGCATAAGCACATTTAAATAAATGCTGGAATCATCTTCAGGATGCTAAAATACACTAAATACAGCAAAAAGTTTGAGTCTACAACGTTTAGTTTAGGTGTGAGAGCCAAAATGAACTTTGTATTGCTTTAAATGCATTTTCAGTCCGATTTTACACTTCAGGTGAAACTGTCAAAATCTTCAACTTGAGCATAAGCACAATGAAATAAATGTTGGAATCATCTTCAGGATGCTAAAATACACTAAATGCAGCAAAAAGTTAGAGTCTACAACATTTAGTAAAGGTGTGAGAGCTAAAATGAACTTTTTATTGCTTTAAATGCGTTTTCAGCCCGATTGTACACTTCAGGTGAAACTGTCAAAATCTTCAAAATGAGCATGAGCACATTGAAATAAATGCTGGAATCATCTTCAGGATGCTAAAATACACTAAACACAGCAAAAGGTTTGAGTCTACAACGTTTAGTTTAGGTGTGAGAGCCAAGATGAATTTTTTATTGCTGCAATTTCAGCCCCTGATTGTACACTTCAGGTGAAACTGTCAATGTCTTCAAAATTAGCATAAGCACAATGAAATTATTGCTGGAATCGTCTTTAAGATGCTAAAATGCACTAAATACAGCAAAAACTTTGAGTCTACAACGTTTAGTTAAGGTGTGAGAGCCAAAATGAACTTTTTATTGCTTTCAATGCGTTTTCAGCCCCTGATTGTACACTTCAGGTGAAACTGTCAAAATCTTCAAAATGAGCATAAGCACAATGAAATAAATGCTGGTATCATCTTCAGGATGCTAAAATACACTAAATACAGCAAAACGTTTGAATCTACAACGTTTAGTTTAGGTGTGAGAGCCAAGATGAATTTTTTATTGTTGCAATTTCAGCCCGTGATTGTACACTTCAGGTGAAACTGTCAATATCTTCAAAATGAGCATAAGCACAATGAATTTATTGCTGTAATCGTCTTCAAGATGCTAAAATACACTAAATACAGCAAAAAGTTTGAGTCTACAACATTTAGTAAAGGTGTGAGAGCCAAAATTTACTTTTTATTGCTTTAAATGCGTTTTCAGCCCCTGATTGTACACTTCAGGTGAAACTGTCAACATCTTCAAAATGAGCATAAGCACAATGAAATTAATGCTGGAATCATCTTCAGGATGCTAAAATACACTAAATACAGCAAAAAGTTTGAGTCTACAACATTTAGTTAAGGTGTGAGAGCCAAAATGAACTTTTTATTGCTTTAAATGCGTTTTCAGCTGATTGTACACTTCAGGTGAAACTGTCAAAATCTTCAAAATGAGCATAAGCACATTTAAATAAATGCTGGAATCATCTTCAGGATGCTAAAATACACTAAATACAGCAAAAAGTTTGAGTCTACAACGTTTAGTTTAGGTGTGAGAGCCAAGATTAACTTTTTATTGCTGTAATTTCAGCCCCTGATTGTACACTTCAGGTGAAACTGTCAAAATCTTCCAAATGAGCATAAGCACATTGAAATAAATGCTGGAATCATCTTCAGGATGCTAAAATACACTAAATACAGCAAAAAGTTTGAGTCTACAACATTTAGTTAAGGTGTAAGAGCCAAAATGAACTTTTTATTGCTTTAAATGCGTTTTCAGCCCGATTGTACATTTCAGGTGAAACTGTCAAAATCTTCAAAATGAGCATAAGCACATTTAAATAAATGCTGGAATCATCTTCAGGATGCTAAAATACACTAAATACAGCAAAAAGTTAGAGTCTACAACGTTTAGTTTAGGTGTGAGAGCCAAAATGAACTTTTTATTGCTTTAAATGCATTTTCAGTCCGATTGTACACTTCAGGTGAAACTGTCAAAATCTTCAAATTGAGCATAAGCACAATGAAATAAATGCTGGAATCATCTTCAGGATGCTAAAATACACTAAATGCAGCAAAAAGTTAGAGTCTACAACATTTAGTAAAGGTGTGAGAGCTAAAATGAACTTTTTATTGCTTTAAATGCGTTTTCAGCCCGATTGTACACTTCAGGTGAAACTGTCAAAATCTTCAAAATGAGCATGAGCACATTGAAATAAATGCTGGAAAAATCTTCAGGATGCTAAAATACACTAAACACAGCAAAAAGTTTGAGTCTACAACGTTTAGTTTAGGTGTGAGAGCCAAGATGAATTTTTTATTGCTGCAATTTCAGCCCCTGATTGTACACTTCAGGTGAAACTGTCAATGTCTTCAAAATGAGCATAAGCACAATGAAATTAATGCTGGAATCATCTTCAGGATGCTAAAATACACAAAATACAGCACAAAGTTAGAGTCTACAACGTTTAGTTTAGGTGTGAGAGCCAAGATGAACTTTTTATTGCTGCAATTTCAGCCCGTGATTGTACACTTCAGGTGAAACTGTCAATATCTTCAAAATGAGCATAAGCACAATGAAATTATTGCTGGAATTGTCTTCCAGATGCTAAAATAGACTAATTACAGCAAAAAGTTTGAGTCTACAACGTTTAGTTAAGGTGTGAGAGCCAAAATGAACTTTTTATTGCTTTAAATGCGTTTTCAGCCCGATTGTACACTTCAGGTGAAACTGTCAAAATCTTTAAAATAAGCATAAGCACATTGAAATAAATGCTGGAATCATCTTCAGGATGCTAAAATACACTAAATACAGCAAAACGTTTGAGTCTACAACGTTTAGTTTAGGTGTGAGAGCCAAGATTAACTTTTTATTGCTGTAATTTCAGCCCCTGATTGTACACTTCAGGTGAAACTGTCAAAATCTTCAAAATGAGCATAAGCACATTGAAATAAATGCTGGAATCATCTTTAGGATGCTAAAATACACTAAATGCAGCAAAAAGTTAGAGTCTACAACATTTAGTAAAGGTGTGAGAGCTAAAATGAACTTTTTATTGCTTTAAATGCGTTTTCATCCCGATTGTACACTTCAGGTGAAACTGTCAATGTCTTCAAAATGAGCATAAGCACATTGAAATAAATGCTGGAATCATCTTCAGGATGCTAAAATACACTAAATACAGCAAAAAGTTTGAGTCTACAACATTTAGTTAAGGTGTGAGAGCCAAAATGAACTTTTTATTGCTTTAAATGCGTTTTCAGCTGATTGTACACTTCAGGTGAAACTGTCAAAATCTTCAAAATGAGCATAAGCACATTTAAATAAATGCTGGAATCATCTTCAGGATGCTAAAATACACTAAATACAGCAAAAAGTTTGAGTCTACAACGTTTAGTTTAGGTGTGAGAGCCAAGATTAACTTTTTATTGCTGTAATTTCAGCCCCTGATTGTACACTTCAGGTGAAACTGTCAAAATCTTCCAAATGAGCATAAGCACATTGAAATAAATGCTGGAATCATCTTCAGGATGCTAAAATACACTAAATACAGCAAAAAGTTTGAGTCTACAACATTTAGTTAAGGTGTAAGAGCCAAAATGAACTTTTTATTGCTTTAAATGCGTTTTCAGCCCGATTGTACATTTCAGGTGAAACTGTCAAAATCTTAAAAATGAGCATAAGCACATTTAAATAAATGCTGGAATCATCTTCAGGATGCTAAAATACACTAAATGCAGCAAAAAGTTAGAGTCTACAACATTTAGTAAAGGTGTGAGAGCTAAAATGAACTTTTTATTGCTTTAAATGCGTTTTCAGCCCGATTGTACACTTCAGGTTAAACTGTCAAAATCTTCAAAATGAGCATGAGCACATTGAAATAAATGCTGGAATCATCTTCAGGATGCTAAAATACACTAAACACAGAAAAAAGTTAGAGTCTACAACGTTTAGTTTAGGTGTGAGAGCCAAGATGAATTTTTTATTGCTGCAATTTCAGCCCCTGATTGTACACTTCAGGTGAAACTGTCAATGTCTTCAAAATTAGCATAAGCACAATGAAATTATTGCTGGAATCGTCTTTAAGATGCTAAAATACACTAAATACAGCAAAAAGTTTGAGTCTACAACGTTTAGTTAAGGTGTGAGAGCCAAAATGAACTTTTTATTGCTTTCAATGCGTTTTCAGCCCCTGATTGTACACTTCAGGTGAATCTGTCAAAATCTTCAAAATGAGCATAAGCACAATGAAATAAATGCTGGTATCATCTTCAGGATGCTAAAATACACTAAATACAGCAAAAAGTTTGAATCTACAACGTTTAGTTTAGGTCTGAGAGCCAAGATGAATTTTTTATTGTTGCAATTTCAGCCCGTGATTGTACACTTCAGGTGAAACTGTCAATATCTTCAAAATGAGCATAAGCACAATGAATTTATTGCTGGAATCGTCTTCAAGATGCTAAAATACACTAAATACAGCAAAAAGTTTGAGTCTACAACATTTAGTAAAGGTGTGAGAGCCAAAATTTACTTTTTATTGCTTTAAATGCGTTTTCAGCCCCCGATTGTACACTTCAGGTGAAACTGTCAAAATCTTCAAAATGAGCATAAGCACAATGAAATAAAGGCTGGAATCATCTTCAGGATGCTAAAATACACTAAATACAGCAAAAAGTTTGAGTCTACAACGTTTAGTTTAGGTGTGAGAGCCAAGATGAACTTTTTATTGCTGCAATTTCAGCCCTTGATTGTACACTTCAGGTGAAACTGTCAATATCTTCAAAATGAGCATAAGCACAATGAAATTATTGCTGGAATCGTCTTTAAGTTGCTAAAATACACTAAATACAGTAAAAAGTTTGAGTCTACAACGTTTAGTTTAGGTGTGAGAGCCAAGATGAACTTTTTATTGTTGCAATTTATGCCCGTGATTGTACACTTCAGGTGAAACTGTCAATATCTTCAAAATGAGCATAAGCACAGTGAAATTATTGCTGGAATCGTCTTCAAGATGCTAAAATAGACTAAATACAGCAAAAAGTTTGAGCCTACAACGTTTAGTTTAGGTGTGAGAGCCAAGATGAATTTTTTTCTGCTGCAATTTCAGCCCGTGATTGTACACTTCAGGTGAAACTGTCAACATCTTCAAAATGAGCATAAGCACATTGAAATAAATGCTGGAATCATCTTCAGGATGCTAAAATACACTAAATGCAGCAAAAAGTTAGAGTCTACAACATTTAGTAAAGGTGTGAGAGCTAAAATGAACTTTTTATTGCTTTAAATGCGTTTTCAGCCCGATTGTACACTTCAGGTGAAACTGTCAAAATCTTCAAAATGAGCATGAGCACATTGAAATAAATGCTGGAATCATCTTCAGGATGCTAAAATACACTAAACACAGCAAAAAGTTTGAGTCTACAACGTTTAGTTTAGGTGTGAGAGCCAAGATGAATTTTTTATTGCTGCAATTTCAGCCCCTGATTGTACACTTCAGGTGAAACTGTCAATGTCTTCAAAATTAGCATAAGCACAATGAAATTATTGCTGGAATCGTCTTTAAGATGCTAAAATACACTAAATACAGCAAAAAGTTTGAGTCTACAACGTTTAGTTAAGGTGTGAGAGCCAAAATGAACTTTTTATTGCTTTCAATGCGATTTCAGCCCCTGATCGTACACTTCAGGTGAAACTGTCAAAATCTTCAAAATGAGCATAAGCACAATGAAATAAATGCTGGAATCATATTCAGGATGCTAAAATACACTAAATACAGCAAAAAGTTTGAGTCTACAACGTTTAGTTTAGGTGTGAGAGCCATAATTTAACTTTTTATTGCTGTAATTTCAGCCCCTGATTGTACACTTCAGGTGAAACTGTCAAAATCTTCAAAATGAGCATAAGCACAATGAAATAAATGCTGGAATCATCTTCAGGATGCTAAAATACACTAAATACAGCAAAAAGTTTGAGTCTACAACGTTTAGTTAAGGTGTGAGAGCCAAAAGGAACTTTTTATTGCTTTAAATGCGTTTTCAGCCCGATTGTACACTTCAGGTGAAACTGTCAAAATCTTCAAAATGAGCATGAGCACATTGAAATAAATGCTGGAATCATCTTCGGGATGCTAAAATACACTAAACACAGCAAAAAGTTTGAGTCTACAACGTTTAGTTTAGGTGTGAGAGCCAAGATGAACTTTTTATTGCTGCAATTTCTGCCCCTGATTGTACACTTCAGGTGAAACTGTCAATATCTTTAAAATGAGCATAAGCACAATGAAATTATTGCTGGAATTGTCTTTAAGATGCTAAAATACACTAAATACAGTAAAAAGTTTGAGTCTACAATGTTTAGTTTAGGTGTGAGAGCCAAGATGAACTTTTTATTGCTGCAATTTCAGCCCGTGATTGTACACTTCAGGTGAAACTGTCAAATTCTTCAAAATGAGCATAAGCACATTGAAATAAATGCTGGAATCATCTTCAGGATGCTAAAATACACTAAATACAGCAAAAAGTTTGAGTCTACAACGTTTAGTTTAGGTGTGAGAGCCAAGATTAACTTTTTATTGCTGTAATTTCAGCGCCTGATTGTACACTTCAGGTGAAACTGTCAAAATCTTCAAAATGAGCATAAGCACATTGAAATAAATGCTGGAATCGTCTTCAGGATGCTAAAATACACTAAATACAGCAAAAAGTTTGAGTCTACAACATTTAGTTAAGGTATGAGAGCCAAAATGAACTTTTTATTGCTTTAAATGCGTTTTCAGCCGATTGTACACTTCAGGTGAAACTGTCAAAATCTTCAAAATGAGCATAAGCACATATAAATAAATGCTGGAATCATCTTCAGGATGCTAAAATACACTAAATACAGCAAAAAGTTTGAGTCTACAACGCTTAGTTTAGGTGTGAGAGCCAAGATTAACTTTTTATTGCTGTAATTTCAGCCCCTGATTGTACACTTCAGGTGAAACTGTCAAAATCTTCAAAATGAGCATAAGCACATTGAAATAAATGCTGGAATCATCTTCAGGATGCTAAAATACACTAAATACAGCAAAAAGTTTGAGTCTACAACATTTAGTTAAGGTGTGAGAGCCAAAATGAACTTTTTATTGCTTTAAATGCGTTTTAAGCCCGATTGTACACTTCAGGTGAAACTGTCAAAATCTTCAAAATGAGCATAAGCACATTTAAATAAATGCTGGAATCATCTTCAGGATGCTAAAATACACTAAATACAGCAAAAAGTTAGAGTCTACAACGTTTAGTTTAGGTATGAGAGCCAAAATGAACTTTTTATTGTTTTAAATGCATTTTCAGCCCGATTGTACACTTCAGGTGAAACTGTCAAAATCTTCAAAATGAGCATGAGCACATTGAAATAAATGCTGGAATCATCTTCAGGATGCTAAAATACACTAAACACAGCAAAAAGTTTGAGTCTACAACGTTTAGTTTAGGTGTGAGAGCCAAGATTAATTTTTTATTGCTGCAATTTCAGCCCCTAAATTGTACACTTCAGGTGAAACTGGCAATGTCTTCAAAATTAGCATAAGCACAATGAAATTATTGCCGGAATCGTCTTTAAGATGCTAAAATACACTAAATACAGCAAAAAGTTTGAGTCTACAACGTTTAGTTAAGGTGTGAGAGCCAAAATGAACTTTTTATTGCTTTCAATGCGTTTTCAGCCCCTGATTGTACACTTCAGGTGAAACTGTCAAAATCTTCAAAATGAGCATAAGCACAATGAAATAAATGCTGGTATCATCTTCAGGATGCTAAAATACACTAAATACAGCAAAAAGTTTGAATCTACAACGTTTAGTTTAGGTGTGAGAGCCAAGATGAATTTTTTATTGTTGCAATTTCAGCCCGTGATTGTACACTTCAGGTGAAACTGTCAATATCTTCAAAATGAGCATAAGCACAATGAATTTATTGCTGGAATCGTCTTCAAGATGCTAAAATACACTAAATACAGCAACAAGTTTGAGTCTACAACATTTAGTAAAGGTGTGAGAGCCAAAATTTACTTTTTATTGCTTTAAATGCGTTTTAGGCCCCCGATTGTACACTTCAGGTGAAACTGTCAAAATCTTCAAAATGAGCATAAGCACAATGAAATAAATGCTGGAATCATCTTCAGGATGCTAAAATACACTAAATACAGCAAAAAGTTAGAGTCTACAACGTTTAGTTTAGGTGTGAGAGCCAAGATGAACTTTTTATTGCTGCAATTTCAGCCCGTGATTGTACACTTCAGGTGAAACTGTCAATATCTTCAAAATGAGCATAAGCACAATGAAATTATTGCTGGAATTGTCTTCAAGATGCTAAAATAGACTAATTACAGCAAAAAGTTTGAGTCTACAACGTTTAGTTAAGGTGTGAGAGCCAAAATGAACTTTTTATTGCTTTAAATGCGTTTTCAGCCCGATTGTACACTTCAGGTGAAACTGTCAAAATCTTCAAAATGAGCATAAGCACAATGAAATAAAGTCTGGAATCATCTTCAGGATGCTAAAATACACTAAATACAGCAAAAAGTTTTAGTCTACAACGTTTAGTTTAGGTGTGAGAGCCAAGATGAACTTTTTATTGCTGCAATTTCAGCCCTTGATTGTACACTTCAGGTGAAACTGTCAATATCTTCAAAATGAGCATAAGCACAATGAAATTATTGCTGGAATCGTCTTTAAGTTGCTAAAATACACTAAATACAGTAAAAAGTTTGAGTCTACAACGTTTAGTTTAGGTGTGAGAGCCAAGATGAACTTTTTATTGTTGCAATTTATGCCCCTGATTGTACACTTCAGGTGAAACTGTCAATATCTTCAAAATGAGCATAAGCACATTGAAATAAATGCTGGAATCATCTTCAGGATGCTAAAATACACTAAATGCAGCAAAAAGTTAGAGTCTACAACATTTAGTAAAGGTGTGAGAGCTAAAATGAACTTTTTATTGCTTTCAATGCGTTTTCAGCCCCTGATTGTACACTTCAGGTGAAACTGTCAAAATCTTCAAAATGAGCATAAGCACAATGAAATTATTGCTGGAATCGTCTTTAAGTTGCTAAAATACACTAAATACAGTAAAAAGTTTGAGTCTACAACGTTTAGTTTAGGTGTGAGAGCCAAGATGAACTTTTTATTGCTGCAATTTCAGCCCGTGATTGTACACTTCAGGTGAAACTGTCAATATCTTCAAAATGAGCATAAGCACAATGAAATTATTGCTGGAATCGTCTTTAAGATGCTAAAATGCACTAAATACAGCAAAAACTTTGAGTCTACAACGTTTAGTTAAGGTGTGAGAGCCAAAATGAACTTTTTATTGCTTTCAATGCGTTTTCAGCCCCTGATTGTACACTTCAGGTGAAACTGTCAAAATCTTCAAAATGAGCATAAGCACAATGAAATAAATGCTGGTATCATCTTCAGGATGCTAAAATACACTAAATACAGCAAAACGTTTGAATCTACAACGTTTAGTTTAGGTGTGAGAGCCAAGATGAATTTTTTATTGTTGCAATTTCAGCCCGTGATTGTACACTTCAGGTGAAACTGTCAATATCTTCAAAATGAGCATAAGCACAATGAATTTATTGCTGTAATCGTCTTCAAGATGCTAAAATACACTAAATACAGCAAAAAGTTTGAGTCTACAACATTTAGTAAAGGTGTGAGAGCCAAAATTTACTTTTTATTGCTTTAAATGCGTTTTCAGCCCCTGATTGTACACTTCAGGTGAAACTGTCAACATCTTCAAAATGAGCATAAGCACAATGAAATTAATGCTGGAATCATCTTCAGGATGCTAAAATACACTAAATACAGCAAAAAGTTTGAGTCTACAACATTTAGTTAAGGTGTGAGAGCCAAAATGAACTTTTTATTGCTTTAAATGCGTTTTCAGCTGATTGTACACTTCAGGTGAAACTGTCAAAATCTTCAAAATGAGCATAAGCACATTTAAATAAATGCTGGAATCATCTTCAGGATGCTAAAATACACTAAATACAGCAAAAAGTTTGAGTCTACAACGTTTAGTTTAGGTGTGAGAGCCAAGATTAACTTTTTATTGCTGTAATTTCAGCCCCTGATTGTACACTTCAGGTGAAACTGTCAAAATCTTCCAAATGAGCATAAGCACATTGAAATAAATGCTGGAATCATCTTCAGGATGCTAAAATACACTAAATACAGCAAAAAGTTTGAGTCTACAACATTTAGTTAAGGTGTAAGAGCCAAAATGAACTTTTTATTGCTTTAAATGCGTTTTCAGCCCGATTGTACATTTCAGGTGAAACTGTCAAAATCTTCAAAATGAGCATAAGCACATTTAAATAAATGCTGGAATCATCTTCAGGATGCTAAAATACACTAAATACAGCAAAAAGTTAGAGTCTACAACGTTTAGTTTAGGTGTGAGAGCCAAAATGAACTTTTTATTGCTTTAAATGCATTTTCAGTCCGATTGTACACTTCAGGTGAAACTGTCAAAATCTTCAAATTGAGCATAAGCACAATGAAATAAATGCTGGAATCATCTTCAGGATGCTAAAATACACTAAATGCAGCAAAAAGTTAGAGTCTACAACATTTAGTAAAGGTGTGAGAGCTAAAATGAACTTTTTATTGCTTTAAATGCGTTTTCAGCCCGATTGTACACTTCAGGTGAAACTGTCAAAATCTTCAAAATGAGCATGAGCACATTGAAATAAATGCTGGAAAAATCTTCAGGATGCTAAAATACACTAAACACAGCAAAAAGTTTGAGTCTACAACGTTTAGTTTAGGTGTGAGAGCCAAGATGAATTTTTTATTGCTGCAATTTCAGCCCCTGATTGTACACTTCAGGTGAAACTGTCAATGTCTTCAAAATGAGCATAAGCACAATGAAATTAATGCTGGAATCATCTTCAGGATGCTAAAATACACAAAATACAGCACAAAGTTAGAGTCTACAACGTTTAGTTTAGGTGTGAGAGCCAAGATGAACTTTTTATTGCTGCAATTTCAGCCCGTGATTGTACACTTCAGGTGAAACTGTCAATATCTTCAAAATGAGCATAAGCACAATGAAATTATTGCTGGAATTGTCTTCCAGATGCTAAAATAGACTAATTACAGCAAAAAGTTTGAGTCTACAACGTTTAGTTAAGGTGTGAGAGCCAAAATGAACTTTTTATTGCTTTAAATGCGTTTTCAGCCCGATTGTACACTTCAGGTGAAACTGTCAAAATCTTTAAAATAAGCATAAGCACATTGAAATAAATGCTGGAATCATCTTCAGGATGCTAAAATACACTAAATACAGCAAAAAGTTTGAGTCTACAACGTTTAGTTTAGGTGTGAGAGCCAAGATTAACTTTTTATTGCTGTAATTTCAGCCCCTGATTGTACACTTCAGGTGAAACTGTCAAAATCTTCAAAATGAGCATAAGCACATTGAAATAAATGCTGGAATCATCTTTAGGATGCTAAAATACACTAAATGCAGCAAAAAGTTAGAGTCTACAACATTTAGTAAAGGTGTGAGAGCTAAAATGAACTTTTTATTGCTTTAAATGCGTTTTCATCCCGATTGTACACTTCAGGTGAAACTGTCAATGTCTTCAAAATGAGCATAAGCACATTGAAATAAATGCTGGAATCATCTTCAGGATGCTAAAATACACTAAATACAGCAAAAAGTTTGAGTCTACAACATTTAGTTAAGGTGTGAGAGCCAAAATGAACTTTTTATTGCTTTAAATGCGTTTTCAGCTGATTGTACACTTCAGGTGAAACTGTCAAAATCTTCAAAATGAGCATAAGCACATTTAAATAAATGCTGGAATCATCTTCAGGATGCTAAAATACACTAAATACAGCAAAAAGTTTGAGTCTACAACGTTTAGTTTAGGTGTGAGAGCCAAGATTAACTTTTTATTGCTGTAATTTCAGCCCCTGATTGTACACTTCAGGTGAAACTGTCAAAATCTTCCAAATGAGCATAAGCACATTGAAATAAATGCTGGAATCATCTTCAGGATGCTAAAATACACTAAATACAGCAAAAAGTTTGAGTCTACAACATTTAGTTAAGGTGTAAGAGCCAAAATGAACTTTTTATTGCTTTAAATGCGTTTTCAGCCCGATTGTACATTTCAGGTGAAACTGTCAAAATCTTAAAAATGAGCATAAGCACATTTAAATAAATGCTGGAATCATCTTCAGGATGCTAAAATACACTAAATGCAGCAAAAAGTTAGAGTCTACAACATTTAGTAAAGGTGTGAGAGCTAAAATGAACTTTTTATTGCTTTAAATGCGTTTTCAGCCCGATTGTACACTTCAGGTGAAACTGTCAAAATCTTCAAAATGAGCATGAGCACATTGAAATAAATGCTGGAATCATCTTCAGGATGCTAAAATACACTAAACACAGAAAAAAGTTAGAGTCTACAACGTTTAGTTTAGGTGTGAGAGCCAAGATGAATTTTTTATTGCTGCAATTTCAGCCCCTGATTGTACACTTCAGGTGAAACTGTCAATGTCTTCAAAATTAGCATAAGCACAATGAAATTATTGCTGGAATCGTCTTTAAGATGCTAAAATACACTAAATACAGCAAAAAGTTTGAGTCTACAACGTTTAGTTAAGGTGTGAGAGCCAAAATGAACTTTTTATTGCTTTCAATGCGTTTTCAGCCCCTGATTGTACACTTCAGGTGAATCTGTCAAAATCTTCAAAATGAGCATAAGCACAATGAAATAAATGCTGGTATCATCTTCAGGATGCTAAAATACACTAAATACAGCAAAAAGTTTGAATCTACAACGTTTAGTTTAGGTCTGAGAGCCAAGATGAATTTTTTATTGTTGCAATTTCAGCCCGTGATTGTACACTTCAGGTGAAACTGTCAATATCTTCAAAATGAGCATAAGCACAATGAATTTATTGCTGGAATCGTCTTCAAGATGCTAAAATACACTAAATACAGCAAAAAGTTTGAGTCTACAACGTTTAGTTTAGGTGTGAGAGCCAAGATGAACTTTTTATTGTTGCAATTTATGCCCGTGATTGTACACTTCAGGTGAAACTGTCAATATCTTCAAAATGAGCATAAGCACAGTGAAATTATTGCTGGAATCGTCTTCAAGATGCTAAAATAGACTAAATACAGCAAAAAGTTTGAGCCTACAACGTTTAGTTTAGGTGTGAGAGCCAAGATGAATTTTTTTCTGCTGCAATTTCAGCCCGTGATTGTACACTTCAGGTGAAACTGTCAACATCTTCAAAATGAGCATAAGCACATTGAAATAAATGCTGGAATCATCTTCAGGATGCTAAAATACACTAAATGCAGCAAAAAGTTAGAGTCTACAACATTTAGTAAAGGTGTGAGAGCTAAAATGAACTTTTTATTGCTTTAAATGCGTTTTCAGCCCGATTGTACACTTCAGGTGAAACTGTCAAAATCTTCAAAATGAGCATGAGCACATTGAAATAAATGCTGGAATCATCTTCAGGATGCTAAAATACACTAAACACAGCAAAAAGTTTGAGTCTACAACGTTTAGTTTAGGTGTGAGAGCCAAGATGAATTTTTTATTGCTGCAATTTCAGCCCCTGATTGTACACTTCAGGTGAAACTGTCAATGTCTTCAAAATTAGCATAAGCACAATGAAATTATTGCTGGAATCGTCTTTAAGATGCTAAAATACACTAAATACAGCAAAAAGTTTGAGTCTACAACGTTTAGTTAAGGTGTGAGAGCCAAAATGAACTTTTTATTGCTTTCAATGCGATTTCAGCCCCTGATCGTACACTTCAGGTGAAACTGTCAAAATCTTCAAAATGAGCATAAGCACAATGAAATAAATGCTGGAATCATATTCAGGATGCTAAAATACACTAAATACAGCAAAAAGTTTGAGTCTACAACGTTTAGTTTAGGTGTGAGAGCCATAATTTAACTTTTTATTGCTGTAATTTCAGCCCCTGATTGTACACTTCAGGTGAAACTGTCAAAATCTTCAAAATGAGCATAAGCACAATGAAATAAATGCTGGAATCATCTTCAGGATGCTAAAATACACTAAATACAGCAAAAAGTTTGAGTCTACAACGTTTAGTTAAGGTGTGAGAGCCAAAAGGAACTTTTTATTGCTTTAAATGCGTTTTCAGCCCGATTGTACACTTCAGGTGAAACTGTCAAAATCTTCAAAATGAGCATGAGCACATTGAAATAAATGCTGGAATCATCTTCGGGATGCTAAAATACACTAAACACAGCAAAAAGTTTGAGTCTACAACGTTTAGTTTAGGTGTGAGAGCCAAGATGAACTTTTTATTGCTGCAATTTCTGCCCCTGATTGTACACTTCAGGTGAAACTGTCAATATCTTTAAAATGAGCATAAGCACAATGAAATTATTGCTGGAATCGTCTTTAAGATGCTAAAATACACTAAATACAGTAAAAAGTTTGAGTCTACAATGTTTAGTTTAGGTGTGAGAGCCAAGATGAACTTTTTATTGCTGCAATTTCAGCCCGTGATTGTACACTTCAGGTGAAACTGTCAAATTCTTCAAAATGAGCATAAGCACATTGAAATAAATGCTGGAATCATCTTCAGGATGCTAAAATACACTAAATACAGCAAAAAGTTTGAGTCTACAACGTTTAGTTTAGGTGTGAGAGCCAAGATTAACTTTTTATTGCTGTAATTTCAGCGCCTGATTGTACACTTCAGGTGAAACTGTCAAAATCTTCAAAATGAGCATAAGCACATTGAAATAAATGCTGGAATCGTCTTCAGGATGCTAAAATACACTAAATACAGCAAAAAGTTTGAGTCTACAACATTTAGTTAAGGTATGAGAGCCAAAATGAACTTTTTATTGCTTTAAATGCGTTTTCAGCCGATTGTACACTTCAGGTGAAACTGTCAAAATCTTCAAAATGAGCATAAGCACATATAAATAAATGCTGGAATCATCTTCAGGATGCTAAAATACACTAAATACAGCAAAAAGTTTGAGTCTACAACGCTTAGTTTAGGTGTGAGAGCCAAGATTAACTTTTTATTGCTGTAATTTCAGCCCCTGATTGTACACTTCAGGTGAAACTGTCAAAATCTTCAAAATGAGCATAAGCACATTGAAATAAATGCTGGAATCATCTTCAGGATGCTAAAATACACTAAATACAGCAAAAAGTTTGAGTCTACAACATTTAGTTAAGGTGTGAGAGCCAAAATGAACTTTTTATTGCTTTAAATGCGTTTTAAGCCCGATTGTACACTTCAGGTGAAACTGTCAAAATCTTCAAAATGAGCATAAGCACATTTAAATAAATGCTGGAATCATCTTCAGGATGCTAAAATACACTAAATACAGCAAAAAGTTAGAGTCTACAACGTTTAGTTTAGGTATGAGAGCCAAAATGAACTTTTTATTGTTTTAAATGCATTTTCAGCCCGATTGTACACTTCAGGTGAAACTGTCAAAATCTTCAAAATGAGCATGAGCACATTGAAATAAATGCTGGAATCATCTTCAGGATGCTAAAATACACTAAACACAGCAAAAAGTTTGAGTCTACAACGTTTAGTTTAGGTGTGAGAGCCAAGATTAATTTTTTATTGCTGCAATTTCAGCCCCTAAATTGTACACTTCAGGTGAAACTGGCAATGTCTTCAAAATTAGCATAAGCACAATGAAATTATTGCCGGAATCGTCTTTAAGATGCTAAAATACACTAAATACAGCAAAAAGTTTGAGTCTACAACGTTTAGTTAAGGTGTGAGAGCCAAAATGAACTTTTTATTGCTTTCAATGCGTTTTCAGCCCCTGATTGTACACTTCAGGTGAAACTGTCAAAATCTTCAAAATGAGCATAAGCACAATGAAATAAATGCTGGTATCATCTTCAGGATGCTAAAATACACTAAATACAGCAAAAAGTTTGAATCTACAACGTTTAGTTTAGGTGTGAGAGCCAAGATGAATTTTTTATTGTTGCAATTTCAGCCCGTGATTGTACACTTCAGGTGAAACTGTCAATATCTTCAAAATGAGCATAAGCACAATGAATTTATTGCTGGAATCGTCTTCAAGATGCTAAAATACACTAAATACAGCAACAAGTTTGAGTCTACAACATTTAGTAAAGGTGTGAGAGCCAAAATTTACTTTTTATTGCTTTAAATGCGTTTTAGGCCCCCGATTGTACACTTCAGGTGAAACTGTCAAAATCTTCAAAATGAGCATAAGCACAATGAAATTAATGCTGGAATCATCTTCAGGATGCTAAAATACACTAAATACAGCAAAAAGTTAGAGTCTACAACGTTTAGTTTAGGTGTGAGAGCCAAGATGAACTTTTTATTGCTGCAATTTCAGCCCGTGATTGTACACTTCAGGTGAAACTGTCAATATCTTCAAAATGAGCATAAGCACAATGAAATTATTGCTGGAATTGTCTTCAAGATGCTAAAATAGACTAATTACAGCAAAAAGTTTGAGTCTACAACGTTTAGTTAAGGTGTGAGAGCCAAAATGAACTTTTTATTGCTTTAAATGCGTTTTCAGCCCGATTGTACACTTCAGGTGAAACTGTCAAAATCTTCAAAATGAGCATAAGCACAATGAAATAAAGTCTGGAATCATCTTCAGGATGCTAAAATACACTAAATACAGCAAAAAGTTTGAGTCTACAACGTTTAGTTTAGGTGTGAGAGCCAAGATGAACTTTTTATTGCTGCAATTTCAGCCCTTGATTGTACACTTCAGGTGAAACTGTCAATATCTTCAAAATGAGCATAAGCACAATGAAATTATTGCTGGAATCGTCTTTAAGTTGCTAAAATACACTAAATACAGTAAAAAGTTTGAGTCTACAACGTTTAGTTTAGGTGTGAGAGCCAAGATGAACTTTTTATTGTTGCAATTTATGCCCCTGATTGTACACTTCAGGTGAAACTGTCAATATCTTCAAAATGAGCATAAGCACATTGAAATAAATGCTGGAATCATCTTCAGGATGCTAAAATACACTAAATGCAGCAAAAAGTTAGAGTCTACAACATTTAGTAAAGGTGTGAGAGCTAAAATGAACTTTTTATTGCTTTAAATGCGTTTTCAGCCCGATTGTACACTTCAGGTGAAACTGTCAAAATCTTCAAAATGAGCATGAGCACATTGAAATAAATGCTGGAATCATCTTCAGAATGCTAAAATACACTAAACACAGCAAAAAGTTTGAGTCTACAACGTTTAGTTTAGGTGTGAGAGCCAAGATGAATTTTTTATTGCTGCAATTTCAGCCCCTGATTGTACACTTCAGGTGAAACTGTCAATGTCTTCAAAATTAGCATAAGCACAATGAAATTATTGCTGGAATCGTCTTTAAGATGTTAAAATACACTAAATACAGCAAAAAGTTTGAGTCTACAACGTTTAGTTAAGGTGTGAGAGCCAAAATGAACTTTTTATTGTTTTCAATGCGATTTCAGCCCCTGATTGTACACTTCAGGTGAAACTGTCAAAATCTTCAAAATGAGCATAAGCACAATGAAATAAATGCTGGAATCATATTCAGGATGCTAAAATACACTAAATACAGCAAAAAGTTTGAGTCTACAACGTTTAGTTTAGGTGTGAGAGCCAAGATTAACTTTTTATTGCTGTAATTTCAGCCCCTGATTGTACACTTCAGGTGAAACTGTCAAAATCTTCAAAATGAGCATAAGCACAATGAAATTAATGCTGGAATCATCTTCAGGATGCTAAAATACACTAAATACAGCAAAAAGTTAGAGTCTACAACGTTTAGTTTAGGTGTGAGAGCCAAGATGAACTTTTTATTGCTGCAATTTCAGCCCGTGATTGTACACTTCAGGTGAAACTGTCAATATCTTCAAAATGAGCATAAGCACAATGAATTTATTGCTGGAATCGTCTTCAAGATGCTAAAATACACTAAATACAGCAACAAGTTTGAGTCTACAACATTTAGTAAAGGTGTGAGAGCCAAAATTTACTTTTTATTGCTTTAAATGCGTTTTCAGCCCCTGATTGTACACTTCAGGTGAAACTGTCAAAATCTTCAAAATGAGCATAAGCACAATGAAATTAATGCTGGAATCATCTTCAGGATGCTAAAATACACTAAATACAGCACAAAGTTAGAGTCTACAACGTTTAGTTTAGGTGTGAGAGCCAAGATGAACTTTTTATTGCTGCAATTTCAGCCCGTGATTGTACACTTCAGGTGAAACTGTCAATATCTTCAAAATGAGCATAAGCACAATGAAAGTATTGCTGGAATTGTCTTCAAGATGCTAAAATAGACTAATTACAGCAAAAAGTTTGAGTCTACAACGTTTAGTTAAGGTGTGAGAGCCAAAATGAACTTTTTATTGCTTTAAATGCGTTTTCAGCCCGATTGTACACTTCAGGTGAAACTGTCAAAATCTTTAAAATGAGCATAAGCACAATGAAATAAAGGCTGGAATCATCTTCAGGATGCTAAAATACACTAAATACAGCAAAAAGTTTGAGTCTACAACGTTTAGTTTAGGTGTGAGAGCCAAGATGAACTTTTTATTGCTGCAATTTCAGCCCCTGATTGTACACTTCAGGTGAAACTGTTAATATCTTCAAAATGAGCATAAGCACAATGAAATTATTGCTGGAATCGTCTTCAAGATGCTAAAATAGACTAAATACAGCAAAAAGTTTGAGTCTACAACGTTTAGTTTAGGTGTGAGAGCCAAGATGAACTTTTTATTGCTGCAATTTCAGCCCGTGATTGTACACTTCAGGTGAAACTGTCAAAATCTTCAAAATGAGCATAAGCACAATGAAATTAATGCTGGAATCATCTTCAGGATGCTAAAATACACTAAATACAGCACAAAGTTAGAGTCTACAACGTTTAGTTTAGGTGTGAGAGCCAAGATGAACTTTTTATTGCTGCAATTTCAGCCCGTGATTGTACACTTCAGGTGAAACTGTCAATATCTTCAAAATGAGCATAAGCACAATGAAATTATTGCTGGAATTGTCTTCAAGATGCTAAAATAGACTAATTACAGCAAAAAAGTTTGAGTCTACAACGTTTAGTTTAGGTGTGAGAGCCAAAATGAACTTTTTATTGCTTTAAATGCGTTTTCAGCCCGATTGTACACTTCAGGTGAAACTGTCAAAATCTTTAAAATGAGCATAAGCACAATGAAATAAAGGCTGGAATCATCTTCAGGATGCTAAAATACACTAAATACAGCAAAAAGTTTGAGTCTACAACGTTTAGTTTAGGTGTGAGAGCCAAGATTAACTTTTTATTGCTGTAATTTCAGCCCCTGATTGTACACTTCAGGTGAAACTGTCAAAATCTTCAAAATGAGCATAAGCACATTGAAATAAATGCTGGAATCATCTTCAGGATGCTAAAATACACTAAATGCAGCAAAAAGTTAGAGTCTACAACATTTAGTAAAGGTGTGAGAGCCAAGATGAACTTTTTATTGCTTTAAATGCGTTTTCATCCCGATTGTACACTTCAGGTGAAACTGTCAAAATCTTCAAAATGAGCATAAGCACAATGAAATTAATGCTGGAATCATCTTCAGGATGCTAAAATACACTAAATACAGCACAAAGTTAGAGTCTACAACGTTTAGTTTAGGTGTGAGAGCCAAGATGAACTTTTTATTGCTGCAATTTCAGCCCGTGATTGTACACTTCAGGTGAAACTGTCAATATCTTCAAAATGAGCATAAGCACAATGAAATTATTGCTGGAATTGTCTTCAAGATGCTAAAATAGACTAATTACAGCAAAAAGTTTGAGTCTACAACGTTTAGTTAAGGTGTGAGAGCCAAAATGAACTTTTTATTGCTTTAAATGCGTTTTCAGCCCGATTGTACACTTCAGGTGAAACTGTCAAAATCTTTAAAATGAGCATAAGCACAATGAAATAAAGGCTGGAATCATCTTCAGGATGCTAAAATACACTAAATACAGCAAAAAGTTTGAGTCTACAACGTTTAGTTTAGGTGTGAGAGCCAAGATGAACATTTTATTGCTGCAATTTCAGCCCCTGATTGTACACTTCAGGTGAAACTGTCAATATCTTCAAAATGAGCATAAGCACATTGAAATAAATGCTGGAATCATCTTCAGGATGCTAAAATACACTAAATGCAGCAAAAAGTTAGAGTCTACAACATTTAGTAAAGGTGTGAGAGCTAAAATGAACTTTTTATTGCTTTAAATGCGTTTTCATCCTGAATGGACACTTCAGGTGAAACTGTCAAAATCTTCAAAATGAGCATGAGCACATTGAAATAAATGCTGGAATCATCTTCAGGATGCTAAAATACACTAAACACAGCAAAAAGTTTGAGTCTACAACGTTTAGTTTAGGTGTGAGAGCCAAGATGAATTTTTTATTGCTGCAATTTCAGCCCCTGATTGTACACTTCAGGTGAAACTGTCAATGTCTTCAAAATTAGCATAAGCACAATGAAATTATTGCTGGAATCGTCTTTAAGATGCTAAAATACACTAAATACAGTAAAAAGTTTGAGTCTACAATGTTTAGTTTAGGTGTGAGAGCCAAGATGAACTTTTTATTGTTGCAATTTATGCCCGTGATTGTACACTTCAGGTGAAACTGTCAATATCTTCAAAATGAGCATAAGCACAATGAAATTATTGCTGGAATCGTCTTCAAGATGCTAAAATAGACTAAATACAGCAAAAAGTTTGAGTCTACAACGTTTAGTTTAGGTGTGAGAGCCAAGATGAACTTTTTATTGCTGCAATTTCAGCCCGTGATTGTACACTTCAGGTGAAACTGTCAAATTCTTCAAAATGAGCATAAGCACATTGAAATAAATGCTGGAATCATCTTCAGGATGCTAAAATACACTAAATACAGCAAAAAGTTTGAGTCTACAACGTTTAGTTTAGGTGTGAGAGCCAAGATTAACTTTTTATTGCTGTAATTTCAGCGCCTGATTGTACACTTCAGGTGAAACTGTCAAAATCTTCAAAATGAGCATAAGCACATTGAAATAAATGCTGGAATCATCTTCAGGATGCTAAAATACACTAAATACAGCAAAAAGTTTGAGTCTACAACATTTAGTTAAGGTATGAGAGCCAAAATGAACTTTTTATTGCTTTAAATGCGTTTTCAGCCGATTGTACACTTCAGGTGAAATTGTCAAAATCTTCAAAATGAGCATAAGCACATATAAATAAATGCTGGAATCATCTTCAGGATGCTAAAATACACTAAATACAGCAAAAAGTTTGAGTCTACAATGCTTAGTTAAGGTGTGAGAGCCAAGATTAACTTTTTATTGCTGTAATTTCAGCCCCTGATTGTACACTTCAGGTGAAACTGTCAAAATCTTCAAAATGAGAATAAGCACATTGAAATAAATGCTGGAATCATCTTCAGGATGCTAAAATACACTAAATACAGCAAAAAGTTTGAGTCTACAACATTTAGTTAAGGTGTGAGAGCCAAAATGAACTTTTTATTGCTTTAAATGCGTTTTAAGCCCGATTTTACACTTCAGGTGAAACTGTCAAAATCTTCAAAATGAGCATAAGCACATTTAAATAAATGCTGGAATCATCTTCAGGATGCTAAAATACACTAAATACAGCAAAAAGTTAGAGTCTACAACGTTTAGTTTAGGTGTGAGAGCCAAAATGAACTTTTTATTGTTTTAAATGCATTTTCAGCCCGATTGCACACTTCAGGTGAAACTGTCAAAATCTTCAAAATGAGCATGAGCACATTGAAATAAATTCTGGAATCATCTTCAGGATGCTAAAATACACTAAACACAGCAAAAAGTTTGAGTCTACAACGTTTAGTTTAGGTGTGAGAGCCAAGATGAATTTTTTATTGCTGCAATTTCAGCCCCTAAATTGTACACTTCAGGTGAAACTGGCAATGTCTTCAAAATTAGCATAAGCACAATGAAATTATTGCTGGAATCGTCTTTAAGATGCTAAAATACACTAAATACAGCAAAAAGTTTGAGTCTACAACGTTTAGTTAAGGTGTGAGAGCCAAAATGAACTTTTTATTGCTTTCAATGCGTTTTCAGCCCCTGATTGTACACTTCAGGTGAAACTGTCAAAATCTTCAAAATGAGCATAAGCACAATGAAATAAATGCTGGTATCATCTTCAGGATGCTAAAATACACTAAATACAGCAAAAAGTTTGAATCTACAACGTTTAGTTTAGGTGTGAGAGCCAAGATGAATTTTTTATTGTTGCAATTTCAGCCCGTGATTGTACACTTCAGGTGAAACTGTCAATATCTTCAAAATGAGCATAAGCACAATGAATTTATTGCTGGAATCGTCTTCAAGATGCTAAAATACACTAAATACAGCAAAAAGTTTGAGTCTACAACATTTAGTAAAGGTGTGAGAGCCAAAATTTACTTTTTATTGCTTTAAATGCGTTTTCAGCCCCCGATTGTACACTTCAGGTGAAACTGTCAAAATCTTCAAAATGAGCATAAGCACAATGAAATTAATGCTGGAATCATCTTCAGGATGCTAAAATACACTAAATACAGCAAAAAGGTAGAGTCTACAACGTTTAGTTTAGGTGTGAGAGCCAAGATGAACTTTTTATTGCTGCAATTTCAGCCCGTGATTGTACACTTCAGGTGAAACTGTCAATATCTTCAAAATGAGCATAAGCACAATGAAATTATTGCTGGAATTGTCTTCAAGATGCTAAAATAGACTAATTACAGCAAAAAGTTTGAGTCTACAACGTTTAGTTAAGGTGTGAGAGCCAAAATGAACTTTTTATTGCTTTAAATGCGTTTTCAGCCCGATTGTACACTTCAGGTGAAACTGTCAAAATCTTCAAAATGAGCATAAGCACAATGAAATTATTGCTGGAATCGTCTTTAAGTTGCTAAAATACACTAAATACAGTACAAAGTTTGAGTCTACAACGTTTAGTTTAGGTGTGAGGGCCAAGATGAGCTTTTTATTGCTGCAATTTCAGCCCTTGATTGTACACTTCAGGTGAAACTGTCAATATCTTCAAAATGAGCATAAGCACAATGAAATTATTGCTGGAATCGTCTTTAAGTTGCTAAAATACACTAAATACAGTAAAAAGTTTGAGTCTACAACGTTTAGTTTAGGTGTGAGAGCCAAGATGAACTTTTTATTGTTGCAATTTATGCCCCTGATTGTACACTTCAGGTGAAACTGTCAATATCTTCAAAATGAGCATAAGCACAATGAAATTATTGCTGGAATCATCTTCAAGATGCTAAAATAGACTAAATACAGCAAAAAGTTTGAGTCTACAACGTTTAGTTTATGTGTGAGAGCCAAGATTAACTTTTTATTGCTGTAATTTCAGCCCCTGATTGTACACTTCAGGTGAAACTGTCAAAATCTTCAAAATGAGCATAAGCACATTGAAATAAATGCTGGAATCATCTTCAGGATGCTAAAATACACTAAATGCAGCAAAAAGTTTGAGTCTACAACGTTTAGTTTAGGTGTGAGAGCCAAGATGAATTTTTTATTGCTGCAATTTCAGCCCCTGATTGTACACTTCAGGTGAAACTGTCAATGTCTTCAAAATTAGCATAAGCACAATGAAATTATTGCTGGAATCGTCTTTAAGATGTTAAAATACACTAAATACAGCAAAAAGTTTTAGTCTACAACGTTTAGTTAAGGTGTGAGAGCCAAAATGAACTTTTTATTGTTTTCAATGCGATTTCAGCCCCTGATTGTACACTTCAGGTGAAACTGTCAAAATCTTCAAAATGAGCATAAGCACAATGAAATAAATGCTGGAATCATATTCAGGATGCTAAAATACACTAAATACAGCAAAAAGTTTGAGTCTACAACGTTTAGTTTAGGTGTGAGAGCCAAGATTAACTTTTTATTGCTGTAATTTCAGCCCCTGATTGTACACTTCAGGTGAAACTGTCAAAATCTTCAAAATGAGCATAAGCACAATGAAATTAATGCTGGAATCATCTTCAGGATGCTAAAATACACTAAATACAGCACAAAGTTAGAGTCTACATCGTTTAGTTTAGGTGTGAGAGCCAAGATGAACTTTTTATTGCTGCAATTTCAGCCCGTGATTGTACACTTCAGGTGAAACTGTCAATATCTTCAAAATGAGCATAAGCACAATGAAATTATTGCTGGAATTGTCTTCAAGATGCTAAAATAGACTAATTACAGCAAAAAGTTTGAGTCTACAACGTTTAGTTAAGGTGTGAGAGCCAAAATGAACTTTTTATTGCTTTAAATGCGTTTTCAGCCCGATTGTACACTTCAGGTGAAACTGTCAAAATCTTTAAAATGAGCATAAGCACAATGAAATAAAGGCTGGAATCATCTTCAGGATGCTAAAATACACTAAATACAGCAAAAAGTTTGAGTCTACAACGTTTAGTTTAGGTGTGAGAGCCAAGATGAACTTTTTATTGCTGCAATTTCAGCCCCTGATTGTACACTTCAGGTGAAACTGTCAATATCTTCAAAATGAGTATAAGCACAATG
Source organism: Leptonotus elevatus (assembly GCF_054856555.1). Classification (NCBI taxonomy): domain Eukaryota; kingdom Metazoa; phylum Chordata; class Actinopteri; order Syngnathiformes; family Syngnathidae; genus Leptonotus; species Leptonotus elevatus. Next base: position 1,711,304 of record NC_141240.1, on the reverse strand, counting down.
AAATTATTGCTGGAATCGTCTTCAACATGCTAAAATAGACTAAATACAGCAAAAAGTTTGAGTCTACAACGTTTAGTTTAGGTGTGAGAGCCAAGATGAACTTTTTATTGCTGCAATTTCAGCCCGTGATTGTACACTTCAGGTGAAACTGTCAAAATCTTCAAAATGAGCATAAGCACATTGAAATAAATGCTGGAATCATCTTCAGGATGCTAAAATAAACTAAATACAGCAAAAAGTTTGAGTCTACAACGTTTAGTTTAGGTGTGAGAGCCAAGATTAACTTTTTATTGCTGTAATTTCAGCCCCTGATTGTACACTTCAGGTGAAACTGTCAAAATCTTCAAAATGAGCATAAGCACATTGAAATAAATGCTGGAATCATCTTCAGGATGCTAAAATACACTAAATGCAGCAACAAGTTAGAGTCTACAACATTTAGTAAAGGTGTGAGAGCCAAAATTTACTTTTTATTGCTTTAAATGCGTTTTCAGCCCCTGATTGTACACTTCAGGTGAAACTGTCAAAATCTTCAAAATGAGCATAAGCACAATGAAATTATTGCTGGAATCATCTTCAGGATGCTAAAATACACTAAATACAGCACAAAGTTAGAGTCTACAACGTTTAGTTTAGGTGTGAGAGCCAAGATGAACTTTTTATTGCTGCAATTTCAGCCCGTGATTGTACACTTCAGGTGAAACTGTCAATATCTTCAAAATGAGCATAAGCACAATGAAATTATTGCTGGAATTGTCTTCAAGATGCTAAAATAGACTAATTACAGCAAAAAGTTTGAGTCTACAACGTTTAGTTAAGGTGTGAGAGCCAAAATGAACTTTTTATTGCTTTAAATGCGTTTTCAGCCCGATTGTACACTTCAGGTGAAACTGTCAAAATCTTTAAAATGAGCATAAGCACAATGAAATAAATGCTGGAATCATCTTCAGGATGCTAAAATACACTAAATGCAGCAAAAAGTTAGAGTCTACAACATTTAGTAAAGGTGTGAGAGCTAAAATGAACTTTTTATTGCTTTAAATGCGTTTTCATCCCGATTGTACACTTCAGGTGAAACTGTCAAAATCTTCAAAATGAGCATGAGCACATTGAAATAAATGCTGGAATCATCTTCAGGATGCTAAAATACACTAAACACAGCAAAAAGTTTGAGTTTACAACGTTTAGTTTAGGTGTGAGAGCCAAGATGAATTTTTTATTGCTGCAATTTCAGCCCCTGATTGTACACTTCAGGTGAAACTGTCAATGTCTTCAAAATGAGCATAAGCACATTGAAAAAAATGCTGGAATCATCTTCAGGATGCTAAAATACACTAAATACAGCAAAAAGTTTGAGTCTACAACATTTAGTTAAGGTGTGAGAGCCAAAATGAACTTTTTATTGCTTTAAATGCGTTTTCAGCTGATTGTACACTTCAGGTAAAACTGTCAAAATCTTCAAAATGAGCATAAGCACATTTAAATAAATGCTGGAATCATCTTCAGGATGCTAAAATACACTAAATACAACAAAAAGTTAGAGTCTACAACGTTTAGTTTAGGTGTGAGAGCCAAAATGAACTTTTTATTGCTTTAAATGCATTTTCAGTCCGATTGTACACTTCAGGTGAAACTGTCAAAATCTTCAAAATGAGCATAAGCACAATGAAATAAATGCTGGAATCATCTTCAGGATGCTAAAATACACTAAATGCAGCAAAAAGTTAGAGTCTACAACATTTAGTAAAGGTGTGAGAGCTAAAATGAACTTTTTATTGCTTTAAATGCGTTTTCAGCCCGATTGTACACTTCAGGTGAAACTGTCAAAATCTTCAAAATGAGCATGAGCACATTGAAATAAATGCTGGAATCATCTTCAGGATGCTAAAATACACTAAACACAGCAAAAAGTTTGAGTCTACAACGTTTAGTTTAGGTGTGAGAGCCAAGATGAATTTTTTATTGCTGCAATTTCAGCCCCTGATTGTACACTTCAGGTGAAACTGTCAATGTCTTCAAAATTAGCATAAGCACAATGAAATTATTGCTGGAATCGTCTTTAAGATGCTAAAATACACTAAATACAGCAAAAAGTTTGAGTCTACAACGTTTAGTTAAGGTGTGAGAGCCAAAATGAACTTTTTATTGCTTTCAATGCGTTTTCAGCCCCTGATTGTACACTTCAGGTGAAACTGTCAAAATCTTCAAAATGAGCATAAGCACAATGAAATAAATGCTGGTATCATCTTCAGGATGCTAAAATACACTAAATACAGCAACAAGTTTGAATCTACAACGTTTAGTTTAGGTGTGAGAGCCAAGATGAATTTTTTATTGTTGCAATTTCATCCCGTGATTGTACACTTCAGGTGAAACTGTCAATATCTTCAAAATGAGCATAAGCACAATGAATTTATTGCTGGAATCGTCTTGAAGATGCTAAAATACACTAAATACAGCAAAAAGTTTGAGTCCACAACATTTAGTAAAGGTGTGATAGCCAAAATGAACTTTTTATTGCTTTAAATGCGTTTTCAGCCCGATTGTACACTTCAGGTGAAACTGTCAAAATCTTCAAAATGAGCATGAGCACATTGAAATAAATGCTGGAATCATCTTCAGGATGCTAAAATACACTAAACACAGCAAAAAGTTTGAGTCTACAACGTTTAGTTTAGGTGTGAGAGTCAAGATGAATTTTTTATTGCTGCAATTTCAGCCCCTGATTGTACACTTCAGGTGAAACTGTCAATGTCTTCAAAATTAGCATAAGCACAATGAAATTATTGCTGGAATCGTCTTTAAGATGCTAAAATGCACTAAATACAGCAAAAACTTTGAGTCTACAACGTTTAGTTAAGGTGTGAGAGCCAAAATGAACTTTTTATTGCTTTCAATGCGTTTTCAGCCCCTGATTGTACACTTCAGGTGAAACTGTCAAAATCTTCAAAATGAGCATAAGCACAATGAAATAAATGCTGGTATCATCTTCAGGATGCTAAAATACACTAAATACAGCAAAACGTTTGAATCTACAACGTTTAGTTTAGGTGTGAGAGCCAAGATGAATTTTTTATTGTTGCAATTTCAGCCCGTGATTGTACACTTCAGGTGAAACTGTCAATATCTTCAAAATGAGCATAAGCACAATGAATTTATTGCTGGAATCGTCTTCAAGATGCTAAAATACACTAAATACAGCAAAAAGTTTGAGTCTACAACATTTAGTAAAGGTGTGAGAGCCAAAATGAACTTTTTATTGCTTTAAATGCGTTTTCAGCCCCTGATTGTACACTTCAGGTGAAACTGTCAAAATCTTCAAAATGAGCATAAGCACAATTAAATTAATGCTGGAATCATCTTCAGGATGCTAAAATACACTAAATACAGCAAAAAGTTAGAGTCTACAACGTTTAGTTTAGGTGTGAGAGCCAAAATGAACTTTGTATTGCTGCAATTTCAGCCCGTGATTGTACACTTCAGGTGAAACTGTCAATATCTTCAAAATGAGCATAAGCACAATGAAATTATTGCTGGAATCATCTTCAGGATGCTAAAATACACTAAATACAGCAAAAAGTTAGAGTCTACAACATTTAGTTTAGGTGTGAGAGCCAAGATGAACTTTTTATTGCTGCAATTTCAGCCCCTGATTGTACACTTCAGGTGAAACTGTCAATGTCTTCAAAATTAGCATAAGCACAATGAATTTATTGCTGGAATCGTCTTCAAGATGCTAAAATACACTAAATACAGCAAAAAGTTTGAGTCTACAACATTTAGATAAGGTGTGAGAGCCAAAATGAACTTTTTATTGCTTTAAATGCGTTTTCAGCTGATTGTACACTTCAGGTGAAACTGTCAAAATCTTCAAAATGAGCATAAGCACATTGAAATAAATGCTGGAATCATCTTCAGGATGCTAAAATACACTAAATACAGCAAAAAGTTTGAGTCTACAACGTTTAGTTTAGGTGTGAGAGCCAAGATTAACTTTTTATTGCTGTAATTTCAGCCCCTGATTGTACACTTCAGGTGAAACTGTCAAAATCTTCAAAATGAGCATAAGCACATTGAAATAAATGCTGGAATCATCTTCGGGATGCTAAAATACACTAAATGCAGCAAAAAGTTTGAGTCTACAACATTTAGTTAAGGTGTAAGAGCCAAAATGAACTTTTTATTGCTTTAAATGCGTTTTCAGCCCGATTGTACATTTCAGGTGAAACTGTCAATATCTTCAAAATGAGCATAAGCACAATGAAATTATTGCTGGAATTGTCTTCAAGATGCTAAAATAGACTAATTACAGCAAAAAGTTTGAGTCTACAACGTTTAGTTAAGTTGTGAGAGCCAAAATGAACTTTTTATTGCTTTAAATGCGTTTTCAGCCCGATTGTACACTTCAGGTGAAACTGTCAAAATCTTTAAAATGAGCATAAGCACAATGAAATAAAGGCTGGAATCATCTTCAGGATGCTAAAATACACTAAATACAGCAAAAAGTTTGAGTCTACAACGTTTAGTTTAGGTGTGAGAGCCAAGATGAACTTTTTATTGCTGCAATTTCAGCCCCTGATTGTACACTTCAGGTGAAACTGTCAATATCTTCAAAATGAGTATAAGCACAATGAAATTATTGCTGGAATCGTCTTCAAGATGCTAAAATAGACTAAATACAGCAAAAAGTTTGAGTCTACAACGTTTAGTTTAGGTGTGAGAGCCAAGATGAACTTTTTATTGCTGCAATTTCAGCCCGTGATTGTACACTTCAGGTGAAACTGTCAAAATCTTCAACTTGAGCAATAGCACAATGAAATAAATGCTGGAATCATCTTCAGGATGCTAAAATACACTAAATGCAGCAAAAAGTTAGAGTCTACAACATTTAGTAAAGGTGTGAGAGCTAAAATGAACTTTTTATTGCTTTAAATGCGTTTTCAGCCCGATTGTACACTTCAGGTGAAACTGTCAAAATCTTCAAAATGAGCATGAGCACATTGAAATAAATGCTGGAATCATCTTCAGGATGCTAAAATACACTAAACACAGCAAAAAGTTTGAGTCTACAACGTTTAGTTTAGGTGTGAGAGCCAAGATGAATTTTTTATTGTTGCAATTTCAGCCCGTGATTGTACACTTCAGGTGAAACTGTCAATATCTTCAAAATGAGCATAAGCACAATGAATTTATTGCTGGAATCGTCTTCAAGATGCTAAAATACACTAAATACAGCAACAAGTTTGAGTCTACAACATTTAGTAAAGGTGTGAGAAGCAAAATTTACTTTTTATTGCTTTAAATGCGTTTTCAGCCCCTGATTGTACACTTCAGGTGAAACTGTCAAAATCTTCAAAATGAGCATAAGCACAATGAAATTAATGCTGGAATCATCTTCAGGATGCTAAAATACACTAAATACAGCAAAAAGTTTGAGTCTACAACATTTAGTTAAGGTGTGAGAGCCAAAATGAACTTTTTATTGCTTTAAATGCGTTTTCAGCTGATTGTACACTTCAGGTGAAACTGTCAAAATCTTCAAAATGAGCATAAGCACATTTAAATAAATGCTGGAATCATCTTCAGGATGCTAAAATACACTAAATACAGCAAAAAGTTTGAGTCTACAACGTTTAGTTTAGGTGTGAGAGCCAAGATTAACTTTTTATTGCTGTAATTTCAGCCCCTGATTGTACACTTCAGGTGAAACTGTCAATATCTTCCAAATGAGCATAAGCACATTGAAATAAATGCTGGAATCATCTTCAGGATGCTAAAATACACTAAATACAGCAAAAAGTTTGAGTCTACAACATTTAGTTAAGGTGTAAGAGCCAAAATGAACTTTTTATTGCTTTAAATGCGTTTTCAGCCCGATTGTACATTTCAGGTGAAACTGTCAAAATCTTCAAAATGAGCATAAGCACATTTAAATAAATGCTGGAATCATCTTCAGGATGCTAAAATACACTAAATACAGCAAAAAGTTAGAGTCTACAACGTTTAGTTTAGGTGTGAGAGCCAAAATGAACTTTTTATTGCTTTAAATGCATTTTCAGTCCGATTGTACACTTCAGGTGAAACTGTCAAAATCTTCAAATTGAGCATAAGCACAATGAAATAAATGCTGGAATCATCTTCAGGATGCTAAAATACACTAAATGCAGCAAAAAGTTAGAGTCTACAACATTTAGTAAAGGTGTGAGAGCTAAAATGAACTTTTTATTGCTTTAAATGCGTTTTCAGCCCGATTGTACACTTCAGGTGAAACTGTCAAAATCTTCAAAATGAGCATGAGCACATTGAAATAAATGCTGGAATCATCTTCAGGATGCTAAAATACACTAAACACAGCAAAAAGTTTGAGTCTACAACGTTTAGTTTAGGTGTGAGAGCCAAGATGAATTTTTTATTGCTGCAATTTCAGCCCCTGATTGTACACTTCAGGTGAAACTGTCAATGTCTTCAAAATTAGCATAAGCACAATGAAATTATTGCTGGAATCGTCTTTAAGATGCTAAAATGCACTCAATACAGCAAAAAGTTTGAGTCTACAACGTTTAGTTAAGGTGTGAGAGCCAAAATGAACTTTTTATTGCTTTCAATGCGTTTTCAGCCCCTGATTGTACACTTCAGGTGAAACTGTCAAAATCTTCAAAATGAGCATAAGCACAATGAAATAAATGCTGGTATCATCTTCAGGATGCTAAAATACACTAAATACAGCAAAACGTTTGAATCTACAACGTTTAGTTTAGGTGTGAGAGCCAAGATTAATTTTTTATTGTTGCAATTTCAGCCCGTGATTGTACACTTAAGGTGAAACTGTCAATATCTTCAAAATGAGCATAAGCACAATGAATTTATTGCTGGAATCGTCTTCAAGATGCTAAAATACACTAAATACAGCAAAAAGTTTGAGTCTACAACATTTAGTAAAGGTGTGAGAGCCAAAATTTACTTTTTATTGCTTTAAATGCGTTTTCAGCCCCTGATTGTACACTTCAGGTGAAACTGTCAAAATCTTCAAAATGAGCATAAGCACAATGAAATTAATGCTGGAATCATCTTCAGGATGCTAAAATACACTAAATACAGCAAAAAGTTTGAGTCTACAACATTTAGTTAAGGTGTGAGAGCCAAAATGAACTTTTTATTGCTTTAAATGCGTTTTCAGCTGATTGTACACTTCAGGTGAAACTGTCAAAATCTTCAAAATGAGCATAAGCACATTTAAATAAATGCTGGAATCATCTTCAGGATGCTAAAATACACTAAATACAGCAAAAAGTTAGAGTCTACAACGTTTAGTTTAGGTGTGAGAGCCAAAATGAACTTTTTATTGCTTTAAATGCATTTTCAGTCCGATTGTACACTTCAGGTGAAACTGTCAAAATCTTCAAAATGAGCATAAGCACATTGAAATAAATGCTGGAATCATCTTCAGGATGCTAAAATACACTAAATACAGCAAAAAGTTTGAGTCTACAACGTTTAGTTTAGGTGTGAGATCCAAGATTAACTTTTTATTGCTGTAATTTCAGCCCCTGATTGTACACTTCAGGTGAAACTGTCAAAATCTTCCAAATGAGCATAAGCACATTGAAATAAATGCTGGAATCATCTTCAGGATGCTAAAATACACTAAATGCAGCAAAAAGTTAGAGTCTACAACATTTAGTAAAGGTGTGAGAGCTAAAATGAACTTTGTATTGCTTTAAATGCGTTTTCAGCCCGATTGTACACTTCAGGTGAAACTGTCAAAATCTTCAAAATGAGCATGAGCACATTGAAATAAATGCTGGAATCATCTTCAGGATGCTAAAACACACTAAACACAGCAAAAAGTTTGAGTCTACAACGTTTAGTTTAAGTGTGAGAGCCAAGATGAATTTTTTATTGCTGCAATTTCAGCCCCTGATTGTACACTTCAGGTGAAACTGTCAATGTCTTCAAAATTAGCATAAGCACAATGAAATTATTGCTGGAATCGTCTTTAAGATGCTAAAATGCACTAAATACAGCAAAAAGTTTGAGTCTACAACGTTTAGTTAAGGTGTGAGAGCCAAAATGAACTTTTTATTGCTTTCAATGCGTTTTCAGCCCCTGATTGTACACTTCAGGTGAAACTGTCAAAATCTTCAAAATGAGCATGAGCACAATGAAATAAATGCTGGTATCATCTTCAGGATGCTAAAATACACTAAATACAGCAAAACGTTTGAATCTACAACGTTTAGTTTAGGTGTGAGAGCCAAGATGAATTTTTTATTGCTGTAATTTCAGCCCGTGATTGTACACTTCAGGTGAAACTGTCAATATCTTCAAAATGAGCATAAGCACAATGAATTTATTGCTGGAATCGTCTTCAAGATGCTAAAATACACTAAATACAGCAAAAAGTTTGAGTCTACAACATTAAGTAAAGGTGTGAGAGCCAAAATTTACTTTTTATTGCTTTAAATGCGTTTTCAGCCCCCGATTGTACACTTCAGGTGAAACTGTCAACATCTTCAAAATGAGCATAAGCACAATAAAATAAAGGCTGGAATCATCTTCAGGATGCTAAAATACACTAAATAAAGCAAAAAGTTTGAGTCTACAACGTTTAGTTTAGGTGTGAGAGCCAAGATGAACTTTTTATTGCTGCAATTTCAGCCCCTGATTGTACACTTCAGGTGAAACTGTCAATATCTTCAAAATGAGCATAAGCACAATGAAATTATTGCTGGAATCGTCTTCAAGATGCTAAAATAGACTAAATACAGCAAAAAGTTTGAGTCTACAACGTTTAGTTTAGGTGTGAGAGCCAAGATGAACTTTTTATTGCTGTAATTTCAGCCCCTGATTGTACACTTCAGGTGAAACTGTCAAAATCTTCAAAATGAGCATAAGCACATTGAAATAAATGCTGGAATCATCTTCAGGATGCTAAAATACACTAAATGCAGCAAAAAGTTAGAGTCTACAACATTTAGTAAAGGTGTGAGAGCTAAAATGAACTTTTTATTGCTTTAAATGCGTTTTCATCCCGATTGTACACTTCAGGTGAAACTGTCAAAATCTTCAAAATGAGCATGAGCACATTGAAATAAATGCTGGAATCATCTTCAGGATGCTAAAATACACTAACCACAGCAAAAAGTTTGAGTCTACAACGTTTAGTTTAGTTGTGAGAGCCAAGATGAATTTTTTATTGCTGCAATTTCAGCCCCTGATTGTACACTTCAGGTGAAACTGTCAATGTCTTCAAAATGAGCATAAGCACATTTAAATAAATGCTGGAATCATCTTCAGGATGCTAAAATACACTAAATACAGCAAAAAGTTTGAGTCTACAACGTTTAGTTTAGGTGTGAGAGCCAAGATTAACTTTTTATTGCTGTAATTTCAGCCCCTGATTGTACACTTCAGGTGAAACTGTCAAAATCTTCCAAATGAGCATAAGCACATTGAAATAAATGCTGGAATCATCTTCAGGATTCTAAAATACACTAAATACAGCAACAAGTTTGAGTCTACAACATTTAGTTAAGGTGTAAGAGCCAAAATGAACTTTTTATTGCTTTAAATGCGTTTTCAGCCCGATTGTACATTTCAGGTGAAACTGTCAAAATCTTCAAAATGAGCATAAGCACATTTAAATAAATGCTGGAATCATCTTCAGGATGCTAAAATACACTAAACACAGCAAAAAGTTAGAGTCTACAACGTTTAGTTTAGGTGTGAGAGCCAAAATGGACTTTTTATTGCTTTAAATGCATTTTCAGTCCGATTGTACACTTCAGGTGAAACTGTCAAAATCTTCAAAATGAGCATAAGCACAATGAAATAAATGCTGGAATCATCTTCAGGATGCTAAAATACACTAAATGCAGCAAAAAGTTAGAGTCTACAACATTTAGTAAAGGTGTGAGAGCTAAAATGAACTTGTTATTGCTTTAAATGCGTTTTCAGCCCGATTGTACACTTCAGGTGAAACTGTCAAAATCTTCAAAATGAGCATGAGCACATTGAAATAAATGCTGGAATCATCTTCAGGATGCTAAAATACACTAAACACAGCAAAAAGTTTGAGTCTACAACGTTTAGTTTAGGTGTGAGAGCCAAGATGAATTTTTTATTGCTGCAATTTCAGCCCCTGATTGTACACTTCAGGTGAAACTGTCAATGTCTTCAAAATTAGCATAAGCACAATGAAATTATTGCTGGAATCGTCTTTAAGATGCTAAAATACACTAAATACAGCAAAAAGTTTGAGTCTACAACGTTTAGTTAAGGTGTGAGAGCCAAAATGAACTTTTTATTGCTTTCAATGCGTTTTCAGCCCCTGATTGTACACTTCAGGTGAAACTGTCAAAATCTTCAAAATGAGCATAAGCACAATGAAATAAATGCTGGTATCATCTTCAGGAGACTAAAATACACTAAATACAGCAAAAAGTTTAAATCTACAACATTTAGTTTAGGTGTGAGAGCCAAGATGAATTTTTTATTGTTGCAATTTCAGCCCGTGATTGTACACTTCAGGTGAAACTGTCAATATCTTCAAAATGAGCATAAGCACAATGAATTTATTGCTGGAATCGTCTTCAAGATGCTAAAATACACTAAATACAGCAAAAAGTTAGAGTCTACAACGTTTAGTTTAGGTGTGAGAGCCAAGATGAATTTTTTATTTCTGCAATTTCAGCCCCTGATTGTACACTTCAGGTGAAACTGTCAATGTCTTCAAAATTAGCATAAGCACAATGAAATTATTGCTGGAATCGTCTTTAAGATGCTAAAATACACTAAATACAGCAAAAAGTTTGAGTCTACAACATTTAGTAAAGGTGTGAGAGCCAAAATTTACTTTTTATTGCTTTAAATGCGTTTTCAGCCCCCGATTGTACACTTCAGGTGAAACTGTCAATATCTTCAAAATGAGCATAAGCACAATGAAATTATTGCTGGAATTGTCTTCAAGATACTAAAATAGACTAATTACAGCAAAAAGTTTGAGTCTACAACGTCTGGTTAAGGTGTGAGAGCCAAAATGAACTTTTTATTGCTTTAAATGCGTTTTCAGCCCGATTGTACACTTCAGGTGAAACTGTCAAAATCTTCAAAATGAGCATAAGCACAATGAAATAAAGGCTGGAATCATCTTCAGGATGCTAAAATACACTAAATACAGCAAAAAGTTTGAGTCTACAACGTTTAGTTTAGGTGTGAGAGCCAAGATGAACTTTTTATTGCTGCAATTTCAGCCCTTGATTGTACACTTCAGGTGAAACTGTCAATATCTTCAAAATGAGCATAAGCACAATGAAATTATTGCTGGAATCGTCTTTAAGTTGCTAAAATACACTAAATACAGTAAAAAGTTTGAGTTTACAACGTTTAGTTTAGGTGTGAGAGCCAAGATTAACTTTTTATTGTTGCAATTTATGCCCGTGATTGTACACTTCAGGTGAAACTGTCAATATCTTCAAAATGAGCATAAGCACAATGAAATTATTGCTGGAATCGTCTTCAAGATGCTAAAATAGAGTAAATACAGCAAAAAGTTTGAGTCTACAACGTTTAGTTTAGGTGTGAGAGCCAAGATGAACTTTTTATTGCTGCAATTTCAGCCCGTAATTGTACACTTCAGGTGAAACAGTCAAAATCTTCAAATTGAGCATAAGCACATTTAAATAAATGCTGGAATCATCTTCAGGATGCTAAAATACACTAAATACAGCAAAAAGTTTGAGTCTACAACGTTTAGTTTAGGTGTAAGAGCCAAGATGAACTTTTTATAGCTGCAATTTCAGCCCCTGATTGTACACTTCAGGTGAAACTGTCAAAATCTTCAAAATGAGCACAAGCACAATGAAATTAATGCTGGAATCATCTTCAGAATGCTAAAATACACTAAATACAGCAACACGTTTGAGTCTACAACGTTTAGTTAAGGTGTGAGAGCCAAAATGAACTTTTTATTGCTTTAAATGCGTTTTCAGCCCGATTGTACACTTCAGGTGAAACTGTCAAAATCTTCAAAATGAGCATAAGCACAATGAAATAAAGGCTGGAATCATCTTCAGGATGCTAAAATACACTAAATACAGCAAAAAGTTTGAGTCTACAACGTTTAGTTTAGGTGTGAGAGCCAAGATGAACTTTTTATTGTTGCAATTTATTCCCGTGATTGTACACTTCAGGTGAAACTGTCAATATCTTCAAAATGAGCATAAGCACAATGAAATTATTGCTGGAATCGTCTTCAAGATGCTAAAATAGACTAAATACAGCAAAAAGTTTGAGTCTACAACGTTTAGTTTAGGTGTGAGAGCCAAGATGAAGTTTTTATTGCTGCAATTTCAGCCCGTGATTGTACACTTCAGGTGCAACTGTCAAAATCTTCAAAATGAGCATAAGCACATTGAAATAAATGCTGGAATCATCTTCAGGATGCTAAAATACACTAAATACAGCAAAAAGTTTGAGTATGCAACATTTAGTTAATGTGTGAGAGCCAAAATGAACTTTGTATTGCTTTAAATGCATTTTCAGCCCGATACTACAATTCAGGTGAAACTGTCAAAATCTTCAAAATGAGCAAAAGCACAATGAAATTAATGCTGGAATCATCTTCAAGTTGCTAAAATACACTAATGACAGCAAAAAGTTTGAGTATACAACATTTAGTTAATGTGTGAGAGCCAAAATGAACTTTGGATTGCTTTAAATGCATTTTCAGCCCGATAGTACAATTCAGGTGAAACTGTCAAAATCTTCAAAATGAGCAAAAGCACAATGAAATTAATGCTGGAATCATCTTCAAGTTGCTAAAATACACTAATGACAGCAAAAAGTTTGAGTCTACAACATTTAGTTAAGGTGTGACAGCCAAAATGAACTTTTTATTGCTTTAAATGCATTTTCAGCCCGATTGGACACTTCAAGTGAAACTGTCAAAATTTTCAAAATGAGCAAAAGCACAATGAAATTAATGCTGGAATCATCTTCAAGTTGCTAAAATACACTAATGACAGCAAAAAGTTTGAGTCTACAACATTTAGTTAAGGTGTGAGAGCCAAAATGAACTTTGTATTGCTGTAAACGCGTTTTCAGCACCTGATTGTACACTTCAGGTGAAACTGTCAAAATCTTCAAAATGAGCAAAAGCACAATGCAATTAATGCTGGAATCATCTTCAAGTTGCTAAAATACACTAATGACAGCAAAAAGTTTGAGTCTACAACATTTAGTTAAGGTGTGAGAGCCTCAATGAACTTTGTATTGCTTTAAACGCGTTTTCAGCCCCTGATTGTACACTTCAGGTGAAACTGTCAAAATCTTCAAAATGAGCAAAAGCACAATGAAATTAATGCTGGAATCATCTTCAAGTTGCTAAAATACACTAATGACCGCAAAAAGTTTGAGTCTACAACATTTAGTTAAGGTGTGAGAGCCTAAATGAACTTTGTTTTGCTTTAAAATATATTTTCAGCCCGATTGTACACTTCAGGTAAAACTGTCAAAATCTTCAAAATGAGCAAAAGCACAATGAAATTAATGCTGGAATCATCTTCAAGTTGCTAAAATACACTAATGACAGCAAAGAGTTTGAGTCTACAACATTTAGTTAAGGTGTGAGAGCCAAAATGAACTTTGTATTGCTTTAAATGCACTTTCAGCCCGAATGTACACTTCAGGTGAAACTGTCAAAATCTTCAAAATGAGCAAAAGCACAATGAAATTATTGCTGGAAACATCTTCAAGTTGCTAAAATACACTAATGACAGCAAAAAGTTTGAGTCTACAACATTTAGTTAAGGTGTGAGAGCCAAAATGAACTTTTTATTGCTTTAAATGCATTTTCAGTCCGATTGTACACTTCAGGTGAAACTGTCAAAATCTTCAAAATGAGCAAAAGCACAATGAAATTAATGCTGGAATCATCTTCAAGTTGCTAAAATACACTAATGACAGCAAAAAGTTTGAGTTTACAACATTTAGTTAAGGTGTGAGAGCCAAAATGAACTTTGTTTTGCTTTAAATGCAGTTTCAGCCCGATTGGACACTTCAGGTGAAACTGTCAAAATCTTCAAAATGAGCAAAAGCACAATGAAATTAATGCTGGAATCATCTTCAAGTTGCTAAAATACACTAATGACAGTAAAAAGTTTGAGTCTACAACATTTAGTTAAGGTGTGAGAGCCAAAATGAACTTTGTATTGCTTTAAATGCACTTTCAGCCCGAATGTACACTTCAGGTGAAACTGTCAAAATCTTCAAAATGAGCAAAAGCACAATGAAATTAATGCTGGAAACATCTTCAAGTTGCTAAAATACACTAATGACAGCAAAAAGTTTGAGTCTACAACATTTAGTTAAGGTGTGAGAGCCAAAATGAACTTTTTATTGCTTTAAATGCATTTTCAGCCCGATTGTACACTTCAGGTGAAACTGTCAAAATCTTCAAAATGAGCAAAAGCACAATGAAATTAATGCTGGAATCATCTTCAAGTTGCTAAAATACACTAATGACAGTAAAAAGTTTGAGTCTACAACATTTAGTTAAGGTGTGAGAGCCAAAATGAACTTTTTATTGCTGTAAACGCGTTTTCAGCACCTTATTGTACACTTCAGGTGAAACTGTCAAAATCTTCAAAATGAGCAAAAGCACAATGAAATTAATGCTGGAATCATCTTCAAGTTGCTAAAATACACTAATGACAGCAAAAAGTTTGAGTTTACAACATTTAGTTAAGGTGTGAGAGCCAAAATGAACTTTGTATTGCTTTAAATGCATTTTCAGCCCGATAGTACACTTCAGGTGAAACTGTCAAAATCTTCAAAATGAGCAAAAGCACAATGAAATTAATGCTGGAATCATCTTCAAGTTGCTAAAATACACTAATGACAGCAAAACGTTTGAGTCTACAACATTTAGTTAAGGTGTGAGAGCCAAAATGAACTTTGTATTGCTTTAAATGCATTTTCAGCCCGATAGTACACTTCAGGTGAAACTGTCAAAATCTTCAAAATGAGCAAAAGCACAATGAAATTAATGCTGGAATCATCTTCAATTTGCTAAAATACACTAATGACAGCAAAAAGTTTGAGTCTACAACATTTAGTTAAGGTGTGAGAGCCAAAATGAACTTTGTATTGCTTTAAATGCACTTTCAGCACCTGATTGTACACTTCAGGTGAAACTGTCAAAATCTCCAAAATGAGCAAAAGCACAATGAAATTAATGCTGGAATCATCTTCAAGTTGCTAAAATACACTAATGACAGCAAAAAGTTTGAGTCTACAACATTTAGTTAAGGTGTGAGAGCCAAAATGAACTTTGTATTGCTTTAAATGCATTTTCAGCCCGATAGTACACTTCAGGTGAAACTGTCAAAATCTTCAAAATGAGCAAAAGCACAATGAAATTAATGCTGGAATCATCTTCAAGTTGCTAAAATACACTGATGACAGCAAAAAGTTTGAGTCTACAACATTTAGTTAAGGTGTGAGAGCCTAAATGAACTTTGTTTTGCTTTAAAATATATTTTCAGCCCGATTGTACACTTCAGGTAAAACTGTCAAAATCTTCAAAATGAGCAAAAGCACAATGAAATTAATGCTGGAATCATCTTAAAGTTGCTAAAATACACTAATGACAGCAAAGAGTTTGAGTCTACAACATTTAGTTAAGGTGTGAGAGCCAAAATGAACTTTGTATTGCTTTAAATGCACTTTCAGCCCGAATGTACACTTCAGGTGAAACTGTCAAAATCTTCAAAATGAGCAAAAGCACAATGAAATTATTGCTGGAAACATCTTCAAGTTGCTAAAATACACTAATGACAGCAAAAAGTTTGAGTCTACAACATTTAGTTAAGGTGTGAGAGCCAAAATGAACTTTTTATTGCTTTAAATGCATTTTCAGTCCGATTGTACACTTCTGGTGAAACTGTCAAAATCTTCAAAATGAGCAAAAGCACAATGAAATTAATGCTGGAATCATCTTCAAGTTGCTAAAATACACTAATGACAGCAAAAAGTTTGAGTCTACAACATTTAGTTAAGGTTAGAGAGCAAAAATTAACTTTGTATTGCTTTAAATGCATTTTCAGCCCGATAGTACACTTCAGGTGAAACTGTCAAAATCTTCAAAATGAGCAAAAGCACAATGAAATTAATGCTGGAATCATCTTCAAGTTGCTAAAATACACTACTGACAGCAACAAGTTTGAGTCTACAACATTTAGTTAAGGTGTGAGAGCCTAAATGAACTTTGTATTGCTTTAAATGCATTTTCAGCCCGATTGTACACTTCAGGTAAAACTGTCAAAATCTTCAAAATGAGCAAAAGCACAATGAAATTAATGCTGGAATCATCTTCAAGTTGCTAAAATACACTAATGACAGCAAAAAGTTTGTGTCTACAACATTTAGTTAAGGTGTGAGAGCCAAAATGAACTTTTTATTGCTGTAAACGCGTTTTCAGCACCTGAATGTACACTTCAGGTGAAACTGTCAAAATCTTCAAAATGAGCAAAAGCACAATGAAATTAATGCTGGAATCATCTTCAAGTTGATAAAATACACTAATGACAGCAAAAGGTTTGAGTCTACAACATTTAGTTAAGGTGTGAGAGCAAAAATTAACTTTGTATTGCTTTAAATGCATTTTCAGCCCGATAGTACACTTCAGGTGAAACTGTCAAAATCTTCAAAATGAGCAAAAGCACAATGAAATTAATGCTGGAATCATCTTCAAGTTGCTAAAATACACTAATGACAGCAAAAAGTTTGAGTCTACAATATTTAGTTAAGGTGTGAGAGCCAAAATGAACTTTGTATTGCTTTAAAATTCATTTTCAGCCCGATTGTACACTTCAGGTGAAACTGTCAAAATCTTCAAAATATGCAAAAGCACAATGAAATTAATGCTGGAATCATCTTCAAGTTGCTAAAATACACTAATGACAGCAAAAAGTTTGAGTCTACAACATTTAGTTAAGGTGTGAGAGCCTAAAATAACTTTTTATGGCTTTAAATGCATTTTCAGCACCTGATTGTACACTTCAGGTGAAACTGTCAAAATCTTCAAAATGAGCAAAAGCACAATGAAATTAATGCTGGAATCATCTTCAAGTTGCTAAAATACACTAATGACAGCAACAAGTTTGAGTCTACAACATTTAGTTAAGGTGTGAGAGCCTAAATGAACTTTGTATTGCTTTAAATGCATTTTCAGCCCGATTGTACACTTCAGGTAAAACTGTCAAAATCTTCAAAATGAGCAAAAGCACAATGAAATTAATGCTGGAATCATCTTCAGGTTGCTAAAATACACTAATGACAGCAAAAAGTTTTAGTCTACAACATTTAGTTAAGGTGTGAGAGCCAAAATGAACTTTGTATTGCTGTAAACACGTTTTCAGCACCTGATTGTACACTTCAGGTGAAAATGTCAAAATCTTCAAAATGAGCAAAAGCACAATGAAATTATTGCTGGAATCATCTTCAAGTTGCTAAAATACACTAATGACAGCAAAAAGTTTGAGTCTACAACATTTAGTTAAGGTGTGAGAGCCTAAATTAACTTTTTATGGCTTTAAATGCATTTTCAGCACCTGATTGTACACTTCAGGTGAAACTGTCAAAATCTTCAAAATGAGCAAAAGCACAATGAAATTAATGCTGGAATCATCTTCAAGTTGCTAAAATACACTAATGACAGCAAAAAGTTTGAGTATACAATATTTAGTTAAGGTGTGAGAGCCAAAATGAACTTTGTATTGCTTTAAAATTCATTTTCAGCCCGATTGTACACTTCAGGTGAAACTGTCAAAATCTTCAAAATGAGCAAAAGCACAATGAAATTAATGCTGGAATCATCTTCAAGTTGCTAAAATATACTAATGACAGCAACAAGTTTGAGTCTACAACATTTAGTTAAGGTGTGAGAGCCTAAATGAACTTTGTATTGCTTTAAATGCATTTTCAGCCCGATTGTACACTTCAGGTAAAACTGTCAAAATCTTCAAAATGAGCAAAAGCACAATGAAATTAATGCTGGAATCATCTTCAAGTTGCTAAAATACACTAATGACAGCAAAAAGTTTGTGTCTACAACATTTAGTTAAGGTGTGAGAGCCAAAAGGAACTTTTTATTGCTGTAAACGCGTTCTCATCACCTGAATGTACACTTCAGGTGAAACTGTCAAAATCTTCAAAATGAGCAAAAGCACAATGAAATTAATGCTGGAATCATCTTCAAGTTGCTAAAATACACTAATGACAGCAAAAAGTTTGAGTCTACAACATTTAGTTAAGGTGTGAGAGCAAAAATTAACTTTGTATTGCTTTAAATGCATTTTCAGCCCGATAGTACACTTCAGGTGAAACTGTCAAAATCTTCAAAATGAGCAAAAGCACAATGAAATTAATGCTGGAATCATCTTCAAGTTGCTAAAATACACTAATGACAGCAACAAGTTTGAGTCTACAACATTTAGTTAAGGTGTGAGAGCCTAAATGAACTTTGTATTGCTTTAAATGCATTTTCAGCCCGATTGTACACTTCAGGTAAAACTGTCAAAATCTTCAATATGAGCAAAAGCACAATGAAATTAATGCTGGAATCATCTTCAAGTTGCTAAAATACACTAATGACAGCAAAAAGTTTGTGTCTACAACATTTAGTTAAGGTGTGAGAGCCAAAATGAACTTTTTATTGCTGTAAACGCGTTTTCAGCACCTGAATGTACACTTCAGGTGAAACTGTCAAAATCTTCAAAATGAGCAAAAGCACAATGAAATTAATGCTGGAATCATCTTCAAGTTGCTAAAATACACTAATGACAGCAAAAGGTTTGAGTCTACAACATTTAGTTAAGGTGTGAGAGCAAAAATTAACTTTGTATTGCTTTAAATGCATTTTCAGCCCGATAGTACACTTCAGGTGAAACTGTCAAAATCTTCAAAATGAGCAAAAGCACAATGAAATTAATGCTGGAATCATCTTCAGGTTGCTAAAATACACTAATGACAGCAAAAAGTTTTAGTCTACAACATTTAGTTAAGGTGTGAGAGCCAAAATGAACTTTGTATTGCTGTAAACACGTTTTCAGCACCTGATTGTACACTTCAGGTGAAAATGTCAAAATCTTCAAAATGAGCAAAAGCACAATGAAATTAATGCTGGAATCATCTTCAAATTGCTAAAATACACTAATGACAGCAAAACGTTTGAGTCTACAACATTTAGTTAAGGTGTGAGAGCCAAAATTAACTTTGTATTGCTTTAAAATTCATTTTCAGCCCGATTATACACTTCAGGTGAAACTGTCAAAATCTTCAAAATGAGCAAAAGCACAATGAAATTAATGCTGGAATCATCTTCAAGTTGCTAAAATACACTAATGAAAGCAAAAAGTTTGAGTCTACAACATTTAGTTAAGGTGTGAGAGCCTAAATGAACTTTTCATTGCTTTAAACGCGTTTTCAGCCCTTGATTGTGCAATTCAGGTGAAACTGTCAAAATCTTCAAAATGAGCAAAAGCACAATGAAATTAATGCTGGAATCATCTTCAGGTTGCTAAAATACACTAATGACAGCAAAAAGTTTTAGTCTACAACATTTAGTTAAGGTGTGAGAGCCAAAATGAACTTTGTATTGCTGTAAACACTTTTTCAGCACCTGATTGTACACTTCAGGTGAAAATGTCAAAATCTTCAAAATGAGCAAAAGCACAATGAAATTAATGCTGGAATCATCTTCAAGTTGCTAAAATACACTAATGACAGCAAAAAGTTTGAGTCTACAACATTTAGTTAAGGTGTGAGAGCCTAAAATAACTTTTTATGGCTTTAAATGCATTTTCAGCACCTGATTGTACACTTCAGGTGAAACTGTCAAAATCTTCAAAATGAGCAAAAGCACAATGAAATTAATGCTGGAATCATCTTCAAGTTGCTAAAATACACTAATGACAGCAAAAAGTTTGAGTCTACAACATTTAGTAAAGGTGTGAGAGCCTAAATGAATTTTTCATTGCTTTAAACGCGTTTTCAGCCCTTGATTGTACAATTCAGGTGAAACTGTCAAAATCTTCAAAATGAGCAAAAGCACAATGAAATTAATGCTGGAATCATCTTCAAGTTGCTAAAATACACTAATGACAGCAACAAGTTTGAGTCTACAACATTTAGTTAAGGTGTGAGAGCCTAAATGAACTTTGTATTGCTTTAAATGCACTTTCAGCCCGAATGTACACTTCAGGTGAAACTGTCAAAATCTTCAAAATGAGCAAAAGCACAATGAAATGAACGCTGGAATCATCTTCAAGTTGCTAAAATACACTAATGACAGCAAAAAGTTTGAGTCTACAACATTTAGTTAAGGTGTGAGAGCCTAAATGAACTTTGTATTGCTGTAAACGCGTTTTCAGCACCTGATTATACACTTCAGGTGAAACTGTCAAAATCTTCAAAATGAGCAAAAGCACAATGAAATTAATGCTGGAATCATCTTCAGGTTGCTAAAATACACTAATGACAGCAAAAAGTTTGAGTCTACAACATTTAGTTAAGGTGTGAGAGCCAAAATTAACTTTGTATTGCTTTAAAATTCATTTTCAGCCCGATTGTACACTTCAGGTGAAACTGTCAAAATCTTCAAAATGAGCAAAAGCACAATGAAATGAACGCTGGAATCATCTTCAAGTTGCTAAAATACACTAATGACAGCAAAAAGTTTGTGTCTACAACATTTAGTTAAGGTGTGAGAGCCAAAATGAACTTTTTATTGCTGTAAACGCGTTTTCAGCACCTGAATGTACACTTCAGGTGAAACTGTCAAAATCTTCAAAATGAGCAAAAGCACAATGAAATTAATGCTGGAATCATCTTCAAGTTGCTAAAATACACTAATGACAGCAAAAAGTTTGAGTCTACAACATTTAGTTAAGGTGTGAGAGCAAAAATTAACTTTGTATTGCTTTAAATGCATTTTCAGCCCGATAGTACACTTCAGGTGAAACTGTCAAAATCTTCAAAATGAGCAAAAGCACAATGAAATTAATGCTGGAATCATCTTCAGGTTGCTAAAATACACTAATGACAGCAAAAAGTTTTAGTCTACAACATTTAGTTAAGGTGTGAGAGCCAAAATGAACTTTGTATTGCTGTAAACGCGTTTTCAGCACCTGATTGTACACTTCAGGTGAAACTGTCAAAATCTTCAAAATGAGCAAAAGCACAATGAAATTAATGCTGGAATCATCTTCAAGTTGCTAAAATACACTAATGACAGCAAAAAAGTTTGAGTCTACAACATTTAGTTAAGGTGTGAGAGCCAAAATTAACTTTGTATTGCTTTAAATGCATTTTCAGCCCGATTGGACACTTCAGGTGAAAGTGTCAAAATCTTCAAAATGAGAAAAAGCACAATGAAATTAATGCTGGAATCATCTTCAATATGCTAAAATACACTAATGACAGCAAAAAGTTTGAGTCTACAACATTTAGTTAAGGTGTGAGAGCCAAAATGAACTTTGTATTGCTTTAAATGCATTATCAGGCCGATTGTACACTTCAGGTGAAACTGTCAAAATCTTCAAAATGAGCAAAAGCACAATGAAAAGAATGCTGGAATCATCTTCAAGTTGCTAAAATACACTAATGACAGCAAAAAGTTTGAGTCTACAACATTTAGTTAAGGTGTGAGAGCCTAAATGAACTTTTCATTGCTTTAAACGCGTTTTCAGCCCTTGATTGTACAATTCAGGTGAAACTGTCAAAATCTTCAAAATGAGCAAAAGCACAATGAAATTAATGCTGGAATCATCTTCAAGTTGCTAAAATACACTAATGACAGCAACAAGTTTGAGTCTACAACATTTAGTTAAGGTGTGAGAGCCTAAATGAACTTTGTATTGCTTTAAATGCACTTTCAGCCCGAATGTACACTTCAGGTGAAACTGTCAAAATCTTCAAAATGAGCAAAAGCACAATGAAATTAAGGCTGGAATCATCTTCAAGTTGCTAAAATACACTAATGACAGCAAAAAGTTTGAGTCTACAACATTTAGTTAAGGTGTGAGAGCCTAAATGAACTTTGTATTGCTGTAAACGCGTTTTCAGCACCTGATTGTACACTTCAGGTGAAACTGTCAAAATCTTCAAAATGAGCAAAAGCACAATGAAATTAATGCTGGAATAATCTTCAGGTTGCTAAAATACACTAATGACAGCAAAAAGTTTAAGTCTACAACATTTAGTTAAGGTGTGAGAGCCAAAATTAACTTTGTATTGCTTTAAAATTCATTTTCAGCCCGATTGTACACTTCAGGTGAAACTGTCAAAATCTTCAAAATGAGCAAAAGCACAATGAAATGAATGCTGGAATCATCTTCAAGTTGCTAAAATACACTAATGACAGCAAAAAGTTTGAGTCTACAACATTTAGTTAAGGTGTGAGAGCCTAAATGAACTTTTCATTGCTTTAAACGCGTTTTCAGCCCGATTGTACACTTCAGGTAAAACTGTCAAAATCTTCAAAATGAGCAAAAGCACAATGAAATTAATGCTGGAATCATCTTCAAGTTGCTAAAATACACTAATGACAGCAAAAAGTTTGAGTCTACAACATTTAGTTAAGGTGTGAGAGCCTAAATGAACTTTTCATTGCTTTAAACGCGTTTTCAGCCCTTGATTGTACAATTCAGGTGAAACTGTCAAAATCTTCAAAATGAGCAAAAGCACAATGAAATTAATGCTGGAATCATCTTCAGGTTGCTAAAATACACTAATGACAGCAAAAAGTTTGAGTCTACAACATTTAGTTAAGGTGTGAGAGCCAAAATTAACTTTGTATTGCTTTAAAATTCATTTTCAGCCCGATTGTACACTTCAGGTGAAACTGTCAAAATCTTCAAAATGAGCAAAAGCACAATGAAATGAACGCTGGAATCATCTTCAAGTTGCTAAAATACACTAATGACAGCAAAAAGTTTGAGTCTACAACATTTAGTTAAGGTGTGAGAGCCTAAATGAACTTTTCATTGCTTTAAACGCGTTTTCAGCCCGATTGTACACTTCAGGTGAAACTGTCAAAATCTTCAAAATGAGCAAAAGCACAATGAAATTAATGCTGGAATCATCTTCAGGTTGCTAAAATACACTAATGACAGCAAAAAGTTTTAGTCTACAACATTTAGTTAAGGTGTGAGAGCCAAAATGAACTTTGTATTGCTGTAAACACGTTTTCAGCACCTGATTGTACACTTCAGGTGAAAATGTGGAAAATCTTCAAAATGAGCAAAAGCACAATGAAATTAATGCTGGAATCATCTTCAAGTTGCTAAAATACACTAATGACAGTAAAAAGTTTGAGTCTACAACATTTAGTTAAGGTGTGAGAGCGAAAATTAACTTTGTATTGCTTTAAAATTCATTTTCAGCCCGATTGTACACTTCAGGTGAAACTGTCAAAATCTTCAAAATGAGCAAAAGCACAATGAAATGAACGCTGGAATCATCTTCAAGTTGCTAAAATACACTAATGACAGCAAAAGGTTTGAGTCTACAACATTTAGTTAAGGTGTGAGAGCCTAAATGAACTTTTCATTGCTTTAAACGCGTTTTCAGCCCGATTGTACACTTCAGGTAAAACTGTCAAAATCTTCAAAATGAGCAAAAGCACAATGAAATAAATGCTGGAATCATCTTCAAGTTGCTAAAATACACTAATGACAGCAAAAAGTTTGTGTCTACAACATTTAGTTAAGGTGTGAGAGCCAAAATGAACTTTTTATTGCTGTAAACGCGTTTTCAGCACCTGAATGTACACTTCAGGTGAAACTGTCAAAATCTTCAAAATGAGCAAAAGCACAATGAAATTAATGCTGGAATCATCTTCAAGTTGCTAAAATACACTAATGACAGCAACAAGTTTGAGTCTACAACATTTAGTTAAGGTGTGAGAGCCTAAATGAACTTTGTATTGCTTTAAATGCATTTTCAGCCCGATTGTACACTTCAGGTAAAACTGTCAAAATCTTCAATATGAGCAAAAGCACAATGAAATTAATGCTGGAATCATCTTCAAGTTGCTAAAATACACTAATGACAGCAAAAAGTTTGTGTCTACAACATTTAGTTAAGGTGTGAGAGCCAAAATGAACTTTTTATTGCTGTAAACGCGTTTTCAGCACCTGAATGTACACTTCAGGTGAAACTGTCAAAATCTTCAAAATGAGCAAAAGCACAATGAAATTAATGCTGGAATCATCTTCAAGTTGCTAAAATACACTAATGACAGCAAAAGGTTTGAGTCTACAACATTTAGTTAAGGTGTGAGAGCAAAAATTAACTTTGTATTGCTTTAAATGCATTTTCAGCCCGATAGTACACTTCAGGTGAAACTGTCCAAATCTTCAAAATGAGCAAAAGCACAATGAAATTAATGCTGGAATCATCTTCAGGTTGCTAAAATACACTAATGACAGCAACAAGTTTGAGTCTACAACATTTAGTTAAGGTGTGAGAGCCTAAATGAACTTTGTATTGCTTTAAATGCATTTTCAGCCCGATTGTACACTTCAGGTAAAACTGTCAAAATCTTCAAAATGAGCAAAACCACAATGAAATTAATGCTGGAATCATCTTCAAGTTGCTAAAATACACTAATGACAGCAAAAAGTTTGTGTCTACAACATTTAGTTAAGGTGTGAGAGCCAAAAGGAACTTTTTATTGCTGTAAACGCGTTTTCAGCACCTGAATGTACACTTCAGGTGAAACTGTCAAAATCTTCAAAATGAGCAAAAGCACAATGAAATTAATGCTGGAATCATCTTCAAGTTGCTAAAATACACTAATGACAGCAAAAAGTTTGAGTCTACAACATTTAGTTAAGGTTAGAGAGCAAAAATTAACTTTGTATTGCTTTAAATGCATTTTCAGCCCGATAGTACACTTCAGGTGAAACTGTCAAAATCTTCAAAATGAGCAAAAGCACAATGAAATTAATGCTGGAATCATCTTCAAGTTGCTAAAATACACTAATGACAGCAACAAGTTTGAGTCTACAACATTTAGTTAAGGTGTGAGAGCCTAAATTAACTTTGTATTGCTTTAAATGCATTTTCAGCCCGATTGTACACTTCAGGTAAAACTGTCAAAATCTTCAAAATGAGCAAAAGCACAATGAAATTAATGCTGGAATCATCTTCAAGTTGCTAAAATACACTAATGACAGCAAAAAGTTTGTGTCTACAACATTTAGTTAAGGTGTGAGAGCCAAAATGAACTTTGTATTGCTGTAAACACGTTTTCAGCACCTGATTGTACACTTCAGGTGAAAATGTCAAAATCTTCAAAATGAGCAAAAGCACAATGAAATTAATGCTGGAATCATCTTCAAGTTGCTAAAATACACTAATGACAGCAAAAAGTTTGAGTCTACAACATTTAGTTAAGGTGTGAGAGGCTAAATTAACTTTTTATGGCTTTAAATGCATTTTCAGCACCTGATTGTACACTTCAGGTGAAACTGTCAAAATCTTCAAAATGAGCAAAAGCACAATGAAATTAATGCTGGAATCATCTTCAAGTTGCTAAAATACACTAATGACAGCAAAAAGTTTGAGTCTACAATATTTAGTTAAGGTGTGAGAGCCAAAATGAACTTTGTATTGCTTTAAAATTCATTTTCAGCCCGATTGTACACTTCAGGTGAAACTGTCAAAATCTTCAAAATGAGCAAAAGCACAATGAAATTAATGCTGGAATCATCTTCAAGTTGCTAAAATACACTAATGACAGCAAAAAGTTTGAGTCTACAACATTTAGTTAAGGTGTGAGAGCCAAAATGAACTTTGTATTGCTGTAAACGCGTTTTCAGCACCTGATTGTACACTTCAGGTGAAACTGTCAAAATCTTCAAAATGAGCAAAAGCACAATGAAATTAATGCTGGAATCATCTTCAGGTTGCTAAAATACACTAATGACAGCAAAAAGTTTTAGTCTACAACATTTAGTTAAGGTGTGAGAGCCAAAATGAACTTTGTATTGCTGTAAACGCGTTTTCAGCACCTGATTGTACACTTCAGGTGAAACTGTCAAAATCTTCAAAATGAGCAAAAGCACAATGAAATGAATGCTGGAATCATCTTCAAGTTGCTAAAATACACTAATGACAGCAAAAAGTTTGAGTCTACAACGTTTAGTTAAGGTGTGAGAGCCTAAATGAACTTTTCATTGCTTTAAACGCGTTTTCAGCCCTTGATTGTACAATTCAGGTGAAACTGTCAAAATCTTCAAAATGAGCAAAAGCACAATGAAATTAATGCTGGAATCATCTTCAAGTTGCTAAAATACACTAATGACAGCAACAAGTTTGAGTCTACAACATTTAGCTAAGGTGTGAGAGCCAAAATGAACTTTGTATTGCTGTAAACGCGTTTTCAGCCCCTGATTGTACACTTCAGGTGAAACTGTCAAAATCTTGAAAATGAGCAAAAGCACAATGAAATTAATGCTGGAATCATCTTCAAGTTGCTAAAATACACTAATGACAGTAAAAAGTTTGAGTGTACAACATTTAGTTAAGGTGTGAGAGCCAAAATGAACTTTGTATTGCTTTAAATGCACTTTCAGCCCGAATGTACACTTCAGGTGAAACTGTCAAAATCTTCAAAATGAGCAAAAGCACAATGAAATTAAGGCTGGAATCATCTTCAAGTTGCTAAAATACACTAATGACAGCAAAAAGTTTGAGTCTACAACATTTAGTTAAGGTGTGAGAGCCTAAATGAACTTTGTATTGCTGTAAACGCGTTTTCAGCACCTGATTATACACTTCAGGTGAAACTGTCAAAATCTTGAAAATGAGCAAAAGCACAATGAAATTAATGCTGGAATCATCTTCAGGTTGCTAAAATACACTAATGACAGCAAAAAGTTTGAGTCTACAACATTTAGTTAAGGTGTGAGAGCCAAAATGAACTTTGTATTGCTTTAAAATTCATTTTCAGCCCGATTGTACACTTCAGGTGAAACTGTCAAAATCTTCAAAATGAGCAAAAGCACAATGAAATGAACGCTGGAATCATCTTCAAGTTGCTAAAATACACTAATGACAGCAAAAAGTTTGAGTCTACAACATTTAGTTAAGGTGTGAGAGCCTAAATTATCTTTTCATTGCTTTAAACGCGTTTTCAGCCCGATTGTACACTTCAGGTAAAACTGTCAAAATCTTCAAAATGAGCAAAAGCACAATGAAATAAATGCTGGAATCATCTTCAAGTTGCTAAAATACACTAATGACAGCAAAAAGTTTGTGTCTACAACATTTAGTTAAGGTGTGAGAGCCAAAATGAACTTTTTATTGCTGTAAACGCGTTTTCAGCACCTGAATGTACACTTCAGGTGAAACTGTCAAAATCTTCAAAATGAGCAAAAGCACAATGAAATTAATGCTGGAATCATCTTCAAGTTGCTAAAATACACTAATGACAGCAAAAAGTTTGAGTCTACAACATTTAGTTAAGGTGTGAGAGCAAAAATTAACTTTGTATTGCTTTAAATGCATTTTCAGCCCGATAGTACACTTCAGGTGAAACTGTCAAAATCTTCAAAATGAGCAAAAGCACAATGAAATTAATGCTGGAATCATCTTCAGGTTGCTAAAATACACTAATGACAGCAAAAAGTTTTAGTCTACAACATTTAGTTAAGGTGTGAGAGCCAAAATGAACTTTGTATTGCTGTAAACGCGTTTTCAGCACCTGATTGTACACTTCAGGTGAAACTGTCAAAATCTTCAAAATGAGCAAAAGCACAATGAAATTAATGCTGGAATCATCTTCAAGTTGCTAAAATACACTAATGACAGCAAAAAGTTTGAGTCTACAACATTTAGTTAAGGTGTGAGAGCCAAAATTAACTTTGTATTGCTTTAAATGCATTTTCAGCCCGATTGGACACTTCAGGTGAAAGTGTCAAAATCTTCAAAATGAGAAAAAGCACAATGAAATTAATGCTGGAATCATCTTCAATATGCTAAAATACACTAATGACAGCAAAAGGTTTGAGTCTACAACATTTAGTTAAGGTGTGAGAGCCAAAATGAACTTTGTATTGCTTTAAATGCATTATCAGGCCGATTGTACACTTCAGGTGAAACTGTCAAAATCTTCAAAATGAGCAAAAGCACAATGAAATGAATGCTGGAATCATCTTCAAGTTGCTAAAATACACTAATGACAGCAAAAAGTTTGAGTCTACAACATTTAGTAAAGGTGTGAGAGCCTAAATGAACTTTTCATTGCTTTAAACGCGTTTTCAGCCCTTGATTGTACAATTCAGGTGAAACTGTCAAAATCTTCAAAATGAGCAAAAGCACAATGAAATTAATGCTGGAATCATCTTCAAGTTGCTAAAATACACTAATGACAGCAACAAGTTTGAGTCTACAACATTTAGTTAAGGTGTGAGAGCCTAAATGAACTTTGTATTGCTTTAAATGCACTTTCAGCCCGAATGTACACTTCAGGTGAAACTGTCAAAATCTTCAAAATGAGCAAAAGCACAATGAAATGAACGCTGGAATCATCTTCAAGTTGCTAAAATACACTAATGACAGCAAAAAGTTTGAGTCTACAACATTTAGTTAAGGTGTGAGAGCCTAAATGAACTTTTCATTGCTGTAAACGCGTTTTCAGCACCTGATTATACACTTCAGGTGAAACTGTCAAAATCTTCAAAATGAGCAAAAGCACAATGAAATTAATGCTGGAATCATCTTCAGGTTGCTAAAATACACTAATGACAGCAAAAAGTTTGAGTCTACAACATTTAGTTAAGGTGTGAGAGCCAAAATTAACTTTGTATTGCTTTAAAATTCATTTTCAGCCCGATTGTACACTTCAGGTGAAACTGTCAAAATCTTCAAAATGAGCAAAAGCACAATGAAATGAACGCTGGAATCATCTTCAAGTTGCTAAAATACACTAATGACAGCAAAAAGTTTGAGTCTACAACATTTAGTTAAGGTGTGAGAGCCTAAATGAACTTTGTATTGCTGTAAACGCGTTTTCAGCACCTGATTATACACTTCAGGTGAAACTGTCAAAATCTTCAAAATGAGAAAAAGCACAATGAAATTAATGCTGGAATCATCTTCAGGTTGCTAAAATACACTAATGACAGCAAAAAGTTTGAGTCTACAACATTTAGTTAAGGTGTGAGAGCCAAAATTAACTTTGTATTGCTTTAAAATTCATTTTCAGCCCGATTGTACACTTCAGGTGAAACTGTCAAAATCTTCAAAATGAGCAAAAGCACAATGAAATGAACGCTGGAATCATCTTCAAGTTGCTAAAATACACTAATGACAGCAAAAAGTTTGTGTCTACAACATTTAGTTAAGGTGTGAGAGCCAAAATGAACTTTTTATTGCTGTAAACGCGTTTTCAGCACCTGAATGTACACTTCAGGTGAAACTGTCAAAATCTTCAAAATGAGCAAAAGCACAATGAAATTAATGCTGGAATCATCTTCAAGTTGCTAAAATACACTAATGACAGCAAAAAGTTTGAGTCTACAACATTTAGTTAAGGTGTGAGAGCAAAAATTAACTTTGTATTGCTTTAAATGCATTTTCAGCCCGATAGTACACTTCAGGTGAAACTGTCAAAATCTTCAAAATGAGCAAAAGCACAATGAAATTAATGCTGGAATCATCTTCAGGTTGCTAAAATACACTAATGACAGCAAAAAGTTTTAGTCTACAACATTTAGTTAAGGTGTGAGAGCCAAAATGAACTTTGTATTGCTGTAAACGCGTTTTCAGCACCTGATTGTACACTTCAGGTGAAACTGTCAAAATCTTCAAAATGAGCAAAAGCACAATGAAATTAATGCTGGAATCATCTTCAAGTTGCTAAAATACACTAATGACAGCAAAAAGTTTGAGTCTACAACATTTAGTTAAGGTGTGAGAGCCAAAATTAACTTTGTATTGCTTTAAATGCATTTTCAGCCCGATTGGACACTTCAGGTGAAAGTGTCAAAATCTTCAAAATGAGAAAAAGCACAATGAAATTAATGCTGGAATCATCTTCAATATGCTAAAATACACTAATGACAGCAAAAAGTTTGAGTCTACAACATTTAGTTAAGGTGTGAGAGCCAAAATGAACTTTGTATTGCTTTAAATGCATTATCAGGCCGATTGTACACTTCAGGTGAAACTGTCAAAATCTTCAAAATGAGCAAAAGCACAATGAAATGAATGCTGGAATCATCTTCAAGTTGCTAAAATACACTAATGACAGCAAAAAGTTTGAGTCTACAACATTTAGTTAAGGTGTGAGAGCCTAAATGAACTTTTCATTGCTTTAAACGCGTTTTCAGCCCTTGATTGTACAATTCAGGTGAAACTGTCAAAATCTTCAAAATGAGCAAAAGCACAATGAAATTAATGCTGGAATCATCTTCAAGTTGCTAAAATACACTAATGACAGCAACAAGTTTGAGTCTACAACATTTAGTTAAGGTGTGAGAGCCTAAATGAACTTTGTATTGCTTTAAATGCACTTTCAGCCCGAATGTACACTTCAGGTGAAACTGTCAAAATCTTCAAAATGAGCAAAAGCACAATGAAATTAAGGCTGGAATCATCTTCAAGTTGCTAAAATACACTAATGACAGCAAAAAGTTTGAGTCTACAACATTTAGTTAAGGTGTGAGAGCCTAAATGAACTTTGTATTGCTGTAAACGCGTTTTCAGCACCTGATTGTACACTTCAGGTGAAACTGTCAAAATCTTCAAAATGAGCAAAAGCACAATGAAATTAATGCTGGAATAATCTTCAGGTTGCTAAAATACACTAATGACAGCAAAAAGTTTAAGTCTACAACATTTAGTTAAGGTGTGAGAGCCAAAATTAACTTTGTATTGCTTTAAAATTCATTTTCAGCCCGATTGTACACTTCAGGTGAAACTGTCAAAATCTTCAAAATGAGCAAAAGCACAATGAAATGAATGCTGGAATCATCTTCAAGTTGCTAAAATACACTAATGACAGCAAAAAGTTTGAGTCTACAACATTTAGTTAAGGTGTGAGAGCCTAAATGAACTTTTCATTGCTTTAAACGCGTTTTCAGCCCGATTGTACACTTCAGGTAAAACTGTCAAAATCTTCAAAATGAGCAAAAGCACAATGAAATTAATGCTGGAATCATCTTCAAGTTGCTAAAATACACTAATGACAGCAAAAAGTTTGAGTCTACAACATTTAGTTAAGGTGTGAGAGCCTAAATGAACTTTTCATTGCTTTAAACGCGTTTTCAGCCCTTGATTGTACAATTCAGGTGAAACTGTCAAAATCTTCAAAATGAGCAAAAGCACAATGAAATTAATGCTGGAATCATCTTCAGGTTGCTAAAATACACTAATGACAGCAAAAAGTTTGAGTCTACAACATTTAGTTAAGGTGTGAGAGCCAAAATTAACTTTGTATTGCTTTAAAATTCATTTTCAGCCCGATTGTACACTTCAGGTGAAACTGTCAAAATCTTCAAAATGAGCAAAAGCACAATGAAATGAACGCTGGAATCATCTTCAAGTTGCTAAAATACACTAATGACAGCAAAAAGTTTGAGTCTACAACATTTAGTTAAGGTGTGAGAGCCTAAATGAACTTTTCATTGCTTTAAACGCGTTTTCAGCCCGATTGTACACTTCAGGTGAAACTGTCAAAATCTTCAAAATGAGCAAAAGCACAATGAAATTAATGCTGGAATCATCTTCAGGTTGCTAAAATACACTAATGACAGCAAAAAGTTTTAGTCTACAACATTTAGTTAAGGTGTGAGAGCCAAAATGAACTTTGTATTGCTGTAAACACGTTTTCAGCACCTGATTGTACACTTCAGGTGAAAATGTGGAAAATCTTCAAAATGAGCAAAAGCACAATGAAATTAATGCTGGAATCATCTTCAAGTTGCTAAAATACACTAATGACAGTAAAAAGTTTGAGTCTACAACATTTAGTTAAGGTGTGAGAGCGAAAATTAACTTTGTATTGCTTTAAAATTCATTTTCAGCCCGATTGTACACTTCAGGTGAAACTGTCAAAATCTTCAAAATGAGCAAAAGCACAATGAAATGAACGCTGGAATCATCTTCAAGTTGCTAAAATACACTAATGACAGCAAAAGGTTTGAGTCTACAACATTTAGTTAAGGTGTGAGAGCCTAAATGAACTTTTCATTGCTTTAAACGCGTTTTCAGCCCGATTGTACACTTCAGGTAAAACTGTCAAAATCTTCAAAATGAGCAAAAGCACAATGAAATAAATGCTGGAATCATCTTCAAGTTGCTAAAATACACTAATGACAGCAAAAAGTTTGTGTCTACAACATTTAGTTAAGGTGTGAGAGCCAAAATGAACTTTTTATTGCTGTAAACGCGTTTTCAGCACCTGAATGTACACTTCAGGTGAAACTGTCAAAATCTTCAAAATGAGCAAAAGCACAATGAAATTAATGCTGGAATCATCTTCAAGTTGCTAAAATACACTAATGACAGCAACAAGTTTGAGTCTACAACATTTAGTTAAGGTGTGAGAGCCTAAATGAACTTTGTATTGCTTTAAATGCATTTTCAGCCCGATTGTACACTTCAGGTAAAACTGTCAAAATCTTCAATATGAGCAAAAGCACAATGAAATTAATGCTGGAATCATCTTCAAGTTGCTAAAATACACTAATGACAGCAAAAAGTTTGTGTCTACAACATTTAGTTAAGGTGTGAGAGCCAAAATGAACTTTTTATTGCTGTAAACGCGTTTTCAGCACCTGAATGTACACTTCAGGTGAAACTGTCAAAATCTTCAAAATGAGCAAAAGCACAATGAAATTAATGCTGGAATCATCTTCAAGTTGCTAAAATACACTAATGACAGCAAAAGGTTTGAGTCTACAACATTTAGTTAAGGTGTGAGAGCAAAAATTAACTTTGTATTGCTTTAAATGCATTTTCAGCCCGATAGTACACTTCAGGTGAAACTGTCCAAATCTTCAAAATGAGCAAAAGCACAATGAAATTAATGCTGGAATCATCTTCAGGTTGCTAAAATACACTAATGACAGCAACAAGTTTGAGTCTACAACATTTAGTTAAGGTGTGAGAGCCTAAATGAACTTTGTATTGCTTTAAATGCATTTTCAGCCCGATTGTACACTTCAGGTAAAACTGTCAAAATCTTCAAAATGAGCAAAACCACAATGAAATTAATGCTGGAATCATCTTCAAGTTGCTAAAATACACTAATGACAGCAAAAAGTTTGTGTCTACAACATTTAGTTAAGGTGTGAGAGCCAAAAGGAACTTTTTATTGCTGTAAACGCGTTTTCAGCACCTGAATGTACACTTCAGGTGAAACTGTCAAAATCTTCAAAATGAGCAAAAGCACAATGAAATTAATGCTGGAATCATCTTCAAGTTGCTAAAATACACTAATGACAGCAAAAAGTTTGAGTCTACAACATTTAGTTAAGGTTAGAGAGCAAAAATTAACTTTGTATTGCTTTAAATGCATTTTCAGCCCGATAGTACACTTCAGGTGAAACTGTCAAAATCTTCAAAATGAGCAAAAGCACAATGAAATTAATGCTGGAATCATCTTCAAGTTGCTAAAATACACTAATGACAGCAACAAGTTTGAGTCTACAACATTTAGTTAAGGTGTGAGAGCCTAAATGAACTTTGTATTGCTTTAAATGCATTTTCAGCCCGATTGTACACTTCAGGTAAAACTGTCAAAATCTTCAAAATGAGCAAAAGCACAATGAAATTAATGCTGGAATCATCTTCAAGTTGCTAAAATACACTAATGACAGCAAAAAGTTTGTGTCTACAACATTTAGTTAAGGTGTGAGAGCCAAAATGAACTTTGTATTGCTGTAAACACGTTTTCAGCACCTGATTGTACACTTCAGGTGAAAATGTCAAAATCTTCAAAATGAGCAAAAGCACAATGAAATTAATGCTGGAATCATCTTCAAGTTGCTAAAATACACTAATGACAGCAAAAAGTTTGAGTCTACAACATTTAGTTAAGGTGTGAGAGGCTAAATTAACTTTTTATGGCTTTAAATGCATTTTCAGCACCTGATTGTACACTTCAGGTGAAACTGTCAAAATCTTCAAAATGAGCAAAAGCACAATGAAATTAATGCTGGAATCATCTTCAAGTTGCTAAAATACACTAATGACAGCAAAAAGTTTGAGTCTACAATATTTAGTTAAGGTGTGAGAGCCAAAATGAACTTTGTATTGCTTTAAAATTCATTTTCAGCCCGATTGTACACTTCAGGTGAAACTGTCAAAATCTTCAAAATGAGCAAAAGCACAATGAAATTAATGCTGGAATCATCTTCAAGTTGCTAAAATACACTAATGACAGCAAAAAGTTTGAGTCTACAACATTTAGTTAAGGTGTGAGAGCCAAAATGAACTTTGTATTGCTGTAAACGCGTTTTCAGCACCTGATTGTACACTTCAGGTGAAACTGTCAAAATCTTCAAAATGAGCAAAAGCACAATGAAATTAATGCTGGAATCATCTTCAGGTTGCTAAAATACACTAATGACAGCAAAAAGTTTTAGTCTACAACATTTAGTTAAGGTGTGAGAGCCAAAATGAACTTTGTATTGCTGTAAACGCGTTTTCAGCACCTGATTGTACACTTCAGGTGAAACTGTCAAAATCTTCAAAATGAGCAAAAGCACAATGAAATGAATGCTGGAATCATCTTCAAGTTGCTAAAATACACTAATGACAGCAAAAAGTTTGAGTCTACAACGTTTAGTTAAGGTGTGAGAGCCTAAATGAACTTTTCATTGCTTTAAACGCGTTTTCAGCCCTTGATTGTACAATTCAGGTGAAACTGTCAAAATCTTCAAAATGAGCAAAAGCACAATGAAATTAATGCTGGAATCATCTTCAAGTTGCTAAAATACACTAATGACAGCAACAAGTTTGAGTCTACAACATTTAGCTAAGGTGTGAGAGCCAAAATGAACTTTGTATTGCTGTAAACGCGTTTTCAGCCCCTGATTGTACACTTCAGGTGAAACTGTCAAAATCTTCAAAATGAGCAAAAGCACAATGAAATTAATGCTGGAATCATCTTCAAGTTGCTAAAATACACTAATGACAGTAAAAAGTTTGAGTGTACAACATTTAGTTAAGGTGTGAGAGCCAAAATGAACTTTGTATTGCTTTAAATGCACTTTCAGCCCGAATGTACACTTCAGGTGAAACTGTCAAAATCTTCAAAATGAGCAAAAGCACAATGAAATTAAGGCTGGAATCATCTTCAAGTTGCTAAAATACACTAATGACAGCAAAAAGTTTGAGTCTACAACATTTAGTTAAGGTGTGAGAGCCTAAATGAACTTTGTATTGCTGTAAACGCGTTTTCAGCACCTGATTATACACTTCAGGTGAAACTGTCAAAATCTTCAAAATGAGCAAAAGCACAATGAAATTAATGCTGGAATCATCTTCAGGTTGCTAAAATACACTAATGACAGCAAAAAGTTTGAGTCTACAACATTTAGTTAAGGTGTGAGAGCCAAAATGAACTTTGTATTGCTTTAAAATTCATTTTCAGCCCGATTGTACACTTCAGGTGATACTGTCAAAATCTTCAAAATGAGCAAAAGCACAATGAAATGAACGCTGGAATCATCTTCAAGTTGCTAAAATACACTAATGACAGCAAAAAGTTTGAGTCTACAACATTTAGTTAAGGTGTGAGAGCCTAAATTATCTTTTCATTGCTTTAAACGCGTTTTCAGCCCGATTGTACACTTCAGGTAAAACTGTCAAAATCTTCAAAATGAGCAAAAGCACAATGAAATAAATGCTGGAATCATCTTCAAGTTGCTAAAATACACTAATGACAGCAAAAAGTTTGTGTCTACAACATTTAGTTAAGGTGTGAGAGCCAAAATGAACTTTTTATTGCTGTAAACGCGTTTTCAGCACCTGAATGTACACTTCAGGTGAAACTGTCAAAATCTTCAAAATGAGCAAAAGCACAATGAAATTAATGCTGGAATCATCTTCAAGTTGCTAAAATACACTAATGACAGCAAAAAGTTTGAGTCTACAACATTTAGTTAAGGTGTGAGAGCAAAAATTAACTTTGTATTGCTTTAAATGCATTTTCAGCCCGATAGTACACTTCAGGTGAAACTGTCAAAATCTTCAAAATGAGCAAAAGCACAATGAAATTAATGCTGGAATCATCTTCAGGTTGCTAAAATACACTAATGACAGCAAAAAGTTTTAGTCTACAACATTTAGTTAAGGTGTGAGAGCCAAAATGAACTTTGTATTGCTGTAAACGCGTTTTCAGCACCTGATTGTACACTTCAGGTGAAACTGTCAAAATCTTCAAAATGAGCAAAAGCACAATGAAATTAATGCTGGAATCATCTTCAAGTTGCTAAAATACACTAATGACAGCAAAAAGTTTGAGTCTACAACATTTAGTTAAGGTGTGAGAGCCAAAATTAACTTTGTATTGCTTTAAATGCATTTTCAGCCCGATTGGACACTTCAGGTGAAAGTGTCAAAATCTTCAAAATGAGAAAAAGCACAATGAAATTAATGCTGGAATCATCTTCAATATGCTAAAATACACTAATGACAGCAAAAGGTTTGAGTCTACAACATTTAGTTAAGGTGTGAGAGCCAAAATGAACTTTGTATTGCTTTAAATGCATTATCAGGCCGATTGTACACTTCAGGTGAAACTGTCAAAATCTTCAAAATGAGCAAAAGCACAATGAAATGAATGCTGGAATCATCTTCAAGTTGCTAAAATACACTAATGACAGCAAAAAGTTTGAGTCTACAACATTTAGTAAAGGTGTGAGAGCCTAAATGAACTTTTCATTGCTTTAAACGCGTTTTCAGCCCTTGATTGTACAATTCAGGTGAAACTGTCAAAATCTTCAAAATGAGCAAAAGCACAATGAAATTAATGCTGGAATCATCTTCAAGTTGCTAAAATACACTAATGACAGCAACAAGTTTGAGTCTACAACATTTAGTTAAGGTGTGAGAGCCTAAATGAACTTTGTATTGCTTTAAATGCACTTTCAGCCCGAATGTACACTTCAGGTGAAACTGTCAAAATCTTCAAAATGAGCAAAAGCACAATGAAATGAACGCTGGAATCATCTTCAAGTTGCTAAAATACACTAATGACAGCAAAAAGTTTGAGTCTACAACATTTAGTTAAGGTGTGAGAGCCTAAATGAACTTTTCATTGCTGTAAACGCGTTTTCAGCACCTGATTATACACTTCAGGTGAAACTGTCAAAATCTTCAAAATGAGCAAAAGCACAATGAAATTAATGCTGGAATCATCTTCAGGTTGCTAAAATACACTAATGACAGCAAAAAGTTTGAGTCTACAACATTTAGTTAAGGTGTGAGAGCCAAAATTAACTTTGTATTGCTTTAAAATTCATTTTCAGCCCGATTGTACACTTCAGGTGAAACTGTCAAAATCTTCAAAATGAGCAAAAGCACAATGAAATGAACGCTGGAATCATCTTCAAGTTGCTAAAATACACTAATGACAGCAAAAAGTTTGAGTCTACAACATTTAGTTAAGGTGTGAGAGCCTAAATGAACTTTGTATTGCTGTAAACGCGTTTTCAGCACCTGATTATACACTTCAGGTGAAACTGTCAAAATCTTCAAAATGAGAAAAAGCACAATGAAATTAATGCTGGAATCATCTTCAGGTTGCTAAAATACACTAATGACAGCAAAAAGTTTGAGTCTACAACATTTAGTTAAGGTGTGAGAGCCAAAATTAACTTTGTATTGCTTTAAAATTCATTTTCAGCCCGATTGTACACTTCAGGTGAAACTGTCAAAATCTTCAAAATGAGCAAAAGCACAATGAAATGAACGCTGGAATCATCTTCAAGTTGCTAAAATACACTAATGACAGCAAAAAGTTTGTGTCTACAACATTTAGTTAAGGTGTGAGAGCCAAAATGAACTTTTTATTGCTGTAAACGCGTTTTCAGCACCTGAATGTACACTTCAGGTGAAACTGTCAAAATCTTCAAAATGAGCAAAAGCACAATGAAATTAATGCTGGAATCATCTTCAAGTTGCTAAAATACACTAATGACAGCAAAAAGTTTGAGTCTACAACATTTAGTTAAGGTGTGAGAGCAAAAATTAACTTTGTATTGCTTTAAATGCATTTTCAGCCCGATAGTACACTTCAGGTGAAACTGTCAAAATCTTCAAAATGAGCAAAAGCACAAAATTAACTTTGTATTGCTTTAAATGCATTTTCAGCCCGATTGGACACTTCAGGTGAAAGTGTCAAAATCTTCAAAATGAGAAAAAGCACAATGAAATTAATGCTGGAATCATCTTCAATATGCTAAAATACACTAATGACAGCAAAAAGTTTGAGTCTACAACATTTAGTTAAGGTGTGAGAGCCAAAATGAACTTTGTATTGCTTTAAATGCATTATCAGGCCGATTGTACACTTCAGGTGAAACTGTCAAAATCTTCAAAATGAGCAAAAGCACAATGAAATGAATGCTGGAATCATCTTCAAGTTGCTAAAATACACTAATGACAGCAAAAAGTTTGAGTCTACAACATTTAGTTAAGGTGTGAGAGCCTAAATGAACTTTTCATTGCTTTAAACGCGTTTTCAGCCCTTGATTGTACAATTCAGGTGAAACTGTCAAAATCTTCAAAATGAGCAAAAGCACAATGAAATTAATGCTGGAATAATCTTCAGGTTGCTAAAATACACTAATGACAGCAAAAAGTTTGAGTCTACAACATTTAGTTAAGGTGTGAGAGCCAAAATGAACTTTGTATTGCTGTAAACGCGTTTTCAGCACCTGATTGTACACTTCAGGTGAAACTGTCAAAATCT
The DNA here is from genome assembly GCF_054856555.1 of Leptonotus elevatus. NCBI lineage: Eukaryota > Metazoa > Chordata > Actinopteri > Syngnathiformes > Syngnathidae > Leptonotus > Leptonotus elevatus. The sequence goes on along the minus strand of NC_141240.1, from coordinate 1,672,309 downwards.
TCAAAATGAGCAAAAGCACAATGAAATTAATGCTGGAATCATCTTCAGGTTGCTAAAATACACTAATGACAGCAAAAAGTTTTAGTCTACAACATTTAGTTAAGGTGTGAGAGCCAAAATGAACTTTGTATTGCTGTAAACGCGTTTTCAGCACCTGATTGTACACTTCAGGTGAAACTGTCAAAATCTTCAAAATGAGCAAAAGCACAATGAAATGAATGCTGGAATCATCTTCAAGTTGCTAAAATACACTAATGACAGCAAAAAGTTTGAGTCTACAACATTTAGTTAAGGTGTGAGAGCCTAAATGAACTTTGTATTGCTTTAAATGCACTTTCAGCCCGAATGTACACTTCAGGTGAAACTGTCAAAATCTTCAAAATGAGCAAAAGCACAATGAAATTAAGGCTGGAATCATCTTCAAGTTGCTAAAATACACTAATGACAGCAAAAAGTTTGAGTCTACAACATTTAGTTAAGGTGTGAGAGCCTAAATGAACTTTGTATTGCTGTAAACGCGTTTTCAGCACCTGATTGTACACTTCAGGTGAAACTGTCAAAATCTTCAAAATGAGCAAAAGCACAATGAAATTAATGCTGGAATAATCTTCAGGTTGCTAAAATACACTAATGACAGCAAAAAGTTTGAGTCTACAACATTTAGTTAAGGTGTGAGAGCCAAAATTAACTTTGTATTGCTTTAAAATTCATTTTCAGCCCGATTGTACACTTCAGGTGAAACTGTCAAAATCTTCAAAATGAGCAAAAGCACAATGAAATGAATGCTCGAATCATCTTCAAGTTGCTAAAATACACTAATGACAGCAAAAAGTTTGAGTCTACAACATTTAGTTAAGGTGTGAGAGCCTAAATGAACTTTTCATTGCTTTAAACGCGTTTTCAGCCCGATTGTACACTTCAGGTAAAACTGTCAAAATCTTCAAAATGAGCAAAAGCACAATGAAATTAATGCTGGAATCATCTTCAAGTTGCTAAAATACACTAATGACAGCAAAAAGTTTGAGTCTACAACATTTAGTTAAGGTGTGAGAGCCTAAATGAACTTTTCATTGCTTTAAACGCGTTTTCAGCCCTTGATTGTACAATTCAGGTGAAACTGTCAAAATCTTCAAAATGAGCAAAAGCACAATGAAATTAATGCTGGAATCATCTTCAGGTTGCTAAAATACACTAATGACAGCAAAAAGTTTGAGTCTACAACATTTAGTTAAGGTGTGAGAGCCAAAATTAACTTTGTATTGCTTTAAAATTCATTTTCAGCCCGATTGTACACTTCAGGTGAAACTGTCAAAATCTTCAAAATGAGCAAAAGCACAATGAAATGAACGCTGGAATCATCTTCAAGTTGCTAAAATACACTAATGACAGCAAAAAGTTTGAGTCTACAACATTTAGTTAAGGTGTGAGAGCCTAAATGAACTTTTCATTGCTTTAAACGCGTTTTCAGCCCGATTGTACACTTCAGGTGAAACTGTCAAAATCTTCAAAATGAGCAAAAGCACAATGAAATTAATGCTGGAATCATCTTCAGGTTGCTAAAATACACTAATGACAGCAAAAAGTTTTAGTCTACAACATTTAGTTAAGGTGTGAGAGCCAAAATGAACTTTGTATTGCTGTAAACACGTTTTCAGCACCTGATTGTACACTTCAGGTGAAAATGTGGAAAATCTTCAAAATGAGCAAAAGCACAATGAAATTAATGCTGGAATCATCTTCAAGTTGCTAAAATACACTAATGACAGTAAAAAGTTTGAGTCTACAACATTTAGTTAAGGTGTGAGAGCGAAAATTAACTTTGTATTGCTTTAAAATTCATTTTCAGCCCGATTGTACACTTCAGGTGAAACTGTCAAAATCTTCAAAATGAGCAAAAGCACAATGAAATGAACGCTGGAATCATCTTCAAGTTGCTAAAATACACTAATGACAGCAAAAGGTTTGAGTCTACAACATTTAGTTAAGGTGTGAGAGCCTAAATGAACTTTTCATTGCTTTAAACGCGTTTTCAGCCCGATTGTACACTTCAGGTAAAACTGTCAAAATCTTCAAAATGAGCAAAAGCACAATGAAATAAATGCTGGAATCATCTTCAAGTTGCTAAAATACACTAATGACAGCAAAAAGTTTGTGTCTACAACATTTAGTTAAGGTGTGAGAGCCAAAATGAACTTTTTATTGCTGTAAACGCGTTTTCAGCACCTGAATGTACACTTCAGGTGAAACTGTCAAAATCTTCAAAATGAGCAAAAGCACAATGAAATTAATGCTGGAATCATCTTCAAGTTGCTAAAATACACTAATGACAGCAAAAAGTTTGAGTCTACAACATTTAGTTAAGGTGTGAGAGCAAAAATTAACTTTGTATTGCTTTAAATGCATTTTCAGCCCGATAGTACACTTCAGGTGAAACTGTCAAAATCTTCAAAATGAGCAAAAGCACAATGAAATTAAGGCTGGAATCATCTTCAGGTTGCTAAAATACACTAATGACAGCAAAAAGTTTTAGTCTACAACATTTAGTTAAGGAGTGAGAGCCAAAATGAACTTTGTATTGCTGTAAACGCGTTTTCAGCACCTGATTGTACACTTCAGGTGAAACTGTCAAAATCTACAAAATTAGCAAAAGCACAATGAAATTAATGCTGGAATCATCTTCAAGTTGCTAAAATACACTAATGACAGCAAAAAGTTTGTGTCTACAACATTTAGTTAAGGTGTGAGAGCCAAAATGAACTTTTTATTGCTGTAAACGCGTTTTCAGCACCTGAATGTACACTTCAGGTGAAACTGTCAAAATCTTCAAAATGAGCAAAAGCACAATGAAATTAATGCTGGAATCATCTTCAAGTTGCTAAAATACACTAATGACAGCAAAAAGTTTGAGTCTACAACATTTAGTTAAGTTGTGAGAGCAAAAATTAACTTTGTATTGCTTTAAATGCATTTTCAGCCCGATAGTACACTTCAGGTGAAACTGTCAAAATCTTTAAAATGAGCAAAAGCACAATGAAATTAATGCTGGAATCATCTTCAGGTTGCTAAAATACACTAATGACAGCAAAAAGTTTTAGTCTACAACATTTAGTTAAGGTGTGAGAGCCAAAATGAACTTTGTATTGCTGTAAACGCGTTTTCAGCACCTGATTGTACACTTCAGGTGAAACTGTCAAAATCTTCAAAATGAGCAAAAGCACAATGAAATTAATGCTGGAATCATCTTCAAGTTGCTAAAATACACTAATGACAGCAAAAAGTTTGAGTCTACAACATTTAGTTAAGGTGTGAGAGCCAAAATTAACTTTGTATTGCTTTAAATGCATTTTCAGCCCGATTGGACACTTCAGGTGAAAGTGTCAAAATCTTCAAAATGAGAAAAAGCACAATGAAATTAATGCTGGAATCATCTTCAATATGCTAAAATACACTAATGACAGCAAAAAGTTTGAGTCTACAACATTTAGTTAAGGTGTGAGAGCCAAAATGAACTTTGTATTGCTTTAAATGCATTATCAGGCCGATTGTACACTTCAGGTGAAACTGTCAAAATCTTCAAAATGAGCAAAAGCACAATGAAATGAATGCTGGAATCATCTTCAAGTTGCTAAAATACACTAATGACAGCAAAAAGTTTGAGTCTACAACATTTAGTTAAGGTGTGAGAGCCTAAATGAACTTTTCATTGCTTTAAACGCGTTTTCAGCCCTTGATTGTACAATTCAGGTGAAACTGTCAAAATCTTCAAAATGAGCAAAAGCACAATGAAATTAATGCTGGAATCATCTTCAAGTTGCTAAAATACACTAATGACAGCAAAAAGTTTGAGTCTACAACATTTAGTTAAGGTGTGAGAGCCTAAATGAACTTTGTATTGCTTTAAATGCACTTTCAGCCCGAATGTACACTTCAGGTGAAACTGTCAAAATCTTCAAAATGAGCAAAAGCACAATGAAATTAAGGCTGGAATCATCTTCAAGTTGCTAAAATACACTAATGACAGCAAAAAGTTTGAGTCTACAACATTTAGTTAAGGTGTGAGAGCCTAAATGAACTTTGTATTGCTGTAAACGCGTTTTCAGCACCAGATTGTACACTTCAGGTGAAACTGTCAAAATCTTCAAAATGAGCAAAAGCACAATGAAATTAATGCTGGAATAATCTTCAGGTTGCAAAAATACACTAATGACAGCAAAAAGTTTGAGTCTACAACATTTAGTTAAGGTGTGAGAGCCAAAATTAACTTTGTATTGCTTTAAAATTCATTTTCAGCCCGATTGTACACTTCAGGTGAAACTGTCAAAATCTTCAAAATGAGCAAAAGCACAATGAAATGAATGCTCGAATCATCTTCAAGTTGCTAAAATACACTAATGACAGCAAAAAGTTTGAGTCTACAACATTTAGTTAAGGTGTGAGAGCCTAAATGAACTTTTCATTGCTTTAAACGCGTTTTCAGCCCGATTGTACACTTCAGGTAAAACTGTCAAAATCTTCAAAATGAGCAAAAGCACAATGAAATTAATGCTGGAATCATCTTCAAGTTGCTAAAATACACTAATGACAGCAAAAAGTTTGAGTCTACAACATTTAGTTAAGGTGTGAGAGCCTAAATGAACTTTTCATTGCTTTAAACGCGTTTTCAGCCCTTGATTGTACAATTCAGGTGAAACTGTCAAAATCTTCAAAATGAGCAAAAGCACAATGAAATTAATGCTGGAATCATCTTCAAGTTGCTAAAAAACACTAATGACAGCAACAAGTTTGAGTCTACAACATTTAGTTAAGGTGTGAGATTCTAAATTAACTTTGTATTGCTGTAAACGCGTTTTCAGCCCCTGATTGTACACTTCAGGTGAAACTGTCAAAATCTTCAAAATGAGCAAAAGCACAATGAAATTAATGCTGGAATCATCTTCAAGTTGTTAAAATACACTAATGACAGTAAAAAGTTTGAGTGTACAACATTTAGTTAAGGTGTGAGAGCCAAAATGAACTTTGTATTGCTTTAAATGCACTTTCAGCCCGAATGTACACTTCAGGTGAAACTGTCAAAATCTTCAAAATGAGCAAAAGCACAATGAAATTAAGGCTGGAATCATCTTCAAGTTGCTAAAATACACTAATGACAGCAAAAAGTTTGAGTCTACAACATTTAGTTAAGGTGTGAGAGCCAAAATGAACTTTGTATTGCTGTAAACACGTTTTCAGCACCTGATTGTACACTTCAGGTGAAAATGTGGAAAATCTTCAAAATGAGCAAAAGCACAATGAAATTAATGCTGGAATCATCTTCAAGTTGCTAAAATACACTAATGACAGTAAAAAGTTTGAGTCTACAACATTTAGTTAAGGTGTGAGAGCGAAAATTAACTTTGTATTGCTTTAAAATTCATTTTCAGCCCGATTGTACACTTCAGGTGAAACTGTCAAAATCTTCAAAATGAGCAAAAGCACAATGAAATGAACGCTGGAATCATCTTCAAGTTGCTAAAATACACTAATGACAGCAAAAGGTTTGAGTCTACAACATTTAGTTAAGGTGTGAGAGCCTAAATGAACTTTTCATTGCTTTAAACGCGTTTTCAGCCCGATTGTACACTTCAGGTAAAACTGTCAAAATCTTCAAAATGAGCAAAAGCACAATGAAATAAATGCTGGAATCATCTTCAAGTTGCTAAAATACACTAATGACAGCAAAAAGTTTGTGTCTACAACATTTAGTTAAGGTGTGAGAGCCAAAATGAACTTTTTATTGCTGTAAACGCGTTTTCAGCACCTGAATGTACACTTCAGGTGAAACTGTCAAAATCTTCAAAATGAGCAAAAGCACAATGAAATTAATGCTGGAATCATCTTCAAGTTGCTAAAATACACTAATGACAGCAAAAAGTTTGAGTCTACAACATTTAGTTAAGGTGTGAGAGCAAAAATTAACTTTGTATTGCTTTAAATGCATTTTCAGCCCGATAGTACACTTCAGGTGAAACTGTCAAAATCTTCAAAATGAGCAAAAGCACAATGAAATTAAGGCTGGAATCATCTTCAGGTTGCTAAAATACACTAATGACAGCAAAAAGTTTTAGTCTACAACATTTAGTTAAGGAGTGAGAGCCAAAATGAACTTTGTATTGCTGTAAACGCGTTTTCAGCACCTGATTGTACACTTCAGGTGAAACTGTCAAAATCTACAAAATTAGCAAAAGCACAATGAAATTAATGCTGGAATCATCTTCAAGTTGCTAAAATACACTAATGACAGCAAAAAGTTTGAGTCTACAACATTTAGTTAAGGTGTGAGAGCCAAAATTAACTTTGTTTTGCTTTAAATGCATTTTCAGCCCGATAGTACACTTCAGGTGAAACTGTCAAAATCTTCAAAATGAGCAAAAGCACAATGAAATTAATGCTGGAATCATCTTCAGGTTGCTAAAATACACTAATGACAGCAAAAAGTTTTAGTCTACAACATTTAGTTAAGGTGTGAGAGCCAAAATGAACTTTCCATTGCTTTAAACGCGTTTTCAGCCCTTGATTGTACAATTCAGGTGAAACTGTCAAAATCTTCAAAATGAGCAAAAGCACAATGAAATTAATGCTGGAATCATCTTCAGGTTGCTAAAATACACTAATGACAGCAAAAAGTTTGAGTCTACAACATTTAGTTAAGGTGTGAGAGCCAAAATTAACTTTGTATTGCTTTAAAATTCATTTTCAGCCCGATTGTACACTTCAGGTGAAACTGTCAAAATCTTCAAAATGAGCAAAAGCACAATGAAATGAACGCTGGAATCATCTTCAAGTTGCTAAAATACACTAATGACAGCAAAAAGTTGGAGTCTACAACATTTAGTTAAGGTGTGAGAGCCTAAATGAACTTTTCATTGCTTTAAACGCGTTTTCAGCCCGATTGTACACTTCAGGTGAAACTGTCAAAATCTTCAAAATGAGCAAAAGCACAATGAAATTAATGCTGGAATTATCTTCAGGTTGCTAAAATACACTAATGACAGCAAAAAGTTTTAGTCTACAACATTTAGTTAAGGTGTGAGAGCCAACATGAACTTTGTATTGCTGTAAACACGTTTTCAGCACCTGATTGTACACTTCAGGTGAAAATGTGGAAAATCTTCAAAATGAGCAAAAGCACAATGAAATTAATGCTGGAATCATCTTCAAGTTGCTAAAATACACTAATGACAGTAAAAAGTTTGAGTCTACAACATTTAGTTAAGGTGTGAGAGCGAAAATTAACTTTGTATTGCTTTAAAATTCATTTTCAGCCCGATTGTACACTTCAGGTGAAACTGTCAAAATCTTCAAAATGAGCAAAAGCACAATGAAATGAACGCTGGAATCATCTTCAAGTTGCTAAAATACACTAATGACAGCAAAAGGTTTGAGTCTACAACATTTAGTTAAGGTGTGAGAGCCTAAATGAACTTTTCATTGCTTTAAACGCGTTTTCAGCCCGATTGTACACTTCAGGTAAAACTGTCAAAATCTTCAAAATGAGCAAAAGCACAATGAAATAAATGCTGGAATCATCTTCAAGTTGCTAAAATACACTAATGACAGCAAAAAGTTTGTGTCTACAACATTTAGTTAAGGTGTGAGAGCCAAAATGAACTTTTTATTGCTGTAAACGCGTTTTCAGCACCTGAATGTACACTTCAGGTGAAACTGTCAAAATCTTCAAAATGAGCAAAAGCACAATGAAATTAATGCTGGAATCATCTTCAAGTTGCTAAAATACACTAATGACAGCAAAAAGTTTGAGTCTACAACATTTAGTTAAGGTGTGAGAGCAAAAATTAACTTTGTATTGCTTTAAATGCATTTTCAGCCCGATAGTACACTTCAGGTGAAACTGTCAAAATCTTCAAAATGAGCAAAAGCACAATGAAATTAAGGCTGGAATCATCTTCAGGTTGCTAAAATACACTAATGACAGCAAAAAGTTTTAGTCTACAACATTTAGTTAAGGAGTGAGAGCCAAAATGAACTTTGTATTGCTGTAAACGCGTTTTCAGCACCTGATTGTACACTTCAGGTGAAACTGTCAAAATCTACAAAATTAGCAAAAGCACAATGAAATTAATGCTGGAATCATCTTCAAGTTGCTAAAATACACTAATGACAGCAAAAAGTTTGTGTCTACAACATTTAGTTAAGGTGTGAGAGCCAAAATGAACTTTTTATTGCTGTAAACGCGTTTTCAGCACCTGAATGTACACTTCAGGTGAAACTGTCAAAATCTTCAAAATGAGCAAAAGCACAATGAAATTAATGCTGGAATCATCTTCAAGTTGCTAAAATACACTAATGACAGCAAAAAGTTTGAGTCTACAACATTTAGTTAAGGTGTGAGAGCAAAAATTAACTTTGTATTGCTTTAAATGCATTTTCAGCCCGATAGTACACTTCAGGTGAAACTGTCAAAATCTTCAAAATGAGCAAAAGCACAATGAAATTAATGCTGGAATCATCTTCAGGTTGCTAAAATACACTAATGACAGCAAAAAGTTTGAGTCTACAACATTTAGTTAAGGTGTGAGAGCCAAAATGAACTTTGTATTGCTTTAAATGCATTATCAGGCCGATTGTACACTTCAGGTGAAACTGTCAAAATCTTCAAAATGAGCAAAAGCACAATGAAATGAATGCTGGAATCATCTTCAAGTTGCTAAAATACACTAATGACAGCAAAAAGTTTGAGTCTACAACATTTAGTTAAGGTGTGAGAGCCTAAATGAACTTTTCATTGCTTTAAACGCGTTTTCAGCCCTTGATTGTACAATTCAGGTGAAACTGTCAAAATCTTCAAAATGAGCAAAAGCACAATGAAATTAATGCTGGAATCATCTTCAAGTTGCTAAAATACACTAATGACAGCAAAAAGTTTGAGTCTACAACATTTAGTTAAGGTGTGAGAGCCAAAATGAACTTTGTATTGCTGTAAACGCGTTTTCAGCACCTGATTGTACACTTCAGGTGAAACTGTCAAAATCTTCAAAATGAGCAAAAGCACAATGAAATTAATGCTGGAATCATCTTCAAGTTGCTAAAATACACTAATGACAGCAAAAAGTTTGAGTCTACAACATTTAGTTAAGGTGTGAGAGCCAAAATTAACTTTGTATTGCTTTAAATGCATTTTCAGCCCGATTGGACACTTCAGGTGAAAGTGTCAAAATCTTCAAAATGAGAAAAAGCACAATGAAATTAATGCTGGAATCATCTTCAATATGCTAAAATACACTAATGACAGCAAAAAGTTTGAGTCTACAACATTTAGTTAAGGTGTGAGAGCCAAAATGAACTTTGTATTGCTTTAAATGCATTATCAGGCCGATTGTACACTTCAGGTGAAACTGTCAAAATCTTCAAAATGAGCAAAAGCACAATGAAATGAATGCTGGAATCATCTTCAAGTTGCTAAAATACACTAATGACAGCAAAAAGTTTGAGTCTACAACATTTAGTTAAGGTGTGAGAGCCTAAATGAACTTTTCATTGCTTTAAACGCGTTTTCAGCCCTTGATTGTACAATTCAGGTGAAACTGTCAAAATCTTCAAAATGAGCAAAAGCACAATGAAATTAATGCTGGAATCATCTTCAAGTTGCTAAAATACACTAATGACAGCAAAAAGTTTGAGTCTACAACATTTAGTTAAGGTGTGAGAGCCTAAATGAACTTTGTATTGCTTTAAATGCACTTTCAGCCCGAATGTACACTTCAGGTGAAACTGTCAAAATCTTCAAAATGAGCAAAAGCACAATGAAATTAAGGCTGGAATCATCTTCAAGTTGCTAAAATACACTAATGACAGCAAAAAGTTTGAGTCTACAACATTTAGTTAAGGTGTGAGAGCCTAAATGAACTTTGTATTGCTGTAAACGCGTTTTCAGCCCTTGATTGTACAATTCAGGTGAAACTGTCAAAATCTTCAAAATGAGCAAAAGCACAATGAAATTAAGGCTGGAATCATCTTCAAGTTGCTAAAATACACTAATGACAGCAAAAAGTTTGAGTCTACAACATTTAGTTAAGGTGTGAGAGCCAAAATTAACTTTGTATTGCTTTAAAATTCATTTTCAGCCCGATTGTACACTTCAGGTGAAACTGTCAAAATCTTCAAAATGAGCAAAAGCACAATGAAACGAATGCTCGAATCATCTTCAAGTTGCTAAAATACACTAATGACAGCAAAAAGTTTGAGTCTACAACATTTAGTTAAGGTGTGAGAGCCTAAATGAACTTTTCATTGCTTTAAACGCGTTTTCAGCCCGATTGTACACTTCAGGTAAAACTGTCAAAATCTTCAAAATGAGCAAAAGCACAATGAAATTAATGCTGGAATCATCTTCAAGTTGCTAAAATACACTAATGACAGCAAAAAGTTTGAGTCTACAACATTTAGTTAAGGTGTGAGAGCCTAAATGAACTTTTCATTGCTTTAAACGCGTTTTCAGCCCTTGATTGTACAATTCAGGTGAAACTGTCAAAATCTTCAAAATGAGCAAAAGCACAATGAAATTAATGCTGGAATCATCTTCAAGTTGCTAAAATACACTAATGACAGCAACAAGTTTGAGTCTACAACATTTAGTTAAGGTGTGAGATTCTAAATTAACTTTGTATTGCTGTAAACGCGTTTTCAGCCCCTGATTGTACACTTCAGGTGAAACTGTCAAAATCTTCAAAATGAGCAAAAGCACAATGAAATTAATGCTGGAATCATCTTCAAGTTGTTAAAATACACTAATGACAGTAAAAAGTTTGAGTGTACAACATTTAGTTAAGGTGTGAGAGCCAAAATGAACTTTGTATTGCTTTAAATGCACTTTCAGCCCGAATGTACACTTCAGGTGAAACTGTCAAAATCTTCAAAATGAGCAAAAGCACAATGAAATTAAGGCTGGAATCATCTTCAAGTTGCTAAAATACACTAATGACAGCAAAAAGTTTGAGTCTACAACATTTAGTTAAGGTGTGAGAGCCTAAATGAACTTTGTATTGCTGTAAACGCGTTTTCAGCACCTGATTATACACTTCAGGTGAAACTGTCAAAATCTTCAAAATGAGCAAAAGCACAATGAAATTAATGCTGGAATCATCTTCAGGTTGCTAAAATACACTAATGACAGCAAAAAGTTTGAGTCTACAACATTTAGTTAAGGTGTGAGAGCCAAAATTAACTTTGTATTGCTTTAAAATTCATTTTCAGCCCGATTGTACACTTCAGGTGAAACTGTCAAAATCTTCAAAATGAGCAAAAGCACAATGAAATGAACGCTGGAATCATCTTCAAGTTGCTAAAATACACTAATGACAGCAAAAAGTTTGAGTCTACAACATTTAGTTAAGGTGTGAGAGCCTAAATGAACTTTTCATTGCTTTAAACGCGTTTTCAGCCCGATTGTACACTTCAGGTGAAACTGTCAAAATCTTCAAAATGAGCAAAAGCACAATGAAATTAATGCTGGAATCATCTTCAGGTTGCTAAAATACACTAATGACAGCAAAAAGTTTTAGTCTACAACATTTAGTTAAGGTGTGAGAGCCAAAATGAACTTTGTATTGCTGTAAACACGTTTTCAGCACCTGATTGTACACTTCAGGTGAAAATGTGGAAAATCTTCAAAATGAGCAAAAGCACAATGAAATTAATGCTGGAATCATCTTCAAGTTGCTAAAATACACTAATGACAGTAAAAAGTTTGAGTCTACAACATTTAGTTAAGGTGTGAGAGCGAAAATTAACTTTGTATTGCTTTAAAATTCATTTTCAGCCCGATTGTACACTTCAGGTGAAACTGTCAAAATCTTCAAAATGAGCAAAAGCACAATGAAATGAACGCTGGAATCATCTTCAAGTTGCTAAAATACACTAATGACAGCAAAAGGTTTGAGTCTACAACATTTAGTTAAGGTGTGAGAGCCTAAATGAACTTTTCATTGCTTTAAACGCGTTTTCAGCCCGATTGTACATTTCAGGTAAAATTGTCAAAATCTTCAAAATGAGCAAAAGCACAAGGAAATAAATGCTGGAATCATCTTCAAGTTGCTAAAATACACTAATGACAGCAAAAAGTTTGTGTCTACAACATTTAGTTAAGGTGTGAGAGCCAAAATGAACTTTTTATTGCTGTAAACGCGTTTTCAGCACCTGAATGTACACTTCAGGTGAAACTGTCAAAATCTTCAAAATGAGCAAAAGCACAATGAAATTAATGCTGGAATCATCTTCAAGTTGCTAAAATACACTAATGACAGCAAAAAGTTTGAGTCTACAACATTTAGTTAAGGTGTGAGAGCAAAAATTAACTTTGTATTGCTTTAAATGCATTTTCAGCCCGATAGTACACTTCAGGTGAAACTGTCAAAATCTTCAAAATGAGCAAAAGCACAATGAAATTAAGGCTGGAATCATCTTCAGGTTGCTAAAATACACTAATGACAGCAAAAAGTTTTAGTCTACAACATTTAGTTAAGGAGTGAGAGCCAAAATGAACTTTGTATTGCTGTAAACGCGTTTTCAGCACCTGATTGTACACTTCAGGTGAAACTGTCAAAATCTACAAAATTAGCAAAAGCACAATGAAATTAATGCTGGAATCATCTTCAAGTTGCTAAAATACACTAATGACAGCAAAAAGTTTGAGTCTACAACATTTAGTTAAGGTGTGAGAGCCAAAATTAACTTTGTATTGCTTTAAATGCATTTTCAGCCCGATAGTACACTTCAGGTGAAACTGTCAAAATCTTCAAAATGAGCAAAAGCACAATGAAATTAATGCTGGAATCATCTTCAGGTTGCTAAAATACACTAATGACAGCAAAAAGTTTTAGTCTACAACATTTAGTTAAGGTGTGAGAGCCAAAATGAACTTTGTATTGCTGTAAACGCGTTTTCAGCACCTGATTGTACACTTCAGGTGAAACTGTCAAAATCTTCAAAATTAGCAAAAGCACAATGAAATTAATGCTGGAATCATCTTCAAGTTGCTAAAATACACTAATGACAGCAACAAGTTTGAGTCTACAACATTTAGTTAAGGTGTGAGATTCTAAATTAACTTTGTATTGCTGTAAACGCGTTTTCAGCCCCTGATTGTACACTTCAGGTGAAACTGTCAAAATCATCAAAATGAGCAAAAGCACAATGAAATTAATGCTGGAATCATCTTCAAGTTGCTAAAATACACTAATGACAGTAAAAAGTTTGAGTCTACAACATTTAGTTAAGGTGTGAGAGCGAAAATTATCTTTGTATTGCTTTAAAATTCATTTTCAGCCCGATTGTACACTTCAGGTGAAACTGTCAAAATCTTCAAAATGAGCAAACGCACAATGAAATGAACGCTGGAATCATCTTCAAGTTGCTAAAATACACTAATGACAGCAAAAGGTTTGAGTCTACAACATTTAGTTAAGGTGTGAGAGCCTAAATGCACTTTTCATTGCTTTAAACGCGTTTTCAGCCCGATTGTACACTTCAGGTAAAACTGTCAAAATCTTCAAAATGAGCAAAAGCACAATGAAATAAATGCTGGAATCATCTTCAAGTTGCTAAAATACACTAATGACAGCAAAAAGTTTGTGTCTACAACATTTAGTTAAGGTGTGAGAGCCAAAATGAACTTTTTATTGCTGTAAACGCGTTTTCAGCACCTGAATGTACACTTCAGGTGAAACTGTCAAAATCTTCAAAATGAGCAAAAGCACAATGAAATTAATGCTGGAATCATCTTCAAGTTGCTAAAATACACTAATGACAGCAAAAAGTTTGAGTCTACAACATTTAGTTAAGGTGTGAGAGCAAAAATTAACTTTGTATTGCTTTAAATGCATTTTCAGCCCGATAGTACACTTCAGGTGAAACTGTCAAAATCTTCAAAATGAGCAAAAGCACAATGAAATTAATGCTGGAATCATCTTCAAGTTGCTAAAATACACTAATGACAGCAAAAAGTTTGTGTCTACAACATTTAGTTAAGGTGTGAGAGCCAAAATGAACTTTTTATTGCTGTAAACGCGTTTTCAGCACCTGAATGTACACTTCAGCTGAAACTGTCAAAATCTTCAAAATGAGCAAAAGCACAATGAAATTAATGCTGGAATCATCTTCAAGTTGCTAAAATACACTAATGACAGCAAAAAGTTTGAGTCTACAACATTTAGTTAAGGTGTGAGAGCAAAAATTAACTTTGTATTGCTTTAAATGCATTTTCAGCCCGATAGTACACTTCAGGTGAAACTGTCAAAATCTTCAAAATGAGCAAAAGCACAATGAAATTAATGCTGGAATCATCTTCAGGTTGCTAAAATACACTAATGACAGCAAAAAGTTTTAGTCTACAACATTTAGTTAAGGTGTGAGAGCCAAAATGAACTTTGTATTGCTGTAAACGCGTTTTCAGCACCTGATTGTACACTTCAGGTGAAACTGTCAAAATCTTCAAAATTAGCAAAAGCACAATGAAATTAATGCTGGAATCATCTTCAAGTTGCTAAAATACACTAATGACAGCAAAAAGTTTGAGTCTACAACATTTAGTTAAGGTATGAGAGCCAAAATTAACTTTGTATTGCTTTAAATGCATTTTCAGCCCGATTGGACACTTCAGGTGAAAGTGTCAAAATCTTCAAAATGAGAAAAAGCACAATGAAATTAATGCTGGAATCATCTTCAATATGCTAAAATACAATAATGACAGCAAAAAGTTTGAGTCTACAACATTTAGTTAAGGTGTGAGAGCCAAAATGAACTTTGTATTGCTTTAAATGCATTATCAGGCCGATTGTACACTTCAGGTGAAACTGTCAAAATCTTCAAAATGAGCAAAAGCACAATGAAATGAATGCTGGAATCATCTTCAAGTTGCTAAAATACACTAATGACAGCAAAAAGTTTGAGTCTACAACATTTAGTAAAGGTGTGAGAGCCTAAATGAACTTTTCATTGCTTTAAACGCGTTTTCAGCCCTTGATTGTACAATTCAGGTGAAACTGTCAAAATCTTCAAAATGAGCAAAAGCACAATGAAATTAATGCTGGAATCATCTTCAAGTTGCTAAAATACACTAATGACAGCAACAAGTTTGAGTCTACAACATTTAGTTAAGGTGTGAGAGCCTAAATTAACTTTTTATGGCTTTAAATGCATTTTCAGCACCTGATTGTACACTTCAGGTGAAACTGTCAAAATCTTCAAAATGAGCAAAAGCACAATGAAATTAATGCTGGAATCATCTTCAAGTTGCTAAAATACACTAATGACAGCAAAAAGTTTGAGTCTACAATATTTAGTTAAGGTGTGAGAGCCAAAATGAACTTTGTATTGCTTTAAAATTCATTTTCAGCCCGATTGTACACTTCAGGTGAAACTGTCAAAATCTTCAAAATGAGCAAAAGCACAATGAAATTAATGTTGGAATCATCTTCAAGTTGCTAAAATACACTAATGACAGCAAAAAGTTTGAGTCTACAACATTTAGTTGAGGTGTGAGAGCCTAAATGAACTTTGTATTGCTTTAAATGCATTTTCAGCCCGATTGTACACTTCAGGTAAAACTGTCAAAATCTTCAAAATGAGCAAAAGCACAATGAAATTAATGCTGGAATCATCTTCAAGTTGCTAAAATACACTAATGACAGCAACAAGTTTGAGTCTACATAATTTAGTTAAGGTGTGAGAGCCTAAATGAACTTTGTATTGCTTTAAATGCATTTTCAGCCCGATTGTACACTTCAGGTAAAACTGTCAAAATCTTCAAAATGAGCAAAAGCACAATGAAATTAATGCTGGAATCATCTTCAAGTTGCTAAAATACACTAATGACAGCAAAAAGTTTGTGTCTACAACATTTAGTTAAGGTGTGAGAGCCAAAAGGAACTTTTTATTGCTGTAAACGCGTTTTCAGCACCTGAATGTACACTTCAGGTGAAACTGTCAAAATCTTCAAAATGAGCAAAAGCACAATGAAATTAATGCTGGAATCATCTTCAAGTTGCTAAAATACACTAATGACATCAAAAAGTTTGAGTCTACAACATTTAGTTAAGGTGTGAGAGCAAAAATTAACTTTGTATTGCTTTAAATGCATTTTCAGCCCGATAGTACACTTCAGGTGAAACTGTCAAAATCTTCAAAATTAGCAAAAGCACAATGAAATTAATGCTGGAATCATCTTCAAGTTGCTAAAATACACTAATGACATTAACAAGTTTGAGTCTACAACATTTAGTTAAGGTGTGAGAGCCTAAATGAACTTTGTATTGCTTTAAATGCATTTTCAGCCCGATTGTACACTTCAGGTAAAACTGTCAAAATCTTCAAAATGAGCAAAAGCACAATGAAATTAATGCTGGAATCATCTTCAAGTTGCTAAAATACACTAATGACAGCAAAAAGTTTGTGTCTACAACATTTAGTTAAGGTGTGAGAGCCAAAATGAACTTTTTATTGCTGTAAACGCGTTTTCAGCACCTGAATGTACACTTCAGGTGAAACTGTCAAAATCTTCAAAATGAGCAAAAGCACAATGAAATTAATGCTGGAATCATCTTCAAGTTGCTAAAATACACTAATGACAGCAAAAGGTTTGAGTCTACAACATTTAGTTAAGGTGTGAGAGCAAAAATTAACTTTGTATTGCTTTAAATGCATTTTCAGCCCGATAGTACACTTCAGGTGAAACTGTCAAAATCTTCAAAATGAGCAAAAGCACAATGAAATTAATGCTGGAATCATCTTCAGGTTGCTAAAATACACTAATGACAGCAAAAAGTTTTAGTCTACAACATTTAGTTAAGGTGTGAGAGCCAAAATGAACTTTGTATTGCTGTAAACACGTTTTCAGCACCTGATTGTACACTTCAGGTGAAAATGTGGAAAATCTTCAAAATGAGCAAAAGGACAATGAAATTAATGCTGGAATCATCTTCAAGTTGCTAAAATACACTAATGACAGCAAAAAGTTTGAGTCTACAACATTTAGTTAAGGTGTGAGAGCCAAAATTAACTTTTTTATTGCTTTAAAATTCATTTTCAGCCCGATTGTACACTTCAGGTGAAACTGTCAAAATCTTCAAAATGAGCAAAAGCACAATGAAATGAATGCTGGAATCATCTTCAAGTTGCTAAAATACACTAATGAAAGCAAAAAGTTTGAGTCTACAACATTTAGTTAAGGTGTGGGAGCCTAAATGAACTTTTCATTGCTTTAAACGCGTTTTCAGCCCTTGATTGTACAATTCAGGTGAAACTGTCAAAATCTTCAAAATGAGCAAAAGCACAATGAAATTAATGCTGGAATCATCTTCAAGTTGCTAAAATACACTAATGACAGCAACAAGTTTGAGTCTACAACATTTAGTTAAGGTGTGAGATTCTAAATTAACTTTGTATTGCTGTAAACGCGTTTTCAGCCCCTGATTGTACACTTCAGGTGAAACTGTCAAAATCATCAAAATGAGCAAAAGCACAATGAAATTAATGCTGGAATCATCTTCAAGTTGCTAAAATACACTAATGACAGTAAAAAGTTTGAGTCTACAACATTTAGTTAAGGTGTGAGAGCCAAAATTAACTTTGTATTGCTTTAAAATTCATTTTCAGCCCGATTGTACACTTCAGGTAAAACTGTCAAAATCTTCAAAATGAGCAAAAGCACAATGAAATAAATGCTGGAATCATCTTCAAGTTGCTAAAATACACTAATGACAGCAAAAAGTTTGTGTCTACAACATTTAGTTAAGGTGTGAGAGCCAAAATGAACTTTTTATTGCTGTAAACGCGTTTTCAGCACCTGAATGTACACTTCAGGTGAAACTGTCAAAATCTACAAAATTAGCAAAAGCACAATGAAATTAATGCTGGAATCATCTTCAAGTTGCTAAAATACACTAATGACAGCAAAAAGTTTGAGTCTACAACATTTAGTTAAGGTGTGAGAGCCAAAATTAACTTTGTATTGCTTTAAATGCAGTTTCAGCCCGATAGTACACTTCAGGTGAAACTGTCAAAATCTTCAAAATGAGCAAAAGCACAATGAAATTAATGCTGGAATCATCTTCAGGTTGCTAAAATACACTAATGACAGCAAAAAGTTTTAGTCTACAACATTTAGTTAAGGTGTGAGAGCCAAAATGAACTTTGTATTGCTGTAAACGCGTTTTCAGCACCTGATTGTACACTTCAGGTGAAACTGTCAAAATCTTCAAAATTAGCAAAAGCACAATGAAATTAATGCTGGAATCATCTTCAAGTTGCTAAAATACACTAATGACAGCAAAAAGTTTGAGTCTACAACATTTAGTTAAGGTGTGAGAGCCAAAATTAACTTTGTATTGCTTTAAATGCATTTTCAGCCCGATTGGACACTTCAGGTGAAAGTGTCAAAATCTTCAAAATGAGAAAAAGCACAATGAAATTAATGCTGGAATCATCTTCAATATGCTAAAATACAATAATGACAGCAAAAAGTTTGAGTCTACAACATTTAGTTAAGGTGTGAGAGCCAAAATGAACTTTGTATTGCTTTAAATGCATTATCAGGCCGATTGTACACTTCAGGTGAAACTGTCAAAATCTTCAAAATGAGCAAAAGCACAATAAAATGAATGCTGGAATCATCTTCAAGTTGCTAAAATACACTAATGACAGCAACAAGTTTGAATCTACAATATTTAGTTAAGGTGTGAGAGCTAAAATTAACTTTTTATGGCTTTAAATGAATTTTCAGCACCTGATTGTACACTTCAGGTGAAACTGTCAAAATCTTCAAAATGAGCAAAAGCACAATGACATTAATGCTGGAATCATCTTCAAGTTGCTAAAATACACTAATGAGAGCAAAAAGTTTGAGTCTACAATATTTAGTTAAGGTGTGAGAGCCAAAATGAACTTCGTATTGCTTTAAAATTCATTTTCAGCCCGATTGTACACTTCAGGTGAAACTGTCAAAATCTTCAAAATGAGCAAAAGCACAATGAAATTAATGTTGGAATCATCTTCAAGTTGCTAAAATACACTAATGACAGCAAAAAGTTTGAGTCTACAACATTTAGTTGAGGTGTGAGAGCCTAAATGAACTTTGTATTGCTTTAAATGCATTTTCAGCCCGATTGTACACTTCAGGTAAAACTGTCAAAATCTTCAAAATGAGCAAAAGCACAATGAAATTAATGCTGGAATCATCTTCAAGTTGCTAAAATACACTAATGACAGCAAAAAGTTTGTGTCTACAACATTTAGTTAAGGTGTGAGAGCCAAAAGGAACTTTTTATTGCTGTAAACGCGTTTTCAGCACCTGAATGTACACTTCAGGTGAAACTGTCAAAATCTTCAAAATGAGCAAAAGCACAATGAAATTAATGCTGGAATCATCTTCAAGTTGCTAAAATACACTAATGACAGCAAAAAGTTTGAGTCTACAACATTTAGTTAAGGTGTGAGAGCAAAAATTAACTTTGTATTGCTTTAAATGCATTTTCAGCCCGATAGTACACTTCAGGTGAAACTGTCAAAATCTTCAAAATGAGCAAAAGCACAATGAAATTAATGCTGGAATCATCTTCAAGTTGCTAAAACACACTAATGACAGCAACAAGTTTGAGTCTACAACATTTAGTTAAGGTGTGAGATTCTAAATTAACTTTGTATTGCTGTAAACGCGTTTTCAGCCCCTGATTGTACACTTCAGGTGAAACTGTCAAAATCTTCAAAATGAGCAAAAGCACAATGAAATTAATGCTGGAATCATCTTCAAGTTGCTAAAATACACTAATGACAGGAAAAAGTTTGTGTCTACAACATTTAGTTAAGGTGTGAGAGCCAAAAGGAACTTTTTATTGCTGTAAACGCGTTTTCAGCACCTGAATGTACACTTCAGGTGAAACTGTCAAAATCTTCAAAATGAGCAAAAGCACAATGAAATTAATGCTGGAATCATCTTCAAGTTGCTAAAATACACTAATGACAGCAAAAAGTTTGAGTCTACAACATTTAGTTAAGGTGTGAGAGCAAAAATTAACTTTGTATTGCTTTAAATGCATTTTCAGCCCGATTGTACACTTCAGGTAAAACTGTCAAAATCTTCAAAATGAGCAAAAGCACAATGAAATTAATGCTGGAATCATCTTCAAGTTGCTAAAATACACTAATGACAGCAACAAGTTTGAGTCTACAACATTTAGTTAAGGTGTGAGAGCCTAAATGAACTTTGTATTGCTTTAAATGCATTTTCAGCCCGATTGTACACTTCAGGTAAAACTGTCAAAATCTTCAAAATGAGCAAAAGCACAATGAAATTAATGCTGGAATCATCTTCAAGTTGCTAAAATACACTAATGACAGCAAAAAGTTTGTGTCTACAACATTTAGTTAAGGTGTGAGAGCCAAAATGAACTTTTTATTGCTGTAAACGCGTTTTCAGCACCTGAATGTACACTTCAGGTGAAACTGTCAAAATCTTCAAAATGAGCAAAAGCACAATGAAATTAATGCTGGAATCATCTTCAAGTTGCTAAAATACACTAATGACAGCAAAAAGTTTGAGTCTACAACATTTAGTTAAGGTGTGAGAGCAAAAATTAACTTTGTATTGCTTTAAATGCATTTTCAGCCCGATAGTACACTTCAGGTGAAACTGTCAAAATCTTCAAAATGAGCAAAAGCACAATGAAATTAATGCTGGAATCATCTTCAGGTTGCTAAAATACACTAATGACAGCAAAAAGTTTTAGTCTACAACATTTAGTTAAGGAGTGAGAGCCAAAATGAACTTTGTATTGCTGTAAACGCGTTTTCAGCACCTGATTGTACACTTCAGGTGAAACTGTCAAAATCTACAAAATTAGCAAAAGCACAATGAAATTAATGCTGGAATCATCTTCAAGTTGCTAAAATACACTAATGACAGCAAAAAGTTTGAGTCTACAACATTTAGTTAAGGTGTGAGAGCCAAAATTAACTTTGTATTGCTTTAAATGCATTTTCAGCCCGATAGTACACTTCAGGTGAAACTGTCAAAATCTTCAAAATGAGCAAAAGCACAATGAAATTAATGCTGGAATCATCTTCAGGTTGCTAAAATACACTAATGACAGCAAAAAGTTTTAGTCTACAACATTTAGTTAAGGTGTGAGAGCCAAAATGAACTTTGTATTGCTGTAAACGCGTTTTCAGCACCTGATTGTACACTTCAGGTGAAACTGTCAAAATCTTCAAAATTAGCAAAAGCACAATGAAATTAATGCTGGAATCATCTTCAAGTTGCTAAAATACACTAATGACAGCAAAAAGTTTGAGTCTACAACATTTAGTTAAGGTGTGAGAGCCAAAATTAACTTTGTATTGCTTTAAATGCATTTTCAGCCCGATTGGACACTTCAGGTGAAAGTGTCAAAATCTTCAAAATGAGAAAAAGCACAATGAAATTAATGCTGGAATCATCTTCAATATGCTAAAATACAATAATGACAGCAAAAAGTTTGAGTCTACAACATTTAGTTAAGGTGTGAGAGCCAAAATGAACTTTGTATTGCTTTAAATGCATTATCAGGCCGATTGTACACTTCAGGTGAAACTGTCAAAATCTTCAAAATGAGCAAAAGCACAATGAAATGAATGCTGGAATCATCTTCAAGTTGCTAAAATACACTAATGACAGCAAAAAGTTTGAGTCTACAACATTTAGTTGAGGTGTGAGAGCCTAAATGAACTTTGTATTGCTTTAAATGCATTTTCAGCCCGATTGTACACTTCAGGTAAAACTGTCAAAATCTTCAAAATGAGCAAAAGCACAATGAAATTAATGCTGGAATCATCTTCAAGTTGCTAAAATACACTAATGACAGCAACAAGTT
Organism: Leptonotus elevatus; assembly: GCF_054856555.1. Taxonomy (NCBI): domain Eukaryota; kingdom Metazoa; phylum Chordata; class Actinopteri; order Syngnathiformes; family Syngnathidae; genus Leptonotus; species Leptonotus elevatus. The sequence continues at coordinate 1,650,413 of NC_141240.1, read as the reverse complement.
TGAGTCTACAACATTTAGTTAAGGTGTGAGAGCCTAAATGAACTTTGTATTGCTTTAAATGCATTTTCAGCCCGATTGTACACTTCAGGTAAAACTGTCAAAATCTTCAAAATGAGCAAAAGCACAATGAAATTAATGCTGGAATCATCTTCAAGTTGCTAAAATACACTAATGACAGCAAAAAGTTTGTGTCTACAACATTTAGTTAAGGTGTGAGAGCCAAAAGGAACTTTTTATTGCTGTAAACGCGTTTTCAGCACCTGAATGTACACTTCAGGTGAAACTGTCAAAATCTTCAAAATGAGCAAAAGCACAATGAAATTAATGCTGGAATCATCTTCAAGTTGCTAAAATACACTAATGACAGCAAAAAGTTTGAGTCTACAACATTTAGTTAAGGTAAGAGATTCTAAATTAACTTTGTATTGCTGTAAACGCGTTTTCAGCCCCTGATTGTACACTTCAGGTGAAACTGTCAAAATCTTCAAAATGAGCAAAAGCACAATGAAATTAATGCTGGAATCATCTTCAAGTTGCTAAAATACACTAATGACAGCAAAAAGTTTGTGTCTACAACATTTAGTTAAGGTGTGAGAGCCAAAAGGAACTTTTTATTGCTGTAAACGCGTTTTCAGCACCTGAATGTACACTTCAGGTGAAACTGTCAAAATCTTCAAAATGAGCAAAAGCACAATGAAATTAATGCTGGAATCATCTTCAAGTTGCTAAAATACACTAATGACAGCAAAAAGTTTGAGTCTACAACATTTAGTTAAGGTGTGAGAGCAAAAATTAACTTTGTATTGCTTTAAATGCATTTTCAGCCCGATAGTACACTTCAGGTGAAACTGTCAAAATCTTCAAAATGAGCAAAAGCACAATGAAATTAATGCTGGAATCATCTTCAAGTTGCTAAAATACACTAATGACAGCAACAAGTTTGAGTCTACAACATTTAGTTAAGTTGTGAGATTCTAAATTAACTTTGTATTGCTGTAAACGCGTTTTCAGCCCCTGATTGTACACTTCAGGTGAAACTGTCAAAATCTTCAAAATGAGCAAAAGCACAATGAAATTAATGCTGGAATCATCTTCAAGTTGCTAAAATACACTAATGACAGCAACAAGTTTGAGTCTACAACATTTAGTTAAGGTGTGAGAGCCTAAATGAACTTTGTATTGCTTTAAATGCATTTTCAGCCCGATTGTACACTTCAGGTAAAACTGTCAAAATCTTCAAAATGAGCAAAAGCACAATGAAATAAATGCTGGAATCATCTTCAAGTTGCTAAAATACACTAATGACAGCAAAAAGTTTGTGTCTACAACATTTAGTTAAGGTGTGAGAGCCAAAATGAACTTTTTATTGCTGTAAACGCGTTTTCAGCACCTGAATGTACACTTCAGGTGAAACTGTCAAAATCTTCAAAATGAGCAAAAGCACAATGAAATTAATGCTGGAATCATCTTCAAGTTGCTAAAATACACTAATGACAGCAAAAAGTTTGAGTCTACAACATTTAGTTAAGGTGTGAGAGCAAAAATTAACTTTGTATTGCTTTAAATGCATTTTCAGCCCGATAGTACACTTCAGGTGAAACTGTCAAAATCTTCAAAATGAGCAAAAGCACAATGAAATTAATGCTGGAATCATCTTCAGGTTGCTAAAATACACTAATGACAGCAAAAAGTTTTAGTCTACAACATTTAGTTAAGGAGTGAGAGCCAAAATGAACTTTGTATTGCTGTAAACGCGTTTTCAGCACCTGATTGTACACTTCAGGTGAAACTGTCAAAATCTACAAAATTAGCAAAAGCACAATGAAATTAATGCTGGAATCATCTTCAAGTTGCTAAAATACACTAATGACAGCAAAAAGTTTGAGTCTACAACATTTAGTTAAGGTGTGAGAGCCAAAATGAACTTTGTATTGCTTTAAATGCATTTTCAGCCCGATAGTACACTTCAGGTGAAACTGTCAAAATCTTCAAAATGAGCAAAAGCACAATGAAATTAATGCTGGAATCATCTTCAAGTTGCTAAAATACACTAATGACAGCAAAAAGTTTGAGTCTACAACATTTAGTTAAGGTGTGAGAGCCTAAATGAACTTTCCATTGCTTTAAACGCGTTTTCAGCCCTTGATTGTACAATTCAGGTGAAACTGTCAAAATCTTCAAAATGAGCAAAAGCACAATGAAATTAATGCTGGAATCATCTTCAAGTTGCTAAAATACACTAATGACAGCAAAAAGTTTGAGTCTACAATATTTAGTTAAGGTGTGAGAGCCAAAATGAACTTTGTATTGCTTTAAAATTCATTTTCAGCCCGATTGTACACTTCAGGTGAAACTGTCAAAATCTTCAAAATGAGCAAAAGCACAATGAAATTAATGTTGGAATCATCTTCAAGTTGCTAAAATACACTAATGACAGCAAAAAGTTTGAGTCTACAACATTTAGTTGAGGTGTGAGAGCCTAAATGAACTTTGTATTGCTTTAAATGCATTTTCAGCCCGATTGTACACTTCAGGTAAAACTGTCAAAATCTTCAAAATGAGCAAAAGCACAATGAAATTAATGCTGGAATCATCTTCAAGTTGCTAAAATACACTAATGACAGCAAAAAGTTTGTGTCTACAACATTTAGTTAAGGTGTGAGAGCCAAAAGGAACTTTTTATTGCTGTAAACGCGTTTTCAGCACCTGAATGTACACTTCAGGTGAAACTGTCAAAATCTTCAAAATGAGCAAAAGCACAATGAAATTAATGCTGGAATCATCTTCAAGTTGCTAAAATACACTAATGACAGCAAAAAGTTTGAGTCTACAACATTTAGTTAAGGTGTGAGAGCAAAAATTAACTTTGTATTGCTTTAAATGCATTTTCAGCCCGATAGTACACTTCAGGTGAAACTGTCAAAATCTTCAAAATGAGCAAAAGCACAATGAAATTAATGCTGGAATCATCTTCAAGTTGCTAAAATACACTAATGACAGCAACAAGTTTGAGTCTACAACATTTAGTTAAGGTGTGAGATTCTAAATTAACTTTGTATTGCTGTAAACGCGTTTTCAGCCCCTGATTGTACACTTCAGGTGAAACTGTCAAAATCTTCAAAATTAGCAAAAGCACAATGAAATTAATGCTGGAATCATCTTCAAGTTGCTAAAATACACTAATGACAGCAAAAAGTTTGAGTCTACAACATTTAGTTAAGGTGTGAGAGCCAAAATTAACTTTGTATTGCTTTAAATGCATTTTCAGCCCGATTGGACACTTCAGGTGAAAGTGTCAAAATCTTCAAAATGAGAAAAAGCACAATGAAATTAATGCTGGAATCATCTTCAAGTTGCTAAAATACACTAATGACAGCAAAAAGTTTGAGTCTACAACATTTAGTAAAGGTGTGAGAGCCTAAATGAACTTTTCATTGCTTTAAACGCGTTTTCAGCCCTTGATTGTACAATTCAGGTGAAACTGTCAAAATCTTCAAAATGAGCAAAAGCACAATGAAATTAATGCTGGAATCATCTTCAAGTTGCTAAAATACACTAATGACAGCAACAAGTTTGAGTCTACAACATTTAGTTAAGGTGTGAGATTCTAAATTAACTTTGTATTGCTGTAAACGCGTTTTCAGCCTCTGATTGTACACTTCAGGTGAAACTGTCAAAATCTTCAAAATGAGCAAAAGCACAATGAAATTAATGCTGGAATCATCTTCAAGTTGCTAAAATACACTAATGACAGCAACAAGTTTGAGTCTACAACATTTAGTTAAGGTGTGAGAGCCTAAATGAACTTTTTATTGCTGTAAACGCGTTTTCAGCACCTGAATGTACACTTCAGGTGAAACTGTCAAAATCTTCAAAATGAGCAAAAGCACAATGAAATTAATGCTGGAATAATCTTCAAGTTGCTAAAATACACTAATGACAGCAAAAAGTTTGAGTCTACAACATTTAGTTAAGGTGTGAGAGCAAAAATTAACTTTGTATTGCTTTAAATGCATTTTCAGCCCGATAGTACACTTCAGGTGAAACTGTCAAAATCTTCAAAATGAGCAAAAGCACAATGAAATTAATGCTGGAATCATCTTCAAGTTGCTAAAATACACTAATGACAGCAACAAGTTTGAGTCTACAACATTTAGTTAAGGTGTGAGATTCTAAATTAACTTTGTATTGCTGTAAACGCGTTTTCAGCCCCTGATTGTACACTTCAGGTGAAACTGTCAAAATCTTCAAAATGAGCAAAAGCACAATGAAATTAATGCTGGAATCATCTTCAGGTTGCTAAAATACACTAATGACAGCAAAAAGTTTGAGTCTACAACATTTAGTTAAGGTGTGAGAGCCAAAATTAACTTTGTATTGCTTTAAAATTCATTTTCAGCCCGACTGTACACTTCAGGTGAAACTGTCAAAATCTTCAAAATGAGCAAAAGCACAATGAAATGAACGCTGGAATCATCTTCAAGTTGCTAAAATACACTAATGACAGCAAAAAGTTTGAGTCTACAACATTTAGTTAAGGTGTGAGAGCCTAAATGAACTTTTCATTGCTTTAAACGCGTTTTCAGCCCGATTGTACACTTCAGGTAAAACTGTCAAAATCTTCAAAATGAGCAAAAGCACAATGAAATAAATGCTGGAATCATCTTCAAGTTGCTAAAATACACTAATGACAGCAAAAAGTTTGTGTCTACAACATTTAGTTAAGGTGTGAGAGCCTAAATGAACTTTTCATTGCTTTAAACGCGTTTTCAGCCCGATTGTACACTTCAGGTAAAACTGTCAAAATCTTCAAAATGAGCAAAAGCACAATGAAATAAATGCTGGAATCATCTTCAAGTTGCTAAAATACACTAATGACAGCAAAAGGTTTGAGTCTACAACATTTAGTTAAGGTGTGAGAGCCTAAATGAACTTTTCATTGCTTTAAACGCGTTTTCAGCCCGATTGTACACTTCAGGTAAAACTGTCAAAATCTTCAAAATGAGCAAAAGCACAATGAAATAAATGCTGGAATCATCTTCAAGTTGCTAAAATACACTAATGACAGCAAAAAGTTTGTGTCTACAACATTTAGTTAAGGTGTGAGAGCCAAAATGAACTTTTTATTGCTGTAAACGCGTTTTCAGCACCTGAATGTACACTTCAGGTGAAACTGTCAAAATCTTCAAAATGAGCAAAAGCACAATGAAATTAATGCTGGAATCATCTTCAAGTTGCTAAAATACACTAATGACAGCAAAAAGTTTGAGTCTACAACATTTAGTTAAGGTGTGAGAGCAAAAATTAACTTTGTATTGCTTTAAATGCATTTTCAGCCCGATAGTACACTTCAGGTGAAACTGTCAAAATCTTCAAAATGAGCAAAAGCACAATGAAATTAAGGCTGGAATCATCTTCAGGTTGCTAAAATACACTAATGACAGCAAAAAGTTTTAGTCTACAACATTTAGTTAAGGAGTGAGAGCCAAAATGAACTTTGTATTGCTGTAAACGCGTTTTCAGCACCTGATTGTACACTTCAGGTGAAACTGTCAAAATCTACAAAATTAGCAAAAGCACAATGAAATTAATGCTGGAATCATCTTCAAGTTGCTAAAATACACTAATGACAGCAAAAAGTTTGTGTCTACAACATTTAGTTAAGGTGTGAGAGCCAAAATGAACTTTTTATTGCTGTAAACGCGTTTTCAGCACCTGAATGTACACTTCAGGTGAAACTGTCAAAATCTTCAAAATGAGCAAAAGCACAATGAAATTAATGCTGGAATCATCTTCAAGTTGCTAAAATACACTAATGACAGCAAAAAGTTTGAGTCTACAACATTTAGTTAAGGTGTGAGAGCAAAAATTAACTTTGTATTGCTTTAAATGCATTTTCAGCCCGATAGTACACTTCAGGTGAAACTGTCAAAATCTTCAAAATGAGCAAAAGCACAATGAAATTAATGCTGGAATCATCTTCAGGTTGCTAAAATACACTAATGACAGCAAAAAGTTTTAGTCTACAACATTTAGTTAAGGTGTGAGAGCCAAAATGAACTTTGTATTGCTGTAAACGCGTTTTCAGCACCTGATTGTACACTTCAGGTGAAACTGTCAAAATCTTCAAAATGAGCAAAAGCACAATGAAATTAATGCTGGAATCATCTTCAAGTTGCTAAAATACACTAATGACAGCAAAAAGTTTGAGTCTACAACATTTAGTTAAGGTGTGAGAGCCAAAATTAACTTTGTATTGCTTTAAATGCATTTTCAGCCCGATTGGACACTTCAGGTGAAAGTGTCAAAATCTTCAAAATGAGAAAAAGCACAATGAAATTAATGCTGGAATCATCTTCAATATGCTAAAATACACTAATGACAGCAAAAAGTTTGAGTCTACAACATTTAGTTAAGGTGTGAGAGCCAAAATGAACTTTGTATTGCTTTAAATGCATTATCAGGCCGATTGTACACTTCAGGTGAAACTGTCAAAATCTTCAAAATGAGCAAAAGCACAATGAAATGAATGCTGGAATCATCTTCAAGTTGCTAAAATACACTAATGACAGCAAAAAGTTTGAGTCTACAACATTTAGTTAAGGTGTGAGAGCCTAAATGAACTTTTCATTGCTTTAAACGCGTTTTCAGCCCTTGATTGTACAATTCAGGTGAAACTGTCAAAATCTTCAAAATGAGCAAAAGCACAATGAAATTAATGCTGGAATCATCTTCAAGTTGCTAAAATACACTAATGACAGCAAAAAGTTTGAGTCTACAACATTTAGTTAAGGTGTGAGAGCCTAAATGAACTTTGTATTGCTTTAAATGCACTTTCAGCCCGAATGTACACTTCAGGTGAAACTGTCAAAATCTTCAAAATGAGCAAAAGCACAATGAAATTAAGGCTGGAATCATCTTCAAGTTGCTAAAATACACTAATGACAGCAAAAAGTTTGAGTCTACAACATTTAGTTAAGGTGTGAGAGCCTAAATGAACTTTGTATTGCTGTAAACGCGTTTTCAGCACCTGATTGTACACTTCAGGTGAAACTGTCAAAATCTTCAAAATGAGCAAAAGCACAATGAAATTAATGCTGGAATAATCTTCAGGTTGCTAAAATACACTAATGACAGCAAAAAGTTTGAGTCTACAACATTTAGTTAAGGTGTGAGAGCCAAAATTAACTTTGTATTGCTTTAAAATTCATTTTCAGCCCGATTGTACACTTCAGGTGAAACTGTCAAAATCTTCAAAATGAGCAAAAGCACAATGAAATGAATGCTCGAATCATCTTCAAGTTGCTAAAATACACTAATGACAGCAAAAAGTTTGAGTCTACAACATTTAGTTAAGGTGTGAGAGCCTAAATGAACTTTTCATTGCTTTAAACGCGTTTTCAGCCCGATTGTACACTTCAGGTAAAACTGTCAAAATCTTCAAAATGAGCAAAAGCACAATGAAATTAATGCTGGAATCATCTTCAAGTTGCTAAAATACACTAATGACAGCAAAAAGTTTGAGTCTACAACATTTAGTTAAGGTGTGAGAGCCTAAATGAACTTTTCATTGCTTTAAACGCGTTTTCAGCCCTTGATTGTACAATTCAGGTGAAACTGTCAAAATCTTCAAAATGAGCAAAAGCACAATGAAATTAATGCTGGAATCATCTTCAAGTTGCTAAAATACACTAATGACAGCAACAAGTTTGAGTCTACAACATTTAGTTAAGGTGTGAGATTCTAAATTAACTTTGTATTGCTGTAAACGCGTTTTCAGCCCCTGATTGTACACTTCAGGTGAAACTGTCAAAATCTTCAAAATGAGCAAAAGCACAATGAAATTAATGCTGGAATCATCTTCAAGTTGTTAAAATACACTAATGACAGTAAAAAGTTTGAGTGTACAACATTTAGTTAAGGTGTGAGAGCCAAAATGAACTTTGTATTGCTTTAAATGCACTTTCAGCCCGAATGTACACTTCAGGTGAAACTGTCAAAATCTTCAAAATGAGCAAAAGCACAATGAAATTAAGGCTGGAATCATCTTCAAGTTGCTAAAATACACTAATGACAGCAAAAAGTTTGAGTCTACAACATTTAGTTAAGGTGTGAGAGCCTAAATGAACTTTGTATTGCTGTAAACGCGTTTTCAGCACCTGATTATACACTTCAGGTGAAACTGTCAAAATCTTCAAAATGAGCAAAAGCACAATGAAATTAATGCTGGAATCATCTTCAGGTTGCTAAAATACACTAATGACAGCAAAAAGTTTGAGTCTACAACATTTAGTTAAGGTGTGAGAGCCAAAATTAACTTTGTATTGCTTTAAAATTCATTTTCAGCCCGATTGTACACTTCAGGTGAAACTGTCAAAATCTTCAAAATGAGCAAAAGCACAATGAAATGAACGCTGGAATCATCTTCAAGTTGCTAAAATACACTAATGACAGCAAAAAGTTTGAGTCTACAACATTTAGTTAAGGTGTGAGAGCCTAAATGAACTTTTCATTGCTTTAAACGCGTTTTCAGCCCGATTGTACACTTCAGGTGAAACTGTCAAAATCTTCAAAATGAGCAAAAGCACAATGAAATTAATGCTGGAATCATCTTCAGGTTGCTAAAATACACTAATGACAGCAAAAAGTTTTAGTCTACAACATTTAGTTAAGGTGTGAGAGCCAAAATGAACTTTGTATTGCTGTAAACACGTTTTCAGCACCTGATTGTACACTTCAGGTGAAAATGTGGAAAATCTTCAAAATGAGCAAAAGCACAATGAAATTAATGCTGGAATCATCTTCAAGTTGCTAAAATACACTAATGACAGTAAAAAGTTTGAGTCTACAACATTTAGTTAAGGTGTGAGAGCGAAAATTAACTTTGTATTGCTTTAAAATTCATTTTCAGCCCGATTGTACACTTCAGGTGAAACTGTCAAAATCTTCAAAATGAGCAAAAGCACAATGAAATGAACGCTGGAATCATCTTCAAGTTGCTAAAATACACTAATGACAGCAAAAGGTTTGAGTCTACAACATTTAGTTAAGGTGTGAGAGCCTAAATGAACTTTTCATTGCTTTAAACGCGTTTTCAGCCCCATTGTACACTTCAGGTAAAACTGTCAAAATCTTCAAAATGAGCAAAAGCACAATGAAATAAATGCTGGAATCATCTTCAAGTTGCTAAAATACACTAATGACAGCAAAAAGTTTGTGTCTACAACATTTAGTTAAGGTGTGAGAGCCAAAATGAACTTTTTATTGCTGTAAACGCGTTTTCAGCACCTGAATGTACACTTCAGGTGAAACTGTCAAAATCTTCAAAATGAGCAAAAGCACAATGAAATTAATGCTGGAATCATCTTCAAGTTGCTAAAATACACTAATGACAGCAAAAAGTTTGAGTCTACAACATTTAGTTAAGGTGTGAGAGCAAAAATTAACTTTGTATTGCTTTAAATGCATTTTCAGCCCGATAGTACACTTCAGGTGAAACTGTCAAAATCTTCAAAATGAGCAAAAGCACAATGAAATTAATGCTGGAATCATCTTCAAGTTGCTAAAACACACTAATGACAGCAACAAGTTTGAGTCTACAACATTTAGTTAAGGTGTGAGATTCTAAATTAACTTTGTATTGCTGTAAACGCGTTTTCAGCCCCTGATTGTACACTTCAGGTGAAACTGTCAAAATCTTCAAAATGAGCAAAAGCACAATGAAATTAATGCTGGAATCATCTTCAAGTTGCTAAAATACACTAATGACAGCAAAAAGTTTGTGTCTACAACATTTAGTTAAGGTGTGAGAGCCAAAAGGAACTTTTTATTGCTGTAAACGCGTTTTCAGCACCTGAATGTACACTTCAGGTGAAACTGTCAAAATCTTCAAAATGAGCAAAAGCACAATGAAATTAATGCTGGAATCATCTTCAAGTTGCTAAAATACACTAATGACAGCAAAAAGTTTGAGTCTACAACATTTAGTTAAGGTGTGAGAGCAAAAATTAACTTTGTATTGCTTTAAATGCATTTTCAGCCCGATTGTACACTTCAGGTAAAACTGTCAAAATCTTCAAAATGAGCAAAAGCACAATGAAATTAATGCTGGAATCATCTTCAAGTTGCTAAAATACACTAATGACAGCAACAAGTTTGAGTCTACAACATTTAGTTAAGGTGTGAGAGCCTAAATGAACTTTGTATTGCTTTAAATGCATTTTCAGCCCGATTGTACACTTCAGGTAAAACTGTCAAAATCTTCAAAATGAGCAAAAGCACAATGAAATTAATGCTGGAATCATCTTCAAGTTGCTAAAATACACTAATGACAGCAAAAAGTTTGTGTCTACAACATTTAGTTAAGGTGTGAGAGCCAAAATGAACTTTTTATTGCTGTAAACGCGTTTTCAGCACCTGAATGTACACTTCAGGTGAAACTGTCAAAATCTTCAAAATGAGCAAAAGCACAATGAAATTAATGCTGGAATCATCTTCAAGTTGCTAAAATACACTAATGACAGCAAAAAGTTTGAGTCTACAACATTTAGTTAAGGTGTGAGAGCAAAAATTAACTTTGTATTGCTTTAAATGCATTTTCAGCCCGATAGTACACTTCAGGTGAAACTGTCAAAATCTTCAAAATGAGCAAAAGCACAATGAAATTAATGCTGGAATCATCTTCAGGTTGCTAAAATACACTAATGACAGCAAAAAGTTTTAGTCTACAACATTTAGTTAAGGAGTGAGAGCCAAAATGAACTTTGTATTGCTGTAAACGCGTTTTCAGCACCTGATTGTACACTTCAGGTGAAACTGTCAAAATCTACAAAATTAGCAAAAGCACAATGAAATTAATGCTGGAATCATCTTCAAGTTGCTAAAATACACTAATGACAGCAAAAAGTTTGAGTCTACAACATTTAGTTAAGGTGTGAGAGCCAAAATTAACTTTGTATTGCTTTAAATGCATTTTCAGCCCGATAGTACACTTCAGGTGAAACTGTCAAAATCTTCAAAATGAGCAAAAGCACAATGAAATTAATGCTGGAATCATCTTCAGGTTGCTAAAATACACTAATGACAGCAAAAAGTTTTAGTCTACAACATTTAGTTAAGGTGTGAGAGCCAAAATGAACTTTGTATTGCTGTAAACGCGTTTTCAGCACCTGATTGTACACTTCAGGTGAAACTGTCAAAATCTTCAAAATTAGCAAAAGCACAATGAAATTAATGCTGGAATCATCTTCAAGTTGCTAAAATACACTAATGACAGCAAAAAGTTTGAGTCTACAACATTTAGTTAAGGTGTGAGAGCCAAAATTAACTTTGTATTGCTTTAAATGCATTTTCAGCCCGATTGGACACTTCAGGTGAAAGTGTCAAAATCTTCAAAATGAGAAAAAGCACAATGAAATTAATGCTGGAATCATCTTCAATATGCTAAAATACAATAATGACAGCAAAAAGTTTGAGTCTACAACATTTAGTTAAGGTGTGAGAGCCAAAATGAACTTTGTATTGCTTTAAATGCATTATCAGGCCGATTGTACACTTCAGGTGAAACTGTCAAAATCTTCAAAATGAGCAAAAGCACAATGAAATGAATGCTGGAATCATCTTCAAGTTGCTAAAATACACTAATGACAGCAAAAAGTTTGAGTCTACAACATTTAGTTGAGGTGTGAGAGCCTAAATGAACTTTGTATTGCTTTAAATGCATTTTCAGCCCGATTGTACACTTCAGGTAAAACTGTCAAAATCTTCAAAATGAGCAAAAGCACAATGAAATTAATGCTGGAATCATCTTCAAGTTGCTAAAATACACTAATGACAGCAACAAGTTTGAGTCTACAACATTTAGTTAAGGTGTGAGAGCCTAAATGAACTTTGTATTGCTTTAAATGCATTTTCAGCCCGATTGTACACTTCAGGTAAAACTGTCAAAATCTTCAAAATGAGCAAAAGCACAATGAAATTAATGCTGGAATCATCTTCAAGTTGCTAAAATACACTAATGACAGCAAAAAGTTTGTGTCTACAACATTTAGTTAAGGTGTGAGAGCCAAAAGGAACTTTTTATTGCTGTAAACGCGTTTTCAGCACCTGAATGTACACTTCAGGTGAAACTGTCAAAATCTTCAAAATGAGCAAAAGCACAATGAAATTAATGCTGGAATCATCTTCAAGTTGCTAAAATACACTAATGACAGCAAAAAGTTTGAGTCTACAACATTTAGTTAAGGTAAGAGATTCTAAATTAACTTTGTATTGCTGTAAACGCGTTTTCAGCCCCTGATTGTACACTTCAGGTGAAACTGTCAAAATCTTCAAAATGAGCAAAAGCACAATGAAATTAATGCTGGAATCATCTTCAAGTTGCTAAAATACACTAATGACAGCAAAAAGTTTGTGTCTACAACATTTAGTTAAGGTGTGAGAGCCAAAAGGAACTTTTTATTGCTGTAAACGCGTTTTCAGCACCTGAATGTACACTTCAGGTGAAACTGTCAAAATCTTCAAAATGAGCAAAAGCACAATGAAATTAATGCTGGAATCATCTTCAAGTTGCTAAAATACACTAATGACAGCAAAAAGTTTGAGTCTACAACATTTAGTTAAGGTGTGAGAGCAAAAATTAACTTTGTATTGCTTTAAATGCATTTTCAGCCCGATAGTACACTTCAGGTGAAACTGTCAAAATCTTCAAAATGAGCAAAAGCACAATGAAATTAATGCTGGAATCATCTTCAAGTTGCTAAAATACACTAATGACAGCAACAAGTTTGAGTCTACAACATTTAGTTAAGTTGTGAGATTCTAAATTAACTTTGTATTGCTGTAAACGCGTTTTCAGCCCCTGATTGTACACTTCAGGTGAAACTGTCAAAATCTTCAAAATGAGCAAAAGCACAATGAAATTAATGCTGGAATCATCTTCAAGTTGCTAAAATACACTAATGACAGCAACAAGTTTGAGTCTACAACATTTAGTTAAGGAGTGAGAGCCAAAATGAACTTTGTATTGCTGTAAACGCGTTTTCAGCACCTGATTGTACACTTCAGGTGAAACTGTCAAAATCTACAAAATTAGCAAAAGCACAATGAAATTAATGCTGGAATCATCTTCAAGTTGCTAAAATACACTAATGACAGCAAAAAGTTTGAGTCTACAACATTTAGTTAAGGTGTGAGAGCCAAAATGAACTTTGTATTGCTTTAAATGCATTTTCAGCCCGATAGTACACTTCAGGTGAAACTGTCAAAATCTTCAAAATGAGCAAAAGCACAATGAAATTAATGCTGGAATCATCTTCAAGTTGCTAAAATACACTAATGACAGCAAAAAGTTTGAGTCTACAACATTTAGTTAAGGTGTGAGAGCCTAAATGAACTTTCCATTGCTTTAAACGCGTTTTCAGCCCTTGATTGTACAATTCAGGTGAAACTGTCAAAATCTTCAAAATGAGCAAAAGCACAATGAAATTAATGCTGGAATCATCTTCAAGTTGCTAAAATACACTAATGACAGCAAAAAGTTTGAGTCTACAATATTTAGTTAAGGTGTGAGAGCCAAAATGAACTTTGTATTGCTTTAAAATTCATTTTCAGCCCGATTGTACACTTCAGGTGAAACTGTCAAAATCTTCAAAATGAGCAAAAGCACAATGAAATTAATGTTGGAATCATCTTCAAGTTGCTAAAATACACTAATGACAGCAAAAAGTTTGAGTCTACAACATTTAGTTGAGGTGTGAGAGCCTAAATGAACTTTGTATTGCTTTAAATGCATTTTCAGCCCGATTGTACACTTCAGGTAAAACTGTCAAAATCTTCAAAATGAGCAAAAGCACAATGAAATTAATGCTGGAATCATCTTCAAGTTGCTAAAATACACTAATGACAGCAAAAAGTTTGTGTCTACAACATTTAGTTAAGGTGTGAGAGCCAAAAGGAACTTTTTATTGCTGTAAACGCGTTTTCAGCACCTGAATGTACACTTCAGGTGAAACTGTCAAAATCTTCAAAATGAGCAAAAGCACAATGAAATTAATGCTGGAATCATCTTCAAGTTGCTAAAATACACTAATGACAGCAAAAAGTTTGAGTCTACAACATTTAGTTAAGGTGTGAGAGCAAAAATTAACTTTGTATTGCTTTAAATGCATTTTCAGCCCGATAGTACACTTCAGGTGAAACTGTCAAAATCTTCAAAATGAGCAAAAGCACAATGAAATTAATGCTGGAATCATCTTCAAGTTGCTAAAATACACTAATGACAGCAACAAGTTTGAGTCTACAACATTTAGTTAAGGTGTGAGATTCTAAATTAACTTTGTATTGCTGTAAACGCGTTTTCAGCCCCTGATTGTACACTTCAGGTGAAACTGTCAAAATCTTCAAAATTAGCAAAAGCACAATGAAATTAATGCTGGAATCATCTTCAAGTTGCTAAAATACACTAATGACAGCAAAAAGTTTGAGTCTACAACATTTAGTTAAGGTGTGAGAGCCAAAATTAACTTTGTATTGCTTTAAATGCATTTTCAGCCCGATTGGACACTTCAGGTGAAAGTGTCAAAATCTTCAAAATGAGAAAAAGCACAATGAAATTAATGCTGGAATCATCTTCAAGTTGCTAAAATACACTAATGACAGCAAAAAGTTTGAGTCTACAACATTTAGTAAAGGTGTGAGAGCCTAAATGAACTTTTCATTGCTTTAAACGCGTTTTCAGCCCTTGATTGTACAATTCAGGTGAAACTGTCAAAATCTTCAAAATGAGCAAAAGCACAATGAAATTAATGCTGGAATCATCTTCAAGTTGCTAAAATACACTAATGACAGCAACAAGTTTGAGTCTACAACATTTAGTTAAGGTGTGAGATTCTAAATTAACTTTGTATTGCTGTAAACGCGTTTTCAGCCTCTGATTGTACACTTCAGGTGAAACTGTCAAAATCTTCAAAATGAGCAAAAGCACAATGAAATTAATGCTGGAATCATCTTCAAGTTGCTAAAATACACTAATGACAGCAACAAGTTTGAGTCTACAACATTTAGTTAAGGTGTGAGAGCCTAAATGAACTTTTTATTGCTGTAAACGCGTTTTCAGCACCTGAATGTACACTTCAGGTGAAACTGTCAAAATCTTCAAAATGAGCAAAAGCACAATGAAATTAATGCTGGAATAATCTTCAAGTTGCTAAAATACACTAATGACAGCAAAAAGTTTGAGTCTACAACATTTAGTTAAGGTGTGAGAGCAAAAATTAACTTTGTATTGCTTTAAATGCATTTTCAGCCCGATAGTACACTTCAGGTGAAACTGTCAAAATCTTCAAAATGAGCAAAAGCACAATGAAATTAATGCTGGAATCATCTTCAAGTTGCTAAAATACACTAATGACAGCAACAAGTTTGAGTCTACAACATTTAGTTAAGGTGTGAGATTCTAAATTAACTTTGTATTGCTGTAAACGCGTTTTCAGCCCCTGATTGTACACTTCAGGTGAAACTGTCAAAATCTTCAAAATGAGCAAAAGCACAATGAAATTAATGCTGGAATCATCTTCAGGTTGCTAAAATACACTAATGACAGCAAAAAGTTTGAGTCTACAACATTTAGTTAAGGTGTGAGAGCCAAAATTAACTTTGTATTGCTTTAAAATTCATTTTCAGCCCGACTGTACACTTCAGGTGAAACTGTCAAAATCTTCAAAATGAGCAAAAGCACAATGAAATGAACGCTGGAATCATCTTCAAGTTGCTAAAATACACTAATGACAGCAAAAAGTTTGAGTCTACAACATTTAGTTAAGGTGTGAGAGCCTAAATGAACTTTTCATTGCTTTAAACGCGTTTTCAGCCCGATTGTACACTTCAGGTAAAACTGTCAAAATCTTCAAAATGAGCAAAAGCACAATGAAATAAATGCTGGAATCATCTTCAAGTTGCTAAAATACACTAATGACAGCAAAAAGTTTGTGTCTACAACATTTAGTTAAGGTGTGAGAGCCTAAATGAACTTTTCATTGCTTTAAACGCGTTTTCAGCCCGATTGTACACTTCAGGTAAAACTGTCAAAATCTTCAAAATGAGCAAAAGCACAATGAAATAAATGCTGGAATCATCTTCAAGTTGCTAAAATACACTAATGACAGCAAAAGGTTTGAGTCTACAACATTTAGTTAAGGTGTGAGAGCCTAAATGAACTTTTCATTGCTTTAAACGCGTTTTCAGCCCGATTGTACACTTCAGGTAAAACTGTCAAAATCTTCAAAATGAGCAAAAGCACAATGAAATAAATGCTGGAATCATCTTCAAGTTGCTAAAATACACTAATGACAGCAAAAAGTTTGTGTCTACAACATTTAGTTAAGGTGTGAGAGCCAAAATGAACTTTTTATTGCTGTAAACGCGTTTTCAGCACCTGAATGTACACTTCAGGTGAAACTGTCAAAATCTTCAAAATGAGCAAAAGCACAATGAAATTAATGCTGGAATCATCTTCAAGTTGCTAAAATACACTAATGACAGCAAAAAGTTTGAGTCTACAACATTTAGTTAAGGTGTGAGAGCAAAAATTAACTTTGTATTGCTTTAAATGCATTTTCAGCCCGATAGTACACTTCAGGTGAAACTGTCAAAATCTTCAAAATGAGCAAAAGCACAATGAAATTAAGGCTGGAATCATCTTCAGGTTGCTAAAATACACTAATGACAGCAAAAAGTTTTAGTCTACAACATTTAGTTAAGGAGTGAGAGCCAAAATGAACTTTGTATTGCTGTAAACGCGTTTTCAGCACCTGATTGTACACTTCAGGTGAAACTGTCAAAATCTACAAAATTAGCAAAAGCACAATGAAATTAATGCTGGAATCATCTTCAAGTTGCTAAAATACACTAATGACAGCAAAAAGTTTGTGTCTACAACATTTAGTTAAGGTGTGAGAGCCAAAATGAACTTTTTATTGCTGTAAACGCGTTTTCAGCACCTGAATGTACACTTCAGGTGAAACTGTCAAAATCTTCAAAATGAGCAAAAGCACAATGAAATTAATGCTGGAATCATCTTCAAGTTGCTAAAATACACTAATGACAGCAAAAAGTTTGAGTCTACAACATTTAGTTAAGGTGTGAGAGCAAAAATTAACTTTGTATTGCTTTAAATGCATTTTCAGCCCGATAGTACACTTCAGGTGAAACTGTCAAAATCTTCAAAATGAGCAAAAGCACAATGAAATTAATGCTGGAATCATCTTCAGGTTGCTAAAATACACTAATGACAGCAAAAAGTTTTAGTCTACAACATTTAGTTAAGGTGTGAGAGCCAAAATGAACTTTGTATTGCTGTAAACGCGTTTTCAGCACCTGATTGTACACTTCAGGTGAAACTGTCAAAATCTTCAAAATGAGCAAAAGCACAATGAAATTAATGCTGGAATCATCTTCAAGTTGCTAAAATACACTAATGACAGCAAAAAGTTTGAGTCTACAACATTTAGTTAAGGTGTGAGAGCCAAAATTAACTTTGTATTGCTTTAAATGCATTTTCAGCCCGATTGGACACTTCAGGTGAAAGTGTCAAAATCTTCAAAATGAGAAAAAGCACAATGAAATTAATGCTGGAATCATCTTCAATATGCTAAAATACACTAATGACAGCAAAAAGTTTGAGTCTACAACATTTAGTTAAGGTGTGAGAGCCAAAATGAACTTTGTATTGCTTTAAATGCATTATCAGGCCGATTGTACACTTCAGGTGAAACTGTCAAAATCTTCAAAATGAGCAAAAGCACAATGAAATGAATGCTGGAATCATCTTCAAGTTGCTAAAATACACTAATGACAGCAAAAAGTTTGAGTCTACAACATTTAGTTAAGGTGTGAGAGCCTAAATGAACTTTTCATTGCTTTAAACGCGTTTTCAGCCCTTGATTGTACAATTCAGGTGAAACTGTCAAAATCTTCAAAATGAGCAAAAGCACAATGAAATTAATGCTGGAATCATCTTCAAGTTGCTAAAATACACTAATGACAGCAAAAAGTTTGAGTCTACAACATTTAGTTAAGGTGTGAGAGCCTAAATGAACTTTGTATTGCTTTAAATGCACTTTCAGCCCGAATGTACACTTCAGGTGAAACTGTCAAAATCTTCAAAATGAGCAACAGCACAATGAAATTAAGGCTGGAATCATCTTCAAGTTGCTAAAATACACTAATGACAGCAAAAAGTTTGAGTCTACAACATTTAGTTAAGGTGTGAGAGCCTAAATGAACTTTGTATTGCTGTAAACGCGTTTTCAGCACCTGATTGTACACTTCAGGTGAAACTGTCAAAATCTTCAAAATGAGCAAAAGCACAATGAAATTAATGCTGGAATAATCTTCAGGTTGCTAAAATACACTAATGACAGCAAAAAGTTTGAGTCTACAACATTTAGTTAAGGTGTGAGAGCCAAAATTAACTTTGTATTGCTTTAAAATTCATTTTCAGCCCGATTGTACACTTCAGGTGAAACTGTCAAAATCTTCAAAATGAGCAAAAGCACAATGAAATGAATGCTCGAATCATCTTCAAGTTGCTAAAATACACTAATGACAGCAAAAAGTTTGAGTCTACAACATTTAGTTAAGGTGTGAGAGCCTAAATGAACTTTTCATTGCTTTAAACGCGTTTTCAGCCCGATTGTACACTTCAGGTAAAACTGTCAAAATCTTCAAAATGAGCAAAAGCACAATGAAATTAATGCTGGAATCATCTTCAAGTTGCTAAAATACACTAATGACAGCAAAAAGTTTGAGTCTACAACATTTAGTTAAGGTGTGAGAGCCTAAATGAACTTTTCATTGCTTTAAACGCGTTTTCAGCCCTTGATTGTACAATTCAGGTGAAACTGTCAAAATCTTCAAAATGAGCAAAAGCACAATGAAATTAATGCTGGAATCATCTTCAAGTTGCTAAAATACACTAATGACAGCAACAAGTTTGAGTCTACAACATTTAGTTAAGGTGTGAGATTCTAAATTAACTTTGTATTGCTGTAAACGCGTTTTCAGCCCCTGATTGTACACTTCAGGTGAAACTGTCAAAATCTTCAAAATGAGCAAAAGCACAATGAAATTAATGCTGGAATCATCTTCAAGTTGTTAAAATACACTAATGACAGTAAAAAGTTTGAGTGTACAACATTTAGTTAAGGTGTGAGAGCCAAAATGAACTTTGTATTGCTTTAAATGCACTTTCAGCCCGAATGTACACTTCAGGTGAAACTGTCAAAATCTTCAAAATGAGCAAAAGCACAATGAAATTAAGGCTGGAATCATCTTCAAGTTGCTAAAATACACTAATGACAGCAAAAAGTTTGAGTCTACAACATTTAGTTAAGGTGTGAGAGCCTAAATGAACTTTGTATTGCTGTAAACGCGTTTTCAGCACCTGATTATACACTTCAGGTGAAACTGTCAAAATCTTCAAAATGAGCAAAAGCACAATGAAATTAATGCTGGAATCATCTTCAGGTTGCTAAAATACACTAATGACAGCAAAAAGTTTGAGTCTACAACATTTAGTTAAGGTGTGAGAGCCAAAATTAACTTTGTATTGCTTTAAAATTCATTTTCAGCCCGATTGTACACTTCAGGTGAAACTGTCAAAATCTTCAAAATGAGCAAAAGCACAATGAAATGAACGCTGGAATCATCTTCAAGTTGCTAAAATACACTAATGACAGCAAAAAGTTTGAGTCTACAACATTTAGTTAAGGTGTGAGAGCCTAAATGAACTTTTCATTGCTTTAAACGCGTTTTCAGCCCGATTGTACACTTCAGGTGAAACTGTCAAAATCTTCAAAATGAGCAAAAGCACAATGAAATTAATGCTGGAATCATCTTCAGGTTGCTAAAATACACTAATGACAGCAAAAAGTTTTAGTCTACAACATTTAGTTAAGGTGTGAGAGCCAAAATGAACTTTGTATTGCTGTAAACACGTTTTCAGCACCTGATTGTACACTTCAGGTGAAAATGTGGAAAATCTTCAAAATGAGCAAAAGCACAATGAAATTAATGCTGGAATCATCTTCAAGTTGCTAAAATACACTAATGACAGTAAAAAGTTTGAGTCTACAACATTTAGTTAAGGTGTGAGAGCGAAAATTAACTTTGTATTGCTTTAAAATTCATTTTCAGCCCGATTGTACACTTCAGGTGAAACTGTCAAAATCTTCAAAATGAGCAAAAGCACAATGAAATGAACGCTGGAATCATCTTCAAGTTGCTAAAATACACTAATGACAGCAAAAGGTTTGAGTCTACAACATTTAGTTAAGGTGTGAGAGCCTAAATGAACTTTTCATTGCTTTAAACGCGTTTTCAGCCCCATTGTACACTTCAGGTAAAACTGTCAAAATCTTCAAAATGAGCAAAAGCACAATGAAATAAATGCTGGAATCATCTTCAAGTTGCTAAAATACACTAATGACAGCAAAAAGTTTGTGTCTACAACATTTAGTTAAGGTGTGAGAGCCAAAATGAACTTTTTATTGCTGTAAACGCGTTTTCAGCACCTGAATGTACACTTCAGGTGAAACTGTCAAAATCTTCAAAATGAGCAAAAGCACAATGAAATTAATGCTGGAATCATCTTCAAGTTGCTAAAATACACTAATGACAGCAAAAAGTTTGAGTCTACAACATTTAGTTAAGGTGTGAGAGCAAAAATTAACTTTGTATTGCTTTAAATGCATTTTCAGCCCGATAGTACACTTCAGGTGAAACTGTCAAAATCTTCAAAATGAGCAAAAGCACAATGAAATTAAGGCTGGAATCATCTTCAGGTTGCTAAAATACACTAATGACAGCAAAAAGTTTTAGTCTACAACATTTAGTTAAGGAGTGAGAGCCAAAATGAACTTTGTATTGCTGTAAACGCGTTTTCAGCACCTGATTGTACACTTCAGGTGAAACTGTCAAAATCTACAAAATTAGCAAAAGCACAATGAAATTAATGCTGGAATCATCTTCAAGTTGCTAAAATACACTAATGACAGCAAAAAGTTTGAGTCTACAACATTTAGTTAAGGTGTGAGAGCCAAAATTAACTTTGTATTGCTTTAAATGCATTTTCAGCCCGATAGTACACTTCAGGTGAAACTGTCAAAATCTTCAAAATGAGCAAAAGCACAATGAAATTAATGCTGGAATCATCTTCAGGTTGCTAAAATACACTAATGACAGCAAAAAGTTTTAGTCTACAACATTTAGTTAAGGTGTGAGAGCCAAAATGAACTTTGTATTGCTGTAAACGCGTTTTCAGCACCTGATTGTACACTTCAGGTGAAACTGTCAAAATCTTCAAAATTAGCAAAAGCACAATGAAATTAATGCTGGAATCATCTTCAAGTTGCTAAAATACACTAATGACAGCAACAAGTTTGAGTCTACAACATTTAGTTAAGGTGTGAGATTCTAAATTAACTTTGTATTGCTGTAAACGCGTTTTCAGCCCCTGATTGTACACTTCAGGTGAAACTGTCAAAATCATCAAAATGAGCAAAAGCACAATGAAATTAATGCTGGAATCATCTTCAAGTTGCTAAAATACACTAATGACAGTAAAAAGTTTGAGTCTACAACATTTAGTTAAGGTGTGAGAGCGAAAATTATCTTTGTATTGCTTTAAAATTCATTTTCAGCCCGATTGTACACTTCAGGTGAAACTGTCAAAATCTTCAAAATGAGCAAACGCACAATGAAATGAACGCTGGAATCATCTTCAAGTTGCTAAAATACACTAATGACAGCAAAAGGTTTGAGTCTACAACATTTAGTTAAGGTGTGAGAGCCTAAATGCACTTTTCATTGCTTTAAACGCGTTTTCAGCCCGATTGTACACTTCAGGTAAAACTGTCAAAATCTTCAAAATGAGCAAAAGCACAATGATATAAATGCTGGAATCATCTTCAAGTTGCTAAAATACACTAATGACAGCAAAAAGTTTGTGTCTACAACATTTAGTTAAGGTGTGAGAGCCAAAATGAACTTTTTATTGCTGTAAACGCGTTTTCAGCACCTGAATGTACACTTCAGGTGAAACTGTCAAAATCTTCAAAATGAGCAAAAGCACAATGAAATTAATGCTGGAATCATCTTCAAGTTGCTAAAATACACTAATGACAGCAAAAAGTTTGAGTCTACAACATTTAGTTAAGGTGTGAGAGCAAAAATTAACTTTGTATTGCTTTAAATGCATTTTCAGCCCGATAGTACACTTCAGGTGAAACTGTCAAAATCTTCAAAATGAGCAAAAGCACAATGAAATTAATGCTGGAATCATCTTCAAGTTGCTAAAATACATTAATGACAGCAAAAAGTTTGTGTCTACAACATTTAGTTAAGGTGTGAGAGCCAAAATGAACTTTTTATTGCTGTAAACGCGTTTTCAGCACCTGAATGTACACTTCAGCTGAAACTGTCAAAATCTTCAAAATGAGCAAAAGCACAATGAAATTAATGCTGGAATCATCTTCAAGTTGCTAAAATACACTAATGACAGCAAAAAGTTTGAGTCTACAACATTTAGTTAAGGTGTGAGAGCAAAAATTAACTTTGTATTGCTTTAAATGCATTTTCAGCCCGATAGTACACTTCAGGTGAAACTGTCAAAATCTTCAAAATGAGCAAAAGCACAATGAAATTAATGCTGGAATCATCTTCAGGTTGCTAAAATACACTAATGACAGCAAAAAGTTTTAGTCTACAACATTTAGTTAAGGTGTGAGAGCCAAAATGAACTTTGTATTGCTGTAAACGCGTTTTCAGCACCTGATTGTACACTTCAGGTGAAACTGTCAAAATCTTCAAAATTAGCAAAAGCACAATGAAATTAATGCTGGAATCATCTTCAAGTTGCTAAAATACACTAATGACAGCAAAAAGTTTGAGTCTACAACATTTAGTTAAGGTATGAGAGCCAAAATTAACTTTGTATTGCTTTAAATGCATTTTCAGCCCGATTGGACACTTCAGGTGAAAGTGTCAAAATCTTCAAAATGAGAAAAAGCACAATGAAATTAATGCTGGAATCATCTTCAATATGCTAAAATACAATAATGACAGCAAAAAAGTTTGAGTCTACAACATTTAGTTAAGGTGTGAGAGCCAAAATGAACTTTGTATTGCTTTAAATGCATTATCAGGCCGATTGTACACTTCAGGTGAAACTGTCAAAATCTTCAAAATGAGCAAAAGCACAATGAAATGAATGCTGGAATCATCTTCAAGTTGCTAAAATACACTAATGACAGCAAAAAGTTTGAGTCTACAACATTTAGTAAAGGTGTGAGAGCCTAAATGAACTTTTCATTGCTTTAAACGCGTTTTCAGCCCTTGATTGTACAATTCAGGTGAAACTGTCAAAATCTTCAAAATGAGCAAAAGCACAATGAAATTAATGCTGGAATCATCTTCAAGTTGCTAAAATACACTAATGACAGCAACAAGTTTGAGTCTACAACATTTAGTTAAGGTGTGAGAGCCTAAATTAACTTTTTATGGCTTTAAATGCATTTTCAGCACCTGATTGTACACTTCAGGTGAAACTGTCAAAATCTTCAAAATGAGCAAAAGCACAATGAAATTAATGCTGGAATCATCTTCAAGTTGCTAAAATACACTAATGACAGCAAAAAGTTTGAGTCTACAATATTTAGTTAAGGTGTGAGAGCCAAAATGAACTTTGTATTGCTTTAAAATTCATTTTCAGCCCGATTGTACACTTCAGGTGAAACTGTCAAAATCTTCAAAATGAGCAAAAGCACAATGAAATTAATGTTGGAATCATCTTCAAGTTGCTAAAATACACTAATGACAGCAAAAAGTTTGAGTCTACAACATTTAGTTGAGGTGTGAGAGCCTAAATGAACTTTGTATTGCTTTAAATGCATTTTCAGCCCGATTGTACACTTCAGGTAAAACTGTCAAAATCTTCAAAATGAGCAAAAGCACAATGAAATTAATGCTGGAATCATCTTCAAGTTGCTAAAATACACTAATGACAGCAAAAAGTTTGTGTCTACAACATTTAGTTAAGGTGTGAGAGCCTAAATGAACTTTTCATTGCTTTAAACGCGTTTTCAGCCCGATTGTACACTTCAGGTAAAACTGTCAAAATCTTCAAAATGAGCAAAAGCACAATGAAATAAATGCTGGAATCATCTTCAAGTTGCTAAAATACACTAATGACAGCAAAAGGTTTGAGTCTACAACATTTAGTTAAGGTGTGAGAGCCTAAATGAACTTTTCATTGCTTTAAACGCGTTTTCAGCCCGATTGTACACTTCAGGTAAAACTGTCAAAATCTTCAAAATGAGCAAAAGCACAATGAAATAAATGCTGGAATCATCTTCAAGTTGCTAAAATACACTAATGACAGCAAAAAGTTTGTGTCTACAACATTTAGTTAAGGTGTGAGAGCCAAAATGAACTTTTTATTGCTGTAAACGCGTTTTCAGCACCTGAATGTACACTTCAGGTGAAACTGTCAAAATCTTCAAAATGAGCAAAAGCACAATGAAATTAATGCTGGAATCATCTTCAAGTTGCTAAAATACACTAATGACAGCAAAAAGTTTGAGTCTACAACATTTAGTTAAGGTGTGAGAGCAAAAATTAACTTTGTATTGCTTTAAATGCATTTTCAGCCCGATAGTACACTTCAGGTGAAACTGTCAAAATCTTCAAAATGAGCAAAAGCACAATGAAATTAAGGCTGGAATCATCTTCAGGTTGCTAAAATACACTAATGACAGCAAAAAGTTTTAGTCTACAACATTTAGTTAAGGAGTGAGAGCCAAAATGAACTTTGTATTGCTGTAAACGCGTTTTCAGCACCTGATTGTACACTTCAGGTGAAACTGTCAAAATCTACAAAATTAGCAAAAGCACAATGAAATTAATGCTGGAATCATCTTCAAGTTGCTAAAATACACTAATGACAGCAAAAAGTTTGTGTCTACAACATTTAGTTAAGGTGTGAGAGCCAAAATGAACTTTTTATTGCTGTAAACGCGTTTTCAGCACCTGAATGTACACTTCAGGTGAAACTGTCAAAATCTTCAAAATGAGCAAAAGCACAATGAAATTAATGCTGGAATCATCTTCAAGTTGCTAAAATACACTAATGACAGCAAAAAGTTTGAGTCTACAACATTTAGTTAAGGTGTGAGAGCAAAAATTAACTTTGTATTGCTTTAAATGCATTTTCAGCCCGATAGTACACTTCAGGTGAAACTGTCAAAATCTTCAAAATGAGCAAAAGCACAATGAAATTAATGCTGGAATCATCTTCAGGTTGCTAAAATACACTAATGACAGCAAAAAGTTTTAGTCTACAACATTTAGTTAAGGTGTGAGAGCCAAAATGAACTTTGTATTGCTGTAAACGCGTTTTCAGCACCTGATTGTACACTTCAGGTGAAACTGTCAAAATCTTCAAAATGAGCAAAAGCACAATGAAATTAATGCTGGAATCATCTTCAAGTTGCTAAAATACACTAATGACAGCAAAAAGTTTGAGTCTACAACATTTAGTTAAGGTGTGAGAGCCAAAATTAACTTTGTATTGCTTTAAATGCATTTTCAGCCCGATTGGACACTTCAGGTGAAAGTGTCAAAATCTTCAAAATGAGAAAAAGCACAATGAAATTAATGCTGGAATCATCTTCAATATGCTAAAATACACTAATGACAGCAAAAAGTTTGAGTCTACAACATTTAGTTAAGGTGTGAGAGCCAAAATGAACTTTGTATTGCTTTAAATGCATTATCAGGCCGATTGTACACTTCAGGTGAAACTGTCAAAATCTTCAAAATGAGCAAAAGCACAATGAAATGAATGCTGGAATCATCTTCAAGTTGCTAAAATACACTAATGACAGCAAAAAGTTTGAGTCTACAACATTTAGTTAAGGTGTGAGAGCCTAAATGAACTTTTCATTGCTTTAAACGCGTTTTCAGCCCTTGATTGTACAATTCAGGTGAAACTGTCAAAATCTTCAAAATGAGCAAAAGCACAATGAAATTAATGCTGGAATCATCTTCAAGTTGCTAAAATACACTAATGACAGCAAAAAGTTTGAGTCTACAACATTTAGTTAAGGTGTGAGAGCCTAAATGAACTTTGTATTGCTTTAAATGCACTTTCAGCCCGAATGTACACTTCAGGTGAAACTGTCAAAATCTTCAAAATGAGCAAAAGCACAATGAAATTAAGGCTGGAATCATCTTCAAGTTGCTAAAATACACTAATGACAGCAAAAAGTTTGAGTCTACAACATTTAGTTAAGGTGTGAGAGCCTAAATGAACTTTGTATTGCTGTAAACGCGTTTTCAGCACCTGATTGTACACTTCAGGTGAAACTGTCAAAATCTTCAAAATGAGCAAAAGCACAATGAAATTAATGCTGGAATAATCTTCAGGTTGCTAAAATACACTAATGACAGCAAAAAGTTTGAGTCTACAACATTTAGTTAAGGTGTGAGAGCCAAAATTAACTTTGTATTGCTTTAAAATTCATTTTCAGCCCGATTGTACACTTCAGGTGAAACTGTCAAAATCTTCAAAATGAGCAAAAGCACAATGAAATGAATGCTCGAATCATCTTCAAGTTGCTAAAATACACTAATGACAGCAAAAAGTTTGAGTCTACAACATTTAGTTAAGGTGTGAGAGCCTAAATGAACTTTTCATTGCTTTAAACGCGTTTTCAGCCCGATTGTACACTTCAGGTAAAACTGTCAAAATCTTCAAAATGAGCAAAAGCACAATGAAATTAATGCTGGAATCATCTTCAAGTTGCTAAAATACACTAATGACAGCAAAAAGTTTGAGTCTACAACATTTAGTTAAGGTGTGAGAGCCTAAATGAACTTTTCATTGCTTTAAACGCGTTTTCAGCCCTTGATTGTACAATTCAGGTGAAACTGTCAAAATCTTCAAAATGAGCAAAAGCACAATGAAATTAATGCTGGAATCATCTTCAAGTTGCTAAAATACACTAATGACAGCAACAAGTTTGAGTCTACAACATTTAGTTAAGGTGTGAGATTCTAAATTAACTTTGTATTGCTGTAAACGCGTTTTCAGCCCCTGATTGTACACTTCAGGTGAAACTGTCAAAATCTTCAAAATGAGCAAAAGCACAATGAAATTAATGCTGGAATCATCTTCAAGTTGTTAAAATACACTAATGACAGTAAAAAGTTTGAGTGTACAACATTTAGTTAAGGTGTGAGAGCCAAAATGAACTTTGTATTGCTTTAAATGCACTTTCAGCCCGAATGTACACTTCAGGTGAAACTGTCAAAATCTTCAAAATGAGCAAAAGCACAATGAAATTAAGGCTGGAATCATCTTCAAGTTGCTAAAATACACTAATGACAGCAAAAAGTTTGAGTCTACAACATTTAGTTAAGGTGTGAGAGCCTAAATGAACTTTGTATTGCTGTAAACGCGTTTTCAGCACCTGATTATACACTTCAGGTGAAACTGTCAAAATCTTCAAAATGAGCAAAAGCACAATGAAATTAATGCTGGAATCATCTTCAGGTTGCTAAAATACACTAATGACAGCAAAAAGTTTGAGTCTACAACATTTAGTTAAGGTGTGAGAGCCAAAATTAACTTTGTATTGCTTTAAAATTCATTTTCAGCCCGATTGTACACTTCAGGTGAAACTGTCAAAATCTTCAAAATGAGCAAAAGCACAATGAAATGAACGCTGGAATCATCTTCAAGTTGCTAAAATACACTAATGACAGCAAAAAGTTTGAGTCTACAACATTTAGTTAAGGTGTGAGAGCCTAAATGAACTTTTCATTGCTTTAAACGCGTTTTCAGCCCGATTGTACACTTCAGGTGAAACTGTCAAAATCTTCAAAATGAGCAAAAGCACAATGAAATTAATGCTGGAATCATCTTCAGGTTGCTAAAATACACTAATGACAGCAAAAAGTTTTAGTCTACAACATTTAGTTAAGGTGTGAGAGCCAAAATGAACTTTGTATTGCTGTAAACACGTTTTCAGCACCTGATTGTACACTTCAGGTGAAAATGTGGAAAATCTTCAAAATGAGCAAAAGCACAATGAAATTAATGCTGGAATCATCTTCAAGTTGCTAAAATACACTAATGACAGTAAAAAGTTTGAGTCTACAACATTTAGTTAAGGTGTGAGAGCGAAAATTAACTTTGTATTGCTTTAAAATTCATTTTCAGCCCGATTGTACACTTCAGGTGAAACTGTCAAAATCTTCAAAATGAGCAAAAGCACAATGAAATGAACGCTGGAATCATCTTCAAGTTGCTAAAATACACTAATGACAGCAAAAGGTTTGAGTCTACAACATTTAGTTAAGGTGTGAGAGCCTAAATGAACTTTTCATTGCTTTAAACGCGTTTTCAGCCCCATTGTACACTTCAGGTAAAACTGTCAAAATCTTCAAAATGAGCAAAAGCACAATGAAATAAATGCTGGAATCATCTTCAAGTTGCTAAAATACACTAATGACAGCAAAAAGTTTGTGTCTACAACATTTAGTTAAGGTGTGAGAGCCAAAATGAACTTTTTATTGCTGTAAACGCGTTTTCAGCACCTGAATGTACACTTCAGGTGAAACTGTCAAAATCTTCAAAATGAGCAAAAGCACAATGAAATTAATGCTGGAATCATCTTCAAGTTGCTAAAATACACTAATGACAGCAAAAAGTTTGAGTCTACAACATTTAGTTAAGGTGTGAGAGCAAAAATTAACTTTGTATTGCTTTAAATGCATTTTCAGCCCGATAGTACACTTCAGGTGAAACTGTCAAAATCTTCAAAATGAGCAAAAGCACAATGAAATTAAGGCTGGAATCATCTTCAGGTTGCTAAAATACACTAATGACAGCAAAAAGTTTTAGTCTACAACATTTAGTTAAGGAGTGAGAGCCAAAATGAACTTTGTATTGCTGTAAACGCGTTTTCAGCACCTGATTGTACACTTCAGGTGAAACTGTCAAAATCTACAAAATTAGCAAAAGCACAATGAAATTAATGCTGGAATCATCTTCAAGTTGCTAAAATACACTAATGACAGCAAAAAGTTTGAGTCTACAACATTTAGTTAAGGTGTGAGAGCCAAAATTAACTTTGTATTGCTTTAAATGCATTTTCAGCCCGATAGTACACTTCAGGTGAAACTGTCAAAATCTTCAAAATGAGCAAAAGCACAATGAAATTAATGCTGGAATCATCTTCAGGTTGCTAAAATACACTAATGACAGCAAAAAGTTTTAGTCTACAACATTTAGTTAAGGTGTGAGAGCCAAAATGAACTTTGTATTGCTGTAAACGCGTTTTCAGCACCTGATTGTACACTTCAGGTGAAACTGTCAAAATCTTCAAAATTAGCAAAAGCACAATGAAATTAATGCTGGAATCATCTTCAAGTTGCTAAAATACACTAATGACAGCAACAAGTTTGAGTCTACAACATTTAGTTAAGGTGTGAGATTCTAAATTAACTTTGTATTGCTGTAAACGCGTTTTCAGCCCCTGATTGTACACTTCAGGTGAAACTGTCAAAATCATCAAAATGAGCAAAAGCACAATGAAATTAATGCTGGAATCATCTTCAAGTTGCTAAAATACACTAATGACAGTAAAAAGTTTGAGTCTACAACATTTAGTTAAGGTGTGAGAGCGAAAATTATCTTTGTATTGCTTTAAAATTCATTTTCAGCCCGATTGTACACTTCAGGTGAAACTGTCAAAATCTTCAAAATGAGCAAACGCACAATGAAATGAACGCTGGAATCATCTTCAAGTTGCTAAAATACACTAATGACAGCAAAAGGTTTGAGTCTACAACATTTAGTTAAGGTGTGAGAGCCTAAATGCACTTTTCATTGCTTTAAACGCGTTTTCAGCCCGATTGTACACTTCAGGTAAAACTGTCAAAATCTTCAAAATGAGCAAAAGCACAATGATATAAATGCTGGAATCATCTTCAAGTTGCTAAAATACACTAATGACAGCAAAAAGTTTGTGTCTACAACATTTAGTTAAGGTGTGAGAGCCAAAATGAACTTTTTATTGCTGTAAACGCGTTTTCAGCACCTGAATGTACACTTCAGGTGAAACTGTCAAAATCTTCAAAATGAGCAAAAGCACAATGAAATTAATGCTGGAATCATCTTCAAGTTGCTAAAATACACTAATGACAGCAAAAAGTTTGAGTCTACAACATTTAGTTAAGGTGTGAGAGCCAAAATGAACTTTGTATTGCTTTAAATGCATTATCAGGCCGATTGTACACTTCAGGTGAAACTGTCAAAATCTTCAAAATGAGCAAAAGCACAATGAAATGAATGCTGGAATCATCTTCAAGTTGCTAAAATACACTAATGACAGCAAAAAGTTTGAGTCTACAACATTTAGTTAAGGTGTGAGAGCCTAAATGAACTTTTCATTGCTTTAAACGCGTTTTCAGCCCTTGATTGTACAATTCAGGTGAAACTGTCAAAATCTTCAAAATGAGCAAAAGCACAATGAAATTAATGCTGGAATCATCTTCAAGTTGCTAAAATACACTAATGACAGCAAAAAGTTTGAGTCTACAACATTTAGTTAAGGTGTGAGAGCCTAAATGAACTTTGTATTGCTTTAAATGCACTTTCAGCCCGAATGTACACTTCAGGTGAAACTGTCAAAATCTTCAAAATGAGCAAAAGCACAATGAAATTAAGGCTGGAATCATCTTCAAGTTGCTAAAATACACTAATGACAGCAAAAAGTTTGAGTCTACAACATTTAGTTAAGGTGTGAGAGCCTAAATGAACTTTGTATTGCTGTAAACGCGTTTTCAGCACCTGATTGTACACTTCAGGTGAAACTGTCAAAATCTTCAAAATGAGCAAAAGCACAATGAAATTAATGCTGGAATAATCTTCAGGTTGCTAAAATACACTAATGACAGCAAAAAGTTTGAGTCTACAACATTTAGTTAAGGTGTGAGAGCCAAAATTAACTTTGTATTGCTTTAAAATTCATTTTCAGCCCGATTGTACACTTCAGGTGAAACTGTCAAAATCTTCAAAATGAGCAAAAGCACAATGAAATGAATGCTCGAATCATCTTCAAGTTGCTAAAATACACTAATGACAGCAAAAAGTTTGAGTCTACAACATTTAGTTAAGGTGTGAGAGCCTAAATGAACTTTTCATTGCTTTAAACGCGTTTTCAGCCCGATTGTACACTTCAGGTAAAACTGTCAAAATCTTCAAAATGAGCAAAAGCACAATGAAATTAATGCTGGAATCATCTTCAAGTTGCTAAAATACACTAATGACAGCAAAAAGTTTGAGTCTACAACATTTAGTTAAGGTGTGAGAGCCTAAATGAACTTTTCATTGCTTTAAACGCGTTTTCAGCCCTTGATTGTACAATTCAGGTGAAACTGTCAAAATCTTCAAAATGAGCAAAAGCACAATGAAATTAATGCTGGAATCATCTTCAAGTTGCTAAAATACACTAATGACAGCAACAAGTTTGAGTCTACAACATTTAGTTAAGGTGTGAGATTCTAAATTAACTTTGTATTGCTGTAAACGCGTTTTCAGCCCCTGATTGTACACTTCAGGTGAAACTGTCAAAATCTTCAAAATGAGCAAAAGCACAATGAAATTAATGCTGGAATCATCTTCAAGTTGTTAAAATACACTAATGACAGTAAAAAGTTTGAGTGTACAACATTTAGTTAAGGTGTGAGAGCCAAAATGAACTTTGTATTGCTTTAAATGCACTTTCAGCCCGAATGTACACTTCAGGTGAAACTGTCAAAATCTTCAAAATGAGCAAAAGCACAATGAAATTAAGGCTGGAATCATCTTCAAGTTGCTAAAATACACTAATGACAGCAAAAAGTTTGAGTCTACAACATTTAGTTAAGGTGTGAGAGCCTAAATGAACTTTGTATTGCTGTAAACGCGTTTTCAGCACCTGATTATACACTTCAGGTGAAACTGTCAAAATCTTCAAAATGAGCAAAAGCACAATGAAATTAATGCTGGAATCATCTTCAGGTTGCTAAAATACACTAATGACAGCAAAAAGTTTGAGTCTACAACATTTAGTTAAGGTGTGAGAGCCAAAATTAACTTTGTATTGCTTTAAAATTCATTTTCAGCCCGATTGTACACTTCAGGTGAAACTGTCAAAATCTTCAAAATGAGCAAAAGCACAATGAAATGAACGCTGGAATCATCTTCAAGTTGCTAAAATACACTAATGACAGCAAAAAGTTTGAGTCTACAACATTTAGTTAAGGTGTGAGAGCCTAAATGAACTTTTCATTGCTTTAAACGCGTTTTCAGCCCGATTGTACACTTCAGGTGAAACTGTCAAAATCTTCAAAATGAGCAAAAGCACAATGAAATTAATGCTGGAATCATC
Source organism: Leptonotus elevatus (assembly GCF_054856555.1). Taxonomy (NCBI): domain Eukaryota; kingdom Metazoa; phylum Chordata; class Actinopteri; order Syngnathiformes; family Syngnathidae; genus Leptonotus; species Leptonotus elevatus. The sequence goes on along the minus strand of NC_141240.1, from coordinate 1,617,918 downwards.
TTCAGGTTGCTAAAATACACTAATGACAGCAAAAAGTTTTAGTCTACAACATTTAGTTAAGGTGTGAGAGCCAAAATGAACTTTGTATTGCTGTAAACACGTTTTCAGCACCTGATTGTACACTTCAGGTGAAAATGTGGAAAATCTTCAAAATGAGCAAAAGCACAATGAAATTAATGCTGGAATCATCTTCAAGTTGCTAAAATACACTAATGACAGTAAAAAGTTTGAGTCTACAACATTTAGTTAAGGTGTGAGAGCGAAAATTAACTTTGTATTGCTTTAAAATTCATTTTCAGCCCGATTGTACACTTCAGGTGAAACTGTCAAAATCTTCAAAATGAGCAAAAGCACAATGAAATGAACGCTGGAATCATCTTCAAGTTGCTAAAATACACTAATGACAGCAAAAGGTTTGAGTCTACAACATTTAGTTAAGGTGTGAGAGCCTAAATGAACTTTTCATTGCTTTAAACGCGTTTTCAGCCCCATTGTACACTTCAGGTAAAACTGTCAAAATCTTCAAAATGAGCAAAAGCACAATGAAATAAATGCTGGAATCATCTTCAAGTTGCTAAAATACACTAATGACAGCAAAAAGTTTGTGTCTACAACATTTAGTTAAGGTGTGAGAGCCAAAATGAACTTTTTATTGCTGTAAACGCGTTTTCAGCACCTGAATGTACACTTCAGGTGAAACTGTCAAAATCTTCAAAATGAGCAAAAGCACAATGAAATTAATGCTGGAATCATCTTCAAGTTGCTAAAATACACTAATGACAGCAAAAAGTTTGAGTCTACAACATTTAGTTAAGGTGTGAGAGCAAAAATTAACTTTGTATTGCTTTAAATGCATTTTCAGCCCGATAGTACACTTCAGGTGAAACTGTCAAAATCTTCAAAATGAGCAAAAGCACAATGAAATTAAGGCTGGAATCATCTTCAGGTTGCTAAAATACACTAATGACAGCAAAAAGTTTTAGTCTACAACATTTAGTTAAGGAGTGAGAGCCAAAATGAACTTTGTATTGCTGTAAACGCGTTTTCAGCACCTGATTGTACACTTCAGGTGAAACTGTCAAAATCTACAAAATTAGCAAAAGCACAATGAAATTAATGCTGGAATCATCTTCAAGTTGCTAAAATACACTAATGACAGCAAAAAGTTTGAGTCTACAACATTTAGTTAAGGTGTGAGAGCCAAAATTAACTTTGTATTGCTTTAAATGCATTTTCAGCCCGATAGTACACTTCAGGTGAAACTGTCAAAATCTTCAAAATGAGCAAAAGCACAATGAAATTAATGCTGGAATCATCTTCAGGTTGCTAAAATACACTAATGACAGCAAAAAGTTTTAGTCTACAACATTTAGTTAAGGTGTGAGAGCCAAAATGAACTTTGTATTGCTGTAAACGCGTTTTCAGCACCTGATTGTACACTTCAGGTGAAACTGTCAAAATCTTCAAAATTAGCAAAAGCACAATGAAATTAATGCTGGAATCATCTTCAAGTTGCTAAAATACACTAATGACAGCAACAAGTTTGAGTCTACAACATTTAGTTAAGGTGTGAGATTCTAAATTAACTTTGTATTGCTGTAAACGCGTTTTCAGCCCCTGATTGTACACTTCAGGTGAAACTGTCAAAATCATCAAAATGAGCAAAAGCACAATGAAATTAATGCTGGAATCATCTTCAAGTTGCTAAAATACACTAATGACAGTAAAAAGTTTGAGTCTACAACATTTAGTTAAGGTGTGAGAGCGAAAATTATCTTTGTATTGCTTTAAAATTCATTTTCAGCCCGATTGTACACTTCAGGTGAAACTGTCAAAATCTTCAAAATGAGCAAACGCACAATGAAATGAACGCTGGAATCATCTTCAAGTTGCTAAAATACACTAATGACAGCAAAAGGTTTGAGTCTACAACATTTAGTTAAGGTGTGAGAGCCTAAATGCACTTTTCATTGCTTTAAACGCGTTTTCAGCCCGATTGTACACTTCAGGTAAAACTGTCAAAATCTTCAAAATGAGCAAAAGCACAATGATATAAATGCTGGAATCATCTTCAAGTTGCTAAAATACACTAATGACAGCAAAAAGTTTGTGTCTACAACATTTAGTTAAGGTGTGAGAGCCAAAATGAACTTTTTATTGCTGTAAACGCGTTTTCAGCACCTGAATGTACACTTCAGGTGAAACTGTCAAAATCTTCAAAATGAGCAAAAGCACAATGAAATTAATGCTGGAATCATCTTCAAGTTGCTAAAATACACTAATGACAGCAAAAAGTTTGAGTCTACAACATTTAGTTAAGGTGTGAGAGCAAAAATTAACTTTGTATTGCTTTAAATGCATTTTCAGCCCGATAGTACACTTCAGGTGAAACTGTCAAAATCTTCAAAATGAGCAAAAGCACAATGAAATTAATGCTGGAATCATCTTCAAGTTGCTAAAATACATTAATGACAGCAAAAAGTTTGTGTCTACAACATTTAGTTAAGGTGTGAGAGCCAAAATGAACTTTTTATTGCTGTAAACGCGTTTTCAGCACCTGAATGTACACTTCAGCTGAAACTGTCAAAATCTTCAAAATGAGCAAAAGCACAATGAAATTAATGCTGGAATCATCTTCAAGTTGCTAAAATACACTAATGACAGCAAAAAGTTTGAGTCTACAACATTTAGTTAAGGTGTGAGAGCAAAAATTAACTTTGTATTGCTTTAAATGCATTTTCAGCCCGATAGTACACTTCAGGTGAAACTGTCAAAATCTTCAAAATGAGCAAAAGCACAATGAAATTAATGCTGGAATCATCTTCAGGTTGCTAAAATACACTAATGACAGCAAAAAGTTTTAGTCTACAACATTTAGTTAAGGTGTGAGAGCCAAAATGAACTTTGTATTGCTGTAAACGCGTTTTCAGCACCTGATTGTACACTTCAGGTGAAACTGTCAAAATCTTCAAAATTAGCAAAAGCACAATGAAATTAATGCTGGAATCATCTTCAAGTTGCTAAAATACACTAATGACAGCAAAAAGTTTGAGTCTACAACATTTAGTTAAGGTATGAGAGCCAAAATTAACTTTGTATTGCTTTAAATGCATTTTCAGCCCGATTGGACACTTCAGGTGAAAGTGTCAAAATCTTCAAAATGAGAAAAAGCACAATGAAATTAATGCTGGAATCATCTTCAATATGCTAAAATACAATAATGACAGCAAAAAGTTTGAGTCTACAACATTTAGTTAAGGTGTGAGAGCCAAAATGAACTTTGTATTGCTTTAAATGCATTATCAGGCCGATTGTACACTTCAGGTGAAACTGTCAAAATCTTCAAAATGAGCAAAAGCACAATGAAATGAATGCTGGAATCATCTTCAAGTTGCTAAAATACACTAATGACAGCAAAAAGTTTGAGTCTACAACATTTAGTAAAGGTGTGAGAGCCTAAATGAACTTTTCATTGCTTTAAACGCGTTTTCAGCCCTTGATTGTACAATTCAGGTGAAACTGTCAAAATCTTCAAAATGAGCAAAAGCACAATGAAATTAATGCTGGAATCATCTTCAAGTTGCTAAAATACACTAATGACAGCAACAAGTTTGAGTCTACAACATTTAGTTAAGGTGTGAGAGCCTAAATTAACTTTTTATGGCTTTAAATGCATTTTCAGCACCTGATTGTACACTTCAGGTGAAACTGTCAAAATCTTCAAAATGAGCAAAAGCACAATGAAATTAATGCTGGAATCATCTTCAAGTTGCTAAAATACACTAATGACAGCAAAAAGTTTGAGTCTACAATATTTAGTTAAGGTGTGAGAGCCAAAATGAACTTTGTATTGCTTTAAAATTCATTTTCAGCCCGATTGTACACTTCAGGTGAAACTGTCAAAATCTTCAAAATGAGCAAAAGCACAATGAAATTAATGTTGGAATCATCTTCAAGTTGCTAAAATACACTAATGACAGCAAAAAGTTTGAGTCTACAACATTTAGTTGAGGTGTGAGAGCCTAAATGAACTTTGTATTGCTTTAAATGCATTTTCAGCCCGATTGTACACTTCAGGTAAAACTGTCAAAATCTTCAAAATGAGCAAAAGCACAATGAAATTAATGCTGGAATCATCTTCAAGTTGCTAAAATACACTAATGACAGCAACAAGTTTGAGTCTACAACATTTAGTTAAGGTGTGAGAGCCTAAATGAACTTTGTATTGCTTTAAATGCATTTTCAGCCCGATTGTACACTTCAGGTAAAACTGTCAAAATCTTCAAAATGAGCAAAAGCACAATGAAATTAATGCTGGAATCATCTTCAAGTTGCTAAAATACACTAATGACAGCAAAAAGTTTGTGTCTACAACATTTAGTTAAGGTGTGAGAGCCAAAAGGAACTTTTTATTGCTGTAAACGCGTTTTCAGCACCTGAATGTACACTTCAGGTGAAACTGTCAAAATCTTCAAAATGAGCAAAAGCACAATGAAATTAATGCTGGAATCATCTTCAAGTTGCTAAAATACACTAATGACAGCAAAAAGTTTGAGTCTACAACATTTAGTTAAGGTGTGAGAGCAAAAATTAACTTTGTATTGCTTTAAATGCATTTTCAGCCCGATAGTACACTTCAGGTGAAACTGTCAAAATCTTCAAAATGAGCAAAAGCACAATGAAATTAATGCTGGAATCATCTTCAAGTTGCTAAAATACACTAATGACATTAACAAGTTTGAGTCTACAACATTTAGTTAAGGTGTGAGAGCCTAAATGAACTTTGTATTGCTTTAAATGCATTTTCAGCCCGATTGTACACTTCAGGTAAAACTGTCAAAATCTTCAAAATGAGCAAAAGCACAATGAAATTAATGCTGGAATCATCTTCAAGTTGCTAAAATACACTAATGACAGCAAAAAGTTTGTGTCTACAACATTTAGTTAAGGTGTGAGAGCCAAAAGGAACTTTTTATTGCTGTAAACGCGTTTTCAGCACCTGAATGTACACTTCAGGTGAAACTGTCAAAATCTTCAAAATGAGCAAAAGCACAATGAAATTAATGCTGGAATCATCTTCAAGTTGCTAAAATACACTAATGACAGCAAAAAGTTTGAGTCTACAACATTTAGTTAAGTTGTGAGAGCAAAAATTAACTTTGTATTGCTTTAAATGCATTTTCAGCCCGATAGTACACTTCAGGTGAAACTGTCAAAATCTTCAAAATGAGCAAAAGCACAATGAAATTAATGCTGGAATCATCTTCAGGTTGCTAAAATACACTAATGACAGCAAAAAGTTTTAGTCTACAACATTTAGTTAAGGTGTGAGAGCCAAAATGAACTTTGTATTGCTGTAAACGCGTTTTCAGCACCTGATTGTACACTTCAGGTGAAACTGTCAAAATCTTCAAAATTAGCAAAAGCACAATGAAATTAATGCTGGAATCATCTTCAAGTTGCTAAAATACACTAATGACAGCAAAAAGTTTGAGTCTACAACATTTAGTTAAGGTGTGAGAGCCAAAATTAACTTTGTATTGCTTTAAATGCATTTTCAGCCCGATTGGACACTTCAGGTGAAAGTGTCAAAATCTTCAAAATGAGAAAAAGCACAATGAAATTAATGCTGGAATCATCTTCAATATGCTAAAATACAATAATGACAGCAAAAAGTTTGAGTCTACAACATTTAGTTAAGGTGTGAGAGCCAAAATGAACTTTGTATTGCTTTAAATGCATTATCAGGCCGATTGTACACTTCAGGTGAAACTGTCAAAATCTTCAAAATGAGCAAAAGCACAATGAAATGAATGCTGGAATCATCTTCAAGTTGCTAAAATACACTAATGACAGCAAAAAGTTTGAGTCTACAACATTTAGTTGAGGTGTGAGAGCCTAAATGAACTTTGTATTGCTTTAAATGCATTTTCAGCCCGATTGTACACTTCAGGTAAAACTGTCAAAATCTTCAAAATGAGCAAAAGCACAATGAAATTAATGCTGGAATCATCTTCAAGTTGCTAAAATACACTAATGACAGCAACAAGTTTGAGTCTACAACATTTAGTTAAGGTGTGAGAGCCTAAATGAACTTTGTATTGCTTTAAATGCATTTTCAGCCCGATTGTACACTTCAGGTAAAACTGTCAAAATCTTCAAAATGAGCAAAAGCACAATGAAATTAATGCTGGAATCATCTTCAAGTTGCTAAAATACACTAATGACAGCAAAAAGTTTGTGTCTACAACATTTAGTTAAGGTGTGAGAGCCAAAAGGAACTTTTTATTGCTGTAAACGCGTTTTCAGTACCTGAATGTACACTTCAGGTGAAACTGTCAAAATCTTCAAAATGAGCAAAAGCACAATGAAATTAATGCTGGAATCATCTTCAAGTTGCTAAAATACACTAATGACAGCAAAAAGTTTGAGTCTACAACATTTAGTTAAGGTAAGAGATTCTAAATTAACTTTGTATTGCTGTAAACGCGTTTTCAGCCCCTGATTGTACACTTCAGGTGAAACTGTCAAAATCTTCAAAATGAGCAAAAGCACAATGAAATTAATGCTGGAATCATCTTCAAGTTGCTAAAATACACTAATGACAGCAAAAAGTTTGTGTCTACAACATTTAGTTAAGGTGTGAGAGCCAAAAGGAACTTTTTATTGCTGTAAACGCGTTTTCAGCACCTGAATGTACACTTCAGGTGAAACTGTCAAAATCTTCAAAATGAGCAAAAGCACAATGAAATTAATGCTGGAATCATCTTCAAGTTGCTAAAATACACTAATGACAGCAAAAAGTTTGAGTCTACAACATTTAGTTAAGGTGTGAGAGCAAAAATTAACTTTGTATTGCTTTAAATGCATTTTCAGCCCGATAGTACACTTCAGGTGAAACTGTCAAAATCTTCAAAATGAGCAAAAGCACAATGAAATTAATGCTGGAATCATCTTCAAGTTGCTAAAATACACTAATGACAGCAACAAGTTTGAGTCTACAACATTTAGTTAAGTTGTGAGATTCTAAATGAACTTTGTATTGCTGTAAACGCGTTTTCAGCCCCTGATTGTACACTTCAGGTGAAACTGTCAAAATCTTCAAAATGAGCAAAAGCACAATGAAATTAATGCTGGAATCATCTTCAAGTTGCTAAAATACACTAATGACAGCAACAAGTTTGAGTCTACAACATTTAGTTAAGGTGTGAGAGCCTAAATGAACTTTGTATTGCTTTAAATGCATTTTCAGCCCGATTGTACACTTCAGGTAAAACTGTCAAAATCTTCAAAATGAGCAAAAGCACAATGAAATAAATGCTGGAATCATCTTCAAGTTGCTAAAATACACTAATGACAGCAAAAAGTTTGTGTCTACAACATTTAGTTAAGGTGTGAGAGCCAAAATGAACTTTTTATTGCTGTAAACGCGTTTTCAGCACCTGAATGTACACTTCAGGTGAAACTGTCAAAATCTTCAAAATGAGCAAAAGCACAATGAAATTAATGCTGGAATCATCTTCAAGTTGCTAAAATACACTAATGACAGCAAAAAGTTTGAGTCTACAACATTTAGTTAAGGTGTGAGAGCAAAAATTAACTTTGTATTGCTTTAAATGCATTTTCAGCCCGATAGTACACTTCAGGTGAAACTGTCAAAATCTTCAAAATGAGCAAAAGCACAATGAAATTAATGCTGGAATCATCTTCAGGTTGCTAAAATACACTAATGACAGCAAAAAGTTTTAGTCTACAACATTTAGTTAAGGAGTGAGAGCCAAAATGAACTTTGTATTGCTGTAAACGCGTTTTCAGCACCTGATTGTACACTTCAGGTGAAACTGTCAAAATCTACAAAATTAGCAAAAGCACAATGAAATTAATGCTGGAATCATCTTCAAGTTGCTAAAATACACTAATGACAGCAAAAAGTTTGAGTCTACAACATTTAGTTAAGGTGTGAGAGCCAAAATTAACTTTGTATTGCTTTAAATGCATTTTCAGCCCGATAGTACACTTCAGGTGAAACTGTCAAAATCTTCAAAATGAGCAAAAGCACAATGAAATTAATGCTGGAATCATCTTCAGGTTGCTAAAATACACTAATGACAGCAAAAAGTTTTAGTGTACAACATTTAGTTAAGGTGTGAGAGCCAAAATGAACTTTGTATTGCTGTAAACGCGTTTTCAGCACCTGATTGTACACTTCAGGTGAAACTGTCAAAATCTTCAAAATTAGCAAAAGCACAATGAAATTAATGCTGGAATCATCTTCAAGTTGCTAAAATACACTAATGACAGCAAAAAGTTTGAGTCTACAACATTTAGTTAAGGTGTGAGAGCCAAAATTAACTTTGTATTGCTTTAAATGCATTTTCAGCCCGATTGGACACTTCAGGTGAAAGTGTCAAAATCTTCAAAATGAGAAAAAGCACAATGAAATTAATGCTGGAATCATCTTCAATATGCTAAAATACAATAATGACAGCAAAAAGTTTGAGTCTACAACATTTAGTTAAGGTGTGAGAGCCAAAATGAACTTCGTATTGCTTTAAATGCATTATCAGGCCGATTGTACACTTCAGGTGAAACTGTCAAAATCTTCAAAATGAGCAAAAGCACAATGAAATGAATGCTGGAATCATCTTCAAGTTGCTAAAATACACTAATGACAGCAAAAAGTTTGAGTCTACAACATTTAGTAAAGGTGTGAAAGCCTAAATGAACTTTTCATTGCTTTAAACGCGTTTTCAGCCCTTGATTGTACAATTCAGGTAAAACTGTCAAAATCTTCAAAATGAGCAAAAGCACAATGAAATTAATGCTGGAATCATCTTCAAGTTGCTAAAATACACTAATGACAGCAACAAGTTTGAGTCTACAACATTTAGTTAAGGTGTGAGAGCCTAAATTAACTTTTTATGGCTTTAAATGCATTTTCAGCACCTGATTGTACACTTCAGGTGAAACTGTCAAAATCTTCAAAATGAGCAAAAGCACAATGAAATTAATGCTGGAATCATCTTCAAGTTGCTAAAATACACTAATGACAGCAAAAAGTTTGAGTCTACAATATTTAGTTAAGGTGTGAGAGCCAAAATGAACTTTGTATTGCTTTAAAATTCATTTTCAGCCCGATTGTACACTTCAGGTGAAACTGTCAAAATCTTCAAAATGAGCAAAAGCACAATGAAATTAATGCTGGAATCATCTTCAAGTTGCTAAAATACACTAATGACAGCAAAAAGTTTGTGTCTACAACATTTAGTTAAGGTGTGAGAGCCAAAATGAACTTTTTATTGCTGTAAACGCGTTTTCAGCACCTGAATGTACACTTCAGGTGAAACTGTCAAAATCTTCAAAATGAGCAAAAGCACAATGAAATTAATGCTGGAATCATCTTCAAGTTGCTAAAATACACTAATGACAGCAAAAGGTTTGAGTCTACAACATTTAGTTAAGGTGTGAGAGCAAAAATTAACTTTGTATTGCTTTAAATGCATTTTCAGCCCGATAGTACACTTCAGGTGAAACTGTCAAAATCTTCAAAATGAGCAAAAGCACAATGAAATTAATGCTGGAATCATCTTCAGGTTGCTAAAATACACTAATGACAGCAAAAAGTTTTAGTCTACAACATTTAGTTAAGGTGTGAGAGCCAAAATGAACTTTGTATTGCTGTAAACACGTTTTCAGCACCTGATTGTACACTTCAGGTGAAAATGTGGAAAATCTTCAAAATGAGCAAAAGGACAATGAAATTAATGCTGGAATCATCTTCAAGTTGCTAAAATACACTAATGACAGCAAAAAGTTTGAGTCTACAACATTTAGTTAAGGTGTGAGAGCCAAAATTAACTTTTTTATTGCTTTAAAATTCATTTTCAGCCCGATTGTACACTTCAGGTGAAACTGTCAAAATCTTCAAAATGAGCAAAAGCACAATGAAATGAATGCTGGAATCATCTTCAAGTTGCTAAAATACACTAATGAAAGCAAAAAGTTTGAGTCTACAACATTTAGTTAAGGTGTGAGAGCCTAAATGAACTTTTCATTGCTTTAAACGCGTTTTCAGCCCTTGATTGTACAATTCAGGTGAAACTGTCAAAATCTTCAAAATGAGCAAAAGCACAATGAAATTAATGCTGGAATCATCTTCAAGTTGCTAAAATACACTAATGACAGCAACAAGTTTGAGTCTACAACATTTAGTTAAGGTGTGAGATTCTAAATTAACTTTGTATTGCTGTAAACGCGTTTTCAGCCCCTGATTGTACACTTCAGGTGAAACTGTCAAAATCATCAAAATGAGCAAAAGCACAATGAAATTAATGCTGGAATCATCTTCAAGTTGCTAAAATACACTAATGACAGTAAAAAGTTTGAGTCTACAACATTTAGTTAAGGTGTGAGAGCCAAAATTAACTTTGTATTGCTTTAAAATTCATTTTCAGCCCGATTGTACACTTCAGGTAAAACTGTCAAAATCTTCAAAATGAGCAAAAGCACAATGAAATAAATGCTGGAATCATCTTCAAGTTGCTAAAATACACTAATGACAGCAAAAAGTTTGTGTCTACAACATTTAGTTAAGGTGTGAGAGCCAAAATGAACTTTTTATTGCTGTAAACGCGTTTTCAGCACCTGATTGTACACTTCAGGTGAAACTGTCAAAATCTACAAAATTAGCAAAAGCACAATGAAATTAATGCTGGAATCATCTTCAAGTTGCTAAAATACACTAATGACAGCAAAAAGTTTGAGTCTACAACATTTAGTTAAGGTGTGAGAGCCAAAATTAACTTTGTATTGCTTTAAATGCAGTTTCAGCCCGATAGTACACTTCAGGTGAAACTGTCAAAATCTTCAAAATGAGCAAAAGCACAATGAAATTAATGCTGGAATCATCTTCAGGTTGCTAAAATACACTAATGACAGCAAAAAGTTTTAGTCTACAACATTTAGTTAAGGTGTGAGAGCCAAAATGAACTTTGTATTGCTGTAAACGCGTTTTCAGCACCTGATTGTACACTTCAGGTGAAACTGTCAAAATCTTCAAAATTAGCAAAAGCACAATGAAATTAATGCTGGAATCATCTTCAAGTTGCTAAAATACACTAATGACAGCAAAAAGTTTGAGTCTACAACATTTAGTTAAGGTGTGAGAGCCAAAATTAACTTTGTATTGCTTTAAATGCATTTTCAGCCCGATTGGACACTTCAGGTGAAAGTGTCAAAATCTTCAAAATGAGAAAAAGCACAATGAAATTAATGCTGGAATCATCTTCAATATGCTAAAATACAATAATGACAGCAAAAAGTTTGAGTCTACAACATTTAGTTAAGGTGTGAGAGCCAAAATGAACTTTGTATTGCTTTAAATGCATTATCAGGCCGATTGTACACTTCAGGTGAAACTGTCAAAATCTTCAAAATGAGCAAAAGCACAATGAAATGAATGCTGGAATCATCTTCAAGTTGCTAAAATACACTAATGACAGCAAAAAGTTTGAGTCTACAACATTTAGTAAAGGTGTGAGAGCCTAAATGAACTTTTCATTGCTTTAAACGCGTTTTCAGCCCTTGATTGTACAATTCAGGTGAAACTGTCAAAATCTTCAAAATGAGCAAAAGCACAATGAAATTAATGCTGGAATCATCTTCAAGTTGCTAAAATACACTAATGACAGCAACAAGTTTGAGTCTACAATATTTAGTTAAGGTGTGAGAGCCTAAATTAACTTTTTATGGCTTTAAATGCATTTTCAGCACCTGATTGTACACTTCAGGTGAAACTGTCAAAATCTTCAAAATGAGCAAAAGCACAATGACATTAATGCTGGAATCATCTTCAAGTTGCTAAAATACACTAATGAGAGCAAAAAGTTTGAGTCTACAATATTTAGTTAAGGTGTGAGAGCCAAAATGAACTTTGTATTGCTTTAAAATTCATTTTCAGCCCGATTGTACACTTCAGGTGAAACTGTCAAAATCTTCAAAATGAGCAAAAGCACAATGAAATTAATGTTGGAATCATCTTCAAGTTGCTAAAATACACTAATGACAGCAAAAAGTTTGAGTCTACAACATTTAGTTGAGGTGTGAGAGCCTAAATGAACTTTGTATTGCTTTAAATGCATTTTCAGCCCGATTGTACACTTCAGGTAAAACTGTCAAAATCTTCAAAATGAGCAAAAGCACAATGAAATTAATGCTGGAATCATCTTCAAGTTGCTAAAATACACTAATGACAGCAAAAAGTTTGTGTCTACAACATTTAGTTAAGGTGTGAGAGCCAAAAGGAACTTTTTATTGCTGTAAACGCGTTTTCAGCACCTGAATGTACACTTCAGGTGAAACTGTCAAAATCTTCAAAATGAGCAAAAGCACAATGAAATTAATGCTGGAATCATCTTCAAGTTGCTAAAATACACTAATGACAGCAAAAAGTTTGAGTCTACAACATTTAGTTAAGGTGTGAGAGCAAAAATTAACTTTGTATTGCTTTAAATGCATTTTCAGCCCGATAGTACACTTCAGGTGAAACTGTCAAAATCTTCAAAATGAGCAAAAGCACAATGAAATTAATGCTGGAATCATCTTCAAGTTGCTAAAACACACTAATGACAGCAACAAGTTTGAGTCTACAACATTTAGTTAAGGTGTGAGATTCTAAATTAACTTTGTATTGCTGTAAACGCGTTTTCAGCCCCTGATTGTACACTTCAGGTGAAACTGTCAAAATCTTCAAAATGAGCAAAAGCACAATGAAATTAATGCTGGAATCATCTTCAAGTTGCTAAAATACACTAATGACAGCAAAAAGTTTGTGTCTACAACATTTAGTTAAGGTGTGAGAGCCAAAAGGAACTTTTTATTGCTGTAAACGCGTTTTCAGCACCTGAATGTACACTTCAGGTGAAACTGTCAAAATCTTCAAAATGAGCAAAAGCACAATGAAATTAATGCTGGAATCATCTTCAAGTTGCTAAAATACACTAATGACAGCAAAAAGTTTGAGTCTACAACATTTAGTTAAGGTGTGAGAGCAAAAATTAACTTTGTATTGCTTTAAATGCATTTTCAGCCCGATAGTACACTTCAGGTGAAACTGTCAAAATCTTCAAAATGAGCAAAAGCACAATGAAATTAATGCTGGAATCATCTTCAAGTTGCTAAAATACACTAATGACAGCAAAAAGTTTGAGTCTACAACATTTAGTTGAGGTGTGAGAGCCTAAATGAACTTTGTATTGCTTTAAATGCATTTTCAGCCCGATTGTACACTTCAGGTAAAACTGTCAAAATCTTCAAAATGAGCAAAAGCACAATGAAATTAATGCTGGAATCATCTTCAAGTTGCTAAAATACACTAATGACAGCAACAAGTTTGAGTCTACAACATTTAGTTAAGGTGTGAGAGCCTAAATGAACTTTGTATTGCTTTAAATGCATTTTCAGCCCGATTGTACACTTCAGGTAAAACTGTCAAAATCTTCAAAATGAGCAAAAGCACAATGAAATTAATGCACGAATCATCTTCAAGTTGCTAAAATACACTAATGACAGCAAAAAGTTTGTGTCTACAACATTTAGTTAAGGTGTGAGAGCCAAAATGAACTTTTTATTGCTGTAAACGCGTTTTCAGCACCTGAATGTACACTTCAGGTGAAACTGTCAAAATCTTCAAAATGAGCAAAAGCACAATGAAATTAATGCTGGAATCATCTTCAAGTTGCTAAAATACACTAATGACAGCAAAAAGTTTGAGTCTACAACATTTAGTTAAGGTGTGAGAGCAAAAATTAACTTTGTATTGCTTTAAATGCATTTTCAGCCCGATAGTACACTTCAGGTGAAAATGTCAAAATCTTCAAAATGAGCAAAAGCACAATGAAATTAATGCTGGAATCATCTTCAGGTTGCTAAAATACACTAATGACAGCAAAAAGTTTTAGTCTACAACATTTAGTTAAGGAGTGAGAGCCAAAATGAACTTTGTATTGCTGTAAACGCGTTTTCAGCACCTGATTGTACACTTCAGGTGAAACTGTCAAAATCTACAAAATTAGCAAAAGCACAATGAAATTAATGCTGGAATCATCTTCAAGTTGCTAAAATACACTAATGACAGCAAAAAGTTTGAGTCTACAACATTTAGTTAAGGTGTGAGAGCCAAAATTAACTTTGTATTGCTTTAAATGCATTTTCAGCCCGATAGTACACTTCAGGTGAAACTGTCAAAATCTTCAAAATGAGCAAAAGCACAATGAAATTAATGCTGGAATCATCTTCAGGTTGCTAAAATACACTAATGACAGCAAAAAGTTTTAGTCTACAACATTTAGTTAAGGTGTGAGAGCCAAAATGAACTTTGTATTGCTGTAAACGCGTTTTCAGCACCTGATTGTACACTTCAGGTGAAACTGTCAAAATCTTCAAAATGAGCAAAAGCACAATGAAATTAATGCTGGAATCATCTTCAAGTTGCTAAAATACACTAATGACAGCAAAAAGTTTGAGTCTACAACATTTAGTTAAGGTGTGAGAGCCAAAATTAACTTTGTATTGCTTTAAATGCATTTTCAGCCCGATTGGACACTTCAGGTGAAAGTGTCAAAATCTTCAAAATGAGAAAAAGCACAATGAAATTAATGCTGGAATCATCTTCAATATGCTAAAATACAATAATGACAGCAAAAAGTTTGAGTCTACAACATTTAGTTAAGGTGTGAGAGCCAAAATGAACTTTGTATTGCTTTAAATGCATTATCAGGCCGATTGTACACTTCAGGTGAAACTGTCAAAATCTTCAAAATGAGCAAAAGCACAATGAAATGAATGCTGGAATCATCTTCAAGTTGCTAAAATACACTAATGACAGCAAAAAGTTTGAGTCTACAACATTTAGTTGAGGTGTGAGAGCCTAAATGAACTTTGTATTGCTTTAAATGCATTTTCAGCCCGATTGTACACTTCAGGTAAAACTGTCAAAATCTTCAAAATGAGCAAAAGCACAATGAAATTAATGCTGGAATCATCTTCAAGTTGCTAAAATACACTAATGACAGCAACAAGTTTGAGTCTACAACATTTAGTTAAGGTGTGAGAGCCTAAATGAACTTTGTATTGCTTTAAATGCATTTTCAGCCCGATTGTACACTTCAGGTAAAACTGTCAAAATCTTCAAAATGAGCAAAAGCACAATGAAATTAATGCTGGAATCATCTTCAAGTTGCTAAAATACACTAATGACAGCAAAAAGTTTGTGTCTACAACATTTAGTTAAGGTGTGAGAGCCAAAAGGAACTTTTTATTGCTGTAAACGCGTTTTCAGCACCTGAATGTACACTTCAGGTGAAACTGTCAAAATCTTCAAAATGAGCAAAAGCACAATGAAATTAATGCTGGAATCATCTTCAAGTTGCTAAAATACACTAATGACAGCAAAAAGTTTGGGTCTACAACATTTAGTTAAGGTAAGAGATTCTAAATTAACTTTGTATTGCTGTAAACGCGTTTTCAGCCCCTGATTGTACACTTCAGGTGAAACTGTCAAAATCTTCAAAATGAGCAAAAGCACAATGAAATTAATGCTGGAATCATCTTCAAGTTGCTAAAATACACTAATGACAGCAAAAAGTTTGTGTCTACAACATTTAGTTAAGGTGTGAGAGCCAAAAGGAACTTTTTATTGCTGTAAACGCGTTTTCAGCACCTGAATGTACACTTCAGGTGAAACTGTCAAAATCTTCAAAATGAGCAAAAGCACAATGAAATTAATGCTGGAATCATCTTCAAGTTGCTAAAATACACTAATGACAGCAAAAAGTTTGAGTCTACAACATTTAGTTAAGGTGTGAGAGCAAAAATTAACTTTGTATTGCTTTAAATGCATTTTCAGCCCGATAGTACACTTCAGGTGAAACTGTCAAAATCTTCAAAATGAGCAAAAGCACAATGAAATTAATGCTGGAATCATCTTCAAGTTGCTAAAATACACTAATGACAGCAACAAGTTTGAGTCTACAACATTTAGTTAAGTTGTGAGATTCTAAATTAACTTTGTATTGCTGTAAACGCGTTTTCAGCCCCTGATTGTACACTTCAGGTGAAACTGTCAAAATCTTCAAAATGAGCAAAAGCACAATGAAATAAATGCTGGAATCATCTTCAAGTTGCTAAAATACACTAATGACAGCAAAAAGTTTGTGTCTACAACATTTAGTTAAGGTGTGAGAGCCAAAATGAACTTTTTATTGCTGTAAACGCGTTTTCAGCACCTGAATGTACACTTCAGGTGAAACTGTCAAAATCTTCAAAATGAGCAAAAGCACAATGAAATTAATGCTGGAATCATCTTCAAGTTGCTAAAATACACTAATGACAGCAAAAAGTTTGAGTCTACAACATTTAGTTAAGGTGTGAGAGCAAAAATTAACTTTGTATTGCTTTAAATGCATTTTCAGCCCGATAGTACACTTCAGGTGAAACTGTCAAAATCTTCAAAATGAGCAAAAGCACAATGAAATTAATGCTGGAATCATCTTCAGGTTGCTAAAATACACTAATGACAGCAAAAAGTTTTAGTCTACAACATTTAGTTAAGGAGTGAGAGCCAAAATGAACTTTGTATTGCTGTAAACGCGTTTTCAGCACCTGATTGTACACTTCAGGTGAAACTGTCAAAATCTACAAAATTAGCAAAAGCACAATGAAATTAATGCTGGAATCATCTTCAAGTTGCTAAAATACACTAATGACAGCAAAAAGTTTGAGTCTACAACATTTAGTTAAGGTGTGAGAGCCAAAATTAACTTTGTATTGCTTTAAATGCATTTTCAGCCCGATAGTACACTTCAGGTGAAACTGTCAAAATCTTCAAAATGAGCAAAAGCACAATGAAATTAATGCTGGAATCATCTTCAAGTTGCTAAAATACACTAATGACAGCAAAAAGTTTGAGTCTACAACATTTAGTTAAGGTGTGAGAGCCTAAATGAACTTTCCATTGCTTTAAACGCGTTTTCAGCCCTTGATTGTACAATTCAGGTGAAACTGTCAAAATCTTCAAAATGAGCAAAAGCACAATGAAATTAATGCTGGAATCATCTTCAAGTTGCTAAAATACACTAATGACAGCAACAAGTTTGAGTCTACAACATTTAGTTAAGGTGTGAGAGCCTAAATTAACTTTTTATGGCTTTAAATGCATTTTCAGCACCTGATTGTACACTTCAGGTGAAACTGTCAAAATCTTCAAAATGAGCAAAAGCACAATGAAATTAATGCTGGAATCATCTTCAAGTTGCTAAAATACACTAATGACAGCAAAAAGTTTGAGTCTACAATATTTAGTTAAGGTGTGAGAGCCAAAATGAACTTTGTATTGCTTTAAAATGCATTTTCAGCCCGATTGTACACTTCAGGTAAAACTGTCAAAATCTTCAAAATGAGCAAAAGCACAATGAAATTAATGCTGGAATCATCTTCAAGTTGCTAAAATAAACTAATGACAGCAACAAGTTTGAGTCTACAACATTTAGTTAAGGTGTGAGAGCCTAAATGAACTTTGTATTGCTTTAAATGCATTTTCAGCCCGATTGTACACTTCAGGTAAAACTGTCAAAATCTTCAAAATGAGCAAAAGCACAATGAAATTAATGCTGGAATCATCTTCAAGTTGCTAAAATACACTAATGACAGCAAAAAGTTTGTGTCTACAACATTTAGTTAAGGTGTGAGAGCCAAAAGGAACTTTTTATTGCTGTAAACGCGTTTTCAGCACCTGAATGTACACTTCAGGTGAAACTGTCAAAATCTTCAAAATGAGCAAAAGCACAATGAAATTAATGCTGGAATCATCTTCAAGTTGCTAAAATACACTAATGACAGCAAAAAGTTTGGGTCTACAACATTTAGTTAAGGTAAGAGATTCTAAATTAACTTTGTATTGCTGTAAACGCGTTTTCAGCCCCTGATTGTACACTTCAGGTGAAACTGTCAAAATCTTCAAAATGAGCAAAAGCACAATGAAATTAATGCTGGAATCATCTTCAAGTTGCTAAAATACACTAATGACAGCAAAAAGTTTGTGTCTACAACATTTAGTTAAGGTGTGAGAGCCAAAAGGAACTTTTTATTGCTGTAAACGCGTTTTCAGCACCTGAATGTACACTTCAGGTGAAACTGTCAAAATCTTCAAAATGAGCAAAAGCACAATGAAATTAATGCTGGAATCATCTTCAAGTTGCTAAAATACACTAATGACAGCAAAAAGTTTGAGTCTACAACATTTAGTTAAGGTGTGAGAGCAAAAATTAACTTTGTATTGCTTTAAATGCATTTTCAGCCCGATAGTACACTTCAGGTGAAACTGTCAAAATCTTCAAAATGAGCAAAAGCACAATGAAATTAATGCTGGAATCATCTTCAGGTTGCTAAAATACACTAATGACAGCAAAAAGTTTTAGTCTACAACATTTAGTTAAGGTGTGAGAGCCAAAATGAACTTTGTATTGCTGTAAACGCGTTTTCAGCACCTGATTGTACACTTCAGGTGAAACTGTCAAAATCTTCAAAATTAGCAAAAGCACAATGAAATTAATGCTGGAATCATCTTCAAGTTGCTAAAATACACTAATGACAGCAAAAAGTTTGAGTCTACAACATTTAGTTAAGGTGTGAGAGCCAAAATTAACTTTGTATTGCTTTAAATGCATTTTCAGCCCGATTGGACACTTCAGGTGAAAGTGTCAAAATCTTCAAAATGAGAAAAAGCACAATGAAATTAATGCTGGAATCATCTTCAATATGCTAAAATACAATAATGACAGCAAAAAGTTTGAGTCTACAACATTTAGTTAAGGTGTGAGAGCCAAAATGAACTTTGTATTGCTTTAAATGCATTATCAGGCCGATTGTACACTTCAGGTGAAACTGTCAAAATCTTCAAAATGAGCAAAAGCACAATGAAATGAATGCTGGAATCATCTTCAAGTTGCTAAAATACACTAATGACAGCAAAAAGTTTGAGTCTACAACATTTAGTTGAGGTGTGAGAGCCTAAATGAACTTTGTATTGCTTTAAATGCATTTTCAGCCCGATTGTACACTTCAGGTAAAACTGTCAAAATCTTCAAAATGAGCAAAAGCACAATGAAATTAATGCTGGAATCATCTTCAAGTTGCTAAAATACACTAATGACAGCAACAAGTTTGAGTCTACAACATTTAGTTAAGGTGTGAGAGCCTAAATGAACTTTGTATTGCTTTAAATGCATTTTCAGCCCGATTGTACACTTCAGGTAAAACTGTCAAAATCTTCAAAATGAGCAAAAGCACAATGAAATTAATGCTGGAATCATCTTCAAGTTGCTAAAATACACTAATGACAGCAAAAAGTTTGTGTCTACAACATTTAGTTAAGGTGTGAGAGCCAAAAGGAACTTTTTATTGCTGTAAACGCGTTTTCAGTACCTGAATGTACACTTCAGGTGAAACTGTCAAAATCTTCAAAATGAGCAAAAGCACAATGAAATTAATGCTGGAATCATCTTCAAGTTGCTAAAATACACTAATGACAGCAAAAAGTTTGAGTCTACAACATTTAGTTAAGGTAAGAGATTCTAAATTAACTTTGTATTGCTGTAAACGCGTTTTCAGCCCCTGATTGTACACTTCAGGTGAAACTGTCAAAATCTTCAAAATGAGCAAAAGCACAATGAAATTAATGCTGGAATCATCTTCAAGTTGCTAAAATACACTAATGACAGCAAAAAGTTTGTGTCTACAACATTTAGTTAAGGTGTGAGAGCCAAAAGGAACTTTTTATTGCTGTAAACGCGTTTTCAGCACCTGAATGTACACTTCAGGTGAAACTGTCAAAATCTTCAAAATGAGCAAAAGCACAATGAAATTAATGCTGGAATCATCTTCAAGTTGCTAAAATACACTAATGACAGCAAAAAGTTTGAGTCTACAACATTTAGTTAAGGTGTGAGAGCAAAAATTAACTTTGTATTGCTTTAAATGCATTTTCAGCCCGATAGTACACTTCAGGTGAAACTGTCAAAATCTTCAAAATGAGCAAAAGCACAATGAAATTAATGCTGGAATCATCTTCAAGTTGCTAAAATACACTAATGACAGCAACAAGTTTGAGTCTACAACATTTAGTTAAGTTGTGAGATTCTAAATGAACTTTGTATTGCTGTAAACGCGTTTTCAGCCCCTGATTGTACACTTCAGGTGAAACTGTCAAAATCTTCAAAATGAGCAAAAGCACAATGAAATTAATGCTGGAATCATCTTCAAGTTGCTAAAATACACTAATGACAGCAACAAGTTTGAGTCTACAACATTTAGTTAAGGTGTGAGAGCCTAAATGAACTTTGTATTGCTTTAAATGCATTTTCAGCCCGATTGTACACTTCAGGTAAAACTGTCAAAATCTTCAAAATGAGCAAAAGCACAATGAAATAAATGCTGGAATCATCTTCAAGTTGCTAAAATACACTAATGACAGCAAAAAGTTTGTGTCTACAACATTTAGTTAAGGTGTGAGAGCCAAAATGAACTTTTTATTGCTGTAAACGCGTTTTCAGCACCTGAATGTACACTTCAGGTGAAACTGTCAAAATCTTCAAAATGAGCAAAAGCACAATGAAATTAATGCTGGAATCATCTTCAAGTTGCTAAAATACACTAATGACAGCAAAAAGTTTGAGTCTACAACATTTAGTTAAGGTGTGAGAGCAAAAATTAACTTTGTATTGCTTTAAATGCATTTTCAGCCCGATAGTACACTTCAGGTGAAACTGTCAAAATCTTCAAAATGAGCAAAAGCACAATGAAATTAATGCTGGAATCATCTTCAGGTTGCTAAAATACACTAATGACAGCAAAAAGTTTTAGTCTACAACATTTAGTTAAGGAGTGAGAGCCAAAATGAACTTTGTATTGCTGTAAACGCGTTTTCAGCACCTGATTGTACACTTCAGGTGAAACTGTCAAAATCTACAAAATTAGCAAAAGCACAATGAAATTAATGCTGGAATCATCTTCAAGTTGCTAAAATACACTAATGACAGCAAAAAGTTTGAGTCTACAACATTTAGTTAAGGTGTGAGAGCCAAAATTAACTTTGTATTGCTTTAAATGCATTTTCAGCCCGATAGTACACTTCAGGTGAAACTGTCAAAATCTTCAAAATGAGCAAAAGCACAATGAAATTAATGCTGGAATCATCTTCAGGTTGCTAAAATACACTAATGACAGCAAAAAGTTTTAGTGTACAACATTTAGTTAAGGTGTGAGAGCCAAAATGAACTTTGTATTGCTGTAAACGCGTTTTCAGCACCTGATTGTACACTTCAGGTGAAACTGTCAAAATCTTCAAAATTAGCAAAAGCACAATGAAATTAATGCTGGAATCATCTTCAAGTTGCTAAAATACACTAATGACAGCAAAAAGTTTGAGTCTACAACATTTAGTTAAGGTGTGAGAGCCAAAATTAACTTTGTATTGCTTTAAATGCATTTTCAGCCCGATTGGACACTTCAGGTGAAAGTGTCAAAATCTTCAAAATGAGAAAAAGCACAATGAAATTAATGCTGGAATCATCTTCAATATGCTAAAATACAATAATGACAGCAAAAAGTTTGAGTCTACAACATTTAGTTAAGGTGTGAGAGCCAAAATGAACTTCGTATTGCTTTAAATGCATTATCAGGCCGATTGTACACTTCAGGTGAAACTGTCAAAATCTTCAAAATGAGCAAAAGCACAATGAAATGAATGCTGGAATCATCTTCAAGTTGCTAAAATACACTAATGACAGCAAAAAGTTTGAGTCTACAACATTTAGTAAAGGTGTGAGAGCCTAAATGAACTTTTCATTGCTTTAAACGCGTTTTCAGCCCTTGATTGTACAATTCAGGTAAAACTGTCAAAATCTTCAAAATGAGCAAAAGCACAATGAAATTAATGCTGGAATCATCTTCAAGTTGCTAAAATACACTAATGACAGCAACAAGTTTGAGTCTACAACATTTAGTTAAGGTGTGAGAGCCTAAATTAACTTTTTATGGCTTTAAATGCATTTTCAGCACCTGATTGTACACTTCAGGTGAAACTGTCAAAATCTTCAAAATGAGCAAAAGCACAATGAAATTAATGCTGGAATCATCTTCAAGTTGCTAAAATACACTAATGACAGCAAAAAGTTTGAGTCTACAATATTTAGTTAAGGTGTGAGAGCCAAAATGAACTTTGTATTGCTTTAAAATTCATTTTCAGCCCGATTGTACACTTCAGGTGAAACTGTCAAAATCTTCAAAATGAGCAAAAGCACAATGAAATTAATGCTGGAATCATCTTCAAGTTGCTAAAATACACTAATGACAGCAAAAAGTTTGTGTCTACAACATTTAGTTAAGGTGTGAGAGCCAAAATGAACTTTTTATTGCTGTAAACGCGTTTTCAGCACCTGAATGTACACTTCAGGTGAAACTGTCAAAATCTTCAAAATGAGCAAAAGCACAATGAAATTAATGCTGGAATCATCTTCAAGTTGCTAAAATACACTAATGACAGCAAAAGGTTTGAGTCTACAACATTTAGTTAAGGTGTGAGAGCAAAAATTAACTTTGTATTGCTTTAAATGCATTTTCAGCCCGATAGTACACTTCAGGTGAAACTGTCAAAATCTTCAAAATGAGCAAAAGCACAATGAAATTAATGCTGGAATCATCTTCAGGTTGCTAAAATACACTAATGACAGCAAAAAGTTTTAGTCTACAACATTTAGTTAAGGTGTGAGAGCCAAAATGAACTTTGTATTGCTGTAAACACGTTTTCAGCACCTGATTGTACACTTCAGGTGAAAATGTGGAAAATCTTCAAAATGAGCAAAAGGACAATGAAATTAATGCTGGAATCATCTTCAAGTTGCTAAAATACACTAATGACAGCAAAAAGTTTGAGTCTACAACATTTAGTTAAGGTGTGAGAGCCAAAATTAACTTTTTTATTGCTTTAAAATTCATTTTCAGCCCGATTGTACACTTCAGGTGAAACTGTCAAAATCTTCAAAATGAGCAAAAGCACAATGAAATGAATGCTGGAATCATCTTCAAGTTGCTAAAATACACTAATGAAAGCAAAAAGTTTGAGTCTACAACATTTAGTTAAGGTGTGAGAGCCTAAATGAACTTTTCATTGCTTTAAACGCGTTTTCAGCCCTTGATTGTACAATTCAGGTGAAACTGTCAAAATCTTCAAAATGAGCAAAAGCACAATGAAATTAATGCTGGAATCATCTTCAAGTTGCTAAAATACACTAATGACAGCAACAAGTTTGAGTCTACAACATTTAGTTAAGGTGTGAGATTCTAAATTAACTTTGTATTGCTGTAAACGCGTTTTCAGCCCCTGATTGTACACTTCAGGTGAAACTGTCAAAATCATCAAAATGAGCAAAAGCACAATGAAATTAATGCTGGAATCATCTTCAAGTTGCTAAAATACACTAATGACAGTAAAAAGTTTGAGTCTACAACATTTAGTTAAGGTGTGAGAGCCAAAATTAACTTTGTATTGCTTTAAAATTCATTTTCAGCCCGATTGTACACTTCAGGTAAAACTGTCAAAATCTTCAAAATGAGCAAAAGCACAATGAAATAAATGCTGGAATCATCTTCAAGTTGCTAAAATACACTAATGACAGCAAAAAGTTTGTGTCTACAACATTTAGTTAAGGTGTGAGAGCCAAAATGAACTTTTTATTGCTGTAAACGCGTTTTCAGCACCTGATTGTACACTTCAGGTGAAACTGTCAAAATCTACAAAATTAGCAAAAGCACAATGAAATTAATGCTGGAATCATCTTCAAGTTGCTAAAATACACTAATGACAGCAAAAAGTTTGAGTCTACAACATTTAGTTAAGGTGTGAGAGCCAAAATTAACTTTGTATTGCTTTAAATGCAGTTTCAGCCCGATAGTACACTTCAGGTGAAACTGTCAAAATCTTCAAAATGAGCAAAAGCACAATGAAATTAATGCTGGAATCATCTTCAGGTTGCTAAAATACACTAATGACAGCAAAAAGTTTTAGTCTACAACATTTAGTTAAGGTGTGAGAGCCAAAATGAACTTTGTATTGCTGTAAACGCGTTTTCAGCACCTGATTGTACACTTCAGGTGAAACTGTCAAAATCTTCAAAATTAGCAAAAGCACAATGAAATTAATGCTGGAATCATCTTCAAGTTGCTAAAATACACTAATGACAGCAAAAAGTTTGAGTCTACAACATTTAGTTAAGGTGTGAGAGCCAAAATTAACTTTGTATTGCTTTAAATGCATTTTCAGCCCGATTGGACACTTCAGGTGAAAGTGTCAAAATCTTCAAAATGAGAAAAAGCACAATGAAATTAATGCTGGAATCATCTTCAATATGCTAAAATACAATAATGACAGCAAAAAGTTTGAGTCTACAACATTTAGTTAAGGTGTGAGAGCCAAAATGAACTTTGTATTGCTTTAAATGCATTATCAGGCCGATTGTACACTTCAGGTGAAACTGTCAAAATCTTCAAAATGAGCAAAAGCACAATGAAATGAATGCTGGAATCATCTTCAAGTTGCTAAAATACACTAATGACAGCAAAAAGTTTGAGTCTACAACATTTAGTAAAGGTGTGAGAGCCTAAATGAACTTTTCATTGCTTTAAACGCGTTTTCAGCCCTTGATTGTACAATTCAGGTGAAACTGTCAAAATCTTCAAAATGAGCAAAAGCACAATGAAATTAATGCTGGAATCATCTTCAAGTTGCTAAAATACACTAATGACAGCAACAAGTTTGAGTCTACAATATTTAGTTAAGGTGTGAGAGCCTAAATTAACTTTTTATGGCTTTAAATGCATTTTCAGCACCTGATTGTACACTTCAGGTGAAACTGTCAAAATCTTCAAAATGAGCAAAAGCACAATGACATTAATGCTGGAATCATCTTCAAGTTGCTAAAATACACTAATGAGAGCAAAAAGTTTGAGTCTACAATATTTAGTTAAGGTGTGAGAGCCAAAATGAACTTTGTATTGCTTTAAAATTCATTTTCAGCCCGATTGTACACTTCAGGTGAAACTGTCAAAATCTTCAAAATGAGCAAAAGCACAATGAAATTAATGTTGGAATCATCTTCAAGTTGCTAAAATACACTAATGACAGCAAAAAGTTTGAGTCTACAACATTTAGTTGAGGTGTGAGAGCCTAAATGAACTTTGTATTGCTTTAAATGCATTTTCAGCCCGATTGTACACTTCAGGTAAAACTGTCAAAATCTTCAAAATGAGCAAAAGCACAATGAAATTAATGCTGGAATCATCTTCAAGTTGCTAAAATACACTAATGACAGCAAAAAGTTTGTGTCTACAACATTTAGTTAAGGTGTGAGAGCCAAAAGGAACTTTTTATTGCTGTAAACGCGTTTTCAGCACCTGAATGTACACTTCAGGTGAAACTGTCAAAATCTTCAAAATGAGCAAAAGCACAATGAAATTAATGCTGGAATCATCTTCAAGTTGCTAAAATACACTAATGACAGCAAAAAGTTTGAGTCTACAACATTTAGTTAAGGTGTGAGAGCAAAAATTAACTTTGTATTGCTTTAAATGCATTTTCAGCCCGATAGTACACTTCAGGTGAAACTGTCAAAATCTTCAAAATGAGCAAAAGCACAATGAAATTAATGCTGGAATCATCTTCAAGTTGCTAAAACACACTAATGACAGCAACAAGTTTGAGTCTACAACATTTAGTTAAGGTGTGAGATTCTAAATTAACTTTGTATTGCTGTAAACGCGTTTTCAGCCCCTGATTGTACACTTCAGGTGAAACTGTCAAAATCTTCAAAATGAGCAAAAGCACAATGAAATTAATGCTGGAATCATCTTCAAGTTGCTAAAATACACTAATGACAGCAAAAAGTTTGTGTCTACAACATTTAGTTAAGGTGTGAGAGCCAAAAGGAACTTTTTATTGCTGTAAACGCGTTTTCAGCACCTGAATGTACACTTCAGGTGAAACTGTCAAAATCTTCAAAATGAGCAAAAGCACAATGAAATTAATGCTGGAATCATCTTCAAGTTGCTAAAATACACTAATGACAGCAAAAAGTTTGAGTCTACAACATTTAGTTAAGGTGTGAGAGCAAAAATTAACTTTGTATTGCTTTAAATGCATTTTCAGCCCGATAGTACACTTCAGGTGAAACTGTCAAAATCTTCAAAATGAGCAAAAGCACAATGAAATTAATGCTGGAATCATCTTCAAGTTGCTAAAATACACTAATGACAGCAAAAAGTTTGAGTCTACAACATTTAGTTGAGGTGTGAGAGCCTAAATGAACTTTGTATTGCTTTAAATGCATTTTCAGCCCGATTGTACACTTCAGGTAAAACTGTCAAAATCTTCAAAATGAGCAAAAGCACAATGAAATTAATGCTGGAATCATCTTCAAGTTGCTAAAATACACTAATGACAGCAACAAGTTTGAGTCTACAACATTTAGTTAAGGTGTGAGAGCCTAAATGAACTTTGTATTGCTTTAAATGCATTTTCAGCCCGATTGTACACTTCAGGTAAAACTGTCAAAATCTTCAAAATGAGCAAAAGCACAATGAAATTAATGCACGAATCATCTTCAAGTTGCTAAAATACACTAATGACAGCAAAAAGTTTGTGTCTACAACATTTAGTTAAGGTGTGAGAGCCAAAATGAACTTTTTATTGCTGTAAACGCGTTTTCAGCACCTGAATGTACACTTCAGGTGAAACTGTCAAAATCTTCAAAATGAGCAAAAGCACAATGAAATTAATGCTGGAATCATCTTCAAGTTGCTAAAATACACTAATGACAGCAAAAAGTTTGAGTCTACAACATTTAGTTAAGGTGTGAGAGCAAAAATTAACTTTGTATTGCTTTAAATGCATTTTCAGCCCGATAGTACACTTCAGGTGAAAATGTCAAAATCTTCAAAATGAGCAAAAGCACAATGAAATTAATGCTGGAATCATCTTCAGGTTGCTAAAATACACTAATGACAGCAAAAAGTTTTAGTCTACAACATTTAGTTAAGGAGTGAGAGCCAAAATGAACTTTGTATTGCTGTAAACGCGTTTTCAGCACCTGATTGTACACTTCAGGTGAAACTGTCAAAATCTACAAAATTAGCAAAAGCACAATGAAATTAATGCTGGAATCATCTTCAAGTTGCTAAAATACACTAATGACAGCAAAAAGTTTGAGTCTACAACATTTAGTTAAGGTGTGAGAGCCAAAATTAACTTTGTATTGCTTTAAATGCATTTTCAGCCCGATAGTACACTTCAGGTGAAACTGTCAAAATCTTCAAAATGAGCAAAAGCACAATGAAATTAATGCTGGAATCATCTTCAGGTTGCTAAAATACACTAATGAGAGCAAAAAGTTTTAGTCTACAACATTTAGTTAAGGTGTGAGAGCCAAAATGAACTTTGTATTGCTGTAAACGCGTTTTCAGCACCTGATTGTACACTTCAGGTGAAACTGTCAAAATCTTCAAAATGAGCAAAAGCACAATGAAATTAATGCTGGAATCATCTTCAAGTTGCTAAAATACACTAATGACAGCAAAAAGTTTGAGTCTACAACATTTAGTTAAGGTGTGAGAGCCAAAATTAACTTTGTATTGCTTTAAATGCATTTTCAGCCCGATTGGACACTTCAGGTGAAAGTGTCAAAATCTTCAAAATGAGAAAAAGCACAATGAAATTAATGCTGGAATCATCTTCAATATGCTAAAATACAATAATGACAGCAAAAAGTTTGAGTCTACAACATTTAGTTAAGGTGTGAGAGCCAAAATGAACTTTGTATTGCTTTAAATGCATTATCAGGCCGATTGTACACTTCAGGTGAAACTGTCAAAATCTTCAAAATGAGCAAAAGCACAATGAAATGAATGCTGGAATCATCTTCAAGTTGCTAAAATACACTAATGACAGCAAAAAGTTTGAGTCTACAACATTTAGTTGAGGTGTGAGAGCCTAAATGAACTTTGTATTGCTTTAAATGCATTTTCAGCCCGATTGTACACTTCAGGTAAAACTGTCAAAATCTTCAAAAT
Organism: Leptonotus elevatus; assembly: GCF_054856555.1. Taxonomy (NCBI): domain Eukaryota; kingdom Metazoa; phylum Chordata; class Actinopteri; order Syngnathiformes; family Syngnathidae; genus Leptonotus; species Leptonotus elevatus. Next base: position 1,589,745 of record NC_141240.1, on the reverse strand, counting down.
GAGCAAAAGCACAATGAAATTAATGCTGGAATCATCTTCAAGTTGCTAAAATACACTAATGACAGCAACAAGTTTGAGTCTACAACATTTAGTTAAGGTGTGAGAGCCTAAATGAACTTTGTATTGCTTTAAATGCATTTTCAGCCCGATTGTACACTTCAGGTAAAACTGTCAAAATCTTCAAAATGAGCAAAAGCACAATGAAATTAATGCTGGAATCATCTTCAAGTTGCTAAAATACACTAATGACAGCAAAAAGTTTGTGTCTACAACATTTAGTTAAGGTGTGAGAGCCAAAAGGAACTTTTTATTGCTGTAAACGCGTTTTCAGCACCTGAATGTACACTTCAGGTGAAACTGTCAAAATCTTCAAAATGAGCAAAAGCACAATGAAATTAATGCTGGAATCATCTTCAAGTTGCTAAAATACACTAATGACAGCAAAAAGTTTGGGTCTACAACATTTAGTTAAGGTAAGAGATTCTAAATTAACTTTGTATTGCTGTAAACGCGTTTTCAGCCCCTGATTGTACACTTCAGGTGAAACTGTCAAAATCTTCAAAATGAGCAAAAGCACAATGAAATTAATGCTGGAATCATCTTCAAGTTGCTAAAATACACTAATGACAGCAAAAAGTTTGTGTCTACAACATTTAGTTAAGGTGTGAGAGCCAAAAGGAACTTTTTATTGCTGTAAACGCGTTTTCAGCACCTGAATGTACACTTCAGGTGAAACTGTCAAAATCTTCAAAATGAGCAAAAGCACAATGAAATTAATGCTGGAATCATCTTCAAGTTGCTAAAATACACTAATGACAGCAAAAAGTTTGAGTCTACAACATTTAGTTAAGGTGTGAGAGCAAAAATTAACTTTGTATTGCTTTAAATGCATTTTCAGCCCGATAGTACACTTCAGGTGAAACTGTCAAAATCTTCAAAATGAGCAAAAGCACAATGAAATTAATGCTGGAATCATCTTCAAGTTGCTAAAATACACTAATGACAGCAACAAGTTTGAGTCTACAACATTTAGTTAAGTTGTGAGATTCTAAATTAACTTTGTATTGCTGTAAACGCGTTTTCAGCCCCTGATTGTACACTTCAGGTGAAACTGTCAAAATCTTCAAAATGAGCAAAAGCACAATGAAATAAATGCTGGAATCATCTTCAAGTTGCTAAAATACACTAATGACAGCAAAAAGTTTGTGTCTACAACATTTAGTTAAGGTGTGAGAGCCAAAATGAACTTTTTATTGCTGTAAACGCGTTTTCAGCACCTGAATGTACACTTCAGGTGAAACTGTCAAAATCTTCAAAATGAGCAAAAGCACAATGAAATTAATGCTGGAATCATCTTCAAGTTGCTAAAATACACTAATGACAGCAAAAAGTTTGAGTCTACAACATTTAGTTAAGGTGTGAGAGCAAAAATTAACTTTGTATTGCTTTAAATGCATTTTCAGCCCGATAGTACACTTCAGGTGAAACTGTCAAAATCTTCAAAATGAGCAAAAGCACAATGAAATTAATGCTGGAATCATCTTCAGGTTGCTAAAATACACTAATGACAGCAAAAAGTTTTAGTCTACAACATTTAGTTAAGGAGTGAGAGCCAAAATGAACTTTGTATTGCTGTAAACGCGTTTTCAGCACCTGATTGTACACTTCAGGTGAAACTGTCAAAATCTACAAAATTAGCAAAAGCACAATGAAATTAATGCTGGAATCATCTTCAAGTTGCTAAAATACACTAATGACAGCAAAAAGTTTGAGTCTACAACATTTAGTTAAGGTGTGAGAGCCAAAATTAACTTTGTATTGCTTTAAATGCATTTTCAGCCCGATAGTACACTTCAGGTGAAACTGTCAAAATCTTCAAAATGAGCAAAAGCACAATGAAATTAATGCTGGAATCATCTTCAAGTTGCTAAAATACACTAATGACAGCAAAAAGTTTGAGTCTACAACATTTAGTTAAGGTGTGAGAGCCTAAATGAACTTTCCATTGCTTTAAACGCGTTTTCAGCCCTTGATTGTACAATTCAGGTGAAACTGTCAAAATCTTCAAAATGAGCAAAAGCACAATGAAATTAATGCTGGAATCATCTTCAAGTTGCTAAAATACACTAATGACAGCAACAAGTTTGAGTCTACAACATTTAGTTAAGGTGTGAGAGCCTAAATTAACTTTTTATGGCTTTAAATGCATTTTCAGCACCTGATTGTACACTTCAGGTGAAACTGTCAAAATCTTCAAAATGAGCAAAAGCACAATGAAATTAATGCTGGAATCATCTTCAAGTTGCTAAAATACACTAATGACAGCAAAAAGTTTGAGTCTACAATATTTAGTTAAGGTGTGAGAGCCAAAATGAACTTTGTATTGCTTTAAAATGCATTTTCAGCCCGATTGTACACTTCAGGTAAAACTGTCAAAATCTTCAAAATGAGCAAAAGCACAATGAAATTAATGCTGGAATCATCTTCAAGTTGCTAAAATAAACTAATGACAGCAACAAGTTTGAGTCTACAACATTTAGTTAAGGTGTGAGAGCCTAAATGAACTTTGTATTGCTTTAAATGCATTTTCAGCCCGATTGTACACTTCAGGTAAAACTGTCAAAATCTTCAAAATGAGCAAAAGCACAATGAAATTAATGCTGGAATCATCTTCAAGTTGCTAAAATACACTAATGACAGCAAAAAGTTTGTGTCTACAACATTTAGTTAAGGTGTGAGAGCCAAAAGGAACTTTTTATTGCTGTAAACGCGTTTTCAGCACCTGAATGTACACTTCAGGTGAAACTGTCAAAATCTTCAAAATGAGCAAAAGCACAATGAAATTAATGCTGGAATCATCTTCAAGTTGCTAAAATACACTAATGACAGCAAAAAGTTTGGGTCCACAACATTTAGTTAAGGTAAGAGATTCTAAATTAACTTTGTATTGCTGTAAACGCGTTTTCAGCCCCTGATTGTACACTTCAGGTGAAACTGTCAAAATCTTCAAAATGAGCAAAAGCACAATGAAATTAATGCTGGAATCATCTTCAAGTTGCTAAAATACACTAATGACAGCAAAAAGTTTGTGTCTACAACATTTAGTTAAGGTGTGAGAGCCAAAAGGAACTTTTTATTGCTGTAAACGCGTTTTCAGCACCTGAATGTACACTTCAGGTGAAACTGTCAAAATCTTCAAAATGAGCAAAAGCACAATGAAATTAATGCTGGAATCATCTTCAAGTTGCTAAAATACACTAATGACAGCAAAAAGTTTGAGTCTACAACATTTAGTTAAGGTGTGAGAGCAAAAATTAACTTTGTATTGCTTTAAATGCATTTTCAGCCCGATAGTACACTTCAGGTGAAACTGTCAAAATCTTCAAAATGAGCAAAAGCACAATGAAATTAATGCTGGAATCATCTTCAAGTTGCTAAAATACACTAATGACAGCAACAAGTTTGAGTCTACAACATTTAGTTAAGTTGTGAGATTCTAAATTAACTTTGTATTGCTGTAAACGCGTTTTCAGCCCCTGATTGTACACTTCAGGTGAAACTGTCAAAATCTTCAAAATGAGCAAAAGCACAATGAAATTAATGCTGGAATCATCTTCAAGTTGCTAAAATACACTAATGACAGCAACAAGTTTGAGTCTACAACATTTAGTTAAGGTGTGAGAGCCTAAATGAACTTTGTATTGCTTTAAATGCATTTTCAGCCCGATTGTACACTTCAGGTAAAACTGTCAAAATCTTCAAAATGAGCAAAAGCACAGTGAAATAAATGCTGGAATCATCTTCAAGTTGCTAAAATACACTAATGACAGCAAAAAGTTTGTGTCTACAACATTTAGTTAAGGTGTGAGAGCCAAAATGAACTTTTTATTGCTGTAAACGCGTTTTCAGCACCTGAATGTACACTTCAGGTGAAACTGTCAAAATCTTCAAAATGAGCAAAAGCACAATGAAATTAATGCTGGAATCATCTTCAAGTTGCTAAAATACACTAATGACAGCAAAAAGTTTGAGTCTACAACATTTAGTTAAGGTGTGAGAGCAAAAATTAACTTTGTATTGCTTTAAATGCATTTTCAGCCCGATAGTACACTTCAGGTGAAACTGTCAAAATCTTCAAAATGAGCAAAAGCACAATGAAATTAATGCTGGAATCATCTTCAGGTTGCTAAAATACACTAATGACAGCAAAAAGTTTTAGTCTACAACATTTAGTTAAGGAGTGAGAGCCAAAATGAACTTTGTATTGCTGTAAACGCGTTTTCAGCACCTGATTGTACACTTCAGGTGAAACTGTCAAAATCTACAAAATTAGCAAAAGCACAATGAAATTAATGCTGGAATCATCTTCAAGTTGCTAAAATACACTAATGACAGCAAAAAGTTTGAGTCTACAACATTTAGTTAAGGTGTGAGAGCCAAAATTAACTTTGTATTGCTTTAAATGCATTTTCAGCCCGATAGTACACTTCAGGTGAAACTGTCAAAATCTTCAAAATGAGCAAAAGCACAATGAAATTAATGCTGGAATCATCTTCAAGTTGCTAAAATACACTAATGACAGCAAAAAGTTTGAGTCTACAACATTTAGTTAAGGTGTGAGAGCCTAAATGAACTTTCCATTGCTTTAAACGCGTTTTCAGCCCTTGATTGTACAATTCAGGTGAAACTGTCAAAATCTTCAAAATGAGCAAAAGCACAATGAAATTAATGCTGGAATCATCTTCAAGTTGCTAAAATACACTAATGACAGCAAAAAGTTTGAGTCTACAATATTTAGTTAAGGTGTGAGAGCCAAAATGAACTTTGTATTGCTTTAAAATTCATTTTCAGCCCGATTGTATACTTCAGGTGAAACTGTCAAAATCTTCAAAATGAGCAAAAGCACAATGAAATTAATGTTGGAATCATCTTCAAGTTGCTAAAATACACTAATGACAGCAAAAAGTTTGAGTCTACAACATTTAGTTGAGGTGTGAGAGCCTAAATGAACTTTGTATTGCTTTAAATGCATTTTCAGCCCGATTGTACACTTCAGGTAAAACTGTCAAAATCTTCAAAATGAGCAAAAGCAGAATGAAATTAATGCTGGAATCATCTTCAAGTTGCTAAAATACTTTAATGACAGCAACAAGTTTGAGTCTACAACATTTAGTTAAGGTGTGAGAGCCAAAATGAACTTTGTATTGCTGTAAACGCGTTTTCAGCACCTGATTGTACACTTCAGGTGAAACTGTCAAAATCTTCAAAATGAGCAAAAGCACAATGAAATGAATGCTGGAATCATCTTCAAGTTGCTAAAATACACTAATGACAGCAAAAAGTTTGAGTCTACAACATTTAGTTAAGGTGTGAGAGCCTAAATGAACTTTTCATTGCTTTAAACGCGTTTTCAGCCCTTGATTGTACAATTCAGGTGAAACTGTCAAAATCTTCAAAATGAGCAAAAGCACAATGAAATTAATGCTGGAATCATCTTCAAGCTGCTAAAATACACTAATGACAGCAACAAGTTTGAGTCTACAACATTTAGTTAAGGTGTGAGATTCTAAATTAACTTTGTATTGCTGTAAACGCGTTTTCAGCCCCTGATTGTACACTTCAGGTGAAACTGTCAAAATCTTCAAAATGAGCAAAAGCACAATGAAATTAATGCTGGAATCATCTTCAAGTTGCTAAAATACACTAATGACAGCAAAAAGTTTGAGTCTACAACATTTAGTTAAGGTGTGAGAGCCAAAATTAACTTTGTATTGCTGTAAACGCGTTTTCAGCACCTGATTGTACACTTCAGGTGAAACTGTCAAAATCTTCAAAATTAGCAAAAGCACAATGAAATTAATGCTGGAATCATCTTCAAGTTGCTAAAATACACTAATGACAGCAAAAAGTTTGAGTCTACAACATTTAGTTAAGGTGTGAGAGCCAAAATTAACTTTGTATTGCTTTAAATGCATTTTCAGCCCGATTGGACACTTCAGGTGAAAGTGTCAAAATCTTCAAAATGAGAAAAAGCACAATGAAATTAATGCTGGAATCATCTTCAATATGCTAAAATACAATAATGACAGCAAAAAGTTTGAGTCTACAACATTTAGTTAAGGTGTGAGAGCCAAAATGAACTTCGTATTGCTTTAAATGCATTATCAGGCCGATTGTACACTTCAGGTGAAACTGTCAAAATCTTCAAAATGAGCAAAAGCACAATGAAATGAATGCTGGAATCATCTTCAAGTTGCTAAAATACACTAATGACAGCAAAAAGTTTGAGTCTACAACATTTAGTAAAGGTGTGAGAGCCTAAATGAACTTTCATTGCTTTAAACGCGTTTTCAGCCCTTGATTGTACAATTCAGGTAAAACTGTCAAAATCTTCAAAATGAGCAAAAGCACAATGAAATTAATGCTGGAATCATCTTCAAGTTGCTAAAATACACTAATGACAGCAACAAGTTTGAGTCTACAACATTTAGTTAAGGTGTGAGAGCCTAAATTAACTTTTTATGGCTTTAAATGCATTTTCAGCACCTGATTGTACACTTCAGGTGAAACTGTCAAAATCTTCAAAATGAGCAAAAGCACAATGAAATTAATGCTGGAATCATCTTCAAGTTGCTAAAATACACTAATGACAGCAAAAAGTTTGAGTCTACAATATTTAGTTAAGGTGTGAGAGCCAAAATGAACTTTGTATTGCTTTAAAATTCATTTTCAGCCCGATTGTACACTTCAGGTGAAACTGTCAAAATCTTCAAAATGAGCAAAAGCACAATGAAATTAATGCTGGAATCATCTTCAAGTTGCTAAAATACACTAATGACAGCAAAAAGTTTGTGTCTACAACATTTAGTTAAGGTGTGAGAGCCAAAATGAACTTTTTATTGCTGTAAACGCGTTTTCAGCACCTGAATGTACACTTCAGGTGAAACTGTCAAAATCTTCAAAATGAGCAAAAGCACAATGAAATTAATGCTGGAATCATCTTCAAGTTGCTAAAATACACTAATGACAGCAAAAGGTTTGAGTCTACAACATTTAGTTAAGGTGTGAGAGCAAAAATTAACTTTGTATTGCTTTAAATGCATTTTCAGCCCGATAGTACACTTCAGGTGAAACTGTCAAAATCTTCAAAATGAGCAAAAGCACAATGAAATTAATGCTGGAATCATCTTCAGGTTGCTAAAATACACTAATGACAGCAAAAAGTTTTAGTCTACAACATTTAGTTAAGGTGTGAGAGCCAAAATGAACTTTGTATTGCTGTAAACACGTTTTCAGCACCTGATTGTACACTTCAGGTGAAAATGTGGAAAATCTTCAAAATGAGCAAAAGGACAATGAAATTAATGCTGGAATCATCTTCAAGTTGCTAAAATACACTAATGACAGCAAAAAGTTTGAGTCTACAACATTTAGTTAAGGTGTGAGAGCCAAAATTAACTTTTTTATTGCTTTAAAATTCATTTTCAGCCCGATTGTACACTTCAGGTGAAACTGTCAAAATCTTCAAAATGAGCAAAAGCACAATGAAATGAATGCTGGAATCATCTTCAAGTTGCTAAAATACACTAATGAAAGCAAAAAGTTTGAGTCTACAACATTTAGTTAAGGTGTGAGAGCCTAAATGAACTTTTCATTGCTTTAAACGCGTTTTCAGCCCTTGATTGTACAATTCAGGTGAAACTGTCAAAATCTTCAAAATGAGCAAAAGCACAATGAAATTAATGCTGGAATCATCTTCAAGTTGCTAAAATACACTAATGACAGCAACAAGTTTGAGTCTACAACATTTAGTTAAGGTGTGAGATTCTAAATTAACTTTGTATTGCTGTAAACGCGTTTTCAGCCCCTGATTGTACACTTCAGGTGAAACTGTCAAAATCATCAAAATGAGCAAAAGCACAATGAAATTAATGCTGGAATCATCTTCAAGTTGCTAAAATACACTAATGACAGTAAAAAGTTTGAGTCTACAACATTTAGTTAAGGTGTGAGAGCCAAAATTAACTTTGTATTGCTTTAAAATTCATTTTCAGCCCGATTGTACACTTCAGGTAAAACTGTCAAAATCTTCAAAATGAGCAAAAGCACAATGAAATAAATGCTGGAATCATCTTCAAGTTGCTAAAATACACTAATGACAGCAAAAAGTTTGTGTCTACAACATTTAGTTAAGGTGTGAGAGCCAAAATGAACTTTTTATTGCTGTAAACGCGTTTTCAGCACCTGATTGTACACTTCAGGTGAAACTGTCAAAATCTACAAAATTAGCAAAAGCACAATGAAATTAATGCTGGAATCATCTTCAAGTTGCTAAAATACACTAATGACAGCAAAAAGTTTGAGTCTACAACATTTAGTTAAGGTGTGAGAGCCAAAATTAACTTTGTATTGCTTTAAATGCAGTTTCAGCCCGATAGTACACTTCAGGTGAAACTGTCAAAATCTTCAAAATGAGCAAAAGCACAATGAAATTAATGCTGGAATCATCTTCAGGTTGCTAAAATACACTAATGACAGCAAAAAGTTTTAGTCTACAACATTTAGTTAAGGTGTGAGAGCCAAAATGAACTTTGTATTGCTGTAAACGCGTTTTCAGCACCTGATTGTACACTTCAGGTGAAACTGTCAAAATCTTCAAAATTAGCAAAAGCACAATGAAATTAATGCTGGAATCATCTTCAAGTTGCTAAAATACACTAATGACAGCAAAAAGTTTGAGTCTACAACATTTAGTTAAGGTGTGAGAGCCAAAATTAACTTTGTATTGCTTTAAATGCATTTTCAGCCCGATTGGACACTTCAGGTGAAAGTGTCAAAATCTTCAAAATGAGAAAAAGCACAATGAAATTAATGCTGGAATCATCTTCAATATGCTAAAATACAATAATGACAGCAAAAAGTTTGAGTCTACAACATTTAGTTAAGGTGTGAGAGCCAAAATGAACTTTGTATTGCTTTAAATGCATTATCAGGCCGATTGTTCACTTCAGGTGAAACTGTCAAAATCTTCAAAATGAGCAAAAGCACAATGAAATGAATGCTGGAATCATCTTCAAGTTGCTAAAATACACTAATGACAGCAAAAAGTTTGAGTCTACAACATTTAGTAAAGGTGTGAGAGCCTAAATGAACTTTTCATTGCTTTAAACGCGTTTTCAGCCCTTGATTGTACAATTCAGGTGAAACTGTCAAAATCTTCAAAATGAGCAAAAGCACAATGAAATTAATGCTGGAATCATCTTCAAGTTGCTAAAATACACTAATGACAGCAACAAGTTTGAGTCTACAATATTTAGTTAAGGTGTGAGAGCCTAAATTAACTTTTTATGGCTTTAAATGCATTTTCAGCACCTGATTGTACACTTCAGGTGAAACTGTCAAAATCTTCAAAATGAGCAAAAGCACAATGAAATTAATGCTGGAATCATCTTCAAGTTGCTAAAATACACTAATGACAGCAAAAAGTTTGAGTCTACAATATTTAGTTAAGGTGTGAGAGCCAAAATGAACTTTGTATTGCTTTAAAATTCATTTTCAGCCCGATTGTACACTTCAGGTGAAACTGTCAAAATCTTCAAAATGAGCAAAAGCACAATGAAATTAATGTTGGAATCATCTTCAAGTTGCTAAAATACACTAATGACAGCAAAAAGTTTGAGTCTACAACATTTAGTTGAGGTGTGAGAGCCTAAATGAACTTTGTATTGCTTTAAATGCATTTTCAGCCCGATTGTACACTTCAGGTAAAACTGTCAAAATCTTCAAAATGAGCAAAAGCACAATGAAATTAATGCTGGAATCATCTTCAAGTTGCTAAAATACACTAATGACAGCAAAAAGTTTGTGTCTACAACATTTAGTTAAGGTGTGAGAGCCAAAAGGAACTTTTTATTGCTGTAAACGCGTTTTCAGCACCTGAATGTACACTTCAGGTGAAACTGTCAAAATCTTCAAAATGAGCAAAAGCACAATGAAATTAATGCTGGAATCATCTTCAAGTTGCTAAAATACACTAATGACAGCAAAAAGTTTGAGTCTACAACATTTAGTTAAGGTGTGAGAGCAAAAATTAACTTTGTATTGCTTTAAATGCATTTTCAGCCCGATAGTACACTTCAGGTGAAACTGTCAAAATCTTCAAAATGAGCAAAAGCACAATGAAATTAATGCTGGAATCATCTTCAAGTTGCTAAAATACACTAATGACAGCAACAAGTTTGAGTCTACAACATTTAGTTAAGGTGTGAGATTCTAAATTAACTTTGTATTGCTGTAAACGCGTTTTCAGCCCCTGATTGTACACTTCAGGTGAAACTGTCAAAATCTTCAAAATTAGCAAAAGCACAATGAAATTAATGCTGGAATCATCTTCAAGTTGCTAAAATACACTAATGACAGCAAAAAGTTTGAGTCTACAACATTTAGTTAAGGTGTGAGAGCCTAAATTAACTTTTTATGGCTTTAAATGAATTTTCAGCACCTGATTGTACACTTCAGGTGAAACTGTCAAAATCTTCAAAATGAGCAAAAGCACAATGACATTAATGCTGGAATCATCTTCAAGTTGCTAAAATACACTAATGAGAGCAAAAAGTTTGAGTCTACAATATTTAGTTAAGGTGTGAGAGCCAAAATGAACTTTGTATTGCTTTAAAATTCATTTTCAGCCCGATTGTACACTTCAGGTGAAACTGTCAAAATCTTCAAAATGAGCAAAAGCACAATGAAATTAATGTTGGAATCATCTTCAAGTTGCTAAAATACACTAATGACAGCAAAAAGTTTGAGTCTACAACATTTAGTTGAGGTGTGAGAGCCTAAATGAACTTTGTATTGCTTTAAATGCATTTTCAGCCCGATTGTACACTTCAGGTAAAACTGTCAAAATCTTCAAAATGAGCAAAAGCACAATGAAATTAATGCTGGAATCATCTTCAAGTTGCTAAAATACACTAATGACAGCAAAAAGTTTGTGTCTACAACATTTAGTTAAGGTGTGAAAGCCAAAAGGAACTTTTTATTGCTGTAAACGCGTTTTCAGCACCTGAATGTACACTTCAGGTGAAACTGTCAAAATCTTCAAAATGAGCAAAAGCACAATGAAATTAATGCTGGAATCATCTTCAAGTTGCTAAAATACACTAATGACAGCAAAAAGTTTGAGTCTACAACATTTAGTTAAGGTGTGAGAGCAAAAATTAACTTTGTATTGCTTTAAATGCATTTTCAGCCCGATAGTACACTTCAGGTGAAACTGTCAAAATCTTCAAAATGAGCAAAAGCACAATGAAATTAATGCTGGAATCATCTTCAAGTTGCTAAAACACACTAATGACAGCAACAAGTTTGAGTCTACAACATTTAGTTAAGGTGTGAGATTCTAAATTAACTTTGTATTGCTGTAAACGCGTTTTCAGCCCCTGATTGTACACTTCAGGTGAAACTGTCAAAATCTTCAAAATGAGCAAAAGCACAATGAAATTAATGCTGGAATCATCTTCAAGTTGCTAAAATACACTAATGACAGCAAAAAGTTTGTGTCTACAACATTTAGTTAAGGTGTGAGAGCCAAAAGGAACTTTTTATTGCTGTAAACGCGTTTTCAGCACCTGAATGTACACTTCAGGTGAAACTGTCAAAATCTTCAAAATGAGCAAAAGCACAATGAAATTAATGCTGGAATCATCTTCAAGTTGCTAAAATACACTAATGACAGCAAAAAGTTTGAGTCTACAACATTTAGTTGAGGTGTGAGAGCCTAAATGAACTTTGTATTGCTTTAAATGCATTTTCAGCCCGATTGTACACTTCAGGTAAAACTGTCAAAATCTTCAAAATGAGCAAAAGCACAATGAAATTAATGCTGGAATCATCTTCAAGTTGCTAAAATACACTAATGACAGCAACAAGTTTGAGTCTACAACATTTAGTTAAGGTGTGAGAGCCTAAATGAACTTTGTATTGCTTTAAATGCATTTTCAGCCCGATTGTACACTTCAGGTAAAACTGTCAAAATCTTCAAAATGAGCAAAAGCACAATGAAATTAATGCTGGAATCATCTTCAAGTTGCTAAAATACACTAATGACAGCAAAAAGTTTGTGTCTACAACATTTAGTTAAGGTGTGAGAGCCAAAATGAACTTTTTATTGCTGTAAACGCGTTTTCAGCACCTGAATGTACACTTCAGGTGAAACTGTCAAAATCTTCAAAATGAGCAAAAGCACAATGAAATTAATGCTGGAATCATCTTCAAGTTGCTAAAATACACTAATGACAGCAAAAAGTTTGAGTCTACAACATTTAGTTAAGGTGTGAGAGCAAAAATTAACTTTGTATTGCTTTAAATGCATTTTCAGCCCGATAGTACACTTCAGGTGAAACTGTCAAAATCTTCAAAATGAGCAAAAGCACAATGAAATTAATGCTGGAATCATCTTCAGGTTGCTAAAATACACTAATGACAGCAAAAAGTTTTAGTCTACAACATTTAGTTAAGGAGTGAGAGCCAAAATGAACTTTGTATTGCTGTAAACGCGTTTTCAGCACCTGATTGTACACTTCAGGTGAAACTGTCAAAATCTACAAAATTAGCAAAAGCACAATGAAATTAATGCTGGAATCATCTTCAAGTTGCTAAAATACACTAATGACAGCAAAAAGTTTGAGTCTACAACATTTAGTTAAGGTGTGAGAGCCAAAATTAACTTTGTATTGCTTTAAATGCATTTTCAGCCCGATAGTACACTTCAGGTGAAACTGTCAAAATCTTCAAAATGAGCAAAAGCACAATGAAATTAATGCTGGAATCATCTTCAGGTTGCTAAAATACACTAATGACAGCAAAAAGTTTTAGTCTACAACATTTAGTTAAGGTGTGAGAGCCAAAATGAACTTTGTATTGCTGTAAACGCGTTTTCAGCACCTGATTGTACACTTCAGGTGAAACTGTCAAAATCTTCAAAATTAGCAAAAGCACAATGAAATTAATGCTGGAATCATCTTCAAGTTGCTAAAATACACTAATGACAGCAAAAAGTTTGAGTCTACAACATTTAGTTAAGGTGTGAGAGCCAAAATTAACTTTGTATTGCTTTAAATGCATTTTCAGCCCGATTGGACACTTCAGGTGAAAGTGTCAAAATCTTCAAAATGAGAAAAAGCACAATGAAATTAATGCTGGAATCATCTTCAATATGCTAAAATACAATAATGACAGCAAAAAGTTTGAGTCTACAACATTTAGTTAAGGTGTGAGAGCCAAAATGAACTTTGTATTGCTTTAAATGCATTATCAGGCCGATTGTACACTTCAGGTGAAACTGTCAAAATCTTCAAAATGAGCAAAAGCACAATGAAATGAATGCTGGAATCATCTTCAAGTTGCTAAAATACACTAATGACAGCAAAAAGTTTGAGTCTACAACATTTAGTTGAGGTGTGAGAGCCTAAATGAACTTTGTATTGCTTTAAATGCATTTTCAGCCCGATTGTACACTTCAGGTAAAACTGTCAAAATCTTCAAAATGAGCAAAAGCACAATGAAATTAATGCTGGAATCATCTTCAAGTTGCTAAAATACACTAATGACAGCAACAAGTTTGAGTCTACAACATTTAGTTAAGGTGTGAGAGCCTAAATGAACTTTGTATTGCTTTAAATGCATTTTCAGCCCGATTGTACACTTCAGGTAAAACTGTCAAAATCTTCAAAATGAGCAAAAGCACAATGAAATTAATGCTGGAATCATCTTCAAGTTGCTAAAATACACTAATGACAGCAAAAAGTTTGTGTCTACAACATTTAGTTAAGGTGTGAGAGCCAAAAGGAACTTTTTATTGCTGAAACGCGTTTTCAGCACCTGAATGTACACTTCAGGTGAAACTGTCAAAATCTTCAAAATGAGCAAAAGCACAATGAAATTAATGCTGGAATCATCTTCAAGTTGCTAAAATACACTAATGACAGCAAAAAGTTTGAGTCTACAACATTTAGTTAAGGTAAGAGATTCTAAATTAACTTTGTATTGCTGTAAACGCGTTTTCAGCCCCTGATTGTACACTTCAGGTGAAACTGTCAAAATCTTCAAAATGAGCAAAAGCACAATGAAATTAATGCTGGAATCATCTTCAAGTTGCTAAAATACACTAATGACAGCAAAAAGTTTGTGTCTACAACATTTAGTTAAGGTGTGAGAGCCAAAAGGAACTTTTTATTGCTGTAAACGCGTTTTCAGCACCTGAATGTACACTTCAGGTGAAACTGTCAAAATCTTCAAAATGAGCAAAAGCACAATGAAATTAATGCTGGAATCATCTTCAAGTTGCTAAAATACACTAATGACAGCAAAAAGTTTGAGTCTACAACATTTAGTTAAGGTGTGAGAGCCAAAATTAACTTTGTATTGCTTTAAATGCATTTTCAGCCCGATTGGACACTTCAGGTGAAAGTGTCAAAATCTTCAAAATGAGAAAAAGCACAATGAAATTAATGCTGGAATCATCTTCAATATGCTAAAATACAATAATGACAGCAAAAAGTTTGAGTCTACAACATTTAGTTAAGGTGTGAGAGTCAAAATGAACTTCGTATTGCTTTAAATGCATTATCAGGCCGATTGTACACTTCAGGTGAAACTGTCAAAATCTTCAAAATGAGCAAAAGCACAATGAAATGAATGCTGGAATCATCTTCAAGTTGCTAAAATACACTAATGACAGCAAAAAGTTTGAGTCTACAACATTTAGTAAAGGTGTGAGAGCCTAAATGAACTTTTCATTGCTTTAAACGCGTTTTCAGCCCTTGATTGTACAATTCAGGTAAAACTGTCAAAATCTTCAAAATGAGCAAAAGCACAATGAAATTAATGCTGGAATCATCTTCAAGTTGCTAAAATACACTAATGACAGCAACAAGTTTGAGTCTACAACATTTAGTTAAGGTGTGAGAGCCTAAATTAACTTTTTATGGCTTTAAATGCATTTTCAGCACCTGATTGTACACTTCAGGTGAAACTGTCAAAATCTTCAAAATGAGCAAAAGCACAATGAAATTAATGCTGGAATCATCTTCAAGTTGCTAAAATACACTAATGACAGCAAAAAGTTTGAGTCTACAATATTTAGTTAAGGTGTGAGAGCCAAAATGAACTTTGTATTGCTTTAAAATTCATTTTCAGCCCGATTGTACACTTCAGGTGAAACTGTCAAAATCTTCAAAATGAGCAAAAGCACAATGAAATTAATGCTGGAATCATCTTCAAGTTGCTAAAATACACTAATGACAGCAAAAAGTTTGTGTCTACAACATTTAGTTAAGGTGTGAGAGCCAAAATGAACTTTTTATTGCTGTAAACGCGTTTTCAGCACCTGAATGTACACTTCAGGTGAAACTGTCAAAATCTTCAAAATGAGCAAAAGCACAATGAAATTAATGCTGGAATCATCTTCAAGTTGCTAAAATACACTAATGACAGCAAAAGGTTTGAGTCTACAACATTTAGTTAAGGTGTGAGAGCAAAAATTAACTTTGTATTGCTTTAAATGCATTTTCAGCCCGATAGTACACTTCAGGTGAAACTGTCAAAATCTTCAAAATGAGCAAAAGCACAATGAAATTAATGCTGGAATCATCTTCAGGTTGCTAAAATACACTAATGACAGCAAAAAGTTTTAGTCTACAACATTTAGTTAAGGTGTGAGAGCCAAAATGAACTTTGTATTGCTGTAAACACGTTTTCAGCACCTGATTGTACACTTCAGGTGAAAATGTGGAAAATCTTCAAAATGAGCAAAAGGACAATGAAATTAATGCTGGAATCATCTTCAAGTTGCTAAAATACACTAATGACAGCAAAAAGTTTGAGTCTACAACATTTAGTTAAGGTGTGAGAGCCAAAATTAACTTTTTTATTGCTTTAAAATTCATTTTCAGCCCGATTGTACACTTCAGGTGAAACTGTCAAAATCTTCAAAATGAGCAAAAGCACAATGAAATGAATGCTGGAATCATCTTCAAGTTGCTAAAATACACTAATGAAAGCAAAAAGTTTGAGTCTACAACATTTAGTTAAGGTGTGAGAGCCTAAATGAACTTTTCATTGCTTTAAACGCGTTTTCAGCCCTTGATTGTACAATTCAGGTGAAACTGTCAAAATCTTCAAAATGAGCAAAAGCACAATGAAATTAATGCTGGAATCATCTTCAAGTTGCTAAAATACACTAATGACAGCAACAAGTTTGAGTCTACAACATTTAGTTAAGGTGTGAGATTCTAAATTAACTTTGTATTGCTGTAAACGCGTTTTCAGCCCCTGATTGTACACTTCAGGTGAAACTGTCAAAATCATCAAAATGAGCAAAAGCACAATGAAATTAATGCTGGAATCATCTTCAAGTTGCTAAAATACACTAATGACAGTAAAAAGTTTGAGTCTACAACATTTAGTTAAGGTGTGAGAGCCAAAATTAACTTTGTATTGCTTTAAAATTCATTTTCAGCCCGATTGTACACTTCAGGTAAAACTGTCAAAATCTTCAAAATGAGCAAAAGCACAATGAAATAAATGCTGGAATCATCTTCAAGTTGCTAAAATACACTAATGACAGCAAAAAGTTTGTGTCTACAACATTTAGTTAAGGTGTGAGAGCCAAAATGAACTTTTTATTGCTGTAAACGCGTTTTCAGCACCTGATTGTACACTTCAGGTGAAACTGTCAAAATCTACAAAATTAGCAAAAGCACAATGAAATTAATGCTGGAATCATCTTCAAGTTACTAAAATACACTAATGACAGCAAAAAGTTTGAGTCTACAACATTTAGTTAAGGTGTGAGAGCCAAAATTAACTTTGTATTGCTTTAAATGCAGTTTCAGCCCGATAGTACACTTCAGGTGAAACTGTCAAAATCTTCAAAATGAGCAAAAGCACAATGAAATTAATGCTGGAATCATCTTCAGGTTGCTAAAATACACTAATGACAGCAAAAAGTTTTAGTCTACAACATTTAGTTAAGGTGTGAGAGCCAAAATGAACTTTGTATTGCTGTAAACGCGTTTTCAGCACCTGATTGTACACTTCAGGTGAAACTGTCAAAATCTTCAAAATTAGCAAAAGCACAATGAAATTAATGCTGGAATCATCTTCAAGTTGCTAAAATACACTAATGACAGCAAAAAGTTTGAGTCTACAACATTTAGTTAAGGTGTGAGAGCCAAAATTAACTTTGTATTGCTTTAAATGCATTATCAGGCCGATTGTACACTTCAGGTGAAACTGTCAAAATCTTCAAAATGAGCAAAAGCACAATGAAATGAATGCTGGAATCATCTTCAAGTTGCTAAAATACACTAATGACAGCAAAAAGTTTGAGTCTACAACATTTAGTTAAGGTGTGAGAGCCAAAATGAACTTTGTATTGCTTTAAATGCATTATCAGGCCGATTGTACACTTCAGGTGAAACTGTCAAAATCTTCAAAATGAGCAAAAGCACAATGAAATGAATGCTGGAATCATCTTCAAGTTGCTAAAATACACTAATGACAGCAAAAAGTTTGAGTCTACAACATTTAGTAAAGGTGTGAGAGCCTAAATGAACTTTTCATTGCTTTAAACGCGTTTTCAGCCCTTGATTGTACAATTCAGGTGAAACTGTCAAAATCTTCAAAATGAGCAAAAGCACAATGAAATTAATGCTGGAATCATCTTCAAGTTGCTAAAATACACTAATGACAGCAACAAGTTTGAGTCTACAATATTTAGTTAAGGTGTGAGAGCCTAAATTAACTTTTTATGGCTTTAAATGCATTTTCAGCACCTGATTGTACACTTCAGGTGAAACTGTCAAAATCTTCAAAATGAGCAAAAGCACAATGAAATTAATGCTGGAATCATCTTCAAGTTGCTAAAATACACTAATGACAGCAAAAAGTTTGAGTCTACAATATTTAGTTAAGGTGTGAGAGCCAAAATGAACTTTGTATTGCTTTAAAATTCATTTTCAGCCCGATTGTACACTTCAGGTGAAACTGTCAAAATCTTCAAAATGAGCAAAAGCACAATGAAATTAATGTTGGAATCATCTTCAAGTTGCTAAAATACACTAATGACAGCAAAAAGTTTGAGTCTACAACATTTAGTTGAAGTGTGAGAGCCTAAATGAACTTTGTATTGCTTTAAATGCATTTTCAGCCCGATTGTACACTTCAGGTAAAACTGTCAAAATCTTCAAAATGAGCAAAAGCACAATGAAATTAATGCTGGAATCATCTTCAAGTTGCTAAAATACACTAATGACAGCAAAAAGTTTGTGTCTACAACATTTAGTTAAGGTGTGAGAGCCAAAAGGAACTTTTTATTGCTGTAAACGCGTTTTCAGCACCTGAATGTACACTTCAGGTGAAACTGTCAAAATCTTCAAAATGAGCAAAAGCACAATGAAATTAATGCTGGAATCATCTTCAAGTTGCTAAAATACACTAATGACAGCAAAAAGTTTGAGTCTACAACATTTAGTTAAGGTGTGAGAGCAAAAATTAACTTTGTATTGCTTTAAATGCATTTTCAGCCCGATAGTACACTTCAGGTGAAACTGTCAAAATCTTCAAAATGAGCAAAAGCACAATGAAATTAATGCTGGAATCATCTTCAAGTTGCTAAAATACACTAATGACAGCAACAAGTTTGAGTCTACAACATTTAGTTAAGGTGTGAGATTCTAAATTAACTTTGTATTGCTGTAAACGCGTTTTCAGCCCCTGATTGTACACTTCAGGTGAAACTGTCAAAATCTTCAAAATTAGCAAAAGCACAATGAAATTAATGCTGGAATCATCTTCAAGTTGCTAAAATACACTAATGACAGCAAAAAGTTTGAGTCTACAACATTTAGTTAAGGTGTGAGAGCCAAAATTAACTTTGTATTGCTTTAAATGCATTTTCAGCCCGATTGGACACTTCAGGTGAAAGTGTCAAAATCTTCAAAATGAGAAAAAGCACAATGAAATTAATGCTGGAATCATCTTCAAGTTGCTAAAATACACTAATGACAGCAAAAAGTTTGAGTCTACAACATTTAGTAAAGGTGTGAGAGCCTAAATGAACTTTTCATTGCTTTAAACGCGTTTTCAGCCCTTGATTGTACAATTCAGGTGAAACTGTCAAAATCTTCAAAATGAGCAAAAGCACAATGAAATTAATGCTGGAATCATCTTCAAGTTGCTAAAATACACTAATGACAGCAACAAGTTTGAGTCTACAACATTTAGTTAAGGTGTGAGATTCTAAATTAACTTTGTATTGCTGTAAACGCGTTTTCAGCCTCTGATTGTACACTTCAGGTGAAACTGTCAAAATCTTCAAAATGAGCAAAAGCACAATGAAATTAATGCTGGAATCATCTTCAAGTTGCTAAAATACACTAATGACAGCAACAAGTTTGAGTCTACAACATTTAGTTAAGGTGTGAGAGCCTAAATGAACTTTTTATTGCTGTAAACGCGTTTTCAGCACCTGAATGTACACTTCAGGTGAAACTGTCAAAATCTTCAAAATGAGCAAAAGCACAATGAAATTAATGCTGGAATCATCTTCAAGTTGCTAAAATACACTAATGACAGCAAAAAGTTTGAGTCTACAACATTTAGTTAAGGTGTGAGAGCAAAAATTAACTTTGTATTGCTTTAAATGCATTTTCAGCCCGATAGTACACTTCAGGTGAAACTGTCAAAATCTTCAAAATGAGCAAAAGCACAATGAAATTAATGCTGGAATCATCTTCAAGTTGCTAAAATACACTAATGACAGCAACAAGTTTGAGTCTACAACATTTAGTTAAGGTGTGAGATTCTAAATTAACTTTGTATTGCTGTAAACGCGTTTTCAGCCCCTGATTGTACACTTCAGGTGAAACTGTCAAAATCTTCAAAATGAGCAAAAGCACAATGAAATTAATGCTGGAATCATCTTCAGGTTGCTAAAATACACTAATGACAGCAAAAAGTTTGAGTCTACAACATTTAGTTAAGGTGTGAGAGCCAAAATTAACTTTGTATTGCTTTAAAATTCATTTTCAGCCCGATTGTACACTTCAGGTGAAACTGTCAAAATCTTCAAAATGAGCAAAAGCACAATGAAATGAACGCTGGAATCATCTTCAAGTTGCTAAAATACACTAATGACAGCAAAAAGTTTGAGTCTACAACATTTAGTTAAGGTGTGAGAGCCTAAATGAACTTTTCATTGCTTTAAACGCGTTTTCAGCCCGATTGTACACTTCAGGTAAAACTGTCAAAATCTTCAAAATGAGCAAAAGCACAATGAAATAAATGCTGGAATCATCTTCAAGTTGCTAAAATACACTAATGACAGCAAAAAGTTTGTGTCTACAACATTTAGTTAAGGTGTGAGAGCCAAAATGAACTTTTTATTGCTGTAAACGCGTTTTCAGCACCTGAATGTACACTTCAGGTGAAACTGTCAAAATCTTCAAAATGAGCAAAAGCACAATGAAATTAATGCTGGAATCATCTTCAAGTTGCTAAAATACACTAATGACAGCAAAAAGTTTGAGTCTACAACATTTAGTTAAGGTGTGAGAGCAAAAATTAACTTTGTATTGCTTTAAATGCATTTTCAGCCCGATAGTACACTTCAGGTGAAACTGTCAAAATCTTCAAAATGAGCAAAAGCACAATGAAATTAATGCTGGAATCATCTTCAGGTTGCTAAAATACACTAATGACAGCAAAAAGTTTTAGTCTACAACATTTAGTTAAGGTGTGAGAGCCAAAATGAACTTTGTATTGCTGTAAACGCGTTTTCAGCACCTGATTGTACACTTCAGGTGAAACTGTCAAAATCTTCAAAATGAGCAAAAGCACAGTGAAATTAATGCTGGAATCATCTTCAAGTTGCTAAAATACACTAATGACAGCAAAAAGTTTGAGTCTACAACATTTAGTTAAGGTGTGAGAGCCAAAATTAACTTTGTATTGCTTTAAATGCATTTTCAGCCCGATTGGACACTTCAGGTGAAAGTGTCAAAATCTTCAAAATGAGAAAAAGCACAATGAAACTAATGCTGGAATCATCTTCAATATGCTAAAATACACTAATGACAGCAAAAAGTTTGAGTCTACAACATTTAGTTAAGGTGTGAGAGCCAAAATGAACTTTGTATTGCTTTAAATGTATTATCAGGCCGATTGTACACTTCAGGTGAAACTGTCAAAATCTTCAAAATGAGCAAAAGCACAATGAAATGAATGCTGGAATCATCTTCAAGTTGCTAAAATACACTAATGACAGCAAAAAGTTTGAGTCTACAACATTTAGTAAAGGTGTGAGAGCCTAAATGAACTTTTCATTGCTTTAAACGCGTTTTCAGCCCTTGATTGTACAATTCAGGTGAAACTGTCAAAATCTTCAAAATGAGCAAAAGCACAATGAAATTAATGCTGGAATCATCTTCAAGTTGCTAAAATACACTAATGACAGCAACAAGTTTGAGTCTACAACATTTAGTTAAGGTGTGAGAGCCTAAATGAACTTTGTATTGCTTTAAATGCACTTTCAGCCCGAATGTACACTTCAGGTGAAACTGTCAAAATCTTCAAAATGAGCAAAAGCACAATGAAATTAAGGCTGGAATCATCTTCAAGTTGCTAAAATACACTAATGACAGCAAAAAGTTTGAGTCTACAACATTTAGTTAAGGTGTGAGAGCCTAAATGAACTTTGTATTGCTGTAAACGCGTTTTCAGCACCTGATTGTACACTTCAGGTGAAACTGTCAAAATCTTCAAAATGAGCAAAAGCACAATGAAATTAATGCTGGAATCATCTTCAGGTTGCTAAAATACACTAATGACAGCAAAAAGTTTGAGTCTACAACATTTAGTTAAGGTGTGAGAGCCAAAATTAACTTTGTATTGCTTTAAAATTCATTTTCAGCCCGAGTGTACACTTCAGGTGAAACTGTCAAAATCTTCAAAATGAGCAAAAGCACAATGAAATGAATGCTCGAATCATCTTCAAGTTGCTAAAATACACTAATGACAGCAAAAAGTTTGAGTCTACAACATTTAGTTAAGGTGTTAGAGCCTAAATGAACTTTGCATTGCTTTAAACGCGTTTTCAGCCCGATTGTACACTTCAGGTAAAACTGTCAAAATCTTCAAAATGAGCAAAAGCACAATGAAATTAATGCTGGAATCATCTTCAAGTTGCTTAAATACACTAATGACAGCAAAAAGTTTGAGTCTACAACATTTAGTTAAGGTGTGAGAGCCTAAATGAACTTTTCATTGCTTTAAACGCATTTTCAGCCCTTGATTGTACAATTCAGGTGAAACTGTCAAAATCTTCAAAATGAGCAAAAGCACAATCAAATTAATGCTGGAATCATCTTCAAGTTGCTAAAATACACTAATGACAGCAACAAGTTTGAGTCTACAACATTTAGTTAAGGTGTGAGATTCTAAATTAACTTTGTATTGCTGTAAACGCGTTTTCAGCCCCTGATTGTACACTTCAGGTGAAACTGTCAAAATCTTCAAAATGAGCAAAAGCACAATGAAATTAATGCTGGAATCATCTTCAAGTTGCTAAAATACACTAATGACAGCAAAAAGTTTGAGTCTACAACATTTAGTTAAGGTGTGAGAGCCAAAATTAACTTTGTATTGCTTTAAATGCATTTTCAGCACGATTGGACACTTCAGGTGAAAGTGTCAAAATCTTCAAAATGAGAAAAAGCACAATGAAATTAATGCTGGAATCATCTTCAAGTTGCTAAAATACACTAATGACAGCAACAAGTTTGAGTCTACAACATTTAGTTAAGGTGTGAGAGCCTAAATGAACTTTGTATTGCTTTAAATGCATTTTCAGCCCGATTGTACACTTCAGGTAAAACTGTCAAAATCTTCAAAATGAGCAAAAGCACAATGAAATTAATGCTGGAATCATCTTCAAGTTGCTAAAATACACTAATGACAGCAAAAAGTTTGTGTCTACAACATTTAGTTAAGGTGTGAGAGCCTAAATGAACTTTTCATTGCTTTAAACGCATTTTCAGCCCTTGATTGTACAATTCAGGTGAAACTGTCAAAATCTTCAAAATGAGCAAAAGCACAATGAAATTAATGCTGGAATCATCTTCAAGTTGCTAAAATACACTAATGACAGCAACAAGTTTGAGTCTACAACATTTAGTTAAGGTGTGAGATTCTAAATTAACTTTGTATTGCTGTAAACGCGTTTTCAGCCCCTGATTGTACACTTCAGGTGAAACTGTCAAAATCTTCAAAATGAGCAAAAGCACAATGAAATTAATGCTGGAATCATCTTCAAGTTGCTAAAATACACTAATGACAGCAAAAAGTTTGAGTCTACAACATTTAGTTAAGGTGTGAGAGCCTAAATGAACTTTGTATTGCTTTAAATGCATTTTCAGCCCGATTGTACACTTCAGGTAAAACTGTCAAAATCTTCAAAATGAGCAAAAGCACAATGAAATTAATGCTGGAATCATCTTCAAGTTGCTAAAATACACTAATGACAGCAAAAAGTTTGTGTCTACAACATTTAGTTAAGGTGTGAGAGCCAAAATGAACTTTTTATTGCTGTAAACGCGTTTTCAGCACCTGAATGTACACTTCGGGTGAAACTGTCAAAATCTTCAAAATGAGCAAAAGCACAATGAAATTAATGCTGGAATCATCTTCAGGTTGCTAAAATACACTAATGACAGCAAAAAGTTTTAGTCTACAACATTTAGTTAAGGTGTGAGAGCCAAAATGAACTTTGTATTGCTGTAAACACGTTTTCAGCACCTGATTGTACACTTCAGGTGAAAATGTGGAAAATCTTCAAAATGAGCAAAAGCACAATGAAATTAATGCTGGAATCATCTTCAAGTTGCTAAAATACACTAATGACAGCAAAAAGTTTGAGTCTACAACATTTAGTTAAGGTGTGAGAGCCAAAATTAACTTTTTTATTGCTTTAAAATTCATTTTCAGCCCGATTGTACACTTCAGGTGAAACTGTCAAAATCTTCAAAATGAGCAAAAGCACAATGAAATTAATGCTGGAATCATCTTCAAGTTGCTAAAATACACTAATGACAGCAAAAAGTTTGAGTCTACAACATTTAGTTAAGGTGTGAGAGCAAAAATTAACTTTGTATTGCTTTAAATGCATTTTCAGCCCGATAGTACACTTCAGGTGAAACTGTCAAAATCTTCAAAATGAGCAAAAGCACAATGAAATTAATGCTGGAATCATCTTCAAGTTGCTAAAATACACTAATGACAGCAACAAGTTTGAGTCTACAACATTTAGTTAAGGTGTGAGATTCTAAATTAACTTTGTATTGCTGTAAACGCGTTTTCAGCCCCTGATTGTACACTTCAGGTGAAACTGTCAAAATCTTCAAAATGAGCAAAAGCACAATGAAATTAATGCTGGAATCATCTTCAATATGCTAAAATACAATAATGACAGCAAAAAGTTTGAGTCTACAACATTTAGTTAAGGTGTGAGAGCCAAAATTAACTTTGTATTGCTTTAAAATTCATTTTCAGCCCGATTGTACACTTCAGGTGAAACTGTCAAAATCTTCAAAATGAGCAAAAGCACAATGAAATGAACGCTGGAATCATCTTCAAGTTGCTAAAATACACTAATGACAGCAAAAAGTTTGAGTCTACAACATTTAGTTAAGGTGTGAGAGCCTAAATGAACTTTTCATTGCTTTAAACGCGTTTTCAGCCCGATTGTACACTTCAGGTAAAACTGTCAAAATCTTCAAAATGAGCAAAAGCACAATGAAATAAATGCTGGAATCATCTTCAAGTTGCTAAAATACACTAATGACAGCAAAAAGTTTGTGTCTACAACATTTAGTTAAGGTGTGAGAGCCAAAATGAACTTTTTATTGCTGTAAACGCGTTTTCAGCACCTGAATGTACACTTCAGGTGAAACTGTCAAAATCTTCAAAATGAGCAAAAGCACAATGAAATTAATGCTGGAATCATCTTCAAGTTGCTAAAATACACTAATGACAGCAAAAAGTTTGAGTCTACAACATTTAGTTAAGGTGTGAGAGCAAAAATTAACTTTGTATTGCTTTAAATGCATTTTCAGCCCGATAGTACACTTCAGGTGAAACTGTCAAAATCTTCAAAATGAGCAAAAGCACAATGAAATTAATGCTGGAATCATCTTCAGGTTGCTAAAATACACTAATGACAGCAAAAAGTTTTAGTCTACAACATTTAGTTAAGGTGTGAGAGCCAAAATGAACTTTGTATTGCTGTAAACGCGTTTTCAGCACCTGATTGTACACTTCAGGTGAAACTGTCAAAATCTTCAAAATGAGCAAAAGCACAATGAAATTAATGCTGGAATCATCTTCAAGTTGCTAAAATACACTAATGACAGCAAAAAGTTTGAGTCTACAACATTTAGTTAAGGTGTGAGAGCCAAAATTAACTTTGTATTGCTTTAAATGCATTTTCAGCCCGATTGGACACTTCAGGTGAAAGTGTCAAAATCTTCAAAATGAGAAAAAGCACAATGAAACTAATGCTGGAATCATCTTCAATATGCTAAAATACACTAATGACAGCAAAAAGTTTGAGTCTACAACATTTAGTTAAGGTGTGAGAGCCAAAATGAACTTTGTATTGCTTTAAATGTATTATCAGGCCGATTGTACACTTCAGGTGAAACTGTCAAAATCTTCAAAATGAGCAAAAGCACAATGAAATGAATGCTGGAATCATCTTCAAGTTGCTAAAATACACTAATGACAGCAAAAAGTTTGAGTCTACAACATTTAGTAAAGGTGTGAGAGCCTAAATGAACTTTTCATTGCTTTAAACGCGTTTTCAGCCCTTGATTGTACAATTCAGGTGAAACTGTCAAAATCTTCAAAATGAGCAAAAGCACAATGAAATTAATGCTGGAATCATCTTCAAGTTGCTAAAATACACTAATGACAGCAACAAGTTTGAGTCTACAACATTTAGTTAAGGTGTGAGAGCCTAAATGAACTTTGTATTGCTTTAAATGCACTTTCAGCCCGAATGTACACTTCAGGTGAAACTGTCAAAATCTTCAAAATGAGCAAAAGCACAATGAAATTAAGGCTGGAATCATCTTCAAGTTGCTAAAATACACTAATGACAGCAAAAAGTTTGAGTCTACAACATTTAGTTAAGGTGTGAGAGCCTAAATGAACTTTGTATTGCTGTAAACGCGTTTTCAGCACCTGATTGTACACTTCAGGTGAAACTGTCAAAATCTTCAAAATGAGCAAAAGCACAATGAAATTAATGCTGGAATCATCTTCAGGTTGCTAAAATACACTAATGACAGCAAAAAGTTTGAGTCTACAACATTTAGTTAAGGTGTGAGAGCCAAAATTAACTTTGTATTGCTTTAAAATTCATTTTCAGCCCGATTGTACACTTCAGGTGAAACTGTCAAAATCTTCAAAATGAGCAAAAGCACAATGAAATGAATGCTCGAATCATCTTCAAGTTGCTAAAATACACTAATGACAGCAAAAAGTTTGAGTCTACAACATTTAGTTAAGGTGTTAGAGCCTAAATGAACTTTTCATTGCTTTAAACGCGTTTTCAGCCCGATTGTACACTTCAGGTAAAACTGTCAAAATCTTCAAAATGAGCAAAAGCACAATGAAATTAATGCTGGAATCATCTTCAAGTTGCTAAAATACACTAATGACAGCAACAAGTTTGAGTCTACAACATTTAGTTAAGGTGTGAGAGCCTAAATGAACTTTGTATTGCTTTAAATGCATTTTCAGCCCGATTGTACACTTCAGGTAAAACTGTCAAAATCTTCAAAATGAGCAAAAGCACAATGAAATTAATGCTGGAATCATCTTCAAGTTGCTAAAATACACTAATGACAGCAAAAAGTTTGTGTCTACAACATTTAGTTAAGGTGTGAGAGCCAAAATGAACTTTTTATTGCTGTAAACGCGTTTTCAGCACCTGAATGTACACTTCAGGTGAAACTGTCAAAATCTTCAAAATGAGCAAAAGCACAATGAAATTAATGCTGGAATCATCTTCAAGTTGCTAAAATACACTAATGACAGCAAAAAGTTTGAGTCTACAACATTTAGTTAAGGTGTGAGAGCAAAAATTAACTTTGTATTGCTTTAAATGCATTTTCAGCCCGATAGTACACTTCAGGTGAAACTGTCAAAATCTTCAAAATGAGCAAAAGCACAATGAAATTAATGCTGGAATCATCTTCAGGTTGCTAAAATACACTAATGACAGCAAAAAGTTTTAGTCTACAACATTTAGTTAAGGAGTGAGAGCCAAAATGAACTTTGTATTGCTGTAAACGCGTTTTCAGCACCTGATTGTACACTTCAGGTGAAACTGTCAAAATCTACAAAATTAGCAAAAGCACAATGAAATTAATGCTGGAATCATCTTCAAGTTGCTAAAATACACTAATGACAGCAAAAAGTTTGAGTCTACAACATTTAGTTAAGGTGTGAGAGCCAAAATTAACTTTGTATTGCTTTAAATGCATTTTCAGCCCGATAGTACACTTCAGGTGAAACTGTCAAAATCTTCAAAATGAGCAAAAGCACAATGAAATTAATGCTGGAATCATCTTCAGGTTGCTAAAATACACTAATGACAGCAAAAAGTTTTAGTCTACAACATTTAGTTAAGGTGTGAGAGCCAAAATGAACTTTGTATTGCTGTAAACGCGTTTTCAGCACCTGATTGTACACTTCAGGTGAAACTGTCAAAATCTTCAAAATTAGCAAAAGCACAATGAAATTAATGCTGGAATCATCTTCAAGTTGCTAAAATACACTAATGACAGCAAAAAGTTTGAGTCTACAACATTTAGTTAAGGTGTGAGAGCCAAAATTAACTTTGTATTGCTTTAAATGCATTTTCAGCCCGATTGGACACTTCAGGTGAAAGTGTCAAAATCTTCAAAATGAGAAAAAGCACAATGAAATTAATGCTGGAATCATCTTCAATATGCTAAAATACAATAATGACAGCAAAAAGTTTGAGTCTACAACATTTAGTTAAGGTGTGAGAGCCAAAATGAACTTTGTATTGCTTTAAATGCATTATCAGGCCGATTGTACACTTCAGGTGAAACTGTCAAAATCTTCAAAATGAGCAAAAGCACAATGAAATGAATGCTGGAATCATCTTCAAGTTGCTAAAATACACTAATGACAGCAAAAAGTTTGAGTCTACAACATTTAGTTGAGGTGTGAGAGCCTAAATGAACTTTGTATTGCTTTAAATGCATTTTCAGCCCGATTGTACACTTCAGGTAAAACTGTCAAAATCTTCAAAATGAGCAAAAGCACAATGAAATTAATGCTGGAATCATCTTCAAGTTGCTAAAATACACTAATGACAGCAACAAGTTTGAGTCTACAACATTTAGTTAAGGTGTGAGAGCCTAAATGAACTTTGTATTGCTTTAAATGCATTTTCAGCCCGATTGTACACTTCAGGTAAAACTGTCAAAATCTTCAAAATGAGCAAAAGCACAATGAAATTAATGCTGGAATCATCTTCAAGTTGCTAAAATACACTAATGACAGCAAAAAGTTTGTGTCTACAACATTTAGTTAAGGTGTGAGAGCCAAAAGGAACTTTTTATTGCTGAAACGCGTTTTCAGCACCTGAATGTACACTTCAGGTGAAACTGTCAAAATCTTCAAAATGAGCAAAAGCACAATGAAATTAATGCTGGAATCATCTTCAAGTTGCTAAAATACACTAATGACAGCAAAAAGTTTGAGTCTACAACATTTAGTTAAGGTAAGAGATTCTAAATTAACTTTGTATTGCTGTAAACGCGTTTTCAGCCCCTGATTGTACACTTCAGGTGAAACTGTCAAAATCTTCAAAATGAGCAAAAGCACAATGAAATTAATGCTGGAATCATCTTCAAGTTGCTAAAATACACTAATGACAGCAAAAAGTTTGTGTCTACAACATTTAGTTAAGGTGTGAGAGCCAAAAGGAACTTTTTATTGCTGTAAACGCGTTTTCAGCACCTGAATGTACACTTCAGGTGAAACTGTCAAAATCTTCAAAATGAGCAAAAGCACAATGAAATTAATGCTGGAATCATCTTCAAGTTGCTAAAATACACTAATGACAGCAAAAAGTTTGAGTCTACAACATTTAGTTAAGGTGTGAGAGCAAAAATTAACTTTGTATTGCTTTAAATGCATTTTCAGCCCGATAGTACACTTCAGGTGAAACTGTCAAAATCTTCAAAATGAGCAAAAGCACAATGAAATTAATGCTGGAATCATCTTCAAGTTGCTAAAATACACTAATGACAGCAACAAGTTTGAGTCTACAACATTTAGTTAAGTTGTGAGATTCTAAATGAACTTTGTATTGCTGTAAACGCGTTTTCAGCCCCTGATTGTACACTTCAGGTGAAACTGTCAAAATCTTCAAAATGAGCAAAAGCACAATGAAATTAATGCTGGAATCATCTTCAAGTTGCTAAAATACACTAATGACAGCAACAAGTTTGAGTCTACAACATTTAGTTAAGGTGTGAGAGCCTAAATGAACTTTGTATTGCTTTAAATGCATTTTCAGCCCGATTGTACACTTCAGGTAAAACTGTCAAAATCTTCAAAATGAGCAAAAGCACAATGAAATAAATGCTGGAATCATCTTCAAGTTGCTAAAATACACTAATGACAGCAAAAAGTTTGTGTCTACAACATTTAGTTAAGGTGTGAGAGCCAAAATGAACTTTTTATTGCTGTAAACGCGTTTTCAGCACCTGAATGTACACTTCAGGTGAAACTGTCAAAATCTTCAAAATGAGCAAAAGCACAATGAAATTAATGCTGGAATCATCTTCAAGTTGCTAAAATACACTAATGACAGCAAAAGGTTTGAGTCTACAACATTTAGTTAAGGTGTGAGAGCAAAAATTAACTTTGTATTGCTTTAAATGCATTTTCAGCCCGATAGTACACTTCAGGTGAAACTGTCAAAATCTTCAAAATGAGCAAAAGCACAATGAAATTAATGCTGGAATCATCTTCAGGTTGCTAAAATACACTAATGACAGCAAAAAGTTTTAGTCTACAACATTTAGTTAAGGTGTGAGAGCCAAAATGAACTTTGTATTGCTGTAAACACGTTTTCAGCACCTGATTGTACACTTCAGGTGAAAATGTGGAAAATCTTCAAAATGAGCAAAAGGACAATGAAATTAATGCTGGAATCATCTTCAAGTTGCTAAAATACACTAATGACAGCAAAAAGTTTGAGTCTACAACATTTAGTTAAGGTGTGAGAGCCAAAATTAACTTTTTTATTGCTTTAAAATTCATTTTCAGCCCGATTGTACACTTCAGGTGAAACTGTCAAAATCTTCAAAATGAGCAAAAGCACAATGAAATGAATGCTGGAATCATCTTCAAGTTGCTAAAATACACTAATGAAAGCAAAAAGTTTGAGTCTACAACATTTAGTTAAGGTGTGAGAGCCTAAATGAACTTTTCATTGCTTTAAACGCGTTTTCAGCCCTTGATTGTACAATTCAGGTGAAACTGTCAAAATCTTCAAAATGAGCAAAAGCACAATGAAATTAATGCTGGAATCATCTTCAAGTTGCTAAAATACACTAATGACAGCAACAAGTTTGAGTCTACAACATTTAGTTAAGGTGTGAGATTCTAAATTAACTTTGTATTGCTGTAAACGCGTTTTCAGCCCCTGATTGTACACTTCAGGTGAAACTGTCAAAATCATCAAAATGAGCAAAAGCACAATGAAATTAATGCTGGAATCATCTTCAAGTTGCTAAAATACACTAATGACAGTAAAAAGTTTGAGTCTACAACATTTAGTTAAGGTGTGAGAGCCAAAATTAACTTTGTATTGCTTTAAAATTCATTTTCAGCCCGATTGTACACTTCAGGTAAAACTGTCAAAATCTTCAAAATGAGCAAAAGCACAATGAAATAAATGCTGGAATCATCTTCAAGTTGCTAAAATACACTAATGACAGCAAAAAGTTTGTGTCTACAACATTTAGTTAAGGTGTGAGAGCCAAAATGAACTTTTTATTGCTGTAAACGCGTTTTCAGCACCTGATTGTACACTTCAGGTGAAACTGTCAAAATCTACAAAATTAGCAAAAGCACAATGAAATTAATGCTGGAATCATCTTCAAGTTACTAAAATACACTAATGACAGCAAAAAGTTTGAGTCTACAACATTTAGTTAAGGTGTGAGAGCCAAAATTAACTTTGTATTGCTTTAAATGCAGTTTCAGCCCGATAGTACACTTCAGGTGAAACTGTCAAAATCTTCAAAATGAGCAAAAGCACAATGAAATTAATGCTGGAATCATCTTCAGGTTGCTAAAATACACTAATGACAGCAAAAAGTTTTAGTCTACAACATTTAGTTAAGGTGTGAGAGCCAAAATGAACTTTGTATTGCTGTAAACGCGTTTTCAGCACCTGATTGTACACTTCAGGTGAAACTGTCAAAATCTTCAAAATTAGCAAAAGCACAATGAAATTAATGCTGGAATCATCTTCAAGTTGCTAAAATACACTAATGACAGCAAAAAGTTTGAGTCTACAACATTTAGTTAAGGTGTGAGAGCCAAAATTAACTTTGTATTGCTTTAAATGCATTTTCAGCCCGATTGGACACTTCAGGTGAAAGTGTCAAAATCTTCAAAATGAGAAAAAGCACAATGAAATTAATGCTGGAATCATCTTCAATATGCTAAAATACAATAATGACAGCAAAAAGTTTGAGTCTACAACATTTAGTTAAGGTGTGAGAGCCAAAATGAACTTTGTATTGCTTTAAATGCATTATCAGGCCGATTGTACACTTCAGGTGAAACTGTCAAAATCTTCAAAATGAGCAAAAGCACAATGAAATGAATGCTGGAATCATCTTCAAGTTGCTAAAATACACTAATGACAGCAAAAAGTTTGAGTCTACAACATTTAGTAAAGGTGTGAGAGCCTAAATGAACTTTTCATTGCTTTAAACGCGTTTTCAGCCCTTGATTGTACAATTCAGGTGAAACTGTCAAAATCTTCAAAATGAGCAAAAGCACAATGAAATTAATGCTGGAATCATCTTCAAGTTGCTAAAATACACTAATGACAGCAACAAGTTTGAGTCTACAATATTTAGTTAAGGTGTGAGAGCCTAAATTAACTTTTTATGGCTTTAAATGCATTTTCAGCACCTGATTGTACACTTCAGGTGAAACTGTCAAAATCTTCAAAATGAGCAAAAGCACAATGAAATTAATGCTGGAATCATCTTCAAGTTGCTAAAATACACTAATGACAGCAAAAAGTTTGAGTCTACAATATTTAGTTAAGGTGTGAGAGCCAAAATGAACTTTGTATTGCTTTAAAATTCATTTTCAGCCCGATTGTACACTTCAGGTGAAACTGTCAAAATCTTCAAAATGAGCAAAAGCACAATGAAATTAATGTTGGAATCATCTTCAAGTTGCTAAAATACACTAATGACAGCAAAAAGTTTGAGTCTACAACATTTAGTTGAAGTGTGAGAGCCTAAATGAACTTTGTATTGCTTTAAATGCATTTTCAGCCCGATTGTACACTTCAGGTAAAACTGTCAAAATCTTCAAAATGAGCAAAAGCACAATGAAATTAATGCTGGAATCATCTTCAAGTTGCTAAAATACACTAATGACAGCAAAAAGTTTGTGTCTACAACATTTAGTTAAGGTGTGAGAGCCAAAAGGAACTTTTTATTGCTGTAAACGCGTTTTCAGCACCTGAATGTACACTTCAGGTGAAACTGTCAAAATCTTCAAAATGAGCAAAAGCACAATGAAATTAATGCTGGAATCATCTTCAAGTTGCTAAAATACACTAATGACAGCAAAAAGTTTGAGTCTACAACATTTAGTTAAGGTGTGAGAGCAAAAATTAACTTTGTATTGCTTTAAATGCATTTTCAGCCCGATAGTACACTTCAGGTGAAACTGTCAAAATCTTCAAAATGAGCAAAAGCACAATGAAATTAATGCTGGAATCATCTTCAAGTTGCTAAAATACACTAATGACAGCAACAAGTTTGAGTCTACAACATTTAGTTAAGGTGTGAGATTCTAAATTAACTTTGTATTGCTGTAAACGCGTTTTCAGCCCCTGATTGTACACTTCAGGTGAAACTGTCAAAATCTTCAAAATTAGCAAAAGCACAATGAAATTAATGCTGGAATCATCTTCAAGTTGCTAAAATACACTAATGACAGCAAAAAGTTTGAGTCTACAACATTTAGTTAAGGTGTGAGAGCCAAAATTAACTTTGTATTGCTTTAAATGCATTTTCAGCCCGATTGGACACTTCAGGTGAAAGTGTCAAAATCTTCAAAATGAGAAAAAGCACAATGAAATTAATGCTGGAATCATCTTCAAGTTGCTAAAATACACTAATGACAGCAAAAAGTTTGAGTCTACAACATTTAGTAAAGGTGTGAGAGCCTAAATGAACTTTTCATTGCTTTAAACGCGTTTTCAGCCCTTGATTGTACAATTCAGGTGAAACTGTCAAAATCTTCAAAATGAGCAAAAGCACAATGAAATTAATGCTGGAATCATCTTCAAGTTGCTAAAATACACTAATGACAGCAACAAGTTTGAGTCTACAACATTTAGTTAAGGTGTGAGATTCTAAATTAACTTTGTATTGCTGTAAACGCGTTTTCAGCCTCTGATTGTACACTTCAGGTGAAACTGTCAAAATCTTCAAAATGAGCAAAAGCACAATGAAATTAATGCTGGAATCATCTTCAAGTTGCTAAAATACACTAATGACAGCAACAAGTTTGAGTCTACAACATTTAGTTAAGGTGTGAGAGCCTAAATGAACTTTTTATTGCTGTAAACGCGTTTTCAGCACCTGAATGTACACTTCAGGTGAAACTGTCAAAATCTTCAAAATGAGCAAAAGCACAATGAAATTAATGCTGGAATCATCTTCAAGTTGCTAAAATACACTAATGACAGCAAAAAGTTTGAGTCTACAACATTTAGTTAAGGTGTGAGAGCAAAAATTAACTTTGTATTGCTTTAAATGCATTTTCAGCCCGATAGTACACTTCAGGTGAAACTGTCAAAATCTTCAAAATGAGCAAAAGCACAATGAAATTAATGCTGGAATCATCTTCAAGTTGCTAAAATACACTAATGACAGCAACAAGTTTGAGTCTACAACATTTAGTTAAGGTGTGAGATTCTAAATTAACTTTGTATTGCTGTAAACGCGTTTTCAGCCCCTGATTGTACACTTCAGGTGAAACTGTCAAAATCTTCAAAATGAGCAAAAGCACAATGAAATTAATGCTGGAATCATCTTCAGGTTGCTAAAATACACTAATGACAGCAAAAAGTTTGAGTCTACAACATTTAGTTAAGGTGTGAGAGCCAAAATTAACTTTGTATTGCTTTAAAATTCATTTTCAGCCCGATTGTACACTTCAGGTGAAACTGTCAAAATCTTCAAAATGAGCAAAAGCACAATGAAATGAACGCTGGAATCATCTTCAAGTTGCTAAAATACACTAATGACAGCAAAAAGTTTGAGTCTACAACATTTAGTTAAGGTGTGAGAGCCTAAATGAACTTTTCATTGCTTTAAACGCGTTTTCAGCCCGATTGTACACTTCAGGTAAAACTGTCAAAATCTTCAAAATGAGCAAAAGCACAATGAAATAAATGCTGGAATCATCTTCAAGTTGCTAAAATACACTAATGACAGCAAAAAGTTTGTGTCTACAACATTTAGTTAAGGTGTGAGAGCCAAAATGAACTTTTTATTGCTGTAAACGCGTTTTCAGCACCTGAATGTACACTTCAGGTGAAAC
The DNA here is from genome assembly GCF_054856555.1 of Leptonotus elevatus. NCBI lineage: Eukaryota > Metazoa > Chordata > Actinopteri > Syngnathiformes > Syngnathidae > Leptonotus > Leptonotus elevatus. The sequence goes on along the minus strand of NC_141240.1, from coordinate 1,554,768 downwards.
TGTCAAAATCTTCAAAATGAGCAAAAGCACAATGAAATTAATGCTGGAATCATCTTCAAGTTGCTAAAATACACTAATGACAGCAAAAAGTTTGAGTCTACAACATTTAGTTAAGGTGTGAGAGCAAAAATTAACTTTGTATTGCTTTAAATGCATTTTCAGCCCGATAGTACACTTCAGGTGAAACTGTCAAAATCTTCAAAATGAGCAAAAGCACAATGAAATTAATGCTGGAATCATCTTCAGGTTGCTAAAATACACTAATGACAGCAAAAAGTTTTAGTCTACAACATTTAGTTAAGGTGTGAGAGCCAAAATGAACTTTGTATTGCTGTAAACGCGTTTTCAGCACCTGATTGTACACTTCAGGTGAAACTGTCAAAATCTTCAAAATGAGCAAAAGCACAGTGAAATTAATGCTGGAATCATCTTCAAGTTGCTAAAATACACTAATGACAGCAAAAAGTTTGAGTCTACAACATTTAGTTAAGGTGTGAGAGCCAAAATTAACTTTGTATTGCTTTAAATGCATTTTCAGCCCGATTGGACACTTCAGGTGAAAGTGTCAAAATCTTCAAAATGAGAAAAAGCACAATGAAACTAATGCTGGAATCATCTTCAATATGCTAAAATACACTAATGACAGCAAAAAGTTTGAGTCTACAACATTTAGTTAAGGTGTGAGAGCCAAAATGAACTTTGTATTGCTTTAAATGTATTATCAGGCCGATTGTACACTTCAGGTGAAACTGTCAAAATCTTCAAAATGAGCAAAAGCACAATGAAATGAATGCTGGAATCATCTTCAAGTTGCTAAAATACACTAATGACAGCAAAAAGTTTGAGTCTACAACATTTAGTAAAGGTGTGAGAGCCTAAATGAACTTTTCATTGCTTTAAACGCGTTTTCAGCCCTTGATTGTACAATTCAGGTGAAACTGTCAAAATCTTCAAAATGAGCAAAAGCACAATGAAATTAATGCTGGAATCATCTTCAAGTTGCTAAAATACACTAATGACAGCAACAAGTTTGAGTCTACAACATTTAGTTAAGGTGTGAGAGCCTAAATGAACTTTGTATTGCTTTAAATGCACTTTCAGCCCGAATGTACACTTCAGGTGAAACTGTCAAAATCTTCAAAATGAGCAAAAGCACAATGAAATTAAGGCTGGAATCATCTTCAAGTTGCTAAAATACACTAATGACAGCAAAAAGTTTGAGTCTACAACATTTAGTTAAGGTGTGAGAGCCTAAATGAACTTTGTATTGCTGTAAACGCGTTTTCAGCACCTGATTGTACACTTCAGGTGAAACTGTCAAAATCTTCAAAATGAGCAAAAGCACAATGAAATTAATGCTGGAATCATCTTCAGGTTGCTAAAATACACTAATGACAGCAAAAAGTTTGAGTCTACAACATTTAGTTAAGGTGTGAGAGCCAAAATTAACTTTGTATTGCTTTAAAATTCATTTTCAGCCCGAGTGTACACTTCAGGTGAAACTGTCAAAATCTTCAAAATGAGCAAAAGCACAATGAAATGAATGCTCGAATCATCTTCAAGTTGCTAAAATACACTAATGACAGCAAAAAGTTTGAGTCTACAACATTTAGTTAAGGTGTTAGAGCCTAAATGAACTTTGCATTGCTTTAAACGCGTTTTCAGCCCGATTGTACACTTCAGGTAAAACTGTCAAAATCTTCAAAATGAGCAAAAGCACAATGAAATTAATGCTGGAATCATCTTCAAGTTGCTTAAATACACTAATGACAGCAAAAAGTTTGAGTCTACAACATTTAGTTAAGGTGTGAGAGCCTAAATGAACTTTTCATTGCTTTAAACGCATTTTCAGCCCTTGATTGTACAATTCAGGTGAAACTGTCAAAATCTTCAAAATGAGCAAAAGCACAATCAAATTAATGCTGGAATCATCTTCAAGTTGCTAAAATACACTAATGACAGCAACAAGTTTGAGTCTACAACATTTAGTTAAGGTGTGAGATTCTAAATTAACTTTGTATTGCTGTAAACGCGTTTTCAGCCCCTGATTGTACACTTCAGGTGAAACTGTCAAAATCTTCAAAATGAGCAAAAGCACAATGAAATTAATGCTGGAATCATCTTCAAGTTGCTAAAATACACTAATGACAGCAAAAAGTTTGAGTCTACAACATTTAGTTAAGGTGTGAGAGCCAAAATTAACTTTGTATTGCTTTAAATGCATTTTCAGCACGATTGGACACTTCAGGTGAAAGTGTCAAAATCTTCAAAATGAGAAAAAGCACAATGAAATTAATGCTGGAATCATCTTCAAGTTGCTAAAATACACTAATGACAGCAACAAGTTTGAGTCTACAACATTTAGTTAAGGTGTGAGAGCCTAAATGAACTTTGTATTGCTTTAAATGCATTTTCAGCCCGATTGTACACTTCAGGTAAAACTGTCAAAATCTTCAAAATGAGCAAAAGCACAATGAAATTAATGCTGGAATCATCTTCAAGTTGCTAAAATACACTAATGACAGCAAAAAGTTTGTGTCTACAACATTTAGTTAAGGTGTGAGAGCCTAAATGAACTTTTCATTGCTTTAAACGCATTTTCAGCCCTTGATTGTACAATTCAGGTGAAACTGTCAAAATCTTCAAAATGAGCAAAAGCACAATGAAATTAATGCTGGAATCATCTTCAAGTTGCTAAAATACACTAATGACAGCAACAAGTTTGAGTCTACAACATTTAGTTAAGGTGTGAGATTCTAAATTAACTTTGTATTGCTGTAAACGCGTTTTCAGCCCCTGATTGTACACTTCAGGTGAAACTGTCAAAATCTTCAAAATGAGCAAAAGCACAATGAAATTAATGCTGGAATCATCTTCAAGTTGCTAAAATACACTAATGACAGCAAAAAGTTTGAGTCTACAACATTTAGTTAAGGTGTGAGAGCCTAAATGAACTTTGTATTGCTTTAAATGCATTTTCAGCCCGATTGTACACTTCAGGTAAAACTGTCAAAATCTTCAAAATGAGCAAAAGCACAATGAAATTAATGCTGGAATCATCTTCAAGTTGCTAAAATACACTAATGACAGCAAAAAGTTTGTGTCTACAACATTTAGTTAAGGTGTGAGAGCCAAAATGAACTTTTTATTGCTGTAAACGCGTTTTCAGCACCTGAATGTACACTTCGGGTGAAACTGTCAAAATCTTCAAAATGAGCAAAAGCACAATGAAATTAATGCTGGAATCATCTTCAGGTTGCTAAAATACACTAATGACAGCAAAAAGTTTTAGTCTACAACATTTAGTTAAGGTGTGAGAGCCAAAATGAACTTTGTATTGCTGTAAACACGTTTTCAGCACCTGATTGTACACTTCAGGTGAAAATGTGGAAAATCTTCAAAATGAGCAAAAGCACAATGAAATTAATGCTGGAATCATCTTCAAGTTGCTAAAATACACTAATGACAGCAAAAAGTTTGAGTCTACAACATTTAGTTAAGGTGTGAGAGCCAAAATTAACTTTTTTATTGCTTTAAAATTCATTTTCAGCCCGATTGTACACTTCAGGTGAAACTGTCAAAATCTTCAAAATGAGCAAAAGCACAATGAAATTAATGCTGGAATCATCTTCAAGTTGCTAAAATACACTAATGACAGCAAAAAGTTTGAGTCTACAACATTTAGTTAAGGTGTGAGAGCAAAAATTAACTTTGTATTGCTTTAAATGCATTTTCAGCCCGATAGTACACTTCAGGTGAAACTGTCAAAATCTTCAAAATGAGCAAAAGCACAATGAAATTAATGCTGGAATCATCTTCAAGTTGCTAAAATACACTAATGACAGCAACAAGTTTGAGTCTACAACATTTAGTTAAGGTGTGAGATTCTAAATTAACTTTGTATTGCTGTAAACGCGTTTTCAGCCCCTGATTGTACACTTCAGGTGAAACTGTCAAAATCTTCAAAATGAGCAAAAGCACAATGAAATTAATGCTGGAATCATCTTCAATATGCTAAAATACAATAATGACAGCAAAAAGTTTGAGTCTACAACATTTAGTTAAGGTGTGAGAGCCAAAATTAACTTTGTATTGCTTTAAAATTCATTTTCAGCCCGATTGTACACTTCAGGTGAAACTGTCAAAATCTTCAAAATGAGCAAAAGCACAATGAAATGAACGCTGGAATCATCTTCAAGTTGCTAAAATACACTAATGACAGCAAAAAGTTTGAGTCTACAACATTTAGTTAAGGTGTGAGAGCCTAAATGAACTTTTCATTGCTTTAAACGCGTTTTCAGCCCGATTGTACACTTCAGGTAAAACTGTCAAAATCTTCAAAATGAGCAAAAGCACAATGAAATAAATGCTGGAATCATCTTCAAGTTGCTAAAATACACTAATGACAGCAAAAAGTTTGTGTCTACAACATTTAGTTAAGGTGTGAGAGCCAAAATGAACTTTTTATTGCTGTAAACGCGTTTTCAGCACCTGAATGTACACTTCAGGTGAAACTGTCAAAATCTTCAAAATGAGCAAAAGCACAATGAAATTAATGCTGGAATCATCTTCAAGTTGCTAAAATACACTAATGACAGCAAAAAGTTTGAGTCTACAACATTTAGTTAAGGTGTGAGAGCAAAAATTAACTTTGTATTGCTTTAAATGCATTTTCAGCCCGATAGTACACTTCAGGTGAAACTGTCAAAATCTTCAAAATGAGCAAAAGCACAATGAAATTAATGCTGGAATCATCTTCAGGTTGCTAAAATACACTAATGACAGCAAAAAGTTTTAGTCTACAACATTTAGTTAAGGTGTGAGAGCCAAAATGAACTTTGTATTGCTGTAAACGCGTTTTCAGCACCTGATTGTACACTTCAGGTGAAACTGTCAAAATCTTCAAAATGAGCAAAAGCACAATGAAATTAATGCTGGAATCATCTTCAAGTTGCTAAAATACACTAATGACAGCAAAAAGTTTGAGTCTACAACATTTAGTTAAGGTGTGAGAGCCAAAATTAACTTTGTATTGCTTTAAATGCATTTTCAGCCCGATTGGACACTTCAGGTGAAAGTGTCAAAATCTTCAAAATGAGAAAAAGCACAATGAAACTAATGCTGGAATCATCTTCAATATGCTAAAATACACTAATGACAGCAAAAAGTTTGAGTCTACAACATTTAGTTAAGGTGTGAGAGCCAAAATGAACTTTGTATTGCTTTAAATGTATTATCAGGCCGATTGTACACTTCAGGTGAAACTGTCAAAATCTTCAAAATGAGCAAAAGCACAATGAAATGAATGCTGGAATCATCTTCAAGTTGCTAAAATACACTAATGACAGCAAAAAGTTTGAGTCTACAACATTTAGTAAAGGTGTGAGAGCCTAAATGAACTTTTCATTGCTTTAAACGCGTTTTCAGCCCTTGATTGTACAATTCAGGTGAAACTGTCAAAATCTTCAAAATGAGCAAAAGCACAATGAAATTAATGCTGGAATCATCTTCAAGTTGCTAAAATACACTAATGACAGCAACAAGTTTGAGTCTACAACATTTAGTTAAGGTGTGAGAGCCTAAATGAACTTTGTATTGCTTTAAATGCACTTTCAGCCCGAATGTACACTTCAGGTGAAACTGTCAAAATCTTCAAAATGAGCAAAAGCACAATGAAATTAAGGCTGGAATCATCTTCAAGTTGCTAAAATACACTAATGACAGCAAAAAGTTTGAGTCTACAACATTTAGTTAAGGTGTGAGAGCCTAAATGAACTTTGTATTGCTGTAAACGCGTTTTCAGCACCTGATTGTACACTTCAGGTGAAACTGTCAAAATCTTCAAAATGAGCAAAAGCACAATGAAATTAATGCTGGAATCATCTTCAGGTTGCTAAAATACACTAATGACAGCAAAAAGTTTGAGTCTACAACATTTAGTTAAGGTGTGAGAGCCAAAATTAACTTTGTATTGCTTTAAAATTCATTTTCAGCCCGATTGTACACTTCAGGTGAAACTGTCAAAATCTTCAAAATGAGCAAAAGCACAATGAAATGAATGCTCGAATCATCTTCAAGTTGCTAAAATACACTAATGACAGCAAAAAGTTTGAGTCTACAACATTTAGTTAAGGTGTTAGAGCCTAAATGAACTTTTCATTGCTTTAAACGCGTTTTCAGCCCGATTGTACACTTCAGGTAAAACTGTCAAAATCTTCAAAATGAGCAAAAGCACAATGAAATTAATGCTGGAATCATCTTCAAGTTGCTAAAATACACTAATGACAGCAAAAAGTTTGAGTCTACAACATTTAGTTAAGGTGTGAGAGCCTAAATGAACTTTTCATTGCTTTAAACGCATTTTCAGCCCTTGATTGTACAATTCAGGTGAAACTGTCAAAATCTTCAAAATGAGCAAAAGCACAATCAAATTAATGCTGGAATCATCTTCAAGTTGCTAAAATACACTAATGACAGCAACAAGTTTGAGTCTACAACATTTAGTTAAGGTGTGAGATTCTAAATTAACTTTGTATTGCTGTAAACGCGTTTTCAGCCCCTGATTGTACACTTCAGGTGAAACTGTCAAAATCTTCAAAATGAGCAAAAGCACAATGAAATTAATGCTGGAATCATCTTCAAGTTGCTAAAATACACTAATGACAGCAAAAAGTTTGAGTCTACAACATTTAGTTAAGGTGTGAGAGCCAAAATTAACTTTGTATTGCTTTAAATGCATTTTCAGCACGATTGGACACTTCAGGTGAAAGTGTCAAAATCTTCAAAATGAGAAAAAGCACAATGAAATTAATGCTGGAATCATCTTCAAGTTGCTAAAATACACTAATGACAGCAACAAGTTTGAGTCTACAACATTTAGTTAAGGTGTGAGAGCCTAAATGAACTTTGTATTGCTTTAAATGCATTTTCAGCCCGATTGTACACTTCAGGTAAAACTGTCAAAATCTTCAAAATGAGCAAAAGCACAATGAAATTAATGCTGGAATCATCTTCAAGTTGCTAAAATACACTAATGACAGCAAAAAGTTTGTGTCTACAACATTTAGTTAAGGTGTGAGAGCCTAAATGAACTTTTCATTGCTTTAAACGCATTTTCAGCCCTTGATTGTACAATTCAGGTGAAACTGTCAAAATCTTCAAAATGAGCAAAAGCACAATGAAATTAATGCTGGAATCATCTTCAAGTTGCTAAAATACACTAATGACAGCAACAAGTTTGAGTCTACAACATTTAGTTAAGGTGTGAGATTCTAAATTAACTTTGTATTGCTGTAAACGCGTTTTCAGCCCCTGATTGTACACTTCAGGTGAAACTGTCAAAATCTTCAAAATGAGCAAAAGCACAATGAAATTAATGCTGGAATCATCTTCAAGTTGCTAAAATACACTAATGACAGCAAAAAGTTTGAGTCTACAACATTTAGTTAAGGTGTGAGAGCCAAAATTAACTTTGTATTGCTTTAAATGCATTTTCAGCCCGATTGGACACTTCAGGTGAAAGTGTCAAAATCTTCAAAATGAGAAAAAGCACAATGAAATTAATGCTGGAATCATCTTCAAGTTGCTAAAATACACTAATGACAGCAACAAGTTTGAGTCTACAACATTTAGTTAAGGTGTGAGAGCCTAAATGAACTTTGTATTGCTTTAAATGCATTTTCAGCCCGATTGTACACTTCAGGTGAAACTGTCAAAATCTTCAAAATGAGCAAAAGCACAATGAAATTAATGCTGGAATCATCTTCAGGTTGCTAAAATACACTAATGACAGCAAAAAGTTTTAGTCTACAACATTTAGTTAAGGTGTGAGAGCCAAAATGAACTTTGTATTGCTGTAAACACGTTTTCAGCACCTGATTGTACACTTCAGGTGAAAATGTGGAAAATCTTCAAAATGAGCAAAAGCACAATGAAATTAATGCTGGAATCATCTTCAAGTTGCTAAAATACACTAATGACAGCAAAAAGTTTGAGTCTACAACATTTAGTTAAGGTGTGAGAGCCAAAATTAACTTTTTTATTGCTTTAAAATTCATTTTCAGCCCGATTGTACACTTCAGGTGAAACTGTCAAAATCTTCAAAATGAGCAAAAGCACAATGAAATGAATGCTGGAATCATCTTCAAGTTGCTAAAATACACTAATGAAAGCAAAAAGTTTGAGTCTACAACATTTAGTTAAGGTGTGAGAGCCTAAATGAACTTTTCATTGCTTTAAACGCGTTTTCAGCCCTTGATTGTACAATTCAGGTGAAACTGTCAAAATCTTCAAAATGAGCAAAAGCACAATGAAATTAATGCTGGAATCATCTTCAAGTTGCTAAAATACACTAATGACAGCAACAGGTTTGAGTCTACAACATTTAGTTAAGGTGTGAGATTCTAAATTAACTTTGTATTGCTGTAAACGCGTTTTCAGCCCCTGATTGTACACTTCAGGTGAACTTGTCAAAATCATCAAAATGAGCAAAAGCACAATGAAATTAATGCTGGAATCATCTTCAAGTTGCTAAAATACACTAATGACAGTAAAAAGTTTGAGTCTACAACATTTAGTTAAGGTGTGAGAGCCAAAATTAACTTTGTATTGCTTTAAAATTCATTTTCAGCCCGATTGTACACTTCAGGTGAAACTGTCAAAATCTTCAAAATGAGCAAAAGCACAATGAAATGAACGCTGGAATCATCTTCAAGTTGCTAAAATACACTAATGACAGCAAAAGGTTTGAGTCTACAACATTTAGTTAAGGTGTGAGAGCCTAAATGAACTTTTCATTGCTTTAAACGCGTTTTCAGCCCGATTGTACACTTCAGGTAAAACTGTCAAAATCTTCAAAATGAGCAAAAGCACAATGAAATAAATGCTGGAATCATCTTCAAGTTGCTAAAATACACTAATGATAGCAAAAAGTTTGTGTCTACAACATTTAGTTAAGGTGTGAGAGCCAAAATGAACTTTTTATTGCTGTAAACGCGTTTTCAGCACCTGAATGTACACTTCAGGTGAAACTGTCAAAATCTTCAAAATGAGCAAAAGCACAATGAAATTAATGCTGGAATCATCTTCAAGTTGCTAAAATACACTAATGACAGCAAAAAGTTTGAGTCTACAACATTTAGTTAAGGTGTGAGAGCAAAAATTAACTTTGTATTGCTTTAAATGCATTTTCAGCCCGATAGTACACTTCAGGTGAAACTGTCAAAATCTTCAAAATGAGCAAAAGCAAAATGAAATTAATGCTGGAATCATCTTCAGGTTGCTAAAATACACTAATGACAGCAAAAAGTTTTAGTCTACAACATTTAGTTAAGGAGTGAGAGCCAAAATGAACTTTGTATTGCTGTAAACGCGTTTTCAGCACCTGATTGTACACTTCAGGTGAAACTGTCAAAATCTACAAAATTAGCAAAAGCACAATGAAATTAATGCTGGAATCATCTTCAAGTTGCTAAAATACACTAATGACAGCAAAAAGTTTGAGTCTACAACATTTAGTTAAGGTGTGAGAGCCAAAATTAACTTTGTATTGCTTTAAATGCATTTTCAGCCCGATAGTACACTTCAGGTGAAACTGTCAAAATCTTCAAAATGAGCAAAAGCACAATGAAATTAATGCTGGAATCATCTTCAGGTTGCTAAAATACACTAATGACAGCAAAAAGTTTTAGTCTACAACATTTAGTTAAGGTGTGAGAGCCAAAATGAACTTTGTATTGCTGTAAACGCGTTTTCAGCACCTGATTGTACACTTCAGGTGAAACTGTCAAAATCTTCAAAATGAGCAAAAGCACAATGAAATTAATGCTGGAATCATCTTCAAGTTGCTAAAATACACTAATGACAGCAAAAAGTTTGAGTCTACAACATTTAGTTAAGGTGTGAGAGCCAAAATTAACTGTGTATTGCTTTAAATGCATTTTCAGCCCGATTGGACACTTCAGGTGAAAGTGTCAAAATCTTCAAAATGAGAAAAAGCACAATGAAATTAATGCTGGAATCATCTTCAATATGCTAAAATACAATAATGACAGCAAAAAGTTTGAGTCTACAACATTTAGTTAAGGTGTGAGAGCCAAAATGAACTTTGTATTGCTTTAAATGCATTATCAGGCCGATTGTACACTTCAGGTGAAACTGTCAAAATCTTCAAAATGAGCAAAAGCACAATGAAATGAATGCTGGAATCATCTTCAAGTTGCTAAAATACACTAATGACAGCAAAAAGTTTGAGTCTACAACATTTAGTAAAGGTGTGAGAGCCTAAATGATCTTTTCATTGCTTTAAACGCGTTTTCAGCCCTTGATTGTACAATTCAGGTGAAACTGTCAAAATCTTCAAAATGAGCAAAAGCGCAATGAAATTAATGCTGGAATCATCTTCAAGTTGCTAAAATACACTAATGACAGCAACAAGTTTGAGTCTACAACATTTAGTTAAGGTGTGAGAGCCTAAATTAACTTTTTATGGCTTTAAATGCATTTTCAGCACCTGATTGTACACTTCAGGTGAAACTGTCAAAATCTTCAAAATGAGCAAAAGCACAATGAAATTAATGCTGGAATCATCTTCAAGTTGCTAAAATACACTAATGACAGCAAAAAGTTTGAGTCTACAACATTTAGTTAAGGTGTGAGAGCCAAAATTAACTTTGTATTGCTTTAAATGCATTTTCAGCCCGATTGGACACTTCAGGTGAAAGTGTCAAAATCTTCAAAATGAGAAAAAGCACAATGAAATTAATGCTGGAATCATCTTCAATATGCTAAAATACAATAATGACAGCAAAAAGTTTGAGTCTACAACATTTAGTTAAGGTGTGAGAGCCAAAATGAACTTTGTATTGCTTTAAATGCATTATCAGGCCGATTGTACACTTCAGGTGAAACTGTCAAAATCTTCAAAATGAGCAAAAGCACAATGAAATGAATGCTGGAATCATCTTCAAGTTGCTAAAATACACTAATGACAGCAAAAAGTTTGAGTCTACAACATTTAGTAAAGGTGTGAGAGCCTAAATGATCTTTTCATTGCTTTAAACGCGTTTTCAGCCCTTGATTGTACAATTCAGGTGAAACTGTCAAAATCTTCAAAATGAGCAAAAGCACAATGAAATTAATGCTGGAATCATCTTCAAGTTGCTAAAATACACTAATGACAGCAACAAGTTTGAGTCTACAACATTTAGTTAAGGTGTGAGAGCCTAAATTAACTTTTTATGGCTTTAAATGCATTTTCAGCACCTGATTGTACACTTCAGGTGAAACTGTCAAAATCTTCAAAATGAGCAAAAGCACAATGAAATTAATGCTGGAATCATCTTCAAGTTGCTAAAATACACTAATGACAGCAAAAAGTTTGAGTCTACAATATTTAGTTAAGGTGTGAGAGCCAAAATGAACTTTGTATTGCTTTAAAATTCATTTTCAGCCCGATTGTACACTTCAGGTGAAACTGTCAAAATCTTCAAAATGAGCAAAAGCACAATGAAATTAATGTTGGAATCATCTTCAAGTTGCTAAAATACACTAATGACAGCAAAAAGTTTGAGTCTACAACATTTAGTTGAGGTGTGAGAGCCTAAATGAACTTTGTATTGCTTTAAATGCATTTTCAGCCCGATTGTACACTTCAGGTAAAACTGTCAAAATCTTCAAAATGAGCAAAAGCACAATGAAATTAATGCTGGAATCATCTTCAAGTTGCTAAAATACACTAATGACAGCAACAAGTTTGAGTCCACAACATTTAGTTAAGGTGTGAGAGCCTAAATGAACTTTTCATTGCTTTAAACGCGTTATCAGCCCGATTGTACACTTCAGGTAAAACTGTCAAAATCTTCAAAATGAGCAAAAGCACAATGAAATTAATGCTGGAATCATCTTCAAGTTGCTAAAATACACTAATGACAGCAAAAAGTTTGTGTCTACAACATTTAGTTAAGGTGTGAGAGCCAAAATGAACTTTTTATTGCTGTAAACGCGTTTTCAGCACCTGAATGAACACTTCAGGTGAAACTGTCAAAATCTTCAAAATGAGCAAAAGCACAATGAAATTAATGCTGGAATCATCTTCAATATGCTAAAATACAATAATGACAGCAAAAAGTTTGAGTCTACAACATTTAGTTAAGGTGTGAGAGCCAAAATGAACTTTGTATTGCTTTAAATGCATTTTCAGCCCGATAGTACACTTCAGGTGAAACTGTCAAAATCTTCAAAATGAGCAAAAGCACAATGAAATTAATGCTGGAATCATCTTCAGGTTGCTAAAATACACTAATGACAGCAAAAAGTTTTAGTCTACAACATTTAGTTAAGGTGTGAGAGCCAAAATGAACTTTGTATTGCTGTAAACGTGTTTTCAGCACCTGATTGTACACTTCAGGTGAAACTGTCAAAATCTTCAAAATTAGCAAAAGCACAATGAAATTAATGCTGGAATCATCTTCAAGTTGCTAAAATACACTAATGACAGCAAAAAGTTTGAGTCTACAACATTTAGTTAAGGTGTGAGAGCCAAAATTAACTTTGTATTGCTTTAAATGCATTTTCAGCCCGATTGGACACTTCAGGTGAAAGTGTCAAAATCTTCAAAATGAGAAAAAGCACAATGAAATGAATGCTGGAATCATCTTCAAGTTGCTAAAATACACTAATGAAAGCAAAAAGTTTGAGTCTACAACATTTAGTTAAGGTGTGAGAGCCTAAATGAACTTTTCATTGCTTTAAACGCGTTTTCAGCCCTTGATTGTACAATTCAGGTGAAACTGTCAAAATCTTCAAAATGAGCAAAAGCACAATGAAATTAATGCTGGAATCATCTTCAGGTTGCTAAAATACACTAATGACAGCAACAAGTTTGAGTCTACAACATTTAGTTAAGGTGTGAGATTCTAAATTAACTTTGTATTGCTGTAAACGCGTTTTCAGCCCCTGATTGTACACTTCAGGTGAAACTGTCAAAATCTTCAAAATGAGCAAAAGCACAATGAAATTAATGCTGGAATCATCTTCAAGTTGCTAAAATACACTAATGACAGCAAAAAGTTTGAGTCTACAACATTTAGTTAAGGTGTGAGAGCCAAAATTAACTTTGTATTGCTTTAAATGCATTTTCAGCCCGATTGTACACTTCAGGTAAAACTGTCAAAATCTTCAAAATGAGCAAAAGCACAATGAAATTAATGCTGGAATCATCTTCAAGTTGCTAAAATACACTAATGACAGCAAAAAGTTTGTGTCTACAACATTTAGTTAAGGTGTGAGAGCCAAAATGAACTTTTTATTGCTGTAAACGCGTTTTCAGCACCTGAATGTACACTTCAGGTGAAACTGTCAAAATCTTCAAAATGAGCAAAAGCACAATGAAATTAATGCTGGAATCATCTTCAAGTTGCTAAAATACACTAATGACAGCAAAAAGTTTGAGTCTACAACATTTAGTTAAGGTGTGAGAGCCAAAATTAACTGTGTATTGCTTTAAATGCATTTTCAGCCCGATTGGACACTTCAGGTGAAAGTGTCAAAATCTTCAAAATGAGAAAAAGCACAATGAAATTAATGCTGGAATCATCTTCAATATGCTAAAATACAATAATGACAGCAAAAAGTTTGAGTCTACAACATTTAGTTAAGGTGTGAGAGCCAAAATGAACTTTGTATTGCTTTAAATGCATTATCAGGCCGATTGTACACTTCAGGTGAAACTGTCAAAATCTTCAAAATGAGCAAAAGCACAATGAAATGAATGCTGGAATCATCTTCAAGTTGCTAAAATACACTAATGACAGCAAAAAGTTTGAGTCTACAACATTTAGTAAAGGTGTGAGAGCCTAAATGATCTTTTCATTGCTTTAAACGCGTTTTCAGCCCTTGATTGTACAATTCAGGTGAAACTGTCAAAATCTTCAAAATGAGCAAAAGCGCAATGAAATTAATGCTGGAATCATCTTCAAGTTGCTAAAATACACTAATGACAGCAACAAGTTTGAGTCTACAACATTTAGTTAAGGTGTGAGAGCCTAAATTAACTTTTTATGGCTTTAAATGCATTTTCAGCACCTGATTGTACACTTCAGGTGAAACTGTCAAAATCTTCAAAATGAGCAAAAGCACAATGAAATTAATGCTGGAATCATCTTCAAGTTGCTAAAATACACTAATGACAGCAAAAAGTTTGAGTCTACAACATTTAGTTAAGGTGTGAGAGCCAAAATTAACTTTGTATTGCTTTAAATGCATTTTCAGCCCGATTGGACACTTCAGGTGAAAGTGTCAAAATCTTCAAAATGAGAAAAAGCACAATGAAATTAATGCTGGAATCATCTTCAATATGCTAAAATACAATAATGACAGCAAAAAGTTTGAGTCTACAACATTTAGTTAAGGTGTGAGAGCCAAAATGAACTTTGTATTGCTTTAAATGCATTATCAGGCCGATTGTACACTTCAGGTGAAACTGTCAAAATCTTCAAAATGAGCAAAAGCACAATGAAATGAATGCTGGAATCATCTTCAAGTTGCTAAAATACACTAATGACAGCAAAAAGTTTGAGTCTACAACATTTAGTAAAGGTGTGAGAGCCTAAATGATCTTTTCATTGCTTTAAACGCGTTTTCAGCCCTTGATTGTACAATTCAGGTGAAACTGTCAAAATCTTCAAAATGAGCAAAAGCACAATGAAATTAATGCTGGAATCATCTTCAAGTTGCTAAAATACACTAATGACAGCAACAAGTTTGAGTCTACAACATTTAGTTAAGGTGTGAGAGCCTAAATTAACTTTTTATGGCTTTAAATGCATTTTCAGCACCTGATTGTACACTTCAGGTGAAACTGTCAAAATCTTCAAAATGAGCAAAAGCACAATGAAATTAATGCTGGAATCATCTTCAAGTTGCTAAAATACACTAATGACAGCAAAAAGTTTGAGTCTACAATATTTAGTTAAGGTGTGAGAGCCAAAATGAACTTTGTATTGCTTTAAAATTCATTTTCAGCCCGATTGTACACTTCAGGTGAAACTGTCAAAATCTTCAAAATGAGCAAAAGCACAATGAAATTAATGTTGGAATCATCTTCAAGTTGCTAAAATACACTAATGACAGCAAAAAGTTTGAGTCTACAACATTTAGTTGAGGTGTGAGAGCCTAAATGAACTTTGTATTGCTTTAAATGCATTTTCAGCCCGATTGTACACTTCAGGTAAAACTGTCAAAATCTTCAAAATGAGCAAAAGCACAATGAAATTAATGCTGGAATCATCTTCAAGTTGCTAAAATACACTACTGACAGCAACAAGTTTGAGTCCACAACATTTAGTTAAGGTGTGAGAGCCTAAATGAACTTTTCATTGCTTTAAACGCGTTATCAGCCCGATTGTACACTTCAGGTAAAACTGTCAAAATCTTCAAAATGAGCAAAAGCACAATGAAATTAATGCTGGAATCATCTTCAAGTTGCTAAAATACACTAATGACAGCAAAAAGTTTGTGTCTACAACATTTAGTTAAGGTGTGAGAGCCAAAATGAACTTTTTATTGCTGTAAACGCGTTTTCAGCACCTGAATGAACACTTCAGGTGAAACTGTCAAAATCTTCAAAATGAGCAAAAGCACAATGAAATTAATGCTGGAATCATCTTCAATATGCTAAAATACAATAATGACAGCAAAAAGTTTGAGTCTACAACATTTAGTTAAGGTGTGAGAGCCAAAATGAACTTTGTATTGCTTTAAATGCATTTTCAGCCCGATAGTACACTTCAGGTGAAACTGTCAAAATCTTCAAAATGAGCAAAAGCACAATGAAATTAATGCTGGAATCATCTTCAGGTTGCTAAAATACACTAATGACAGCAAAAAGTTTTAGTCTACAACATTTAGTTAAGGTGTGAGAGCCAAAATGAACTTTGTATTGCTGTAAACGTGTTTTCAGCACCTGATTGTACACTTCAGGTGAAACTGTCAAAATCTTCAAAATTAGCAAAAGCACAATGAAATTAATGCTGGAATCATCTTCAAGTTGCTAAAATACACTAATGACAGCAAAAAGTTTGAGTCTACAACATTTAGTTAAGGTGTGAGAGCCAAAATTAACTTTGTATTGCTTTAAATGCATTTTCAGCCCGATTGGACACTTCAGGTGAAAGTGTCAAAATCTTCAAAATGAGAAAAAGCACAATGAAATGAATGCTGGAATCATCTTCAAGTTGCTAAAATACACTAATGAAAGCAAAAAGTTTGAGTCTACAACATTTAGTTAAGGTGTGAGAGCCTAAATGAACTTTTCATTGCTTTAAACGCGTTTTCAGCCCTTGATTGTACAATTCAGGTGAAACTGTCAAAATCTTCAAAATGAGCAAAAGCACAATGAAATTAATGCTGGAATCATCTTCAGGTTGCTAAAATACACTAATGACAGCAACAAGTTTGAGTCTACAACATTTAGTTAAGGTGTGAGATTCTAAATTAACTTTGTATTGCTGTAAACGCGTTTTCAGCCCCTGATTGTACACTTCAGGTGAAACTGTCAAAATCTTCAAAATGAGCAAAAGCACAATGAAATTAATGCTGGAATCATCTTCAAGTTGCTAAAATACACTAATGACAGCAAAAAGTTTGAGTCTACAACATTTAGTTAAGGTGTGAGAGCCAAAATTAACTTTGTATTGCTTTAAATGCATTTTCAGCCCGATTGTACACTTCAGGTAAAACTGTCAAAATCTTCAAAATGAGCAAAAGCACAATGAAATTAATGCTGGAATCATCTTCAAGTTGCTAAAATACACTAATGACAGCAAAAAGTTTGTGTCTACAACATTTAGTTAAGGTGTGAGAGCCAAAATGAACTTTTTATTGCTGTAAACGCGTTTTCAGCACCTGAATGTACACTTCAGGTGAAACTGTCAAAATCTTCAAAATGAGCAAAAGCACAATGAAATTAATGCTGGAATCATCTTCAAGTTGCTAAAATACACTAATGACAGCAAAAGGTTTGAGTCTACAACATTTAGTTAAGGTGTGAGAGCAAAAATTAACTTTGTATTGCTTTAAATGCATTTTCAGCCCGATAGTACACTTCAGGTGAAACTGTCAAAATCTTCAAAATGAGCAAAAGCACAATGAAATTAATGCTGGAATCATCTTCAGGTTGCTAAAATACACTAATGACAGCAAAAAGTTTTAGTCTACAACATTTAGTTAAGGTGTGAGAGCCAAAATGAACTTTGTATTGCTGTAATCACGTTTTCAGCCCGATTGTACACTTCAGGTGAAACTGTCAAAATCTTCAAAATGAGCAAAAGCACAATGAAATGAATGCTGGAATCATCTTCAAGTTGCTAAAATACACTAATGAAAGCAAAAAGTTTGAGTCTACAACATTTAGTTAAGGTGTGAGAGCCTAAATGAACTTTTCATTGCTTTAAACGCGTTTTCAGCCCTTGATTGTACAATTCAGGTGAAACTGTCAAAATCTTCAAAATGAGCAAAAGCACAATGAAATTAATGCTGGAATCATCTTCAAGTTGCTAAAATACACTAATGACAGCAACAAGTTTGAGTCTACAACATTTAGTAAAGGTGTGAGATTCTAAATTAACTTTGTATTGCTGTAAACGCGTTTTCAGCCCCTGATTGTACACTTCAGGTGAAACTGTCAAAATCATCAAAATGAGAAAAAAAGCACAATGAAATTAATGCTGGAATCATCTTCAAGTTGCTAAAATACACTAATGACAGTAAAAAGTTTGAGTCTACAACATTTAGTTAAGGTGTGAGAGCCAAAATTAACTTTGTATTGCTTTAAAATTCATTTTCAGCCCGATTGTACACTTCAGGTGAAACTGTCAAAATCTTCAAAATGAGCAAAAGCACAATGAAATGAACGCTGGAATCATCTTCAAGTTGCTAAAATACACTAATGACAGCAAAAGGTTTGAGTCTACAACATTTAGTTAAGGTGTGAGAGCCTAAATGAACTTTTCATTGCTTTAAACGCGTTTTCAGCCCGATTGTACACTTCAGGTAAAACTGTCAAAATCTTCAAAATGAGCAAAAGCACAATGAAATAAATGCTGGAATCATCTTCAAGTTGCTAAAATACACTAATGACAGCAAAAAGTTTTAGTCTACAACATTTAGTTAAGGAGTGAGAGCCAAAATGAACTTTGTATTGCTGTAAACGCGTTTTCAGCACCTGATTGTACACTTCAGGTGAAACTGTCAAAATCTACAAAATTAGCAAAAGCACAATGAAATTAATGCTGGAATCATCTTCAAGTTGCTAAAATACACTAATGACAGCAAAAAGTTTGAGTCTACAACATTTAGTTAAGGTGTGAGAGCCAAAATTAACTTTGTATTGCTTTAAATGCATTTTCAGCCCGATAGTACACTTCAGGTGAAACTGTCAAAATCTTCAAAATGAGCAAAAGCACAATGAAATTAATGCTGGAATCATCTTCAGGTTGCTAAAATACACTAATGACAGCAAAAAGTTTTAGTCTACAACATTTAGTTAAGGTGTGAGAGCCAAAATGAACTTTGTATTGCTGTAAACGCGTTTTCAGCACCTGATTGTACACTTCAGGTGAAACTGTCAAAATCTTCAAAATTAGCAAAAGCACAATGAAATTAATGCTGGAATCATCTTCAAGTTGCTAAAATACACTAATGACAGCAAAAAGTTTGAGTCTACAACATTTAGTAAAGGTGTGAGAGACTAAATGATCTTTTCATTGCTTTAAACGCGTTTTCAGCCCTTGATTGTACAATTCAGGTGAAACTGTCAAAATCTTCAAAATGAGCAAAAGCACAATGAAATTAATGCTGGAATCATCTTCAAGTTGCTAAAATACACTAATGACAGCAACAAGTTTGAGTCTACAACATTTAGTTAAGGTGTGAGAGCCTAAATTAACTTTTTATGGCTTTAAATGCATTTTCAGCACCTGATTGTACACTTCAGGTGAAACTGTCAAAATCTTCAAAATGAGCAAAAGCACAATGAAATTAATGCTGGAATCATCTTCAAGTTGCTAAAATACACTAATGACAGCAAAAAGTTTGAGTCTACAATATTTAGTTAAGGTGTGAGAGCCAAAATGAACTTTGTATTGCTTTAAAATTCATTTTCAGCCCGATTGTACACTTCAGGTGAAACTGTCAAAATCTTCAAAATGAGCAAAAGCACAATGAAATTAATGTTGGAATCATCTTCAAGTTGCTAAAATACACTAATGACAGCAAAAAGTTTGAGTCTACAACATTTAGTTGAGGTGTGAGAGCCTAAATGAACTTTGTATTGCTTTAAATGCATTTTCAGCCCGATTGTACACTTCAGGTAAAACTGTCAAAATCTTCAAAATGAGCAAAAGCACAATGAAATTAATGCTGGAATCATCTTCAAGTTGCTAAAATACACTAATGACAGCAAAAAGTTTGTGTCTACAACATTTAGTTAAGGTGTGAGAGCAAAAATTAACTTTGTATTGCTTTAAATGCATTTTCAGCCCGATAGTACACTTCAGGTGAAACTGTCAAAATCTTCAAAATGAGCAAAAGCACAATGAAATTAATGCTGGAATCATCTTCAAGTTGCTAAAATACACTAATGACAGCAACAAGTTTGAGTCTACAACATTTAGTTAAGGTGTGAGATTCTAAATTAACTTTGTATTGCTGTAAACGCGTTTTCAGCCCCTGATTGTACACTTCAGGTGAAACTGTCAAAATCATCAAAATGAGCAAAAGCACAATGAAATTAATGCTGGAATCATCTTCAAGTTGCTAAAATACACTAATGACAGTAAAAAGTTTGAGTCTACAACATTTAGTTAAGGTGTGAGTGCCAAAATTAACTTTGTATTGCTTTAAAATTCATTTTCAGCCCGATTGTACACTTCAGGTGAAACTGTCAAAATCTTCAAAATGAGCAAAAGCACAATGAAATGAACGCTGGAATCATCTTCAAGTTGCTAAAATACACTAATGACAGCAAAAGGTTTGAGTCTACAACATTTAGTTAAGGTGTGAGAGCCTAAATGAACTTTTTATTGCTGTAAACGCGTTTTCAGCCCGATTGTACACTTCAGGTAAAACTGTCAAAATCTTCAAAATGAGCAAAAGCACAATGAAATAAATGCTGGAATCATCTTCAAGTTGCTAAAATACACTAATGACAGCAAAAAGTTTGTGTCTACAACATTTAGTTAAGGTGTGAGAGCCAAAATGAACTTTTTATTGCTGTAAACGCGTTTTCAGCACCTGAATGTACACTTCAGGTGAAACTGTCAAAATCTTCAAAATGAGCAAAAGCACAATGAAATTAATGCTGGAATCATCTTCAAGTTGCTAAAATACACTAATGACAGCAAAACGTTTGAGTCTACAACATTTAGTTAAGGTGTGAGAGCAAAAATTAACTTTGTATTGCTTTAAATGCATTTTCAGCCCGATAGTACACTTCAGGTGAAACTGTCAAAATCTTCAAAATGAGCAAAAGCACAATGAAATTAATGCTGGAATCATCTTCAGGTTGCTAAAATACACTAATGACAGCAAAAAGTTTTAGTCTACAACATTTAGTTAAGGTGTGAGAGCCAAAATGAACTTTGTATTGCTGTAAACGTGTTTTCATTACCTGATTGTACACTTCAGGTGAAACTGTCAAAATCTTCAAAATTAGCAAAAGCACAATGAAATTAATGCTGGAATCATCTTCAAGTTGCTAAAATACACTAATGACAGCAAAAAGTTTGAGTCTACAACATTTAGTTAAGGTGTGAGAGCCAAAATTAACTTTGTATTGCTTTAAATGCATTTTCAGCCCGATTGGACACTTCAGGTGAAAGTGTCAAAATCTTCAAAATGAGAAAAAGCACAATGAAATTAATGCTGGAATCATCTTCAATATGCTAAAATACAATAATGACAGCAAAAAGTTTGAGTCTACAACATTTAGTTAAGGTGTGAGAGCCAAAATGAACTTTGTATTGCTTTAAATGCATTTTCAGCCCGATAGTACACTTCAGGTGAAACTGTCAAAATCTTCAAAATGAGCAAAAGCACAATGAAATTAATGCTGGAATCATCTTCAGGTTGCTAAAATACACTAATGACAGCAAAAAGTTTTAGTCTACAACATTTAGTTAAGGTGTGAGAGCCAAAATGAACTTTGTATTGCTGTAAACGTGTTTTCAGCACCTGATTGTACACTTCAGGTGAAACTGTCAAAATCTTCAAAATTAGCAAAAGCACAATGAAATTAATGCTGGAATCATCTTCAAGTTGCTAAAATACACTAATGACAGCAAAAAGTTTGAGTCTACAACATTTAGTTAAGGTGTGAGAGCCAAAATTAACTTTGTATTGCTTTAAATGCATTTTCAGCCCGATTGGACACTTCAGGTGAAAGTGTCAAAATCTTCAAAATGAGAAAAAGCACAATGAAATTAATGCTGGAATCATCTTCAATATGCTAAAATACAATAATGACAGCAAAAAGTTTGAGTCTACAACATTTAGTTAAGGTGTGAGAGCCAAAATGAACTTTGTATTGCTTTAAATGCATTATCAGGCCGATTGTACACTTCAGGTGAAACTGTCAAAATCTTCAAAATGAGCAAAAGCACAATGAAATGAATGCTGGAATCATCTTCAAGTTGCTAAAATACACTAATGACAGCAAAAAGTTTGAGTCTACAACATTTAGTTAAGGTGTGAGAGCCAAAATGAACTTTGTATTGCTGTAAACTCGTTTTCAGCACCTGATTGTACACTTCAGGTGAAACTGTCAAAATCTTCAAAATGAGCAAAAGCACAATGAAATTAATGCTGTAATCATCTTCAAGTTGCTAAAATACACTAATGACAGCAAAAATTTTGAGTCTACAACATTTAGTTAAGGTGTGAGAGCCAAAATTAACTTTGTATTGCTTTAAAATTCATTTTCAGCCCGATTGTACACTTCAGGTGAAACTGTCAAAATCTTCAAAATGAGCAAAAGCACAATGAAATGAATGCTGGAATCATCTTCAAGTTGCTAAAATACACTAATGAAAGCAAAAAGTTTGAGTCTACAACATTTAGTTAAGGTGTGAGAGCCTAAATGAACTTTTCATTGCTTTAAACGCGTTTTCAGCCCTTGATTGTACAATTCAGGTGAAACTGTCAAAATCTTCAAAATGAGCAAAAGCACAATGAAATTAATGCTGGAATCATCTTCAAGTTGCTAAAATACACTAATGACAGCAACAAGTTTGAGTCTACAACATTTAGTTAAGGTGTGAGATTCTAAATTAACTTTGTATTGCTGTAAACGTGTTTTCAGCCCCTGATTGTACACTTCAGGTGAAACTGTCAAAATCTTCAAAATGAGCAAAAGCACAATGAAATTAATGCTGGAATCATCTTCAAGTTGCTAAAATACACTAATGACAGTAAAAAGTTTGAGTGTACAACATTTAGTTAAGGTGTGAGAGCCAAAATGAACTTTGTATTGCTTTAAATGCACTTTCAGCCCGAATGTACACTTCAGGTGAAACTGTCAAAATCTTCAAAATGAGCAAAAGCACAATGAAATTAATGCTGGAATCATCTTCAAGTTGCTAAAATACACTAATGACAGCAAAAAGTTTGAGTCTACAACATTTAGTTAAGGTGTGAGAGCCTAAATGAACTTTGTATTGCTGTAAACGCGTTTTCAGCACCTGATTATACACTTCAATGTGAAACTGTCAAAATCTTCAAAATGAGCAAAAGCACAATGAAATTAATGCTGGAATCATCTTCAGGTTGCTAAAATACACTAATGACAGCAAAAAGTTTGAGTCTACAACATTTAGTTAAGGTGTGAGAGCCAAAATTAACTTTGTATTGCTTTAAAATTCATTTTCAGCCCGATTGTACACTTCAGGTGAAACTGTCAAAATCTTCAAAATGAGCAAAAGCACAATGAAATGAACGCTGGAATCATCTTCAAGTTGCTAAAATACACTAATGACAGCAAAAAGTTTGAGTCTACAACATTTAGTTAAGGTGTGAGAGCCTAAATGAACTTTTCATTGCTTTAAACGCGTTTTCAGCCCGATTGTACACTTCAGGTAAAACTGTCAAAATCTTCAAAATGAGCAAAAGCACAATGAAATAAATGCTGGAATCATCTTCAAGTTGCTAAAATACACTAATGACAGCAAAAAGTTTGAGTCTACAACATTTAGTTAAAGTGTGAGAGCAAAAATTAACTTTGTATTGCTTTAAATGCATTTTCAGCCCGATAGTACACTTCAGGTGAAACTGTCAAAATCTTCAAAATGAGCAAAAGCACAATGAAATTAATGCTGGAATCATCTTCAGGTTGCTAAAATACACTAATGACAGCAACAAGTTTGAGTCTACAACATTTAGTTAAGGTGTGAGATTCTAAATTAACTTTGTATTGCTGTAAACGCGTTTTCAGCCCCTGATTGTACACTTCAGGTGAAACTGTCAAAATCTTCAAAATGAGCAAAAGCACAATGAAATTAATGCTGGAATCATCTTCAAGTTGCTAAAATACACTAATGACAGCAAAAAGTTTGAGTCTACAACATTTAGTTAAGGTGTGAGAGCCAAAATTAACTTTGTATTGCTTTAAATGCATTTTCAGCCCGATTGGACACTTCAGGTGAAAGTGTCAAAATCTTCAAAATGAGAAAAAGCACAATGAAATTAATGCTGGAATCATCTTCAAGTTGCTAAAATACACTAATGACAGCAAAAAGTTTGAGTCTACAACATTTAGTTAAGGTGTGAGAGCCTAAATGAACTTTGTATTGCTTTAAATGCATTTTCAGCCCGATTGTACACTTCAGGTAAAACTGTCAAAATCTTCAAAATGAGCAAAAGCACAATGAAATTAATGCTGGAATCATCTTCAAGTTGCTAAAATACACTAATGACAGCAAAAAGTTTGTGTCTACAACATTTAGTTAAGGTGTGAGAGCCAAAATGAACTTTTTATTGCTGTAAACGCGTTTTCAGCACCTGAATGTACACTTCAGGTGAAACTGTCAAAATCTTCAAAATGAGCAAAAGCACAGTGAAATTAATGCTGGAATCATCTTCAAGTTGCTAAAATACACTAATGACAGCAAAAGGTTTGAGTCTACAACATTTAGTTAAGGTGTGAGAGCAAAAATTAACTTTGTATTGCTTTAAATGCATTTTCAGCCCGATAGTACACTTCAGGTGAAACTGTCAAAATCTTCAAAATGAGCAAAAGCACAATGAAATTAATGCTGGAATCATCTTCAGGTTGCTAAAATACACTAATGACAGCAAAAAGTTTTAGTCTACAACATTTAGTTAAGGTGTGAGAGCCAAAATGAACTTTGTATTGCTGTAAACACGTTTTCAGCCCGATTGTACACTTCAGGTGAAACTGTCAAAATCTTCAAAATGAGCAAAAGCACAATGAAATGAATGCTGGAATCATCTTCAAGTTGCTAAAATACACTAATGAAAGCAAAAAGTTTGAGTCTACAACATTTAGTTAAGGTGTGAGAGCCTAAATGAACTTTTCATTGCTTTAAACGCGTTTTCAGCCCTTGATTGTACAATTCAGGTGAAACTGTCAAAATCTTCAAAATGAGCAAAAGCACAATGAAATTAATGCTGGAATCATCTTCAAGTTGCTAAAATACACTAATGACAGCAACAAGTTTGAGTCTACAACATTTAGTAAAGGTGTGAGATTCTAAATTAACTTTGTATTGCTGTAAACGCGTTTTCAGCCCCTGATTGTACACTTCAGGTGAAACTGTCAAAATCATCAAAATGAGAAAAAAAGCACAATGAAATTAATGCTGGAATCATCTTCAAGTTGCTAAAATACACTAATGACAGTAAAAAGTTTGAGTCTACAACATTTAGTTAAGGTGTGAGAGCCAAAATTAACTTTGTATTGCTTTAAAATTCATTTTCAGCCCGATTGTACACTTCAGGTGAAACTGTCAAAATCTTCAAAATGAGCAAAAGCACAATGAAATGAACGCTGGAATCATCTTCAAGTTGCTAAAATACACTAATGACAGCAAAAGGTTTGAGTCTACAACATTTAGTTAAGGTGTGAGAGCCTAAATGAACTTTTCATTGCTTTAAACGCGTTTTCAGCCCGATTGTACACTTCAGGTAAAACTGTCAAAATCTTCAAAATGAGCAAAAGCACAATGAAATAAATGCTGGAATCATCTTCAAGTTGCTAAAATACACTAATGACAGCAAAAAGTTTTAGTCTACAACATTTAGTTAAGGAGTGAGAGCCAAAATGAACTTTGTATTGCTGTAAACGCGTTTTCAGCACCTGATTGTACACTTCAGGTGAAACTGTCAAAATCTACAAAATTAGCAAAAGCACAATGAAATTAATGCTGGAATCATCTTCAAGTTGCTAAAATACACTAATGACAGCAAAAAGTTTGAGTCTACAACATTTAGTTAAGGTGTGAGAGCCAAAATTAACTTTGTATTGCTTTAAATGCATTTTCAGCCCGATAGTACACTTCAGGTGAAACTGTCAAAATCTTCAAAATGAGCAAAAGCACAATGAAATTAATGCTGGAATCATCTTCAGGTTGCTAAAATACACTAATGACAGCAAAAAGTTTTAGTCTACAACATTTAGTTAAGGTGTGAGAGCCAAAATGAACTTTGTATTGCTGTAAACGCGTTTTCAGCACCTGATTGTACACTTCAGGTGAAACTGTCAAAATCTTCAAAATTAGCAAAAGCACAATGAAATTAATGCTGGAATCATCTTCAAGTTGCTAAAATACACTAATGACAGCAAAAAGTTTGAGTCTACAACATTTAGTAAAGGTGTGAGAGACTAAATGATCTTTTCATTGCTTTAAACGCGTTTTCAGCCCTTGATTGTACAATTCAGGTGAAACTGTCAAAATCTTCAAAATGAGCAAAAGCACAATGAAATTAATGCTGGAATCATCTTCAAGTTGCTAAAATACACTAATGACAGCAACAAGTTTGAGTCTACAACATTTAGTTAAGGTGTGAGAGCCTAAATTAACTTTTTATGGCTTTAAATGCATTTTCAGCACCTGATTGTACACTTCAGGTGAAACTGTCAAAATCTTCAAAATGAGCAAAAGCACAATGAAATTAATGCTGGAATCATCTTCAAGTTGCTAAAATACACTAATGACAGCAAAAAGTTTGAGTCTACAATATTTAGTTAAGGTGTGAGAGCCAAAATGAACTTTGTATTGCTTTAAAATTCATTTTCAGCCCGATTGTACACTTCAGGTGAAACTGTCAAAATCTTCAAAATGAGCAAAAGCACAATGAAATTAATGTTGGAATCATCTTCAAGTTGCTAAAATACACTAATGACAGCAAAAAGTTTGAGTCTACAACATTTAGTTGAGGTGTGAGAGCCTAAATGAACTTTGTATTGCTTTAAATGCATTTTCAGCCCGATTGTACACTTCAGGTAAAACTGTCAAAATCTTCAAAATGAGCAAAAGCACAATGAAATTAATGCTGGAATCATCTTCAAGTTGCTAAAATACACTAATGACAGCAAAAAGTTTGTGTCTACAACATTTAGTTAAGGTGTGAGAGCAAAAATTAACTTTGTATTGCTTTAAATGCATTTTCAGCCCGATAGTACACTTCAGGTGAAACTGTCAAAATCTTCAAAATGAGCAAAAGCACAATGAAATTAATGCTGGAATCATCTTCAAGTTGCTAAAATACACTAATGACAGCAACAAGTTTGAGTCTACAACATTTAGTTAAGGTGTGAGATTCTAAATTAACTTTGTATTGCTGTAAACGCGTTTTCAGCCCCTGATTGTACACTTCAGGTGAAACTGTCAAAATCATCAAAATGAGCAAAAGCACAATGAAATTAATGCTGGAATCATCTTCAAGTTGCTAAAATACACTAATGACAGTAAAAAGTTTGAGTCTACAACATTTAGTTAAGGTGTGAGTGCCAAAATTAACTTTGTATTGCTTTAAAATTCATTTTCAGCCCGATTGTACACTTCAGGTGAAACTGTCAAAATCTTCAAAATGAGCAAAAGCACAATGAAATGAACGCTGGAATCATCTTCAAGTTGCTAAAATACACTAATGACAGCAAAAGGTTTGAGTCTACAACATTTAGTTAAGGTGTGAGAGCCTAAATGAACTTTTTATTGCTGTAAACGCGTTTTCAGCCCGATTGTACACTTCAGGTAAAACTGTCAAAATCTTCAAAATGAGCAAAAGCACAATGAAATAAATGCTGGAATCATCTTCAAGTTGCTAAAATACACTAATGACAGCAAAAAGTTTGTGTCTACAACATTTAGTTAAGGTGTGAGAGCCAAAATGAACTTTTTATTGCTGTAAACGCGTTTTCAGCACCTGAATGTACACTTCAGGTGAAACTGTCAAAATCTTCAAAATGAGCAAAAGCACAATGAAATTAATGCTGGAATCATCTTCAGGTTGCTAAAATACACTAATGACAGCAAAAAGTTTTAGTCTACAACATTTAGTTAAGGTGTGAGAGCCAAAATGAACTTTGTATTGCTGTAAACGTGTTTTCATTACCTGATTGTACACTTCAGGTGAAACTGTCAAAATCTTCAAAATTAGCAAAAGCACAATGAAATTAATGCTGGAATCATCTTCAAGTTGCTAAAATACACTAATGACAGCAAAAAGTTTGAGTCTACAACATTTAGTTAAGGTGTGAGAGCCAAAATTAACTTTGTATTGCTTTAAATGCATTTTCAGCCCGATTGGACACTTCAGGTGAAAGTGTCAAAATCTTCAAAATGAGAAAAAGCACAATGAAATTAATGCTGGAATCATCTTCAATATGCTAAAATACAATAATGACAGCAAAAAGTTTGAGTCTACAACATTTAGTTAAGGTGTGAGAGCCAAAATGAACTTTGTATTGCTTTAAATGCATTTTCAGCCCGATAGTACACTTCAGGTGAAACTGTCAAAATCTTCAAAATGAGCAAAAGCACAATGAAATTAATGCTGGAATCATCTTCAGGTTGCTAAAATACACTAATGACAGCAAAAAGTTTTAGTCTACAACATTTAGTTAAGGTGTGAGAGCCAAAATGAACTTTGTATTGCTGTAAACGTGTTTTCAGCACCTGATTGTACACTTCAGGTGAAACTGTCAAAATCTTCAAAATTAGCAAAAGCACAATGAAATTAATGCTGGAATCATCTTCAAGTTGCTAAAATACACTAATGACAGCAAAAAGTTTGAGTCTACAACATTTAGTTAAGGTGTGAGAGCCAAAATTAACTTTGTATTGCTTTAAATGCATTTTCAGCCCGATTGGACACTTCAGGTGAAAGTGTCAAAATCTTCAAAATGAGAAAAAGCACAATGAAATTAATGCTGGAATCATCTTCAATATGCTAAAATACAATAATGACAGCAAAAAGTTTGAGTCTACAACATTTAGTTAAGGTGTGAGAGCCAAAATGAACTTTGTATTGCTTTAAATGCATTATCAGGCCGATTGTACACTTCAGGTGAAACTGTCAAAATCTTCAAAATGAGCAAAAGCACAATGAAATGAATGCTGGAATCATCTTCAAGTTGCTAAAATACACTAATGACAGCAAAAAGTTTGAGTCTACAACATTTAGTTAAGGTGTGAGAGCCAAAATGAACTTTGTATTGCTGTAAACTCGTTTTCAGCACCTGATTGTACACTTCAGGTGAAACTGTCAAAATCTTCAAAATGAGCAAAAGCACAATGAAATTAATGCTGTAATCATCTTCAAGTTGCTAAAATACACTAATGACAGCAAAAATTTTGAGTCTACAACATTTAGTTAAGGTGTGAGAGCCAAAATTAACTTTGTATTGCTTTAAAATTCATTTTCAGCCCGATTGTACACTTCAGGTGAAACTGTCAAAATCTTCAAAATGAGCAAAAGCACAATGAAATGAATGCTGGAATCATCTTCAAGTTGCTAAAATACACTAATGAAAGCAAAAAGTTTGAGTCTACAACATTTAGTTAAGGTGTGAGAGCCTAAATGAACTTTTCATTGCTTTAAACGCGTTTTCAGCCCTTGATTGTACAATTCAGGTGAAACTGTCAAAATCTTCAAAATGAGCAAAAGCACAATGAAATTAATGCTGGAATCATCTTCAAGTTGCTAAAATACACTAATGACAGCAACAAGTTTGAGTCTACAACATTTAGTTAAGGTGTGAGATTCTAAATTAACTTTGTATTGCTGTAAACGTGTTTTCAGCCCCTGATTGTACACTTCAGGTGAAACTGTCAAAATCTTCAAAATGAGCAAAAGCACAATGAAATTAATGCTGGAATCATCTTCAAGTTGCTAAAATACACTAATGACAGTAAAAAGTTTGAGTGTACAACATTTAGTTAAGGTGTGAGAGCCAAAATGAACTTTGTATTGCTTTAAATGCACTTTCAGCCCGAATGTACACTTCAGGTGAAACTGTCAAAATCTTCAAAATGAGCAAAAGCACAATGAAATTAAGGCTGGAATCATCTTCAAGTTGCTAAAATACACTAATGACAGCAAAAAGTTTGAGTCTACAACATTTAGTTAAGGTGTGAGAGCCTAAATGAACTTTGTATTGCTGTAAACGCGTTTTCAGCACCTGATTATACACTTCAATGTGAAACTGTCAAAATCTTCAAAATGAGCAAAAGCACAATGAAATTAATGCTGGAATCATCTTCAGGTTGCTAAAATACACTAATGACAGCAAAAAGTTTGAGTCTACAACATTTAGTTAAGGTGTGAGAGCCAAAATTAACTTTGTATTGCTTTAAAATTCATTTTCAGCCCGATTGTACACTTCAGGTGAAACTGTCAAAATCTTCAAAATGAGCAAAAGCACAATGAAATGAACGCTGGAATCATCTTCAAGTTGCTAAAATACACTAATGACAGCAAAAAGTTTGAGTCTACAACATTTAGTTAAGGTGTGAGAGCCTAAATGAACTTTTCATTGCTTTAAACGCGTTTTCAGCCCGATTGTACACTTCAGGTAAAACTGTCAAAATCTTCAAAATGAGCAAAAGCACAATGAAATAAATGCTGGAATCATCTTCAAGTTGCTAAAATACACTAATGACAGCAAAAAGTTTGAGTCTACAACATTTAGTTAAAGTGTGAGAGCAAAAATTAACTTTGTATTGCTTTAAATGCATTTTCAGCCCGATAGTACACTTCAGGTGAAACTGTCAAAATCTTCAAAATGAGCAAAAGCACAATGAAATTAATGCTGGAATCATCTTCAGGTTGCTAAAATACACTAATGACAGCAACAAGTTTGAGTCTACAACATTTAGTTAAGGTGTGAGATTCTAAATTAACTTTGTATTGCTGTAAACGCGTTTTCAGCCCCTGATTGTACACTTCAGGTGAAACTGTCAAAATCTTCAAAATGAGCAAAAGCACAATGAAATTAATGCTGGAATCATCTTCAAGTTGCTAAAATACACTAATGACAGCAAAAAGTTTGAGTCTACAACATTTAGTTAAGGTGTGAGAGCCAAAATTAACTTTGTATTGCTTTAAATGCATTTTCAGCCCGATTGGACACTTCAGGTGAAAGTGTCAAAATCTTCAAAATGAGAAAAAGCACAATGAAATTAATGCTGGAATCATCTTCAAGTTGCTAAAATACACTAATGACAGCAAAAAGTTTGAGTCTACAACATTTAGTTAAGGTGTGAGAGCCTAAATGAACTTTGTATTGCTTTAAATGCATTTTCAGCCCGATTGTACACTTCAGGTAAAACTGTCAAAATCTTCAAAATGAGCAAAAGCACAATGAAATTAATGCTGGAATCATCTTCAAGTTGCTAAAATACACTAATGACAGCAAAAAGTTTGTGTCTACAACATTTAGTTAAGGTGTGAGAGCCAAAATGAACTTTTTATTGCTGTAAACGCGTTTTCAGCACCTGAATGTACACTTCAGGTGAAACTGTCAAAATCTTCAAAATGAGCAAAAGCACAATGAAATTAATGCTGGAATCATCTTCAAGTTGCTAAAATACACTAATGACAGCAAAAGGTTTGAGTCTACAACATTTAGTTAAGGTGTGAGAGCAAAAATTAACTTTGTATTGCTTTAAATGCATTTTCAGCCCGATAGTACACTTCAGGTGAAACTGTCAAAATCTTCAAAATGAGCAAAAGCACAATGAAATTAATGCTGGAATCATCTTCAGGTTGCTAAAATACACTAATGACAGCAAAAAGTTTTAGTCTACAACATTTAGTTAAGGTGTGAGAGCCAAAATGAACTTTGTATTGCTGTAAACACGTTTTCAGCCCGATTGTACACTTCAGGTGAAACTGTCAAAATCTTCAAAATGAGCAAAAGCACAATGAAATGAATGCTGGAATCATCTTCAAGTTGCTAAAATACACTAATGAAAGCAAAAAGTTTGAGTCTACAACATTTAGTTAAGGTGTGAGAGCCTAAATGAACTTTTCATTGCTTTAAACGCGTTTTCAGCCCTTGATTGTACAATTCAGGTGAAACTGTCAAAATCTTCAAAATGAGCAAAAGCACAATGAAATTAATGCTGGAATCATCTTCAAGTTGCTAAAATACACTAATGACAGCAACAAGTTTGAGTCTACAACATTTAGTAAAGGTGTGAGATTCTAAATTAACTTTGTATTGCTGTAAACGCGTTTTCAGCCCCTGATTGTACACTTCAGGTGAAACTGTCAAAATCATCAAAATGAGCAAAAGCACAATGAAATTAATGCTGGAATCATCTTCAAGTTGCTAAAATACACTAATGACAGTAAAAAGTTTGAGTCTACAACATTTAGTTAAGGTGTGAGAGCCAAAATTAACTTTGTATTGCTTTAAAATTCATTTTCAGCCCGATTGTACACTTCAGGTGAAACTGTCAAAATCTTCAAAATGAGCAAAAGCACAATGAAATGAACGCTGGAATCATCTTCAAGTTGCTAAAATACACTAATGACAGCAAAAGGTTTGAGTCTACAACATTTAGTTAAGGTGTGAGAGCCTAAATGAACTTTTCATTGCTTTAAACGCGTTTTCAGCCCGATTGTACACTTCAGGTAAAACTGTCAAAATCTTCAAAATGAGCAAAAGCACAATGAAATACATGCTGGAATCATCTTCAAGTTGCTAAAATACACTAATGACAGCAAAAAGTTTTAGTCTACAACATTTAGTTAAGGAGTGAGAGCCAAAATGAACTTTGTATTGCTGTAAACGCGTTTTCAGCACCTGATTGTACACTTCAGGTGAAACTGTCAAAATCTACAAAATTAGCAAAAGCACAATGAAATTAATGCTGGAATCATCTTCAAGTTGCTAAAATACACTAATGACAGCAAAAAGTTTGAGTCTACAACATTTAGTTAAGGTGTGAGAGCCAAAATTAACTTTGTATTGCTTTAAATGCATTTTCAGCCCGATAGTACACTTCAGGTGAAACTGTCAAAATCTTCAAAATGAGCAAAAGCATAATGAAATTAATGCTGGAATCATCTTCAGGTTGCTAAAATACACTAATGACAGCAAAAAGTTTTAGTCTACAACATTTAGTTAAGGTGTGAGAGCCAAAATGAACTTTGTATTGCTGTAAACGCGTTTTCAGCACCTGATTGTACACTTCAGGTGAAACTGTCAAAATCTTCAAAATTAGCAAAAGCACAATGAAATTAATGCTGGAATCATCTTCAAGTTGCTAAAATACACTAATGACAGCAAAAAGTTTGAGTCTACAACATTTAGTTAAGGTGTGAGAGCCAAAATTAACTTTGTATTGCTTTAAATGCATTTTCAGCCCGATTGGACACTTCAGGTGAAAGTGTCAAAATCTTCAAAATGAGAAAAAGCACAATGAAATTAATGCTGGAATCATCTTCAATATGCTAAAATACAATAATGACAGCAAAAAGTCTGAGTCTACAACATTTAGTTAAGGTGTGAGAGCCAAAATGAACTTTGTATTGCTTTAAATGCATTATCAGGCCGATTGTACACTTCAGGTGAAACTGTCAAAATCTTCAAAATGAGCAAAAGCACAATGAAATGAATGCTGGAATCATCTTCAAGTTGCTAAAATACACTAATGACAGCAAAAAGTTTGAGTCTACAACATTTAGTAAAGGTGTGAGAGCCTAAATGAACTTTTCATTGCTTTAAACGCGTTTTCAGCCCTTGATTGTACAATTCAGGTGAAACTGTCAAAATCTTCAAAATGAGCAAAAGCACAATGAAATTAATGCTGGAATCATCTTCAAGTTGCTAAAATACACTAATGACAGCAACAAGTTTGAGTCTACAACATTTAGTTAAGGTGTGAGAGTCTAAATTAACTTTTTATGGCTTTAAATGCATTTTCAGCACCTGATTGTACACTTCAGGTGAAACTGTCAAAATCTTCAAAATGAGCAAAAGCACAATGAAATTAATGCTGGAATCATCTTCAAGTTGCTAAAATACACTAATGACAGCAAAAAGTTTGAGTCTACAATATTTAGTTAAGGTGTGAGAGCCAAAATGAACTTTGTATTGCTTTAAAATTCATTTTCAGCCCGATTGTACACTTCAGGTGAAACTGTCAAAATCTTCAAAATGAGCAAAAGCACAATGAAATTAATGCTGGAATCATCTTCAAGTTGCTAAAATACACTAATGACAGCAAAAGGTTTGAGTCTACAACATTTAGTTAAGGTGTGAGAGCAAAAATTAACTTTGTATTGCTTTAAATGCATTTTCAGCCCGATAGTACACTTCAGGTGAAACTGTCAAAATCTTCAAAATGAGCAAAAGCACAATGAAATTAATGCTGGAATCATCTTCAGGTTGCTAAAATACACTAATGACAGCAAAAAGTTTTAGTCTACAACATTTAGTTAAGGTGTGAGAGCCAAAATGAACTTTGTATTGCTGTAAACACGTTTTCAGCCCGATTGTACACTTCAGGTGAAACTGTCAAAATCTTCAAAATGAGCAAAAGCACAATGAAATGAATGCTGGAATCATCTTCAAGTTGCTAAAATACACTAATGAAAGCAAAAAGTTTGAGTCTACAACATTTAGTTAAGGTGTGAGAGCCTAAATGAACTTTTCATTGCTTTAAACGCGTTTTCAGCCCTTGATTGTACAATTCAGGTGAAACTGTCAAAATCTTCAAAATGAGCAAAAGCACAATGAAATTAATGCTGGAATCATCTTCAAGTTGCTAAAATACACTAATGACAGCAACAAGTTTGAGTCTACAACATTTAGTAAAGGTGTGAGATTCTAAATTAACTTTGTATTGCTGTAAACGCGTTTTCAGCCCCTGATTGTACACTTCAGGTGAAACTGTCAAAATCATCAAAATGAGCAAAAGCACAATGAAATTAATGCTGGAATCATCTTCAAGTTGCTAAAATACACTAATGACAGTAAAAAGTTTGAGTCTACAACATTTAGTTAAGGTGTGAGAGCCAAAATTAACTTTGTATTGCTTTAAAATTCATTTTCAGCCCGATTGTACACTTCAGGTGAAACTGTCAAAATCTTCAAAATGAGCAAAAGCACAATGAAATGAACGCTGGAATCATCTTCAAGTTGCTAAAATACACTAATGACAGCAAAAGGTTTGAGTCTACAACATTTAGTTAAGGTGTGAGAGCCTAAATGAACTTTTCATTGCTTTAAACGCGTTTTCAGCCCGATTGTACACTTCAGGTAAAACTGTCAAAATCTTCAAAATGAGCAAAAGCACAATGAAATAAATGCTGGAATCATCTTCAAGTTGCTAAAATACACTAATGACAGCAAAAAGTTTTAGTCTACAACATTTAGTTAAGGAGTGAGAGCCAAAATGAACTTTGTATTGCTGTAAACGCGTTTTCAGCACCTGATTGTACACTTCAGGTGAAACTGTCAAAATCTACAAAATTAGCAAAAGCACAATGAAATTAATGCTGGAATCATCTTCAAGTTGCTAAAATACACTAATGACAGCAACAAGTTTGAGTCTACAACATTTAGTTAAGGTGTGAGAGCCAAAATTAACTTTGTATTGCTTTAAATGCATTTTCAGCCTGATAGTACACTTCAGGTGAAACTGTCAAAATCTTCAAAATGAGCAAAAGCACAATGAAATTAATGCTGGAATCATCTTCAGGTTGCTAAAATACACTAATGACAGCAAAAAGTTTTAGTCTACAACATTTAGTTAAGGTGTGAGAGCCAAAATGAACTTTGTATTGCTGTAAACGCGTTTTCAGCACCTGATTGTACACTTCAGGTGAAACTGTCAAAATCTTCAAAATTAGCAAAAGCACAATGAAATTAATGCTGGAATCATCTTCAAGTTGCTAAAATACACTAATGACAGCAAAAAGTTTGAGTCTACAACATTTAGTAAAGGTGTGAGAGCCTAAATGATCTTTTCATTGCTTTAAACGCGTTTTCAGCCCTTGATTGTACAATTCAGGTGAAACTGTCAAAATCTTCAAAATGAGCAAAAGCACAATGAAATTAATGCTGGAATCATCTTCAAGTTGCTAAAATACACTAATGACAGCAACAAGTTTGAGTCTACAACATTTAGTTAAGGTGTGAGAGCCTAAATTAACTTTTTATGGCTTTAAATGCATTTTCAGCACCTGATTGTACACTTCAGGTGAAACTGTCAAAATCTTCAAAATGAGCAAAAGCACAATGAAATTAATGCTGGAATCATCTTCAAGTTGCTAAAATACACTAATGACAGCAAAAAGTTTGAGTCTACAATATTTAGTTAAGGTGTGAGAGCCAAAATGAACTTTGTATTGCTTTAAAATTCATTTTCAGCCCGATTGTACACTTCAGGTGAAACTGTCAAAATCTTCAAAATGAGCAAAAGCACAATGAAATTAATGTTGGAATCATCTTCAAGTTGCTAAAATACACTAATGACAGCAAAAAGTTTGAGTCTACAACATTTAGTTGAGGTGTGAGAGCCTAAATGAACTTTGTATTGCTTTAAATGCATTTTCAGCCCGATTGTACACTTCAGGTAAAACTGTCAAAATCTTCAAAATGAGCAAAAGCACAATGAAATTAATGCTGGAATCATCTTCAAGTTGCTAAAATACACTAATGACAGCAACAAGTTTGAGTATACAACATTTAGTTAAGGTGTGAGAGCCTAAATGAACTTTGTATTGCTTTAAATGCATTTTCAGCCCGATTGTACACTTCAGGTAAAACTGTCAAAATCTTCAAAATGAGCAAAAGCACAATGAAATTAATGCTGGAATCATCTTCAAGTTGCTAAAATACACTAATGACAGCAAAAAGTTTGTGTCTACAACATTTAGTTAAGGTGTGAGAGCAAAAATTAACTTTGTATTGCTTTAAATGCATTTTCAGCCCGATAGTACACTTCAGGTGAAACTGTCAAAATCTTCAAAATGAGCAAAAGCACAATGAAATTAATGCTGGAATCATCTTCAAGTTGCTAAAATACACTAATGACAGCAACAAGTTTGAGTCTACAACATTTAGTTAAGGTGTGAGATTCTAAATTAACTTTGTATTGCTGTAAACGCGTTTTCAGCCCCTGATTGTACACTTCAGGTGAAACTGTCAAAATCATCAAAATGAGCAAAAGCACAATGAAATTAATGCTGGAATCATCTTCAAGTTGCTAAAATACACTAATGACAGTAAAAAGTTTGAGTCTACAACATTTAGTTAAGGTGTGAGAGCCAAAATTAACTTTGTATTGCTTTAAAATTCATTTTCAGCCCGATTGTACACTTCAGGTGAAACTGTCAAAATCTTCAAAATGAGCAAAAGCACAATGAAATGAACGCTGGAATCATCTTCAAGTTGCTAAAATACACTAATGACAGCAAAAGGTTTGAGTCTACAACATTTAGTTAAGGTGTGAGAGCCTAAATGAACTTTTCATTGCTTTAAACGCGTTTTCAGCCCGATTGTACACTTCAGGTAAAACTGTCAAAATCTTCAAAATGAGCAAAAGCACAATGAAATAAATGCTGGAATCATCTTCAAGTTGCTAAAATACACTAATGACAGCAAAAAGTTTGTGTCTACAACATTTAGTTAAGGTGTGAGAGCCAAAATGAACTTTTTATTGCTGTAAACGCGTTTTCAGCACCTGAATGTACACTTCAGGTGAAACTGTCAAAATCTTCAAAATGAGCAAAAGCACAATGAAATTAATGCTGGAATCATCTTCAAGTTGCTAAAATACACTAATGACAGCAAAACGTTTGAGTCTACAACATTTAGTTAAGGTGTGAGAGCAAAAATTAACTTTGTATTGCTTTAAATGCATTTTCAGCCCGATAGTACACTTCAGGTGAAACTGTCAAAATCTTCAAAATGAGCAAAAGCACAATGAAATTAATGCTGGAATCATCTTCAGGTTGCTAAAATACACTAATGACAGCAAAAAGTTTTAGTCTACAACATTTAGTTAAGGTGTGAGAGCCAAAATGAACTTTGTATTGCTGTAAACGTGTTTTCATTACCTGATTGTACACTTCAGGTGAAACTGTCAAAATCTTCAAAATTAGCAAAAGCACAATGAAATTAATGCTGGAATCATCTTCAAGTTGCTAAAATACACTAATGACAGCAAAAAGTTTGAGTCTACAACATTTAGTTAAGGTGTGAGAGCCAAAATTAACTTTGTATTGCTTTAAATGCATTTTCAGCCCGATTGGACACTTCAGGTGAAAGTGTCAAAATCTTCAAAATGAGAAAAAGCACAATGAAATTAATGCTGGAATCATCTTCAATATGCTAAAATACAATAATGACAGCAAAAAGTTTGAGTCTACAACATTTAGTTAAGGTGTGAGAGCCAAAATGAACTTTGTATTGCTTTAAATGCATTTTCAGCCCGATAGTACACTTCAGGTGAAACTGTCAAAATCTTCAAAATGAGCAAAAGCACAATGAAATGAACGCTGGAATCATCTTCAAGTTGCTAAAATACACTAATGACAGCAAAAGGTTTGAGTCTACAACATTTAGTTAAGGTGTGAGAGCCTAAATGAACTTTTCATTGCTTTAAACGCGTTTTCAGCCCGATTGTACACTTCAGGTAAAACTGTCAAAATCTTCAAAATGAGCAAAAGCACAATGAAATAAATGCTGGAATCATCTTCAAGTTGCTAAAATACACTAATGACAGCAAAAAGTTTGTGTCTACAACATTTAGTTAAGGTGTGAGAGCCAAAATGAACTTTTTATTGCTGTAAACGCGTTTTCAGCACCTGAATGTACACTTCAGGTGAAACTGTCAAAATCTTCAAAATGAGCAAAAGCACAATGAAATTAATGCTGGAATCATCTTCAAGTTGCTAAAATACACTAATGACAGCAAAACGTTTGAGTCTACAACATTTAGTTAAGGTGTGAGAGCAAAAATTAACTTTGTATTGCTTTAAATGCATTTTCAGCCCGATAGTACACTTCAGGTGAAACTGTCAAAATCTTCAAAATGAGCAAAAGCACAATGAAATTAATGCTGGAATCATCTTCAGGTTGCTAAAATACACTAATGACAGCAAAAAGTTTTAGTCTACAACATTTAGTTAAGGTGTGAGAGCCAAAATGAACTTTGTATTGCTGTAAACGTGTTTTCATTACCTGATTGTACACTTCAGGTGAAACTGTCAAAATCTTCAAAATTAGCAAAAGCACAATGAAATTAATGCTGGAATCATCTTCAAGTTGCTAAAATACACTAATGACAGCAAAAAGTTTGAGTCTACAACATTTAGTTAAGGTGTGAGAGCCAAAATTAACTTTGTATTGCTTTAAATGCATTTTCAGCCCGATTGGACACTTCAGGTGAAAGTGTCAAAATCTTCAAAATGAGAAAAAGCACAATGAAATTAATGCTGGAATCATCTTCAATATGCTAAAATACAATAATGACAGCAAAAAGTTTGAGTCTACAACATTTAGTTAAGGTGTGAGAGCCAAAATGAACTTTGTATTGCTTTAAATGCATTTTCAGCCCGATAGTACACTTCAGGTGAAACTGTCAAAATCTTCAAAATGAGCAAAAGCACAATGAAATTAATGCTGGAATCATCTTCAGGTTGCTAAAATACACTAATGACAGCAAAAAGTTTTAGTCTACAACATTTAGTTAAGGTGTGAGAGCCAAAATGAACTTTGTATTGCTGTAAACGTGTTTTCAGCACCTGATTGTACACTTCAGGTGAAACTGTCAAAATCTTCAAAATTAGCAAAAGCACAATGAAATTAATGCTGGAATCATCTTCAAGTTGCTAAAATACACTAATGACAGCAAAAAGTTTGAGTCTACAACATTTAGTTAAGGTGTGAGAGCCAAAATTAACTTTGTATTGCTTTAAATGCATTATCAGGCCGATTGTACACTTCAGGTGAAACTGTCAAAATCTTCAAAATGAGCAAAAGCACAATGAAATGAATGCTGGAATCATCTTCAAGTTGCTAAAATACACTAATGACAGCAAAAAGTTTGAGTCTACAACATTTAGTTAAGGTGTGAGAGCCAAAATGAATTTTGTATTGCTGTAAACTCGTTTTCAGCACCTGATTGTACACTTCAGGTGAAACTGTCAAAATCTTCAAAATGAGCAAAAGCACAATGAAATTAATGCTGTAATCATCTTCAAGTTGCTAAAATACACTAATGACAGCAAAAAGTTTGAGTCTACAACATTTAGTTAAGGTGTGAGAGCCAAAATTAACTTTGTATTGCTTTAAAATTCATTTTCAGCCCGATTGTACACTTCAGGTGAAACTGTCAAAATCTTCAAAATGAGCAAAAGCACAATGAAATGAATGCTGGAATCATCTTCAAGTTGCTAAAATACACTAATGAAAGCAAAAAGTTTGAGTCTACAACATTTAGTTAAGGTGTGAGAGCCTAAATGAACTTTTCATTGCTTTAAACGCGTTTTCAGCCCTTGATTGTACAATTCAGGTGAAACTGTCAAAATCTTCAAAATGAGCAAAAGCACAATGAAATTAATGCTGGAATCATCTTCAAGTTGCTAAAATACACTAATGACAGCAACAAGTTTGAGTCTACAACATTTAGTTAAGGTGTGAGATTCTAAATTAACTTTGTATTGCTGTAAACGTGTTTTCAGCCCCTGATTGTACACTTCAGGTGAAACTGTCAAAATCTTCAAAATGAGCAAAAGCACAATGAAATTAATGCTGGAATCATCTTCAAGTTGCTAAAATACACTAATGACAGTAAAAAGTTTGAGTGTACAACATTTAGTTAAGGTGTGAGAGCCAAAATGAACTTTGTATTGCTTTAAATGCACTTTCAGCCCGAATGTACACTTCAGGTGAAACTGTCAAAATCTTCAAAATGAGCAAAAGCACAATGAAATTAAGGCTGGAATCATCTTCAAGTTGCTAAAATACACTAATGACAGCAAAAAGTTTGAGTCTACAACATTTAGTTAAGGTGTGAGAGCCTAAATGAACTTTGTATTGCTTTAAATGCATTTTCAGCCCGATTGGACACTTCAGGTGAAAGTGTCAAAATCTTCAAAATGAGAAAAAGCACAATGAAATTAATGCTGGAATCATCTTCAATATGCTAAAATACAATAATGACAGCAAAAAGTTTGAGTCTACAACATTTAGTTAAGGTGTGAGAGCCAAAATGAACTTTGTATTGCTTTAAATGCATTATCAGGCCGATTGTACACTTCAGGTGAAACTGTCAAAATCTTCAAAATGAGCAAAAGCACAATGAAATGAATGCTGGAATCATCTTCAAGTTGCTAAAATACACTAATGACAGCAAAAAGTTTGAGTCTACAACATTTAGTTAAGGTGTGAGAGCCAAAATGAACTTTGTATTGCTGTAAACTCGTTTTCAGCACCTGATTGTACACTTCAGGTGAAACTGTCAAAATCTTCAAAATGAGCAAAAGCACAATGAAATTAATGCTGTAATCATCTTCAAGTTGCTAAAATACACTAATGACAGCAAAAAGTTTGAGTCTACAACATTTAGTTAAGGTGTGAGAGCCAAAATTAACTTTGTATTGCTTTAAAATTCATTTTCAGCCCGATTGTACACTTCAGGTGAAACTGTCAAAATCTTCAAAATGAGCAAAAGCACAATGAAATGAATGCTGGAATCATCTTCAAGTTGCTAAAATACACTAATGAAAGCAAAAAGTTTGAGTCTACAACATTTAGTTAAGGTGTGAGAGCCTAAATGAACTTTTCATTGCTTTAAACGCGTTTTCAGCCCTTGATTGTACAATTCAGGTGAAACTGTCAAAATCTTCAAAATGAGCAAAAGCACAATGAAATTAATGCTGGAATCATCTTCAAGTTGCTAAAATACACTAATGACAGCAACAAGTTTGAGTCTACAACATTTAGTTAAGGTGTGAGATTCTAAATTAACTTTGTATTGCTGTAAACGTGTTTTCAGCCCCTGATTGTACACTTCAGGTGAAACTGTCAAAATCTTCAAAATGAGCAAAAGCACAATGAAATTAATGCTGGAATCATCTTCAAGTTGCTAAAATACACTAATGACAGTAAAAAGTTTGAGTGTACAACATTTAGTTAAGGTGTGAGAGCCAAAATGAACTTTGTATTGCTTTAAATGCACTTTCAGCCCGAATGTACACTTCAGGTGAAACTGTCAAAATCTTCAAAATTAGCAAAAGCACAATGAAATTAATGCTGGAATCATCTTCAAGTTGCTAAAATACACTAATGACAGCAAAAAGTTTGAGTCTACAACATTTAGTTAAGGTGTGAGAGCAAAAATTAACTTTGTATTGCTGTAAACGTGTTTTCATTACCTGATTGTACACTTCAGGTGAAACTGTCAAAATCTTCAAAATTAGCAAAAGCACAATGAAATTAATGCTGGAATCATCTTCAAGTTGCTAAAATACACTAATGACAGTAAAAAGTTTGAGTGTACAACATTTAGTTAAGGTGTGAGAGCCAAAATGAACTTTGTATTGCTTTAAATGCACTTTC
This sequence comes from Leptonotus elevatus, assembly GCF_054856555.1. Lineage (NCBI taxonomy): Eukaryota > Metazoa > Chordata > Actinopteri > Syngnathiformes > Syngnathidae > Leptonotus > Leptonotus elevatus. Next base: position 1,512,674 of record NC_141240.1, on the reverse strand, counting down.
AGCCCGAATGTACACTTCAGGTGAAACTGTCAAAATCTTCAAAATTAGCAAAAGCACAATGAAATTAATGCTGGAATCATCTTCAAGTTGCTAAAATACACTAATGACAGCAAAAAGTTTGAGTCTACAACATTTAGTTAAGGTGTGAGAGCCTAAATGAACTTTGTATTGCTGTAAACGCGTTTTCAGCACCTGATTATACACTTCAATGTGAAACTGTCAAAATCTTCAAAATGAGCAAAAGCACAATGAAATTAATGCTGGAATCATCTTCAGGTTGCTAAAATACACTAATGACAGCAAAAAGTTTGAGTCTACAACATTTAGTTAAGGTGTGAGAGCCAAAATTAACTTTGTATTGCTTTAAAATTCATTTTCAGCCCGATTGTACACTTCAGGTGAAACTGTCAAAATCTTCAAAATGAGCAAAAGTACAATGAAATGAACGCTGGAATCATCTTCAAGTTGCTAAAATACACTAATGACAGCAAAAAGTTTGAGTCTACAACATTTAGTTAAGGTGTGAGAGCCAAAATGAACTTTGTATTGCTGTAAACGTGTTTTCATTACCTGATTGTACACTTCAGGTGAAACTGTCAAAATCTTCAAAATTAGCAAAAGCACAATGAAATTAATGCTGGAATCATCTTCAAGTTGCTAAAATACACTAATGACAGCAAAAAGTTTGAGTCTACAACATTTAGTTAAGGTGTGAGAGCAAAAATTAACTTTGTATTGCTGTAAACGTGTTTTCATTACCTGATTGTACACTTCAGGTGAAACTGTCAAAATCTTCAAAATTAGCAAAAGCACAATGAAATTAATGCTGGAATCATCTTCAAGTTGCTAAAATACACTAATGACAGCAAAAAGTTTGAGTCTACAACATTTAGTTAAGGTGTGAGAGCCAAAATTAACTTTGTATTGCTTTAAAATTCATTTTCAGCCCGATTGTACACTTCAGGTGAAACTGTCAAAATCTTCAAAATGAGCAAAAGCACAATGAAATTAATGCTGGAATCATCTTCAGGTTGCTAAAATACACTAATGACAGCAACAAGTTTGAGTCTACAACATTTAGTTAAGGTGTGAGATTCTAAATTAACTTTGTATTGCTGTAAACGCGTTTTCAGCCCCTGATTGTACACTTCAGGTGAAACTGTCAAAATCTTCAAAATGAGCAAAAGCACAATGAAATTAATGCTGGAATCATCTTCAAGTTGCTAAAATACACTAATGACAGCAAAAAGTTTGAGTCTACAACATTTAGTTAAGGTGTGAGAGCCAAAATTAACTTTGTATTGCTTTAAATGCATTTTCAGCCCGATTGGACACTTCAGGTGAAAGTGTCAAAATCTTCAAAATGAGAAAAAGCACAATGAAATTAATGCTGGAATCATCTTCAAGTTGCTAAAATACACTAATGACAGCAACAAGTTTGAGTCTACAACATTTAGTTAAGGTGTGAGAGCCTAAATGAACTTTGTATTGCTTTAAATGCATTTTCAGCCCGATTGTACACTTCAGGTAAAACTGTCAAAATCTTCAAAATGAGCAAAAGCACAATGAAATTAATGCTGGAATCATCTTCAAGTTGCTAAAATACACTAATGACAGCAAAAAGTTTGTGTCTACAACATTTAGTTAAGGTGTGAGAGCCAAAATGAACTTTTTATTGCTGTAAACGCGTTTTCAGCACCTGAATGTACACTTCAGGTGAAACTGTCAAAATCTTCAAAATGAGCAAAAGCACAATGAAATTAATGCTGGAATCATCTTCAAGTTGCTAAAATACACTAATGACAGCAAAAGGTTTGAGTCTACAACATTTAGTTAAGGTGTGAGAGCAAAAATTAACTTTGTATTGCTTTAAATGCATTTTCAGCCCGATAGTACACTTCAGGTGAAACTGTCAAAATCTTCAAAATGAGCAAAAGCACAATGAAATTAATGCTGGAATCATCTTCAGGTTGCTAAAATACACTAATGACAGCAAAAAGTTTTAGTCTACAACATTTAGTTAAGGTGTGAGAGCCAAAATGAACTTTGTATTGCTGTAAACACGTTTTCAGCCCGATTGTACACTTCAGGTGAAACTGTCAAAATCTTCAAAATGAGCAAAAGCACAATGAAATGAATGCTGGAATCATCTTCAAGTTGCTAAAATACACTAATGAAAGCAAAAAGTTTGAGTCTACAACATTTAGTTAAGGTGTGAGAGCCTAAATGAACTTTTCATTGCTTTAAACGCGTTTTCAGCCCTTGATTGTACAATTCAGGTGAAACTGTCAAAATCTTCAAAATGAGCAAAAGCACAATGAAATTAATGCTGGAATCATCTTCAAGTTGCTAAAATACACTAATGACAGCAACAAGTTTGAGTCTACAACATTTAGTAAAGGTGTGAGATTCTAAATTAACTTTGTATTGCTGTAAACGCGTTTTCAGCCCCTGATTGTACACTTCAGGTGAAACTGTCAAAATCATCAAAATGAGCAAAAGCACAATGAAATTAATGCTGGAATCATCTTCAAGTTGCTAAAATACACTAATGACAGTAAAAAGTTTGAGTCTACAACATTTAGTTAAGGTGTGAGAGCCAAAATTAACTTTGTATTGCTTTAAAATTCATTTTCAGCCCGATTGTACACTTCAGGTGAAACTGTCAAAATCTTCAAAATGAGCAAAAGCACAATGAAATGAACGCTGGAATCATCTTCAAGTTGCTAAAATACACTAATGACAGCAAAAGGTTTGAGTCTACAACATTTAGTTAAGGTGTGAGAGCCTAAATGAACTTTTCATTGCTTTAAACGCGTTTTCAGCCCGATTGTACACTTCAGGTAAAACTGTCAAAATCTTCAAAATGAGCAAAAGCACAATGAAATACATGCTGGAATCATCTTCAAGTTGCTAAAATACACTAATGACAGCAAAAAGTTTTAGTCTACAACATTTAGTTAAGGAGTGAGAGCCAAAATGAACTTTGTATTGCTGTAAACGCGTTTTCAGCACCTGATTGTACACTTCAGGTGAAACTGTCAAAATCTACAAAATTAGCAAAAGCACAATGAAATTAATGCTGGAATCATCTTCAAGTTGCTAAAATACACTAATGACAGCAAAAAGTTTGAGTCTACAACATTTAGTTAAGGTGTGAGAGCCAAAATTAACTTTGTATTGCTTTAAATGCATTTTCAGCCCGATAGTACACTTCAGGTGAAACTGTCAAAATCTTCAAAATGAGCAAAAGCACAATGAAATTAATGCTGGAATCATCTTCAGGTTGCTAAAATACACTAATGACAGCAAAAAGTTTTAGTCTACAACATTTAGTTAAGGTGTGAGAGCCAAAATGAACTTTGTATTGCTGTAAACGCGTTTTCAGCACCTGATTGTACACTTCAGGTGAAACTGTCAAAATCTTCAAAATTAGCAAAAGCACAATGAAATTAATGCTGGAATCATCTTCAAGTTGCTAAAATACACTAATGACAGCAAAAAGTTTGAGTCTACAACATTTAGTTAAGGTGTGAGAGCCAAAAGGAACTTTGTATTGCTTTAAATGCATTTTCAGCCCGATTGGACACTTCAGGTGAAAGTGTCAAAATCTTCAAAATGAGAAAAAGCACAATGAAATTAATGCTGGAATCATCTTCAATATGCTAAAATACAATAATGACAGCAAAAAGTTTGAGTCTACAACATTTAGTTAAGGTGTGAGAGCCAAAATGAACTTTGTATTGCTTTAAATGCATTATCAGGCCGATTGTACACTTCAGGTGAAACTGTCAAAATCTTCAAAATGAGCAAAAGCACAATGAAATGAATGCTGGAATCATCTTTAAGTTGCTAAAATACACTAATGACAGCAAAAAGTTTGAGTCTACAACATTTAGTAAAGGTGTGAGAGCCTAAATGAACTTTTCATTGCTTTAAACGCGTTTTCAGCCCTTGATTGTACAATTCAGGTGAAACTGTCAAAATCTTCAAAATGAGCAAAAGCACAATGAAATTAATGCTGGAATCATCTTCAAGTTGCTAAAATACACTAATGACAGCAACAAGTTTGAGTCTACAACATTTAGTTAAGGTGTGAGAGCCTAAATTAACTTTTTATGGCTTTAAATGCATTTTCAGCACCTGATTGTACACTTCAGGTGAAACTGTCAAAATCTTCAAAATGAGCAAAAGCACAATGAAATTAATGCTGGAATCATCTTCAAGTTGCTAAAATACACTAATGACAGCAAAAAGTTTGAGTCTACAATATTTAGTTAAGGTGTGAGAGCCAAAATGAACTTTGTATTGCTTTAAAATTCATTTTCAGCCCGATTGTACACTTCAGGTGAAACTGTCAAAATCTTCAAAATGAGCAAAAGCACAATGAAATTAATGTTGGAATCATCTTCAAGTTGCTAAAATACACTAATGACAGCAAAAAGTTTGAGTCTACAACATTTAGTTGAGGTGTGAGAGCCTAAATGAACTTTGTATTGCTTTAAATGCATTTTCAGCCCGATTGTACACTTCAGGTAAAACTGTCAAAATCTTCAAAATGAGCAAAAGCACAATGAAATTAATGCTGGAATCATCTTCAAGTTGCTAAAATACACTAATGACAGCAACAAGTTTGAGTCTACAACATTTAGTTAAGGTGTGAGAGCCTAAATTAACTTTGTATTGCTTTAAATGCATTTTCAGCCCGATTGTACACTTCAGGTAAAACTGTCAAAATCTTCAAAATGAGCAAAAGCACAATGAAATTAATGCTGGAATCATCTTCAAGTTGCTAAAATACACTAATGACAGCAAAAAGTTTGTGTTTACAACATTTACTTAAGGTGTGAGAGCAAAAATTAACTTTGTATTGCTTTAAATGCATTTTCAGCCCGATAGTACACTTCAGGTGAAACTGTCAAAATCTTCAAAATGAGCAAAAGCACAATGAAATTAATGCTGGAATCATCTTCAAGTTGCTAAAATACACTAATGACAGCAACAAGTTTGAGTCTACAACATTTAGTTAAGGTGTGAGATTCTAAATTAACTTTGTATTGCTGTAAACGCGTTTTCAGCCCCTGATTGTACACTTCAGGTGAAACTGTCAAAATCATCAAAATGAGCAAAAGCACAATGAAATTAATGCTGGAATCATCTTCAAGTTGCTAAAATACACTAATGACAGTAAAAAGTTTGAGTCTACAACATTTAGTTAAGGTGTGAGAGCCAAAATTAACTTTGTATTGCTTTAAAATTCATTTTCAGCCCGATTGTACACTTCAGGTGAAACTGTCAAAATCTTCAAAATGAGCAAAAGCACAATGAAATGAACGCTGGAATCATCTTCAAGTTGCTAAAATACACTAATGACAGCAAAAGGTTTGAGTCTACAACATTTAGTTAAGGTGTGAGAGCCTAAATGAACTTTTCATTGCTTTAAACGCGTTTTCAGCCCGATTGTACACTTCAGGTAAAACTATCAAAATCTTCAAAATGAGCAAAAGCACAATGAAATAAATGCTGGAATCATCTTCAAGTTGCTAAAATACACTAATGACAGCAAAAAGTTTGTGTCTACAACATTTAGTTAAGGTGTGAGAGCCAAAATGAACTTTTTATTGCTGTAAACGCGTTTTCAGCACCTGAATGTACACTTCAGGTGAAACTGTCAAAATCTTCAAAATGAGCAAAAGCACAATGAAATAAATGCTGGAATCATCTTCAAGTTGCTAAAATACACTAATGACAGCAAAAAGTTTGTGTCTACAACATTTAGTTAAGGTGTGAGAGCAAAAATTAACTTTGTATTGCTTTAAATGCATTTTCAGCCCGATAGTACACTTCAGGTGAAACTGTCAAAATCTTCAAAATGAGCAAAAGCACAATGAAATTAATGCTGGAATCATCTTCAAGTTGCTAAAATACACTAATGACAGATACAAGTTTGAGTCTACAACATTTAGTTAAGGTGTGAGATTCTAAATTAACTTTGTATTGCTGTAAACGCGTTTTCAGCCCCTGATTGTACACTTCAGGTGAAACTGTCAAAATAATCAAAATGAGCAAAAGCACAATGAAATTAATGCTGGAATCATCTTCAAGTTGCTAAAATACACTAATGGCAGCAACAAGTTTGTGTTTACAACATTTACTTAAGGTGTGAGAGCAAAAATTAACTTTGTATTGCTTTAAATGCATTTTCAGCCCGATAGTACACTTCAGGTGAAACTGTCAAAATCTTCAAAATGAGCAAAAGCACAATGAAATTAATGCTGGAATCATCTTCAAGTTGCTAAAATACACTAATGACAGCAACAAGTTTGAGTCTACAACATTTAGTTAAGGTGTGAGATTCTAAATTAACTTTGTATTGCTGTAAACGCGTTTTCAGCCCCTGATTGTACACTTCAGGTGAAACTGTCAAAATCATCAAAATGAGCAAAAGCACAATGAAATTAATGCTGGAATCATCTTCAAGTTGCTAAAATACACTAATGACAGTAAAAAGTTTGAGTCTACAACATTTAGTTAAGGTGTGAGAGCCAAAATTAACTTTGTATTGCTTTAAAATTCATTTTCAGCCCGATTGTACACTTCAGGTGAAACTGTCAAAATCTTCAAAATGAGCAAAAGCACAATGAAATGAACGCTGGAATCATCTTCAAGTTGCTAAAATACACTAATGACAGCAAAAGGTTTGAGTCTACAACATTTAGTTAAGGTGTGAGAGCCTAAATGAACTTTTCATTGCTTTAAACGCGTTTTCAGCCCGATTGTACACTTCAGGTAAAACTGTCAAAATCTTCAAAATGAGCAAAAGCACAATGAAATAAATGCTGGAATCATCTTCAAGTTGCTAAAATACACTAATGACAGCAAAAAGTTTGTGTCTACAACATTTAGTTAAGGTGTGAGAGCCAAAATGAACTTTTTATTGCTGTAAACGCGTTTTCAGCACCTGAATGTACACTTCAGGTGAAACTGTCAAAATCTTCAAAATGAGCAAAAGCACAATGAAATAAATGCTGGAATCATCTTCAAGTTGCTAAAATACACTAATGACAGCAAAAAGTTTGTGTCTACAACATTTAGTTAAGGTGTGAGAGCAAAAATTAACTTTGTATTGCTTTAAATGCATTTTCAGCCCGATAGTACACTTCAGGTGAAACTGTCAAAATCTTCAAAATGAGCAAAAGCACAATGAAATTAATGCTGGAATCATCTTCAAGTTGCTAAAATACACTAATGACAGATACAAGTTTGAGTCTACAACATTTAGTTAAGGTGTGAGATTCTAAATTAACTTTGTATTGCTGTAAACGCGTTTTCAGCCCCTGATTGTACACTTCAGGTGAAACTGTCAAAATCATCAAAATGAGCAAAAGCACAATGAAATTAATGCTGGAATCATCTTCAAGTTGCTAAAATACACTAATGGCAGTAAAAAGTTTGAGTCTACAACATTTAGTTAAGGTGTGAGAGCCAAAATTAACTTTGTATTGCTTTAAAATTCATTTTCAGCCCGATTGTACACTTCAGGTGAAACTGTCAAAATCTTCAAAATGAGCAAAAGCACAATGAAATGAACGCTGGAATCATCTTCAAGTTGCTAAAATACACTAATGACAGCAAAAGGTTTGAGTCTACAACATTTAGTTAAGGTGTGAGAGCCTAAATGAACTTTTCATTGCTTTAAGCGCGTTTTCAGCCCGATTGTACACTTCAGGTAAAACTGTCAAAATCTTCAAAATGAGCAAAAGCACAATGAAATAAATGCTGGAATCATCTTCAAGTTGCTAAAATACACTAATGACAGCAAAAAGTTTGTGTCTACAACATTTAGTTAAGGTGTGAGAGCCAAAATGAACTTTTTATTGCTGTAAACGCGTTTTCAGCACCTGAATGTACACTTCAGGTGAAACTGTCAAAATCTTCAAAATGAGCAAAAGCACAATGAAATTAATGCTGGAATCATCTTCAAGTTGCTAAAATACACTAATGACAGCAAAACGTTTGAGTCTACAACATTTAGTTAAGGTGTGAGAGCAAAAATTAACTTTGTATTGCTTTAAATTCATTTTCAGCCCGATAGTACACTTCAGGTGAAACTGTCAAAATCTTCAAAATGAGCAAAAACACAATGAAATTAATGCTGGAATCATCTTCAGGTTGCTAAAATACACTAATGACAGCAAAAAGTTTTAGTCTACAACATTTAGTTAAGGTGTGAGAGCCAAAATGAACTTTGTATTGCTGTAAACGTGTTTTCAGCACCTGATTGTACACTTCAGGTGAAACTGTCAAAATCTTCAAAATTAGCAAAAGCACAATGAAATTAATGCTGGAATCATCTTCAAGTTGCTAAAATACACTAATGACAGCAAAAAGTTTGAGTCTACAACATTTAGTTAAGGTGTGAGAGCCAAAATTATCTTTGTATTGCTTTAAATGCATTTTCAGCCCGATTGGACACTTCAGGTGAAAGTGTCAAAATCTTCAAAATGAGAAAAAGCACAATGAAATTAATGCTGGAATCATCTTCAATATGCTAAAATACAATAATGACAGCAAAAAGTTTGAGTCTACAACATTTAGTTAAGGTGTGAGAGCCAAAATGAACTTTGTATTGCTTTAAATGCATTATCAGGCCGATTGTACACTTCAGGTGAAACTGTCAAAATCTTCAAAATGAGCAAAAGCACAATGAAATGAATGCTGGAATCATCTTCAAGTTGCTAAAATACACTAATGACAGCAAAAAGTTTGAGTCTACAACATTTAGTTAAGGTGTGAGAGCCAAAATGAACTTTGTATTGCTGTAAACTCGTTTTCAGCACCTGATTGTACACTTCAGGTGAAACTGTCAAAATCTTCAAAATGAGCAAAAGCACAATGAAATTAATGCTGGAATCATCTTCAAGTTGCTAAAATACACTAATGACAGCAAAAAGTTTGAGTCTACAACATTTAGTTAAGGTGTGAGAGCCAAAATTAACTTTGTATTGCTTTAAAATTCATTTTCAGCCCGATTGTACACTTCAGGTGAAACTGTCAAAATCTTCAAAATGAGCAAAAGCACAATGAAATGAATGCTGGAATCATCTTCAAGTTGCTAAAATACACTAATGAAAGCAAAAAGTTTGAGTCTACAACATTTAGTTAAGGTGTGAGAGCCTAAATGAACTTTTCATTGCTTTAAACGCGTTTTCAGCCCTTGATTGTACAATTCAGGTGAAACTGTCAAAATCTTCAAAATGAGCAAAAGCACAATGAAATTAATGCTGGAATCATCTTCAAGTTGCTAAAATACACTAATGACAGCAACAAGTTTGAGTCTACAACATTTAGTTAAGGTGTGAGATTCTAAATTAACTTTGTATTGCTGTAAACGCGTTTTCAGCCCCTGATTGTACACTTCAGGTGAAACTGTCAAAATCTTCAAAATGAGCAAAAGCACAATGAAATTAATGCTGGAATCATCTTCAAGTTGCTAAAATACACTAATGACATTAAAAAGTTTGAGTGTACAACATTTAGTTAAGGTGTGAGAGCCAAAATGAACTTTGTATTGCTTTAAAATTCATTTTCAGCCCGATTGTACACTTCAGGTGAAACTGTCAAAATCTTCAAAATGAGCAAAAGCACAATGAAATGAACGCTGGAATCATCTTCAAGTTGCTAAAATACACTAATGACAGCAAAAAGTTTGAGTCTACAACATTTAGTTAAGGTGTGAGAGCCTAAATGAACTTTTCATTGCTTTAAACGCGTTTTCAGCCCGATTGTACACTTCAGGTAAAACTGTCAAAATCTTCAAAATGAGCAAAAGCACAATGAAATAAATGCTGGAATCATCTTCAAGTTGCTAAAATACACTAATGACAGCAAAAAGTTTGTGTCTACAACATTTAGTTAAGGTGTGAGAGCCAAAATGAACTTTTTATTGCTGTAAACGCGTTTTCAGCACCTGAATGTACACTTCAGGTGAAACTGTCAAAATCTTCAAAATGAGCAAAAGCACAATGAAATTAATGCTGGAATCATCTTCAAGTTGCTAAAATACACTAATGACAGCAAAAAGTTTGAGTCTACAAAATTTAGTTAAGGTGTGAGAGCCAAAATTAACTTTGTATTGCTTTAAATGCATTTTCAGCCCGATTGGACACTTCAGGTGAAAGTGTCAAAATCTTCAAAATGAGAAAAAGCACAATGAAATTAATGCTGGAATCATCTTCAATATGCTAAAATACACTAATGACAGCAAAAAGTTTGAGTCTACAACATTTAGTTAAGGTGTGAGAGCCAAAATGAACTTTGTATTGCTTTAAATGTATTATCAGGCCGATTGTACACTTCAGGTGAAACTGTCAAAATCTTCAAAATGAGCAAAAGCACAATGAAATGAATGCTGGAATCATCTTCAAGTTGCTAAAATACACTAATGACAGCAAAAAGTTTGAGTCTACAACATTTAGTAAAGGTGTGAGAGCCTAAATGAACTTTTCATTGCTTTAAACGCGTTTTCAGCCCTTGATTGTACAATTCAGGTGAAACTGTCAAAATCTTCAAAATGAGCAAAAGCACAATGAAATTAATGCTGGAATCATCTTCAAGTTGCTAAAATACACTAATGACAGCAACAAGTTTGAGTCTACAACATTTAGTTAAGGTGTGAGAGCCTAAATGAACTTTGTATTGCTTTAAATGCACTTTCAGCCCGAATGTACACTTCAGGTGAAACTGTCAAAATCTTCAAAATGAGCAAAAGCACAATGAAATTAAGGCTGGAATCATCTTCAAGTTGCTAAAATACACTAATGACAGCAAAAAGTTTGAGTCTACAACATTTAGTTAAGGTGTGAGAGCCTAAATGAACTTTGTATTGCTGTAAACGCGTTTTCAGCACCTGATTGTACACTTCAGGTGAAACTGTCAAAATCTTCAAAATGAGCAAAAGCACAATGAAATTAATGCTGGAATCATCTTCAGGTTGCTAAAATACACTAATGACAGCAAAAAGTTTGAGTCTACAACATTTAGTTAAGGTGTGAGAGCCAAAATTAACTTTGTATTGCTTTAAAATTCATTTTCAGCCCGATTGTACACTTCAGGTGAAACTGTCAAAATCTTCAAAATGAGCAAAAGCACAATGAAATGAATGCTCGAATAATCTTCAAGTTGCTAAAATACACTAATGACAGCAAAAAGTTTGAGTCTACAACATTTAGTTAAGGTGTGAGAGCCTAAATGAACTTTTCATTGCTTTAAACGCGTTTTCAGCCCTTGATTGTACAATTCAGGTGAAACTGTCAAAATCTTCAAAATGAGCAAAAGCACAATGAAATTAATGCTGGAATCATCTTCAAGTTGCTAAAATACACTAATGACAGCAACAAGTTTGAGTCTACAACATTTAGTTAAGGTGTGAGATTCTAAATTAACTTTGTATTGCTGTAAACGCGTTTTCAGCCCCTGATTGTACACTTCAGGTGAAACTGTCAAAATCTTCAAAATGAGCAAAAGCACAATGAAATTAATGCTGGAATCATCTTCAAGTTGCTAAAATACACTAATGACAGCAACAAGTTTGAGTCTACAACATTTAGTTAAGGTGTGAGAGCCTAAATGAACTTTGTATTGCTTTAAATGCATTTTCAGCCCGATTGTACACTTCAGGTAAAACTGTCAAAATCTTCAAAATGAGCAAAAGCACAATGAAATTAATGCTGGAATCATCTTCAAGTTGCTAAAATACACTAATGACAGCAAAAAGTTTGTGTCTACAACATTTAGTTAAGGTGTGAGAGCCAAAATGAACTTTTTATTGCTGTAAACGCGTTTTCAGCACCTGAATGTACACTTCAGGTGAAACTGTCAAAATCTTCAAAATGAGCAAAAGCACAATGAAATTAATGCTGGAATCATCTTCAAGTTGCTAAAATACACTAATGACAGCAAAAGGTTTGAGTCTACAACATTTAGTTAAGGTGTGAGAGCAAAAATTAACTTTGTATTGCTTTAAATGCATTTTCAGCCCGATAGTACACTTCAGGTGAAACTGTCAAAATCTTCAAAATGAGCAAAAGCACAATGAAATTAATGCTGGAATCATCTTCAAGTTGCTAAAATACACTAATGACAGCAAAAGGTTTGAGTCTACAACATTTAGTTAAGGTGTGAGATTCTAAATTAACTTTGTATTGCTGTAAACGCGTTTTCAGCCCCTGATTGTACACTTCAGGTGAAACTGTCAAAATCATCAAAATGAGCAAAAGCACAATGAAATTAATGCTGGAATCATCTTCAAGTTGCTAAAATACACTAATGGCAGTAAAAAGTTTGAGTCTACAACATTTAGTTAAGGTGTGAGAGCCAAAATTAACTTTGTATTGCTTTAAAATTCATTTTCAGCCCGATTGTACACTTCAGGTGAAACTGTCAAAATCTTCAAAATGAGCAAAAGCACAATGAAATGAACGCTGGAATCATCTTCAAGTTGCTAAAATACACTAATGACAGCAAAAGGTTTGAGTCTACAACATTTAGTTAAGGTGTGAGAGCCTAAATGAACTTTTCATTGCTTTAAACGCGTTTTCAGCCCGATTGTACACTTCAGGTAAAACTGTCAAAATCTTCAAAATGAGCAAAAGCACAATGAAATAAATGCTGGAATCATCTTCAAGTTGCTAAAATACACTAATGACAGCAAAAAGTTTGTGTCTACAACATTTAGTTAAGGTGTGAGAGCCAAAATGAACTTTTTATTGCTGTAAACGCGTTTTCAGCACCTGAATGTACACTTCAGGTGAAACTGTCAAAATCTTCAAAATGAGCAAAAGCACAATGAAATTAATGCTGGAATCATCTTCAAGTTGCTAAAATACACTAATGACAGCAAAACGTTTGAGTCTACAACATTTAGTTAAGGTGTGAGAGCAAAAATTAACTTTGTATTGCTTTAAATTCATTTTCAGCCCGATAGTACACTTCAGGTGAAACTGTCAAAATCTTCAAAATGAGCAAAAACACAATGAAATTAATGCTGGAATCATCTTCAGGTTGCTAAAATACACTAATGACAGCAAAAAGTTTTAGTCTACAACATTTAGTTAAGGTGTGAGAGCCAAAATGAACTTTGTATTGCTGTAAACGTGTTTTCAGCACCTGATTGTACACTTCAGGTGAAACTGTCAAAATCTTCAAAATTAGCAAAAGCACAATGAAATTAATGCTGGAATCATCTTCAAGTTGCTAAAATACACTAATGACAGCAAAAAGTTTGAGTCTACAACATTTAGTTAAGGTGTGAGAGCCAAAATTATCTTTGTATTGCTTTAAATGCATTTTCAGCCCGATTGGACACTTCAGGTGAAAGTGTCAAAATCTTCAAAATGAGAAAAAGCACAATGAAATTAATGCTGGAATCATCTTCAATATGCTAAAATACACTAATGACAGCAAAAAGTTTGAGTCTACAACATTTAGTTAAGGTGTGAGAGCCAAAATGAACTTTGTATTGCTTTAAATGCATTATCAGGCCGATTGTACACTTCAGGTGAAACTGTCAAAATCTTCAAAATGAGCAAAAGCACAATGAAATGAATGCTGGAATCATCTTCAAGTTGCTAAAATACACTAATGACAGCAAAAAGTTTGAGTCTACAACATTTAGTTAAGGTGTGAGAGCCAAAATGAACTTTGTATTGCTGTAAACTCGTTTTCAGCACCTGATTGTACACTTCAGGTGAAACTGTCAAAATCTTCAAAATGAGCAAAAGCACAATGAAATTAATGCTGGAATCATCTTCAAGTTGCTAAAATACACTAATGACAGCAAAAAGTTTGAGTCTACAACATTTAGTTAAGGTGTGAGAGCCAAAATTAACTTTGTATTGCTTTAAAATTCATTTTCAGCCCGATTGTACACTTCAGGTGAAACTGTCAAAATCTTCAAAATGAGCAAAAGCACAATGAAATGAATGCTGGAATCATCTTCAAGTTGCTAAAATACACTAATGAAAGCAAAAAGTTTGAGTCTACAACATTTAGTTAAGGTGTGAGAGCCTAAATGAACTTTTCATTGCTTTAAACGCGTTTTCAGCCCTTGATTGTACAATTCAGGTGAAACTGTCAAAATCTTCAAAATGAGCAAAAGCACAATGAAATTAATGCTGGAATCATCTTCAAGTTGCTAAAATACACTAATGACAGCAACAAGTTTGAGTCTACAACATTTAGTTAAGGTGTGAGATTCTAAATTAACTTTGTATTGCTGTAAACGCGTTTTCAGCCCCTGATTGTACACTTCAGGTGAAACTGTCAAAATCTTCAAAATGAGCAAAAGCACAATGAAATTAATGCTGGAATCATCTTCAAGTTGCTAAAATACACTAATTACATTAAAAAGTTTGAGTGTACAACATTTAGTTAAGGTGTGAGAGCCAAAATGAACTTTGTATTGCTTTAAAATTCATTTTCAGCCCGATTGTACACTTCAGGTGAAACTGTCAAAATCTTCAAAATGAGCAAAAGCACAATGAAATGAACGCTGGAATCATCTTCAAGTTGCTAAAATACACTAATGACAGCAAAAAGTTTGAGTCTACAACATTTAGTTAAGGTGTGAGAGCCTAAATGAACTTTTCATTGCTTTAAACGCGTTTTCAGCCCGATTGTACACTTCAGGTAAAACTGTCAAAATCTTCAAAATGAGCAAAAGCACAATGAAATAAATGCTGGAATCATCTTCAAGTTGCTAAAATACACTAATGACAGCAAAAAGTTTGTGTCTACAACATTTAGTTAAGGTGTGAGAGCCAAAATGAACTTTTTATTGCTGTAAACGCGTTTTCAGCACCTGAATGTACACTTCAGGTGAAACTGTCAAAATCTTCAAAATGAGCAAAAGCACAATGAAATTAATGCTGGAATCATCTTCAAGTTGCTAAAATACACTAATGACAGCAAAAAGTTTGAGTCTACAAAATTTAGTTAAGGTGTGAGAGCCAAAATTAACTTTGTATTGCTTTAAATGCATTTTCAGCCCGATTGGACACTTCAGGTGAAAGTGTCAAAATCTTCAAAATGAGAAAAAGCACAATGAAATTAATGCTGGAATCATCTTCAATATGCTAAAATACACTAATGACAGCAAAAAGTTTGAGTCTACAACATTTAGTTAAGGTGTGAGAGCCAAAATGAACTTTGTATTGCTTTAAATGTATTATCAGGCCGATTGTACACTTCAGGTGAAACTGTCAAAATCTTCAAAATGAGCAAAAGCACAATGAAATGAATGCTGGAATCATCTTCAAGTTGCTAAAATACACTAATGACAGCAAAAAGTTTGAGTCTACAACATTTAGTAAAGGTGTGAGAGCCTAAATGAACTTTTCATTGCTTTAAACGCGTTTTCAGCCCTTGATTGTACAATTCAGGTGAAACTGTCAAAATCTTCAAAATGAGCAAAAGCACAATGAAATTAATGCTGGAATCATCTTCAAGTTGCTAAAATACACTAATGACAGCAACAAGTTTGAGTCTACAACATTTAGTTAAGGTGTGAGAGCCTAAATGAACTTTGTATTGCTTTAAATGCACTTTCAGCCCGAATGTACACTTCAGGTGAAACTGTCAAAATCTTCAAAATGAGCAAAAGCACAATGAAATTAAGGCTGGAATCATCTTCAAGTTGCTAAAATACACTAATGACAGCAAAAAGTTTGAGTCTACAACATTTAGTTAAGGTGTGAGAGCCTAAATGAACTTTGTATTGCTGTAAACGCGTTTTCAGCACCTGATTGTACACTTCAGGTGAAACTGTCAAAATCTTCAAAATGAGCAAAAGCACAATGAAATTAATGCTGGAATCATCTTCAGGTTGCTAAAATACACTAATGACAGCAAAAAGTTTGAGTCTACAACATTTAGTTAAGGTGTGAGAGCCAAAATTAACTTTGTATTGCTTTAAAATTCATTTTCAGCCCGATTGTACACTTCAGGTGAAACTGTCAAAATCTTCAAAATGAGCAAAAGCACAATGAAATGAATGCTCGAATAATCTTCAAGTTGCTAAAATACACTAATGACAGCAAAAAGTTTGAGTCTACAACATTTAGTTAAGGTGTGAGAGCCTAAATGAACTTTTCATTGCTTTAAACGCGTTTTCAGCCCTTGATTGTACAATTCAGGTGAAACTGTCAAAATCTTCAAAATGAGCAAAAGCACAATGAAATTAATGCTGGAATCATCTTCAAGTTGCTAAAATACACTAATGACAGCAACAAGTTTGAGTCTACAACATTTAGTTAAGGTGTGAGATTCTAAATTAACTTTGTATTGCTGTAAACGCGTTTTCAGCCCCTGATTGTACACTTCAGGTGAAACTGTCAAAATCTTCAAAATGAGCAAAAGCACAATGAAATTAATGCTGGAATCATCTTCAAGTTGCTAAAATACACTAATGACAGCAACAAGTTTGAGTCTACAACATTTAGTTAAGGTGTGAGAGCCTAAATGAACTTTGTATTGCTTTAAATGCATTTTCAGCCCGATTGTACACTTCAGGTAAAACTGTCAAAATCTTCAAAATGAGCAAAAGCACAATGAAATTAATGCTGGAATCATCTTCAAGTTGCTAAAATACACTAATGACAGCAAAAAGTTTGTGTCTACAACATTTAGTTAAGGTGTGAGAGCCAAAATGAACTTTTTATTGCTGTAAACGCGTTTTCAGCACCTGAATGTACACTTCAGGTGAAACTGTCAAAATCTTCAAAATGAGCAAAAGCACAATGAAATTAATGCTGGAATCATCTTCAAGTTGCTAAAATACACTAATGACAGCAAAAGGTTTGAGTCTACAACATTTAGTTAAGGTGTGAGAGCAAAAATTAACTTTGTATTGCTTTAAATGCATTTTCAGCCCGATAGTACACTTCAGGTGAAACTGTCAAAATCTTCAAAATGAGCAAAAGCACAATGAAATTAATGCTGGAATCATCTTCAAGTTGCTAAAATACACTAATGACAGCAAAAGGTTTGAGTCTACAACATTTAGTTAAGGTGTGAGATTCTAAATTAACTTTGTATTGCTGTAAACGCGTTTTCAGCCCCTGATTGTACACTTCAGGTGAAACTGTCAAAATCATCAAAATGAGCAAAAGCACAATGAAATTAATGCTGGAATCATCTTCAAGTTGCTAAAATACACTAATGGCAGTAAAAAGTTTGAGTCTACAACATTTAGTTAAGGTGTGAGAGCCAAAATTAACTTTGTATTGCTTTAAAATTCATTTTCAGCCCGATTGTACACTTCAGGTGAAACTGTCAAAATCTTCAAAATGAGCAAAAGCACAATGAAATGAACGCTGGAATCATCTTCAAGTTGCTAAAATACACTAATGACAGCAAAAGGTTTGAGTCTACAACATTTAGTTAAGGTGTGAGAGCCTAAATGAACTTTTCATTGCTTTAAACGCGTTTTCAGCCCGATTGTACACTTCAGGTAAAACTGTCAAAATCTTCAAAATGAGCAAAAGCACAATGAAATAAATGCTGGAATCATCTTCAAGTTGCTAAAATACACTAATGACAGCAAAAAGTTTGTGTCTACAACATTTAGTTAAGGTGTGAGAGCCAAAATGAACTTTTTATTGCTGTAAACGCGTTTTCAGCACCTGAATGTACACTTCAGGTGAAACTGTCAAAATCTTCAAAATGAGCAAAAGCACAATGAAATTAATGCTGGAATCATCTTCAAGTTGCTAAAATACACTAATGACAGCAAAACGTTTGAGTCTACAACATTTAGTTAAGGTGTGAGAGCAAAAATTAACTTTGTATTGCTTTAAATTCATTTTCAGCCCGATAGTACACTTCAGGTGAAACTGTCAAAATCTTCAAAATGAGCAAAAACACAATGAAATTAATGCTGGAATCATCTTCAGGTTGCTAAAATACACTAATGACAGCAAAAAGTTTTAGTCTACAACATTTAGTTAAGGTGTGAGAGCCAAAATTAACTTTGTATTGCTTTAAAATTCATTTTCAGCCCGATTGTACACTTCAGGTGAAACTGTCAAAATCTTCAAAATGAGCAAAAGCACAATGAAATGAACGCTGGAATCATCTTCAAGTTGCTAAAATACACTAATGACAGCAAAAGGTTTGAGTCTACAACATTTAGTTAAGGTGTGAGAGCCTAAATGAACTTTTCATTGCTTTAAACGCGTTTTCAGCCCGATTGTACACTTCAGGTAAAACTGTCAAAATCTTCAAAATGAGCAAAAGCACAATGAAATAAATGCTGGAATCATCTTCAAGTTG
This sequence comes from Leptonotus elevatus, assembly GCF_054856555.1. Classification (NCBI taxonomy): domain Eukaryota; kingdom Metazoa; phylum Chordata; class Actinopteri; order Syngnathiformes; family Syngnathidae; genus Leptonotus; species Leptonotus elevatus. Next base: position 1,494,344 of record NC_141240.1, on the reverse strand, counting down.
CTAAAATACACTAATGACAGCAAAAAGTTTGTGTCTACAACATTTAGTTAAGGTGTGAGAGCCAAAATGAACTTTTTATTGCTGTAAACGCGTTTTCAGCACCTGAATGTACACTTCAGGTGAAACTGTCAAAATCTTCAAAATGAGCAAAAGCACAATGAAATTAATGCTGGAATCATCTTCAAGTTGCTAAAATACACTAATGACAGCAAAACGTTTGAGTCTACAACATTTAGTTAAGGTGTGAGAGCAAAAATTAACTTTGTATTGCTTTAAATTCATTTTCAGCCCGATAGTACACTTCAGGTGAAACTGTCAAAATCTTCAAAATGAGCAAAAACACAATGAAATTAATGCTGGAATCATCTTCAGGTTGCTAAAATACACTAATGACAGCAAAAAGTTTTAGTCTACAACATTTAGTTAAGGTGTGAGAGCCAAAATGAACTTTGTATTGCTGTAAACGTGTTTTCAGCACCTGATTGTACACTTCAGGTGAAACTGTCAAAATCTTCAAAATTAGCAAAAGCACAATGAAATTAATGCTGGAATCATCTTCAAGTTGCTAAAATACACTAATGACAGCAAAAAGTTTGAGTCTACAACATTTAGTTAAGGTGTGAGAGCCAAAATTATCTTTGTATTGCTTTAAATGCATTTTCAGCCCGATTGGACACTTCAGGTGAAAGTGTCAAAATCTTCAAAATGAGAAAAAGCACAATGAAATTAATGCTGGAATCATCTTCAATATGCTAAAATACACTAATGACAGCAAAAAGTTTGAGTCTACAACATTTAGTTAAGGTGTGAGAGCCAAAATGAACTTTGTATTGCTTTAAATGCATTATCAGGCCGATTGTACACTTCAGGTGAAACTGTCAAAATCTTCAAAATGAGCAAAAGCACAATGAAATGAATGCTGGAATCATCTTCAAGTTGCTAAAATACACTAATGACAGCAAAAAGTTTGAGTCTACAACATTTAGTTAAGGTGTGAGAGCCAAAATGAACTTTGTATTGCTGTAAACTCGTTTTCAGCACCTGATTGTACACTTCAGGTGAAACTGTCAAAATCTTCAAAATGAGCAAAAGCACAATGAAATTAATGCTGGAATCATCTTCAAGTTGCTAAAATACACTAATGACAGCAAAAAGTTTGAGTCTACAACATTTAGTTAAGGTGTGAGAGCCAAAATTAACTTTGTATTGCTTTAAAATTCATTTTCAGCCCGATTGTACACTTCAGGTGAAACTGTCAAAATCTTCAAAATGAGCAAAAGCACAATGAAATGAATGCTGGAATCATCTTCAAGTTGCTAAAATACACTAATGAAAGCAAAAAGTTTGAGTCTACAACATTTAGTTAAGGTGTGAGAGCCTAAATGAACTTTTCATTGCTTTAAACGCGTTTTCAGCCCTTGATTGTACAATTCAGGTGAAACTGTCAAAATCTTCAAAATGAGCAAAAGCACAATGAAATTAATGCTGGAATCATCTTCAAGTTGCTAAAATACACTAATGACAGCAACAAGTTTGAGTCTACAACATTTAGTTAAGGTGTGAGATTCTAAATTAACTTTGTATTGCTGTAAACGCGTTTTCAGCCCCTGATTGTACACTTCAGGTGAAACTGTCAAAATCTTCAAAATGAGCAAAAGCACAATGAAATTAATGCTGGAATCATCTTCAAGTTGCTAAAATACACTAATTACATTAAAAAGTTTGAGTGTACAACATTTAGTTAAGGTGTGAGAGCCAAAATGAACTTTGTATTGCTTTAAAATTCATTTTCAGCCCGATTGTACACTTCAGGTGAAACTGTCAAAATCTTCAAAATGAGCAAAAGCACAATGAAATGAACGCTGGAATCATCTTCAAGTTGCTAAAATACACTAATGACAGCAAAAAGTTTGAGTCTACAACATTTAGTTAAGGTGTGAGAGCCTAAATGAACTTTTCATTGCTTTAAACGCGTTTTCAGCCCGATTGTACACTTCAGGTAAAACTGTCAAAATCTTCAAAATGAGCAAAAGCACAATGAAATAAATGCTGGAATCATCTTCAAGTTGCTAAAATACACTAATGACAGCAAAAAGTTTGTGTCTACAACATTTAGTTAAGGTGTGAGAGCCAAAATGAACTTTTTATTGCTGTAAACGCGTTTTCAGCACCTGAATGTACACTTCAGGTGAAACTGTCAAAATCTTCAAAATGAGCAAAAGCACAATGAAATTAATGCTGGAATCATCTTCAAGTTGCTAAAATACACTAATGACAGCAAAAAGTTTGAGTCTACAAAATTTAGTTAAGGTGTGAGAGCCAAAATTAACTTTGTATTGCTTTAAATGCATTTTCAGCCCGATTGGACACTTCAGGTGAAAGTGTCAAAATCTTCAAAATGAGAAAAAGCACAATGAAATTAATGCTGGAATCATCTTCAATATGCTAAAATACACTAATGACAGCAAAAAGTTTGAGTCTACAACATTTAGTTAAGGTGTGAGAGCCAAAATGAACTTTGTATTGCTTTAAATGTATTATCAGGCCGATTGTACACTTCAGGTGAAACTGTCAAAATCTTCAAAATGAGCAAAAGCACAATGAAATGAATGCTGGAATCATCTTCAAGTTGCTAAAATACACTAATGACAGCAAAAAGTTTGAGTCTACAACATTTAGTAAAGGTGTGAGAGCCTAAATGAACTTTTCATTGCTTTAAACGCGTTTTCAGCCCTTGATTGTACAATTCAGGTGAAACTGTCAAAATCTTCAAAATGAGCAAAAGCACAATGAAATTAATGCTGGAATCATCTTCAAGTTGCTAAAATACACTAATGACAGCAACAAGTTTGAGTCTACAACATTTAGTTAAGGTGTGAGAGCCTAAATGAACTTTGTATTGCTTTAAATGCACTTTCAGCCCGAATGTACACTTCAGGTGAAACTGTCAAAATCTTCAAAATGAGCAAAAGCACAATGAAATTAAGGCTGGAATCATCTTCAAGTTGCTAAAATACACTAATGACAGCAAAAAGTTTGAGTCTACAACATTTAGTTAAGGTGTGAGAGCCTAAATGAACTTTGTATTGCTGTAAACGCGTTTTCAGCACCTGATTGTACACTTCAGGTGAAACTGTCAAAATCTTCAAAATGAGCAAAAGCACAATGAAATTAATGCTGGAATCATCTTCAGGTTGCTAAAATACACTAATGACAGCAAAAAGTTTGAGTCTACAACATTTAGTTAAGGTGTGAGAGCCAAAATTAACTTTGTATTGCTTTAAAATTCATTTTCAGCCCGATTGTACACTTCAGGTGAAACTGTCAAAATCTTCAAAATGAGCAAAAGCACAATGAAATGAATGCTCGAATAATCTTCAAGTTGCTAAAATACACTAATGACAGCAAAAAGTTTGAGTCTACAACATTTAGTTAAGGTGTGAGAGCCTAAATGAACTTTTCATTGCTTTAAACGCGTTTTCAGCCCTTGATTGTACAATTCAGGTGAAACTGTCAAAATCTTCAAAATGAGCAAAAGCACAATGAAATTAATGCTGGAATCATCTTCAAGTTGCTAAAATACACTAATGACAGCAACAAGTTTGAGTCTACAACATTTAGTTAAGGTGTGAGAGCCTAAATGAACTTTGTATTGCTTTAAATGCATTTTCAGCCCGATTGTACACTTCAGGTAAAACTGTCAAAATCTTCAAAATGAGCAAAAGCACAATGAAATTAATGCTGGAATCATCTTCAAGTTGCTAAAATACACTAATGACAGCAAAAAGTTTGTGTCTACAACATTTAGTTAAGGTGTGAGAGCCAAAATGAACTTTTTATTGCTGTAAACGCGTTTTCAGCACCTGAATGTACACTTCAGGTGAAACTGTCAAAATCTTCAAAATGAGCAAAAGCACAATGAAATTAATGCTGGAATCATCTTCAAGTTGCTAAAATACACTAATGACAGCAAAAGGTTTGAGTCTACAACATTTAGTTAAGGTGTGAGAGCAAAAATTAACTTTGTATTGCTTTAAATGCATTTTCAGCCCGATAGTACACTTCAGGTGAAACTGTCAAAATCTTCAAAATGAGCAAAAGCACAATGAAATTAATGCTGGAATCATCTTCAAGTTGCTAAAATACACTAATGACAGCAAAAGGTTTGAGTCTACAACATTTAGTTAAGGTGTGAGATTCTAAATTAACTTTGTATTGCTGTAAACGCGTTTTCAGCCCCTGATTGTACACTTCAGGTGAAACTGTCAAAATCATCAAAATGAGCAAAAGCACAATGAAATTAATGCTGGAATCATCTTCAAGTTGCTAAAATACACTAATGGCAGTAAAAAGTTTGAGTCTACAACATTTAGTTAAGGTGTGAGAGCCAAAATTAACTTTGTATTGCTTTAAAATTCATTTTCAGCCCGATTGTACACTTCAGGTGAAACTGTCAAAATCTTCAAAATGAGCAAAAGCACAATGAAATGAACGCTGGAATCATCTTCAAGTTGCTAAAATACACTAATGACAGCAAAAGGTTTGAGTCTACAACATTTAGTTAAGGTGTGAGAGCCTAAATGAACTTTTCATTGCTTTAAACGCGTTTTCAGCCCGATTGTACACTTCAGGTAAAACTGTCAAAATCTTCAAAATGAGCAAAAGCACAATGAAATAAATGCTGGAATCATCTTCAAGTTGCTAAAATACACTAATGACAGCAAAAAGTTTGTGTCTACAACATTTAGTTAAGGTGTGAGAGCCAAAATGAACTTTTTATTGCTGTAAACGCGTTTTCAGCACCTGAATGTACACTTCAGGTGAAACTGTCAAAATCTTCAAAATGAGCAAAAGCACAATGAAATTAATGCTGGAATCATCTTCAAGTTGCTAAAATACACTAATGACAGCAAAACGTTTGAGTCTACAACATTTAGTTAAGGTGTGAGAGCAAAAATTAACTTTGTATTGCTTTAAATTCATTTTCAGCCCGATAGTACACTTCAGGTGAAACTGTCAAAATCTTCAAAATGAGCAAAAACACAATGAAATTAATGCTGGAATCATCTTCAGGTTGCTAAAATACACTAATGACAGCAAAAAGTTTTAGTCTACAACATTTAGTTAAGGTGTGAGAGCCAAAATGAACTTTGTATTGCTGTAAACGTGTTTTCAGCACCTGATTGTACACTTCAGGTGAAACTGTCAAAATCTTCAAAATTAGCAAAAGCACAATGAAATTAATGCTGGAATCATCTTCAAGTTGCTAAAATACACTAATGACAGCAAAAAGTTTGAGTCTACAACATTTAGTTAAGGTGTGAGAGCCAAAATTATCTTTGTATTGCTTTAAATGCATTTTCAGCCCGATTGGACACTTCAGGTGAAAGTGTCAAAATCTTCAAAATGAGAAAAAGCACAATGAAATTAATGCTGGAATCATCTTCAATATGCTAAAATACACTAATGACAGCAAAAAGTTTGAGTCTACAACATTTAGTTAAGGTGTGAGAGCCAAAATGAACTTTGTATTGCTTTAAATGCATTATCAGGCCGATTGTACACTTCAGGTGAAACTGTCAAAATCTTCAAAATGAGCAAAAGCACAATGAAATGAATGCTGGAATCATCTTCAAGTTGCTAAAATACACTAATGACAGCAAAAAGTTTGAGTCTACAACATTTAGTTAAGGTGTGAGAGCCAAAATGAACTTTGTATTGCTGTAAACTCGTTTTCAGCACCTGATTGTACACTTCAGGTGAAACTGTCAAAATCTTCAAAATGAGCAAAAGCACAATGAAATTAATGCTGGAATCATCTTCAAGTTGCTAAAATACACTAATGACAGCAAAAAGTTTGAGTCTACAACATTTAGTTAAGGTGTGAGAGCCAAAATTAACTTTGTATTGCTTTAAAATTCATTTTCAGCCCGATTGTACACTTCAGGTGAAACTGTCAAAATCTTCAAAATGAGCAAAAGCACAATGAAATGAATGCTGGAATCATCTTCAAGTTGCTAAAATACACTAATGAAAGCAAAAAGTTTGAGTCTACAACATTTAGTTAAGGTGTGAGAGCCTAAATGAACTTTTCATTGCTTTAAACGCGTTTTCAGCCCTTGATTGTACAATTCAGGTGAAACTGTCAAAATCTTCAAAATGAGCAAAAGCACAATGAAATTAATGCTGGAATCATCTTCAAGTTGCTAAAATACACTAATGACAGCAACAAGTTTGAGTCTACAACATTTAGTTAAGGTGTGAGATTCTAAATTAACTTTGTATTGCTGTAAACGCGTTTTCAGCCCCTGATGGTACACTTCAGGTGAAACTGTCAAAATCTTCAAAATGAGCAAAAGCACAATGAAATTAATGCTGGAATCATCTTCAAGTTGCTAAAATACACTAATTACATTAAAAAGTTTGAGTGTACAACATTTAGTTAAGGTGTGAGAGCCAAAATGAACTTTGTATTGCTTTAAAATTCATTTTCAGCCCGATTGTACACTTCAGGTGAAACTGTCAAAATCTTCAAAATGAGCAAAAGCACAATGAAATGAACGCTGGAATCATCTTCAAGTTGCTAAAATACACTAATGACAGCAAAAAGTTTGAGTCTACAACATTTAGTTAAGGTGTGAGAGCCTAAATGAACTTTTCATTGCTTTAAACGCGTTTTCAGCCCGATTGTACACTTCAGGTAAAACTGTCAAAATCTTCAAAATGAGCAAAAGCACAATGAAATAAATGCTGGAATCATCTTCAAGTTGCTAAAATACACTAATGACAGCAAAAAGTTTGTGTCTACAACATTTAGTTAAGGTGTGAGAGCCAAAATGAACTTTTTATTGCTGTAAACGCGTTTTCAGCACCTGAATGTACACTTCAGGTGAAACTGTCAAAATCTTCAAAATGAGCAAAAGCACAATGAAATTAATGCTGGAATCATCTTCAAGTTGCTAAAATACACTAATGACAGCAAAAAGTTTGAGTCTACAAAATTTAGTTAAGGTGTGAGAGCCAAAATTAACTTTGTATTGCTTTAAATGCATTTTCAGCCCGATTGGACACTTCAGGTGAAAGTGTCAAAATCTTCAAAATGAGAAAAAGCACAATGAAATTAATGCTGGAATCATCTTCAATATGCTAAAATACACTAATGACAGCAAAAAGTTTGAGTCTACAACATTTAGTTAAGGTGTGAGAGCCAAAATGAACTTTGTATTGCTTTAAATGTATTATCAGGCCGATTGTACACTTCAGGTGAAACTGTCAAAATCTTCAAAATGAGCAAAAGCACAATGAAATGAATGCTGGAATCATCTTCAAGTTGCTAAAATACACTAATGACAGCAAAAAGTTTGAGTCTACAACATTTAGTAAAGGTGTGAGAGCCTAAATGAACTTTTCATTGCTTTAAACGCGTTTTCAGCCCTTGATTGTACAATTCAGGTGAAACTGTCAAAATCTTCAAAATGAGCAAAAGCACAATGAAATTAATGCTGGAATCATCTTCAAGTTGCTAAAATACACTAATGACAGCAACAAGTTTGAGTCTACAACATTTAGTTAAGGTGTGAGAGCCTAAATGAACTTTGTATTGCTTTAAATGCACTTTCAGCCCGAATGTACACTTCAGGTGAAACTGTCAAAATCTTCAAAATGAGCAAAAGCACAATGAAATTAAGGCTGGAATCATCTTCAAGTTGCTAAAATACACTAATGACAGCAAAAAGTTTGAGTCTACAACATTTAGTTAAGGTGTGAGAGCCTAAATGAACTTTGTATTGCTGTAAACGCGTTTTCAGCACCTGATTGTACACTTCAGGTGAAACTGTCAAAATCTTCAAAATGAGCAAAAGCACAATGAAATTAATGCTGGAATCATCTTCAGGTTGCTAAAATACACTAATGACAGCAAAAAGTTTGAGTCTACAACATTTAGTTAAGGTGTGAGAGCCTAAATGAACTTTTCATTGCTTTAAACGCGTTTTCAGCCCTTGATTGTACAATTCAGGTGAAACTGTCAAAATCTTCAAAATGAGCAAAAGCACAATGAAATTAATGCTGGAATCATCTTCAAGTTGCTAAAATACACTAATGACAGCAACAAGTTTGAGTCTACAACATTTAGTTAAGGAGTGAGAGCCTAAATGAACTTTGTATTGCTTTAAATGCATTTTCAGCCCGATTGTACACTTCAGGTAAAACTGTCAAAATCTTCAAAATGAGCAAAAGCACAATGAAATTAATGCTGGAATCATCTTCAAGTTGCTAAAATACACTAATGACAGCAAAAAGTTTGTGTCTACAACATTTAGTTAAGGTGTGAGAGCCAAAATGAACTTTTTATTGCTGTAAACGCGTTTTCAGCACCTGAATGTACACTTCAGGTGAAACTGTCAAAATCTTCAAAATGAGCAAAAGCACAATGAAATTAATGCTGGAATCATCTTCAAGTTGCTAAAATACACTAATGACAGCAAAAGGTTTGAGTCTACAACATTTAGTTAAGGTGTGAGAGCAAAAATTAACTTTGTATTGCTTTAAATGCATTTTCAGCCCGATAGTACACTTCAGGTGAAACTGTCAAAATCTTCAAAATGAGCAAAAGCACAATGAAATTAATGCTGGAATCATCTTCAGGTTGCTAAAATACACTAATGACAGCAAAAAGTTTTAGTCTACAACATTTAGTTAAGGTGTGAGAGCCAAAATGAACTTTGTATTGCTGTAAACACGTTTTCAGCACCTGATTGTACACTTCAGGTGAAAATGTGGAAAATCTTCAAAATGAGCAAAAGCACAATGAAATTAATGCTGGAATCATCTTCAAGTTGCTAAAATACACTAATGACAGCAAAAAGTTTGAGTCTACAACATTTAGTTAAGGTGTGAGAGCCAAAATTAACTTTTTTATTGCTTTAAAATTCATTTTCAGCCCGATTGTACACTTCAGGTGAAACTGTCAAAATCTTCAAAATGAGCAAAAGCACAATGAAATGAATGCTGGAATCATCTTCAAGTTGCTAAAATACACTAATGAAAGCAAAAAGTTTGAGTCTACAACATTTAGTTAAGGTGTGAGAGCCTAAATGAACTTTTCATTGCTTTAAACGCGTTTTCAGCCCTTGATTGTACAATTCAGGTGAAACTGTCAAAATCTTCAAAATGAGCAAAAGCACAATGAAATTAATGCTGGAATCATCTTCAAGTTGCTAAAATACACTAATGACAGCAACAAGTTTGAGTCTACAACATTTAGTTAAGGTGTGAGATTCTAAATTAACTTTGTATTGCTGTAAACGCGTTTTCAGCCCCTGATTGTACACTTCAGGTGAAACTGTCAAAATCATCAAAATGAGCAAAAGCACAATGAAATTAATGCTGGAATCATCTTCAAGTTGCTAAAATACACTATTGACAGTAAAAAGTTTGAGTCTACAACATTTAGTTAAGGTGTGAGAGCCAAAATTAACTTTGTATTGCTTTAAAATTCATTTTCAGCCCGATTGTACACTTCAGGTGAAACTGTCAAAATCTTCAAAATGAGCAAAAGCACAATGAAATGAACGCTGGAATCATCTTCAAGTTGCTAAAATACACTAATGACAGCAAAAGGTTTGAGTCTACAACATTTAGTTAAGGTGTGAGAGCCTAAATGAACTTTTCATTGCTTTAAATGCGTTTTCAGCCCGATTGTACACTTCAGGTAAAACTGTCAAAATCTTCAAAATGAGCAAAAGCACAATGAAATAAATGCTGGAATCATCTTCAAGTTGCTAAAATACACTAATGACAGCAAAAAGTTTGTGTCTACAACATTTAGTTAAGGTGTGAGAGCCAAAATGAACTTTTTATTGCTGTAAACGCGTTTTCAGCACCTGAATGTACACTTCAGGTGAAACTGTCAAAATCTTCAAAATGAGCAAAAGCACAATGAAATTAATGCTGGAATCATCTTCAAGTTGCTAAAATACACTAATGACAGCAAAAAGTTTGAGTCTACAACATTTAGTTAAGGTGTGAGAGCAAAAATTAACTTTGTATTGCTTTAAATGCATTTTCAGCCCGATAGTACACTTCAGGTGAAACTGTCAAAATCTTCAAAATGAGCAAAAGCACAATGAAATTAATGCTGGAATCATCTTCAGGTTGCTAAAATACACTAATGACAGCAAAAAGTTTTAGTCTACAACATTTAGTTAAGGAGTGAGAGCCAAAATGAACTTTGTATTGCTGTAAACGCGTTTTCAGCACCTGATTGTACACTTCAGGTGAAACTGTCAAAATCTACAAAATTAGCAAAAGCACAATGAAATTAATGCTGGAATCATCTTCAAGTTGCTAAAATACACTAATGACAGCAAAAAGTTTGAGTCTACAACATTTAGTTGAGGTGTGAGAGCCAAAATTAACTTTGTATTGCTTTAAATGCATTTTCAGCCCAATAGTACACTTCAGGTGAAACTGTCAAAATCTTCAAAATGAGCAAAAGCACAATGAAATTAATGCTGGAATCATCTTCAGGTTGCTAAAATACACTAATGACAGCAAAAAGTTTTAGTCTACAACATTTAGTTAAGGTGTGAGAGCCAAAATGAACTTTGTATTGCTGTAAACGCGTTTTCAGCACCTGATTGTACACTTCAGGTGAAACTGTCAAAATCTTCAAAATTAGCAAAAGCACAATGAAATTAATGCTGGAATCATCTTCAAGTTGCTAAAATACACTAATGACAGCAAAAAGTTTGAGTCTACAACATTTAGTTAAGGTGTGAGAGCCAAAATTAACTTTGTATTGCTTTAAATGCATTTTCAGCCCGATTGGACACTTCAGGTGAAAGTGTCAAAATCTTCAAAATGAGAAAAAGCACAATGAAATTAATGCTGGAATCATCTTCAATATGCTAAAATACAATAATGACAGCAAAAAGTTTGAGTCTACAACATTTAGTTAAGGTGTGAGAGCCAAAATGAACTTTGTATTGCTTTAAATGCATTATCAGGCCGATTGTACACTTCAGGTGAAACTGTCAAAATCTTCAAAATGAGCAAAAGCACAATGAAATGAATGCTGGAATCATCTTCAAGTTGCTAAAATACACTAATGACAGCAAAAAGTTTGAGTCTACAATATTTAGTAAAGGTGTGAGAGCCTAAATGAACTTTTCATTGCTTTAAACGCGTTTTCAGCCCTTGATTGTACAATTCAGGTGAAACTGTCAAAATCTTCAAAATGAGCAAAAGCACAATGAAATTAATGCTGGAATCATCTTCAAGTTGCTAAAATACACTAATGACAGCAACAAGTTTGAGTCTACAACATTTAGTTAAGGTGTGAGAGCCTAAATTAACTTTTTATGGCTTTAAATGCATTTTCAGCACCTGATTGTACACTTCAGGTGAAACTGTCAAAATCTTCAAAATGAGCAAAAGCACAATGAAATTAATGCTGGAATCATCTTCAAGTTGCTAAAATACACTAATGACAGCAAAAAGTTTGAGTCTACAATATTTAGTTAAGGTGTGAGAGCCAAAATGAACTTTGTATTGCTTTAAAATTCATTTTCAGCCCGATTGTACACTTCAGGTGAAACTGTCAAAATCTTCAAAATGAGCAAAAGCACAATGAAATTAATGTTGGAATCATCTTCAAGTTGCTAAAATACACTAATGACAGCAAAAAGTTTGAGTCTACAACATTTAGTTGAGGTGTGAGAGCCTAAATGAACTTTGTATTGCTTTAAATGCATTTTCAGCCCGATTGTACACTTCAGGTAAAACTGTCAAAATCTTCAAAATGAGCAAAATTACAATGAAATTAATGCTGGAATCATCTTCAAGTTGCTAAAATACACTAATGACAGCAACAAGTTTGAGTCTACAACATTTAGTTAAGGTGTGAGAGCCTAAATGAACTTTGTATTGCTTTAAATGCATTTTCAGCCCGATTGTACACTTCAGGTAAAACTGTCAAAATCTTCAAAATGAGCAAAAGCACAATGAAATTAATGCTGGAATCATCTTCAAGTTGCTAAAATACACTAATGACAGCAAAACAGTTTGTGTCTACAACATTTAGTTAAGGTGTGAGAGCAAAAATTAACTTTGTATTGCTTTAAATGCATTTTCAGCCCGATAGTACACTTCAGGTGAAACTGTCAAAATCTTCAAAATGAGCAAAAGCACAATGAAATTAATGCTGGAATCATCTTCAAGTTGCTAAAATACACTAATGACAGCAACAAGTTTGAGTCTACAACATTTAGTTAAGGTGTGAGATTCTAAATTAACTTTGTATTGCTGTAAACGCGTTTTCAGCCCCTGATTGTACACTTCAGGTGAAACTGTCAAAATCATCAAAATGAGCAAAAGCACAATGAAATTAATGCTGGAATCATCTTCAAGTTGCTAAAATACACTAATGACAGTAAAAAGTTTGAGTCTACAACATTTAGTTAAGGTGTGAGAGCCAAAATTAACTTTGTATTGCTTTAAAATTCATTTTCAGCCCGATTGTACACTTCAGGTGAAACTGTCAAAATCTTCAAAATGAGCAAAAGCACAATGAAATGAACGCTGGAATCATCTTCAAGTTGCTAAAATACACTAATGACAGCAAAAGGTTTGAGTCTACAACATTTAGTTAAGGTGTGAGAGCCTAAATGAACTTTTCATTGCTTTAAACGCGTTTTCAGCCCGATTGTACACTTCAGGTAAAACTGTCAAAATCTTCAAAATGAGCAAAAGCACAATGAAATAAATGCTGGAATCATCTTCAAGTTGCTAAAATACACTAATGACAGCAAAAAGTTTGTGTCTACAACATTTAGTTAAGGTGTGAGAGCCAAAATGAACTTTTAATTGCTGTAAACGCGTTTTCAGCACCTGAATGTACACTTCAGGTGAAACTGTCAAAATCTTCAAAATGAGCAAAAGCACAATGAAATTAATGCTGGAATCATCTTCAAGTTGCTAAAATACACTAATGACAGCAAAACGTTTGAGTCTACAACATTTAGTTAAGGTGTGAGAGCAAAAATTAACTTTGTATTGCTTTAAATGCATTTTCAGCCCGATAGTACACTTCAGGTGAAACTGTCAAAATCTTCAAAATGAGCAAAAGCACAATGAAATTAATGCTGGAATCATCTTCAGGTTGCTAAAATACACTAATGACAGCAAAAAGTTTTAGTCTACAACATTTAGTTAAGGTGTGAGAGCCAAAATTAACTTTGTATTGCTGTAAACGTGTTTTCAGCACCTGATTGTACACTTCAGGTGAAACTGTCAAAATCTTCAAAATTAGCAAAAGCACAATGAAATTAATGCTGGAATCATCTTCAAGTTGCTAAAATACACTAATGACAGCAAAACGTTTGAGTCTACAACATTTAGTTAAGGTGTGAGAGCCAAAATTAACTTTGTATTGCTTTAAATGCATTTTCAGCCCGATTGGACACTTCAGGTGAAAGTGTCAAAATCTTCAAAATGAGAAAAAGCACAATGAAATTAATGCTGGAATCATCTTCAATATGCTAAAATACAATAATGACAGCAAAAAGTTTGAGTCTACAACATTTAGTTAAGGTGTGAGAGCCAAAATGAACTTTGTATTGCTTTAAATGCATTATCAGGCCGATTGTACACTTCAGGTGAAACTGTCAAAATCTTCAAAATGAGCAAAAGCACAATGAAATGAATGCTGGAATCATCTTCAAGTTGCTAAAATACACTAATGACAGCAAAAAGTTTGAGTCTACAACATTTAGTTAAGGTGTGAGAGCCAAAATGAACTTTGTATTGCTGTAAACACGTTTTCAGCACCTGATTGTACACTTCAGGTGAAACTGTCAAAATCTTCAAAATGAGCAAAAGCACAATGAAATTAATGCTGGAATCATCTTCAAGTTGCTAAAATACACTAATGACAGCAAAAAGTTTGAGTCTACAACATTTAGTTAAGGTGTGAGAGCCAAAATTAACTTTGTATTGCTTTAAAATTCATTTTCAGCCCGATTGTACACTTCAGGTGAAACTGTCAAAATCTTCAAAATGAGCAAAAGCACAATGAAATGAATGCTGGAATCATCTTCAAGTTGCTAAAATACACTAATGAAAGCAAAAAGTTTGAGTCTACAACATTTAGTTAAGGTGTAAGAGCCTAAATGAACTTTTCATTGCTTTAAACGCGTTTTCAGCCCTTGATTGTACAATTCAGGTGAAACTGTCAAAATCTTCAAAATGAGCAAAAGCACAATGAAATTAATGCTGGAATCATCTTCAAGTTGCTAAAATACACTAATGACAGCAACAAGTTTGAGTCTACAACATTTAGTTAAGGTGTGAGATTCTAAATTAACTTTGTATTGCTGTAAACGCGTTTTCAGCCCCTGATTGTACACTTCAGGTGAAACTGTCAAAATCTTCAAAATGAGCAAAAGCACAATGAAATTAATGCTGGAATCATCTTCAAGTTGCTAAAATACACTAATGACAGTCAAAAGTTTGAGTGTACAACATTTAGTTAAGGTGTGAGAGCCAAAATGAACTTTGTATTGCTTTAAATGCACTTTCAGCCCGAATGTACACTTCAGGTGAAACTGTCAAAATCTTCAAAATGAGCAAAAGCACAATGAAATTAAGGCTGGAATCATCTTCAAGTTGCTAAAATACACTAATGACAGCAAAAAGTTTGAGTCTACAACATTTAGTTAAGGTGTGAGAGCCTAAATGAACTTTGTATTGCTGTAAACGCGTTTTCAGCACCTGATTATACACTTCAGGTGAAACTGTCAAAATCTTCAAAATGAGCAAAAGCACAATGAAATTAATGCTGGAATCATCTTCAGGTTGCTAAAATACACTAATGACAGCAAAAAGTTTGAGTCTACAACATTTAGTTAAGGTGTGAGAGCCAAAATTAACTTTGTATTGCTTTAAAATTCATTTTCAGCCCGATTGTACACTTCAGGTGAAACTGTCAAAATCTTCAAAATGAGCAAAAGCACAATGAAATGAACGCTGGAATCATCTTCAAGTTGCTAAAATACACTAATGACAGCAAAAAGTTTGAGTCTACAACATTTAGTTAAGGTGTGAGAGCCTAAATGAACTTTGTATTGCTGTAAACGCGTTTTCAGCCCGATTGTACACTTCAGGTAAAACTGTCAAAATCTTCAAAATGAGCAAAAGCACAATGAAATAAATGCTGGAATCATCTTCAAGTTGCTAAAATACACTAATGACAGCAAAAAGTTTGTGTCTACAACATTTAGTTAAGGTGTGAGAGCCAAAATGAACTTTTTATTGCTGTAAACGCGTTTTCAGCACCTGAATGTACACTTCAGGTGAAACTATCAAAATCTTCAAAATGAGCAAAAGCACAATGAAATTAATGCTGGAATCATCTTCAAGTTGCTAAAATACACTAATGACAGCAAAAAGTTTGAGTCTACAACATTTAGTTAAGGTGTGAGAGCAAAAATTAACTTTGTATTGCTTTAAATGAATTTTCAGCCCGATAGTACACTTCAGGTGAAACTGTCAAAATCTTCAAAATGAGCAAAAGCACAATGAAATTAATGCTGGAATCATCTTCAGGTTGCTAAAATACACTAATGACAGCAAAAAGTTTTAGTCTACAACATTTAGTTAAGGTGTGAGAGCCAAAATGAACTTTGTATTGCTGTAAACGCGTTTTCAGCACCTGATTGTACACTTCAGGTGAAACTGTCAAAATCTTCAAAATGAGCAAAAGCACAATGAAATTAATGCTGGAATCATCTTCAAGTTGCTAAAATACACTAATGACAGCAAAAAGTTTGAGTCTACAACATTTAGTTAAGGTGTGAGAGCCAAAATTAACTTTGTATTGCTTTAAATGCATTTTCAGCCCGATTGGACACTTCAGGTGAAAGTGTCAAAATCTTCAAAATGAGAACAAGCACAATGAAATTAATGCTGGAATCATCTTCAATATGCTAAAATACACTAATGACAGCAAAAAGTTTGAGTCTACAACATTTAGTTAAGGTGTGAGAGCCAAAATGAACTTTTCATTGCTTTAAACGCGTTTTCAGCCCTTGATTGTACAATTCAGGTGAAACTGTCAAAATCTTCAAAATGAGCAAAAGCACAATGAAATTAATGCTGGAATCATCTTCAAGTTGCTAAAATACACTAATGACAGCAACAAGTTTGAGTCTACAACATTTAGTTAAGGTGTGAGAGCCTAAATGAACTTTGTATTGCTTTAAATGCACTTTCAGCCCGAATGTACACTTCAGGTGAAACTGTCAAAATCTTCAAAATGAGCAAAAGCACAATGAAATTAAGGCTGGAATCATCTTCAAGTTGCTAAAATACACTAATGACAGCAAAAAGTTTGAGTCTACAACATTTAGTTAAGGTGTGAGAGCCTAAATGAACTTTGTATTGCTGTAAACGCGTTTTCAGCACCTGATTGTACACTTCAGGTGAAACTGTCAAAATCTTCAAAATGAGCAAAAGCACAATGAAATTAATGCTGGAATCATCTTCAGGTTGCTAAAATACACTAATGACAGCAAAAAGTTTGAGTCTACAACATTTAGTTAAGGTGTGAGAGCCAAAATTAACTTTGTATTGCTTTAAAATTCATTTTCAGCCCGATTGTACACTTCAGGTGAAACTGTCAAAATCTTCAAAATGAGCAAAAGCACAATGAAATGAATGCTCGAATAATCTTCAAGTTGCTAAAATACACTAATGACAGCAAAAAGTTTGAGTCTACAACATTTAGTTAAGGTGTGAGAGCCTAAATGAACTTTTCATTGCTTTAAACGCGTTTTCAGCCCTTGATTGTACAATTCAGGTGAAACTGTCAAAATCTTCAAAATGAGCAAAAGCACAATGAAATTAATGCTGGAATCATCTTCAAGTTGCTAAAATACACTAATGACAGCAACAAGTTTGAGTCTACAACATTTAGTTAAGGTGTGAGATTCTAAATTAACTTTGTATTGCTGTAAACGCGTTTTCAGCCCCTGATTGTACACTTCAGGTGAAACTGTCAAAATCTTCAAAATGAGCAAAAGCACAATGAAATTAATGCTGGAATCATCTTCAAGTTGCTAAAATACACTAATGACAGCAACAAGTTTGAGTCTACAACATTTAGTTAAGGAGTGAGAGCCTAAATGAACTTTGTATTGCTTTAAATGCATTTTCAGCCCGATTGTACACTTCAGGTAAAACTGTCAAAATCTTCAAAATGAGCAAAAGCACAATGAAATTAATGCTGGAATCATCTTCAAGTTGCTAAAATACACTAATGACAGCAAAAAGTTTGTGTCTACAACATTTAGTTAAGGTGTGAGAGCCAAAATGAACTTTTTATTGCTGTAAACGCGTTTTCAGCACCTGAATGTACACTTCAGGTGAAACTGTCAAAATCTTCAAAATGAGCAAAAGCACAATGAAATTAATGCTGGAATCATCTTCAAGTTGCTAAAATACACTAATGACAGCAAAAGGTTTGAGTCTACAACATTTAGTTAAGGTGTGAGAGCAAAAATTAACTTTGTATTGCTTTAAATGCATTTTCAGCCCGATAGTACACTTCAGGTGAAACTGTCAAAATCTTCAAAATGAGCAAAAGCACAATGAAATTAATGCTGGAATCATCTTCAGGTTGCTAAAATACACTAATGACAGCAAAAAGTTTTAGTCTACAACATTTAGTTAAGGTGTGAGAGCCAAAATGAACTTTGTATTGCTGTAAACACGTTTTCAGCACCTGATTGTACACTTCAGGTGAAAATGTGGAAAATCTTCAAAATGAGCAAAAGCACAATGAAATTAATGCTGGAATCATCTTCAAGTTGCTAAAATACACTAATGACAGCAAAAAGTTTGAGTCTACAACATTTAGTTAAGGTGTGAGAGCCAAAATTAACTTTTTTATTGCTTTAAAATTCATTTTCAGCCCGATTGTACACTTCAGGTGAAACTGTCAAAATCTTCAAAATGAGCAAAAGCACAATGAAATGAATGCTGGAATCATCTTCAAGTTGCTAAAATACACTAATGAAAGCAAAAAGTTTGAGTCTACAACATTTAGTTAAGGTGTGAGAGCCTAAATGAACTTTTCATTGCTTTAAACGCGTTTTCAGCCCTTGATTGTACAATTCAGGTGAAACTGTCAAAATCTTCAAAATGAGCAAAAGCACAATGAAATTAATGCTGGAATCATCTTCAAGTTGCTAAAATACACTAATGACAGCAACAAGTTTGAGTCTACAACATTTAGTTAAGGTGTGAGATTCTAAATTAACTTTGTATTGCTGTAAACGCGTTTTCAGCCCCTGATTGTACACTTCAGGTGAAACTGTCAAAATCATCAAAATGAGCAAAAGCACAATGAAATTAATGCTGGAATCATCTTCAAGTTGCTAAAATACACTATTGACAGTAAAAAGTTTGAGTCTACAACATTTAGTTAAGGTGTGAGAGCCAAAATTAACTTTGTATTGCTTTAAAATTCATTTTCAGCCCGATTGTACACTTCAGGTGAAACTGTCAAAATCTTCAAAATGAGCAAAAGCACAATGAAATGAACGCTGGAATCATCTTCAAGTTGCTAAAATACACTAATGACAGCAAAAGGTTTGAGTCTACAACATTTAGTTAAGGTGTGAGAGCCTAAATGAACTTTTCATTGCTTTAAATGCGTTTTCAGCCCGATTGTACACTTCAGGTAAAACTGTCAAAATCTTCAAAATGAGCAAAAGCACAATGAAATAAATGCTGGAATCATCTTCAAGTTGCTAAAATACACTAATGACAGCAAAAAGTTTGTGTCTACAACATTTAGTTAAGGTGTGAGAGCCAAAATGAACTTTTTATTGCTGTAAACGCGTTTTCAGCACCTGAATGTACACTTCAGGTGAAACTGTCAAAATCTTCAAAATGAGCAAAAGCACAATGAAATTAATGCTGGAATCATCTTCAAGTTGCTAAAATACACTAATGACAGCAAAAAGTTTGAGTCTACAACATTTAGTTAAGGTGTGAGAGCAAAAATTAACTTTGTATTGCTTTAAATGCATTTTCAGCCCGATAGTACACTTCAGGTGAAACTGTCAAAATCTTCAAAATGAGCAAAAGCACAATGAAATTAATGCTGGAATCATCTTCAGGTTGCTAAAATACACTAATGACAGCAAAAAGTTTTAGTCTACAACATTTAGTTAAGGAGTGAGAGCCAAAATGAACTTTGTATTGCTGTAAACGCGTTTTCAGCACCTGATTGTACACTTCAGGTGAAACTGTCAAAATCTACAAAATTAGCAAAAGCACAATGAAATTAATGCTGGAATCATCTTCAAGTTGCTAAAATACACTAATGACAGCAAAAAGTTTGAGTCTACAACATTTAGTTGAGGTGTGAGAGCCAAAATTAACTTTGTATTGCTTTAAATGCATTTTCAGCCCAATAGTACACTTCAGGTGAAACTGTCAAAATCTTCAAAATGAGCAAAAGCACAATGAAATTAATGCTGGAATCATCTTCAGGTTGCTAAAATACACTAATGACAGCAAAAAGTTTTAGTCTACAACATTTAGTTAAGGTGTGAGAGCCAAAATGAACTTTGTATTGCTGTAAACGCGTTTTCAGCACCTGATTGTACACTTCAGGTGAAACTGTCAAAATCTTCAAAATTAGCAAAAGCACAATGAAATTAATGCTGGAATCATCTTCAAGTTGCTAAAATACACTAATGACAGCAAAAAGTTTGAGTCTACAACATTTAGTTAAGGTGTGAGAGCCAAAATTAACTTTGTATTGCTTTAAATGCATTTTCAGCCCGATTGGACACTTCAGGTGAAAGTGTCAAAATCTTCAAAATGAGAAAAAGCACAATGAAATTAATGCTGGAATCATCTTCAATATGCTAAAATACAATAATGACAGCAAAAAGTTTGAGTCTACAACATTTAGTTAAGGTGTGAGAGCCAAAATGAACTTTGTATTGCTTTAAATGCATTATCAGGCCGATTGTACACTTCAGGTGAAACTGTCAAAATCTTCAAAATGAGCAAAAGCACAATGAAATGAATGCTGGAATCATCTTCAAGTTGCTAAAATACACTAATGACAGCAAAAAGTTTGAGTCTACAATATTTAGTAAAGGTGTGAGAGCCTAAATGAACTTTTCATTGCTTTAAACGCGTTTTCAGCCCTTGATTGTACAATTCAGGTGAAACTGTCAAAATCTTCAAAATGAGCAAAAGCACAATGAAATTAATGCTGGAATCATCTTCAAGTTGCTAAAATACACTAATGACAGCAAAAAGTTTGAGTCTACAATATTTAGTTAAGGTGTGAGAGCCAAAATGAACTTTGTATTGCTTTAAAATTCATTTTCAGCCCGATTGTACACTTCAGGTGAAACTGTCAAAATCTTCAAAATGAGCAAAAGCACAATGAAATTAATGTTGGAATCATCTTCAAGTTGCTAAAATACACTAATGACAGCAAAAAGTTTGAGTCTACAACATTTAGTTGAGGTGTGAGAGCCTAAATGAACTTTGTATTGCTTTAAATGCATTTTCAGCCCGATTGTACACTTCAGGTAAAACTGTCAAAATCTTCAAAATGAGCAAAATTACAATGAAATTAATGCTGGAATCATCTTCAAGTTGCTAAAATACACTAATGACAGCAACAAGTTTGAGTCTACAACATTTAGTTAAGGTGTGAGAGCCTAAATGAACTTTGTATTGCTTTAAATGCATTTTCAGCCCGATTGTACACTTCAGGTGAAACTGTCAAAATCTTCAAAATGAGCAAAAGCACAATGAAATGAATGCTGGAATCATCTTCAAGTTGCTAAAATACACTAATGAAAGCAAAAAGTTTGAGTCTACAACATTTAGTTAAGGTGTGAGAGCCTAAATGAACTTTTCATTGCTTTAAACGCGTTTTCAGCCCTTGATTGTACAATTCAGGTGAAACTGTCAAAATCTTCAAAATGAGCAAAAGCACAATGAAATTAATGCTGGAATCATCTTCAAGTTGCTAAAATACACTAATGACAGCAACAAGTTTGAGTCTACAACATTTAGTTAAGGTGTGAGATTCTAAATTAACTTTGTATTGCTGTAAACGCGTTTTCAGCCCCTGATTGTACACTTCAGGTGAAACTGTCAAAATCATCAAAATGAGCAAAAGCACAATGAAATTAATGCTGGAATCATCTTCAAGTTGCTAAAATACACTATTGACAGTAAAAAGTTTGAGTCTACAACATTTAGTTAAGGTGTGAGAGCCAAAATTAACTTTGTATTGCTTTAAAATTCATTTTCAGCCCGATTGTACACTTCAGGTGAAACTGTCAAAATCTTCAAAATGAGCAAAAGCACAATGAAATGAACGCTGGAATCATCTTCAAGTTGCTAAAATACACTAATGACAGCAAAAGGTTTGAGTCTACAACATTTAGTTAAGGTGTGAGAGCCTAAATGAACTTTTCATTGCTTTAAATGCGTTTTCAGCCCGATTGTACACTTCAGGTAAAACTGTCAAAATCTTCAAAATGAGCAAAAGCACAATGAAATAAATGCTGGAATCATCTTCAAGTTGCTAAAATACACTAATGACAGCAAAAAGTTTGTGTCTACAACATTTAGTTAAGGTGTGAGAGCCAAAATGAACTTTTTATTGCTGTAAACGCGTTTTCAGCACCTGAATGTACACTTCAGGTGAAACTGTCAAAATCTTCAAAATGAGCAAAAGCACAATGAAATTAATGCTGGAATCATCTTCAAGTTGCTAAAATACACTAATGACAGCAAAAAGTTTGAGTCTACAACATTTAGTTAAGGTGTGAGAGCAAAAATTAACTTTGTATTGCTTTAAATGCATTTTCAGCCCGATAGTACACTTCAGGTGAAACTGTCAAAATCTTCAAAATGAGCAAAAGCACAATGAAATTAATGCTGGAATCATCTTCAGGTTGCTAAAATACACTAATGACAGCAAAAAGTTTTAGTCTACAACATTTAGTTAAGGAGTGAGAGCCAAAATGAACTTTGTATTGCTGTAAACGCGTTTTCAGCACCTGATTGTACACTTCAGGTGAAACTGTCAAAATCTACAAAATTAGCAAAAGCACAATGAAATTAATGCTGGAATCATCTTCAAGTTGCTAAAATACACTAATGACAGCAAAAAGTTTGAGTCTACAACATTTAGTTGAGGTGTGAGAGCCAAAATTAACTTTGTATTGCTTTAAATGCATTTTCAGCCCAATAGTACACTTCAGGTGAAACTGTCAAAATCTTCAAAATGAGCAAAAGCACAATGAAATTAATGCTGGAATCATCTTCAGGTTGCTAAAATACACTAATGACAGCAAAAAGTTTTAGTCTACAACATTTAGTTAAGGTGTGAGAGCCAAAATGAACTTTGTATTGCTGTAAACGCGTTTTCAGCACCTGATTGTACACTTCAGGTGAAACTGTCAAAATCTTCAAAATTAGCAAAAGCACAATGAAATTAATGCTGGAATCATCTTCAAGTTGCTAAAATACACTAATGACAGCAAAAAGTTTGAGTCTACAACATTTAGTTAAGGTGTGAGAGCCAAAATTAACTTTGTATTGCTTTAAATGCATTTTCAGCCCGATTGGACACTTCAGGTGAAAGTGTCAAAATCTTCAAAATGAGAAAAAGCACAATGAAATTAATGCTGGAATCATCTTCAATATGCTAAAATACAATAATGACAGCAAAAAGTTTGAGTCTACAACATTTAGTTAAGGTGTGAGAGCCAAAATGAACTTTGTATTGCTTTAAATGCATTATCAGGCCGATTGTACACTTCAGGTGAAACTGTCAAAATCTTCAAAATGAGCAAAAGCACAATGAAATGAATGCTGGAATCATCTTCAAGTTGCTAAAATACACTAATGACAGCAAAAAGTTTGAGTCTACAATATTTAGTAAAGGTGTGAGAGCCTAAATGAACTTTTCATTGCTTTAAACGCGTTTTCAGCCCTTGATTGTACAATTCAGGTGAAACTGTCAAAATCTTCAAAATGAGCAAAAGCACAATGAAATTAATGCTGGAATCATCTTCAAGTTGCTAAAATACACTAATGACAGCAACAAGTTTGAGTCTACAACATTTAGTTAAGGTGTGAGAGCCTAAATTAACTTTTTATGGCTTTAAATGCATTTTCAGCACCTGATTGTACACTTCAGGTGAAACTGTCAAAATCTTCAAAATGAGCAAAAGCACAATGAAATTAATGCTGGAATCATCTTCAAGTTGCTAAAATACACTAATGACAGCAAAAAGTTTGAGTCTACAATATTTAGTTAAGGTGTGAGAGCCAAAATGAACTTTGTATTGCTTTAAAATTCATTTTCAGCCCGATTGTACACTTCAGGTGAAACTGTCAAAATCTTCAAAATGAGCAAAAGCACAATGAAATTAATGTTGGAATCATCTTCAAGTTGCTAAAATACACTAATGACAGCAAAAAGTTTGAGTCTACAACATTTAGTTGAGGTGTGAGAGCCTAAATGAACTTTGTATTGCTTTAAATGCATTTTCAGCCCGATTGTACACTTCAGGTAAAACTGTCAAAATCTTCAAAATGAGCAAAATTACAATGAAATTAATGCTGGAATCATCTTCAAGTTGCTAAAATACACTAATGACAGCAACAAGTTTGAGTCTACAACATTTAGTTAAGGTGTGAGAGCCTAAATGAACTTTGTATTGCTTTAAATGCATTTTCAGCCCGATTGTACACTTCAGGTAAAACTGTCAAAATCTTCAAAATGAGCAAAAGCACAATGAAATTAATGCTGGAATCATCTTCAAGTTGCTAAAATACACTAATGACAGCAAAAAAGTTTGTGTCTACAACATTTAGTTAAGGTGTGAGAGCAAAAATTAACTTTGTATTGCTTTAAATGCATTTTCAGCCCGATAGTACACTTCAGGTGAAACTGTCAAAATCTTCAAAATGAGCAAAAGCACAATGAAATTAATGCTGGAATCATCTTCAAGTTGCTAAAATACACTAATGACAGCAACAAGTTTGAGTCTACAACATTTAGTTAAGGTGTGAGATTCTAAATTAACTTTGTATTGCTGTAAACGCGTTTTCAGCCCCTGATTGTACACTTCAGGTGAAACTGTCAAAATCATCAAAATGAGCAAAAGCACAATGAAATTAATGCTGGAATCATCTTCAAGTTGCTAAAATACACTAATGACAGTAAAAAGTTTGAGTCTACAACATTTAGTTAAGGTGTGAGAGCCAAAATTAACTTTGTATTGCTTTAAAATTCATTTTCAGCCCGATTGTACACTTCAGGTGAAACTGTCAAAATCTTCAAAATGAGCAAAAGCACAATGAAATGAACGCTGGAATCATCTTCAAGTTGCTAAAATACACTAATGACAGCAAAAGGTTTGAGTCTACAACATTTAGTTAAGGTGTGAGAGCCTAAATGAACTTTTCATTGCTTTAAACGCGTTTTCAGCCCGATTGTACACTTCAGGTAAAACTGTCAAAATCTTCAAAATGAGCAAAAGCACAATGAAATAAATGCTGGAATCATCTTCAAGTTGCTAAAATACACTAATGACAGCAAAAAGTTTGTGTCTACAACATTTAGTTAAGGTGTGAGAGCCAAAATGAACTTTTAATTGCTGTAAACGCGTTTTCAGCACCTGAATGTACACTTCAGGTGAAACTGTCAAAATCTTCAAAATGAGCAAAAGCACAATGAAATTAATGCTGGAATCATCTTCAAGTTGCTAAAATACACTAATGACAGCAAAACGTTTGAGTCTACAACATTTAGTTAAGGTGTGAGAGCAAAAATTAACTTTGTATTGCTTTAAATGCATTTTCAGCCCGATAGTACACTTCAGGTGAAACTGTCAAAATCTTCAAAATGAGCAAAAGCACAATGAAATTAATGCTGGAATCATCTTCAGGTTGCTAAAATACACTAATGACAGCAAAAAGTTTTAGTCTACAACATTTAGTTAAGGTGTGAGAGCCAAAATTAACTTTGTATTGCTGTAAACGTGTTTTCAGCACCTGATTGTACACTTCAGGTGAAACTGTCAAAATCTTCAAAATTAGCAAAAGCACAATGAAATTAATGCTGGAATCATCTTCAAGTTGCTAAAATACACTAATGACAGCAAAACGTTTGAGTCTACAACATTTAGTTAAGGTGTGAGAGCCAAAATTAACTTTGTATTGCTTTAAATGCATTTTCAGCCCGATTGGACACTTCAGGTGAAAGTGTCAAAATCTTCAAAATGAGAAAAAGCACAATGAAATTAATGCTGGAATCATCTTCAATATGCTAAAATACAATAATGACAGCAAAAAGTTTGAGTCTACAACATTTAGTTAAGGTGTGAGAGCCAAAATGAACTTTGTATTGCTTTAAATGCATTATCAGGCCGATTGTACACTTCAGGTGAAACTGTCAAAATCTTCAAAATGAGCAAAAGCACAATGAAATGAATGCTGGAATCATCTTCAAGTTGCTAAAATACACTAATGACAGCAAAAAGTTTGAGTCTACAACATTTAGTTAAGGTGTGAGAGCCAAAATGAACTTTGTATTGCTGTAAACACGTTTTCAGCACCTGATTGTACACTTCAGGTGAAACTGTCAAAATCTTCAAAATGAGCAAAAGCACAATGAAATTAATGCTGGAATCATCTTCAAGTTGCTAAAATACACTAATGACAGTAAAAAGTTTGAGTCTACAACATTTAGTTAAGGTGTGAGAGCCAAAATTAACTTTGTATTGCTTTAAAATTCATTTTCAGCCCGATTGTACACTTCAGGTGAAACTGTCAAAATCTTCAAAATGAGCAAAAGCACAATGAAATGAATGCTGGAATCATCTTCAAGTTGCTAAAATACACTAATGAAAGCAAAAAGTTTGAGTCTACAACATTTAGTTAAGGTGTAAGAGCCTAAATGAACTTTTCATTGCTTTAAACGCGTTTTCAGCCCTTGATTGTACAATTCAGGTGAAACTGTCAAAATCTTCAAAATGAGCAAAAGCACAATGAAATTAATGCTGGAATCATCTTCAAGTTGCTAAAATACACTAATGACAGCAACAAGTTTGAGTCTACAACATTTAGTTAAGGTGTGAGATTCTAAATTAACTTTGTATTGCTGTAAACGCGTTTTCAGCCCCTGATTGTACACTTCAGGTGAAACTGTCAAAATCTTCAAAATGAGCAAAAGCACAATGAAATTAATGCTGGAATCATCTTCAAGTTGCTAAAATACACTAATGACAGTCAAAAGTTTGAGTGTACAACATTTAGTTAAGGTGTGAGAGCCAAAATGAACTTTGTATTGCTTTAAATGCACTTTCAGCCCGAATGTACACTTCAGGTGAAACTGTCAAAATCTTCAAAATGAGCAAAAGCACAATGAAATTAAGGCTGGAATCATCTTCAAGTTGCTAAAATACACTAATGACAGCAAAAAGTTTGAGTCTACAACATTTAGTTAAGGTGTGAGAGCCTAAATGAACTTTGTATTGCTGTAAACGCGTTTTCAGCACCTGATTATACACTTCAGGTGAAACTGTCAAAATCTTCAAAATGAGCAAAAGCACAATGAAATTAATGCTGGAATCATCTTCAGGTTGCTAAAATACACTAATGACAGCAAAAAGTTTGAGTCTACAACATTTAGTTAAGGTGTGAGAGCCAAAATTAACTTTGTATTGCTTTAAAATTCATTTTCAGCCCGATTGTACACTTCAGGTGAAACTGTCAAAATCTTCAAAATGAGCAAAAGCACAATGAAATGAACGCTGGAATCATCTTCAAGTTGCTAAAATACACTAATGACAGCAAAAAGTTTGAGTCTACAACATTTAGTTAAGGTGTGAGAGCCTAAATGAACTTTGTATTGCTGTAAACGCGTTTTCAGCCCGATTGTACACTTCAGGTAAAACTGTCAAAATCTTCAAAATGAGCAAAAGCACAATGAAATAAATGCTGGAATCATCTTCAAGTTGCTAAAATACACTAATGACAGCAAAAAGTTTGTGTCTACAACATTTAGTTAAGGTGTGAGAGCCAAAATGAACTTTTTATTGCTGTAAACGCGTTTTCAGCACCTGAATGTACACTTCAGGTGAAACTATCAAAATCTTCAAAATGAGCAAAAGCACAATGAAATTAATGCTGGAATCATCTTCAAGTTGCTAAAATACACTAATGACAGCAAAAAGTTTGAGTCTACAACATTTAGTTAAGGTGTGAGAGCAAAAATTAACTTTGTATTGCTTTAAATGAATTTTCAGCCCGATAGTACACTTCAGGTGAAACTGTCAAAATCTTCAAAATGAGCAAAAGCACAATGAAATTAATGCTGGAATCATCTTCAGGTTGCTAAAATACACTAATGACAGCAAAAAGTTTTAGTCTACAACATTTAGTTAAGGTGTGAGAGCCAAAATGAACTTTGTATTGCTGTAAACGCGTTTTCAGCACCTGATTGTACACTTCAGGTGAAACTGTCAAAATCTTCAAAATGAGCAAAAGCACAATGAAATTAATGCTGGAATCATCTTCAAGTTGCTAAAATACACTAATGACAGCAAAAAGTTTGAGTCTACAACATTTAGTTAAGGTGTGAGAGCCAAAATTAACTTTGTATTGCTTTAAATGCATTTTCAGCCCGATTGGACACTTCAGGTGAAAGTGTCAAAATCTTCAAAATGAGAACAAGCACAATGAAATTAATGCTGGAATCATCTTCAATATGCTAAAATACACTAATGACAGCAAAAAGTTTGAGTCTACAACATTTAGTTAAGGTGTGAGAGCCAAAATGAACTTTGTATTGCTTTAAATGCATTATCAGGCCGATTGTACACTTCAGGTGAAACTGTCAAAATCTTCAAAATGAGCAAAAGCACAATGAAATGAATGCTGGAATCATCTTCAAGTTGCTAAAATACACTAATGACAGCAAAAAGTTTGAGTCTACAACATTTAGTAAAGGTGTGAGAGCCTAAATGAACTTTTCATTGCTTTAAACGCGTTTTCAGCCCTTGATTGTACAATTCAGGTGAAACTGTCAAAATCTTCAAAATGAGCAAAAGCACAATGAAATTAATGCTGGAATCATCTTCAAGTTGCTAAAATACACTAATGACAGCAACAAGTTTGAGTCTACAACATTTAGTTAAGGTGTGAGAGCCTAAATGAACTTTGTATTGCTTTAAATGCACTTTCAGCCCGAATGTACACTTCAGGTGAAACTGTCAAAATCTTCAAAATGAGCAAAAGCACAATGAAATTAA
Organism: Leptonotus elevatus; assembly: GCF_054856555.1. Classification (NCBI taxonomy): domain Eukaryota; kingdom Metazoa; phylum Chordata; class Actinopteri; order Syngnathiformes; family Syngnathidae; genus Leptonotus; species Leptonotus elevatus. The sequence continues at coordinate 1,465,968 of NC_141240.1, read as the reverse complement.
GGCTGGAATCATCTTCAAGTTGCTAAAATACACTAATGACAGCAAAAAGTTTGAGTCTACAACATTTAGTTAAGGTGTGAGAGCCTAAATGAACTTTGTATTGCTGTAAACGCGTTTTCAGCACCTGATTGTACACTTCAGGTGAAACTGTCAAAATCTTCAAAATGAGCAAAAGCACAATGAAATTAATGCTGGAATAATCTTCAGGTTGCTAAAATACACTAATGACAGCAAAAAGTTTGAGTCTACAACATTTAGTTAAGGTGTGAGAGCCAAAATTAACTTTGTATTGCTTTAAAATTCATTTTCAGCCCGATTGTACACTTCAGGTGAAACTGTCAAAATCTTCAAAATGAGCAAAAGCACAATGAAATGAATGCTCGAATCATCTTCAAGTTGCTAAAATACACTAATGACAGCAAAAAGTTTGAGTCTACAACATTTAGTTAAGGTGTGAGAGCCTAAATGAACTTTTCATTGCTTTAAACGCGTTTTCAGCCCGATTGTACACTTCAGGTAAAACTGTCAAAATCTTCAAAATGAGCAAAAGCACAATGAAATTAATGCTGGAATCATCTTCAAGTTGCTAAAATACACTAATGACAGCAAAAAGTTTGAGTCTACAACATTTAGTTAAGGTGTGAGAGCCTAAATGAACTTTTCATTGCTTTAAACGCGTTTTCAGCCCTTGATTGTACAATTCAGGTGAAACTGTCAAAATCTTCAAAATGAGCAAAAGCACAATGAAATTAATGCTGGAATCATCTTCAAGTTGCTAAAATACACTAATGACAGCAACAAGTTTTAGTCTACAACATTTAGTTAAGGTGTGAGAGCCTAAATGAACTTTGTATTGCTGTAAACGCGTTTTCAGCACCTGATTGTACACTTCAGGTGAAACTGTCAAAATCTTCAAAATGAGCAAAAGCACAATGAAATTAATGCTGGAATCATCTTCAGGTTGCTAAAATACACTAATGACAGCAAAAAGTTTGAGTCTACAACATTTAGTTAAGGTGTGAGAGCCAAAATGAACTTTGTATTGCTTTAAATGTATTATCAGGCCGATTGTACACTTCAGGTGAAACTGTCAAAATCTTCAAAATGAGCAAAAGCACAATGAAATGAATGCTGGAATCATCTTCAAGTTGCTAAAATACACTAATGACAGCAAAAAGTTTGAGTCTACAACATTTAGTAAAGGTGTGAGAGCCTAAATGAACTTTTCATTGCTTTAAACGCGTTTTCAGCCCTTGATTGTACAATTCAGTTGAAACTGTCAAAATCTTCAAAATGAGAAAAAAGCACAATGAAATTAATGCTGGAATCATCTTCAAGTTGCTAAAATACACTAATGACAGCAACAAGTTTGAGTCTACAACATTTAGTTAAGGTGTGAGAGCCTAAATGAACTTTGTATTGCTTTAAATGCACTTTCAGCCCGAATGTACACTTCAGGTGAAACTGTCAAAATCTTCAAAATGAGCAAAAGCACAATGAAATTAAGGCTGGAATCATCTTCAAGTTGCTAAAATACACTAATGACAGCAAAAAGTTTGAGTCTACAACATTTAGTTAAGGTGTGAGAGCCTAAATGAACTTTGTATTGCTGTAAACGCGTTTTCAGCACCTGATTGTACACTTCAGGTGAAACTGTCAAAATCTTCAAAATGAGCAAAAGCACAATGAAATTAATGCTGGAATCATCTTCAGGTTGCTAAAATACACTAATGACAGCAAAAAGTTTGAGTCTACAACATTTAGTTAAGGTGTGAGAGCCAAAATTAACTTTGTATTGCTTTAAAATTCATTTTCAGCCCGATTGTACACTTCAGGTGAAACTGTCAAAATCTTCAAAATGAGCAAAAGCACAATGAAATGAATGCTCGAATAATCTTCAAGTTGCTAAAATACACTAATGACAGCAAAAAGTTTGAGTCTACAACATTTAGTTAAGGTGTGAGAGCCTAAATGAACTTTTCATTGCTTTAAACGCGTTTTCAGCCCTTGATTGTACAATTCAGGTGAAACTGTCAAAATCTTCAAAATGAGCAAAAGCACAATGAAATTAATGCTGGAATCATCTTCAAGTTGCTAAAATACACTAATGACAGCAACAAGTTTGAGTCTACAACATTTAGTTAAGGTGTGAGATTCTAAATTAACTTTGTATTGCTGTAAACGCGTTTTCAGCCCCTGATTGTACACTTCAGGTGAAACTGTCAAAATCTTCAAAATGAGCAAAAGCACAATGAAATTAATGCTGGAATCATCTTCAAGTTGCTAAAATACACTAATGACAGCAAAAAGTTTGAGTCTACAACATTTAGTTAAGGTGTGAGAGCCAAAATTAACTTTGTATTGCTTTAAATGCATTTTCAGCCCGATTGGACACTTCAGGTGAAAGTGTCAAAATCTTCAAAATGAGAAAAAGCACAATGAAATTAATGCTGGAATCATCTTCAAGTTGCTAAAATACACTAATGACAGCAACAAGTTTGAGTCTACAACATTTAGTTAAGGTGTGAGAGCCTAAATGAACTTTGTATTGCTTTAAATGCATTTTCAGCCCGATTGTACACTTCAGGTAAAACTGTCAAAATCTTCAAAATGAGCAAAAGCACAATGAAATTAATGCTGGAATCATCTTCAAGTTGCTAAAATACACTAATGACAGCAAAAAGTTTGTGTCTACAACATTTAGTTAAGGTGTGAGAGCCAAAATGAACTTTTTATTGCTGTAAACGCGTTTTCAGCACCTGAATGTACACTTCAGGTGAAACTGTCAAAATCTTCAAAATGAGCAAAAGCACAATGAAATTAATGCTGGAATCATCTTCAAGTTGCTAAAATACACTAATGACAGCAAAAGGTTTGAGTCTACAACATTTAGTTAAGGTGTGAGAGCAAAAATTAACTTTGTATTGCTTTAAATGCATTTTCAGCCCGATAGTACACTTCAGGTGAAACTGTCAAAATCTTCAAAATGAGCAAACGCACAATGAAATTAATGCTGGAATCATCTTCAGGTTGCTAAAATACACTAATGACAGCAAAAAGTTTTAGTCTACAACATTTAGTTAAGGTGTGAGAGCCAAAATGAACTTTGTATTGCTGTAAACACGTTTTCAGCACCTGATTGTACACTTCAGGTGAAAATGTGGAAAATCTTCAAAATGAGCAAAAGCACAATGAAATTAATGCTGGAATCATCTTCAAGTTGCTAAAATACACTAATGACAGCAAAAAGTTTGAGTCTACAACATTTAGTTAAGGTGTGAGAGCCAAAATTAACTTTTTTATTGCTTTAAAATTCATTTTCAGCCCGATTGTACACTTCAGGTGAAACTGTCAAAATCTTCAAAATGAGCAAAAGCACAATGAAATGAATGCTGGAATCATCTTCAAGTTGCAAAAATACACTAATGAAAGCAAAAAGTTTGAGTCTACAACATTTAGTTAAGGTGTGAGAGCCTAAATGAACTTTTCATTGCTTTAAACGCGTTTTCAGCCCTTGATTGTACAATTCAGGTGAAACTGTCAAAATCTTCAAAATGAGCAAAAGCACAATGAAATTAATGCTGGAATCATCTTCAAGTTGCTAAAATACACTAATGACAGCAACAAGTTTGAGTCTACAACATTTAGTTAAGGTGTGAGATTCTAAATTAACTTTGTATTGCTGTAAACGCGTTTTCAGCCCCTGATTGTACACTTCAGGTGAAACTGTCAAAATCATCAAAATGAGCAAAAGCACAATGAAATTAATGCTGGAATCATCTTCAAGTTGCTAAAATACACTATTGACAGTAAAAAGTTTGAGTCTACAACATTTAGTTAAGGTGTGAGAGCCAAAATTAACTTTGTATTGCTTTAAAATTCATTTTCAGCCCGATTGTACACTTCAGGTGAAACTGTCAAAATCTTCAAAATGAGCAAAAGCACAATGAAATGAACGCTGGAATCATCTTCAAGTTGCTAAAATACACTAATGACAGCAAAAGGTTTGAGTCTACAACATTTAGTTAAGGTGTGAGAGCCTAAATGAACTTTTCATTGCTTTAAACGCGTTTTCAGCCCGATTGTACACTTCAGGTAAAACTGTCAAAATCTTCAAAATGAATAAAAGCACAATGAAATAAATGCTGGAATCATCTTCAAGTTGCTAAAATACACTAATGACAGCAAAAAGTTTGTGTCTACAACATTTAGTTAAGGTGTGAGAGCCAAAATGAACTTTTTATTGCTGTAAACGCGTTTTCAGCACCTGAATGTACACTTCAGGTGAAACTGTCAAAATCTTCAAAATGAGCAAAAGCACAATGAAATTAATGCTGGAATCATCTTCAAGTTGCTAAAATACACTAATGACAGCAAAAAGTTTGAGTCTACAACATTTAGTTAAGGTGTGAGAGCAAAAATTAACTTTGTATTGCTTTAAATGCATTTTCAGCCCGATAGTACACTTCAGGTGAAACTGTCAAAATCTTCAAAATGAGCAAAAGCACAATGAAATTAATGCTGGAATCATCTTCAGGTTGCTAAAATACACTAATGACAGCAAAAAGTTTTAGTCTACAACATTTAGTTAAGGTGTGAGAGCCAAAATGAACTTTGTATTGCTGTAAACGCGTTTTCAGCACCTGATTGTACACTTCAGGTGAAACTGTCAAAATCTACAAAATTAGCAAAAGCACAATTAAATTAATGCTGGAATCATCTTCAAGTTGCTAAAATACACTAATGACAGTAAAAAGTTTGAGTCTACAACATTTAGTTAAGGTGTGAGAGCCAAAATTAACTTTGTATTGCTTTAAATGCATTTTCAGCCCGATAGTACACTTCAGGTGAAACTGTCAAAATCTTCAAAATGAGCAAAAGCACAATGAAATTAATGCTGGAATCATCTTCAGGTTGCTAAAATACACTAATGACAGCAAAAAGTTTTAGTCTACAACATTTAGTTAAGGTGTGAGAGCCAAAATGAACTTTGTATTGCTGTAAACGCGTTTTCAGCACCTGATTGTACACTTCAGGTGAAACTGTCAAAATCTTCAAAATGAGCAAAAGCACAATGAAATTAATGCTGGAATCATCTTCAAGTTGCTAAAATACACTAATGACAGCAAAAAGTTTGAGTCTACAACATTTAGTTAAGGTGTGAGAGCAAAAATTAACTTTGTATTGCTTTAAATGCATTTTCAGCCCGATAGTACACTTCAGGTGAAACTGTCAAAATCTTCAAAATGAGCAAAAGCACAATGAAATTAATGCTGGAATTATCTTCAGGTTGCTAAAATACACTAATGACAGCAAAAAGTTTTAGTCTACAACATTTAGTTAAGGAGTGAGAGCCAAAATGAACTTTGTATTGCTGTAAACGCGTTTTCAGCACCTGATTGTACACTTCAGGTGAAACTGTCAAAATCTACAAAATTAGCAAAAGCACAATTAAATTAATGCTGGAATCATCTTCAAGTTGCTAAAATACACTAATGACAGCAAAAAGTTTGAGTCTACAACATTTAGTTAAGGTGTGAGAGCCAAAATTAACTTTGTATTGCTTTAAATGCATTTTCAGCCCGATAGTACACTTCAGGTGAAACTGTCAAAATCTTCAAAATGAGCAAAAGCACAATGAAATTAATGCTGGAATCATCTTCAGGTTGCTAAAATACACTAATGACAGCAAAAAGTTTTAGTCTACAACATTTAGTTAAGGTGTGAGAGCCAAAATGAACTTTGTATTGCTGTAAACGCGTTTTCAGCACCTGATAGTACACTTCAGGTGAAACTGTCAAAATCTTCAAAATGAGCAAAAGCACAATGAAATTAATGCTGGAATCATCTTCAAGTTGCTAAAATACACTAATGACAGCAAAAAGTTTGAGTCTACAACATTTAGTTAAGGTGTGAGAGCCAAAATTAACTTTGTATTGCTTTAAATGCATTTTCAGCCCGATTGGACACTTCAGGTGAAAGTGTCAAAATCTTCAAAATGAGAAAAAGCACAATGAAATGAATGCTGGAATCATCTTCAAGTTGCTAAAATACACTAATGACAGCAAAAAGTTTGAGTCTACAACATTTAGTAAAGGAGTGAGAGCCTAAATGAACTTTTCATTGCTTTAAACGCGTTTTCAGCCCTTGATTGTACAATTCAGGTGAAACTGTCAAAATCTTCAAAATGAGCAAAAGCACAATGAAATTAATGCTGGAATCATCTTCAAGTTGCTAAAATACACTAATGACAGCAACAAGTTTGAGTCTACAACATTTAGTTAAGGTGTGAGAGCCTAAATTAACTTTTTATGGCTTTAAATGCATTTTCAGCACCTGATTGTACACTTCAGGTGAAACTGTCAAAATCTTCAAAATGAGCAAAAGCACAATGAAATTAATGCTGGAATCATCTTCAAGTTGCTAAAATACACTAATGACAGCAAAAAGTTTTAGTCTACAACATTTAGTTAAGGTGTGAGAGCCTAAATTAACTTTTTATGGCTGTAAACGCGTTTTCAGCACCTGATTGTACACTTCAGGTGAAACTGTCAAAATCTACAAAATTAGCAAAAGCACAATGAAATTAATGCTGGAATCATATTCAAGTTGCTAAAATACACTAATGACAGCAAAAAGTTTGAGTCTACATCATTTAGTTAAGGTGTGAGAGCCAAAATTAACTTTGTATTGCTTTAAATGCATTTTCAGCCCGATAGTACACTTCAGGTGAAACTGTCAAAATCTTCAAAATGAGCAAAAGCACAATGAAATTAATGCTGGAATCATCTTCAGGTTGCTAAAATACACTAATGACAGCAAAAAGTTTTAGTCTACAACATTTAGTTAAGGTGTGAGAGCCAAAATGAACTTTGTATTGCTGTAAACGCGTTTTCAGCACCTGATTGTACACTTCAGGTGAAACTGTCAAAATCTTCAAAATTAGCAAAAGCACAATGAAATTAATGCTGGAATCATCTTCAAGTTGCTAAAATACACTAATGACATCAAAAAGTTTGAGTCTACAACATTTAGTTAAGGTGTGAGAGCCAAAATTAACTTTGTATTGCTTTAAATGCATTTTCAGCCCGATTGGACACTTCAGGTGAAAGTGTCAAAATCTTCAAAATGAGAAAAAGCACAATGAAATTAATGCTGGAATCATCTTCAAGTTGCTAAAATACACTAATGACAGCAAAAAGTTTGAGTCTACAACATTTAGTAAAGGTGTGAGAGCCTAAATGAACTTTTCATTGCTTTAAACGCGTTTTCAGCCCTTGATTGTACAATTCAGGTGAAACTGTCAAAATCTTCAAAATGAGCAAAAGCACAATGAAATTAATGCTGGAATCATCTTCAAGTTGCTAAAATACACTAATGACAGCAACAAGTTTGAGTCTACAACATTTAGTTAAGGTGTGAGAGCCTAAATTAACTTTTTATGGCTTTAAATGCATTTTCAGCACCTGATTGTACACTTCAGGTGAAACTGTCAAAATCTTCAAAATGAGCAAAAGCACAATGAAATTAATGCTGGAATCATCTTCAAGTTGCTAAAATACACTAATGACAGCAAAACGTTTGAGTCTACAATATTTAGTTAAGGTGTGAGAGCCAAAATGAACTTTGTATTGCTTTAAATGCATTTTCAGCCCGATAGTACACTTCAGGTGAAACTGTCAAAATCTTCAAAATGAGCAAAAGCACAATGAAATTAATGCTGGAATCATCTTCAAGTTGCTAAAATACACTAATGACAGCAACAAGTTTGAGTCTACAACATTTAGTTAAGGTGTGAGAGCCTAAATGAACTTTGTATTGCTTTAAATGCATTTTCAGCCCGATTGTACACTTCAGGTAAAACTGTCAAAATCTTCAAAATGAGCAAAAGCACAATGAAATTAATGCTGGAATCATCTTCAAGTTGCTAAAATACACTAATGACAGCAAAAAGTTTGTGTCTACAACATTTAGTTAAGGTGTGAGAGCAAAAATTAACTTTGTATTGCTTTAAATGCATTTTCAGCCCGATAGTACACTTCAGGTGAAACTGTCAAAATCTTCAAAATGAGCAAAAGCACAATGAAATTAATGCTGGAATCATCTTCAAGTTGCTAAAATACACTAATGACAGCAACAAGTTTGAGTCTACAACATTTAGTTAAGGTGTGAGATTCTAAATTAACTTTGTATTGCTGTAAACGCGTTTTCAGCCCCTGATTGTACACTTCAGGTGAAACTGTCAAAATCATCAAAATGAGCAAAAGCACAATGAAATTAATGCTGGAATCATCTTCAAGTTGCTAAAATACACTAATGACAGTAAAAAGTTTGAGTCTACAACATTTAGTTAAGGTGTGAGAGCCAAAATTAACTTTGTATTGCTTTAAAATTCATTTTCAGCCCGATTGTACACTTCAGGTGAAACTGTCAAAATCTTCAAAATGAGCAAAAGCACAATGAAATGAACGCTGGAATCATCTTCAAGTTGCTAAAATACACTAATGACAGCAAAAGGTTTGAGTCTACAACATTTAGTTAAGGTGTGAGAGCCTAAATGAACTTTTCATTGCTTTAAACGCGTTTTCAGCCCGATTGTACACTTCAGGTGAAACTGTCAAAATCTTCAAAATTAGCAAAAGCACAATGAAATTAATGCTGGAATCATCTTCAAGTTGCTAAAATACACTAATGACATCAAAAAGTTTGAGTCTACAACATTTAGTTAAGGTGTGAGAGCCAAAATTAACTTTGTATTGCTTTAAATGCATTTTCAGCCCGATTGGACACTTCAGGTGAAAGTGTCAAAATCTTCAAAATGAGAAAAAGCACAATGAAATTAATGCTGGAATCATCTTCAAGTTGCTAAAATACACTAATGACAGCAAAAAGTTTGAGTCTACAACATTTAGTAAAGGTGTGAGAGCCTAAATGAACTTTTCATTGCTTTAAACGCGTTTTCAGCCCTTGATTGTACAATTCAGGTGAAACTGTCAACATCTTCAAAATGAGCAAAAGCACAATGTAATTAATGCTGGAATCATCTTCAAGTTGCTAAAATACACTAATGACAGCAACAAGTTTGAGTCTACAACATTTAGTTAAGGTGTGAGAGCCTAAATTAACTTTTTATGGCTTTAAATGCATTTTCAGCACCTGATTGTACACTTCAGGTGAAACTGTCAAAATCTTCAAAATGAGCAAAAGCACAATGAAATTAATGCTGGAATCATCTTCAAGTTGCTAAAATACACTAATGACAGCAAAAAGTTTGAGTCTACAATATTTAGTTAAGGTGTGAGAGCCAAAATGAACTTTGTATTGCTTTAAAATTCATTTTCAGCCCGATTGTACACTTCAGGTGAAACTGTCAAAATCTTCAAAATGAGCAAAAGCACAATGAAATTAATGTTGGAATCATCTTCAAGTTGCTAAAATACACTAATGACAGCAAAAAGTTTGAGTCTACAACATTTAGTTGAGGTGTGAGAGCCTAAATGAACTTTGTATTGCTTTAAATGCATTTTCAGCCCGATTGTACACTTCAGGTAAAACTGTCAAAATCTTCAAAATGAGCAAAAGCACAATGAAATTAATGCTGGAATCATCTTCAAGTTGCTAAAATACACTAATGACAGCAACAAGTTTGAGTCTACAACATTTAGTTAAGGTGTGAGAGCCTAAATGAACTTTGTATTGCTTTAAATGCATTTTCAGCCCGATTGTACACTTCAGGTAAAACTGTCAAAATCTTCAAAATGAGCAAAAGCACAATGAAATTAATGCTGGAATCATCTTCAAGTTGCTAAAATACACTAATGACAGCAAAAAGTTTGTGTCTACAACATTTAGTTAAGGTGTGAGAGCAAAAATTAACTTTGTATTGCTTTAAATGCATTTTCAGCCCGATAGTACACTTCAGGTGAAACTGTCAAAATCTTCAAAATGAGCAAAAGCACAATGAAATTAATGCTGGAATCATCTTCAAGTTGCTAAAATACACTAATGACAGCAACAAGTTTGAGTCTACAACATTTAGTTAAGGTGTGAGATTCTAAATTAACTTTGTATTGCTGTAAACGCGTTTTCAGCCCCTGATTGTACACTTCAGGTGAAACTGTCAAAATCATCAAAATGAGCAAAAGCACAATGAAATTAATGCTGGAATCATCTTCAAGTTGCTAAAATACACTAATGACAGTAAAAAGTTTGAGTCTACAACATTTAGTTAAGGTGTGAGAGCCAAAATTAACTTTGTATTGCTTTAAAATTCATTTTCAGCCCGATTGTACACTTCAGGTGAAACTGTCAAAATCTTCAAAATGAGCAAAAGCACAATGAAATGAACGCTGGAATCATCTTCAAGTTGCTAAAATACACTAATGACAGCAAAAGGTTTGAGTCTACAACATTTAGTTAAGGTGTGAGAGCCTAAATGAACTTTTCATTGCTTTAAACGCGTTTTCAGCCCGATTGTACACTTCAGGTAAAACTGTCAAAATCTTCAAAATGAGCAAAAGCACAATGAAATAAATGCTGGAATCATCTTCAAGTTGCTAAAATACACTAATGACAGCAAAAAGTTTGTGTCTACAACATTTAGTTAAGGTGTGAGAGCCAAAATGAACTTTTAATTGCTGTAAACGCGTTTTCAGCACCTGAATGTACACTTCAGGTGAAACTGTCAAAATCTTCAAAATGAGCAAAAGCACAATGAAATTAATGCTGGAATCATCTTCAAGTTGCTAAAATACACTAATGACAGCAAAACGTTTGAGTCTACAACATTTAGTTAAGGTGTGAGAGCAAAAATTAACTTTGTATTGCTTTAAATGCATTTTCAGCCCGATAGTACACTTCAGGTGAAACTGTCAAAATCTTCAAAATGAGCAAAAGCACAATGAAATTAATGCTGGAATCATCTTCAGGTTGCTAAAATACACTAATGACAGCAAAAAGTTTTAGTCTACAACATTTAGTTAAGGTGTGAGAGCCAAAATGAACTTTGTATTGCTGTAAACGTGTTTTCAGCACCTGATTGTACACTTCAGGTGAAACTGTCAAAATCTTCAAAATTAGCAAAAGCACAATGAAATTAATGCTGGAATCATCTTCAAGTTGCTAAAATACACTAATGACAGCAAAAAGTTTGAGTCTACGACATTTAGTTAAGGTGTGAGAGCCAAAATTAACTTTGTATTGCTTTAAATGCATTTTCAGCCCGATTGGACACTTCAGGTGAAAGTGTCAAAATCTTCAAAATGAGAAAAAGCACAATGAAATTAATGCTGGAATCATCTTCAATATGCTAAAATACAATAATGACAGCAAAAAGTTTGAGTCTACAACATTTAGTTAAGGTGTGAGAGCCAAAATGAACTTTGTATTGCTTTAAATGCATTATCAGGCCGATTGTACACTTCAGGTGAAACTGTCAAAATCTTCAAAATGAGCAAAAGCACAATGAAATGAATGCTGGAATCATCTTCAAGTTGCTAAAATACACTAATGACAGCAAAAAGTTTGAGTCTACAACATTTAGTTAAGGTGTGAGAGCCAAAATGAACTTTGTATTGCTGTAAACTCGTTTTCAGCACCTGATTGTACACTTCAGGTGAAACTGTCAAAATCTTCAAAATGAGCAAAAGCACAATGAAATTAATGCTGGAATCATCTTCAAGTTGCTAAAATACACTAATGACAGCAAAAAGTTTGAGTCTACAACATTTAGTTAAGGTGTGAGAGCCAAAATTAACTTTGTATTGCTTTAAAATTCATTTTCAGCCCGATTGTACACTTCAGGTGAAACTGTCAAAATCTTCAAAATGAGCAAAAGCACAATGAAATGAATGCTGGAATCATCTTCAAGTTGCTAAAATACACTAATGAAAGCAAAAAGTTTGAGTCTACAACATTTAGTTAAGGTGTGAGAGCCTAAATGAACTTTTCATTGCTTTAAACGCGTTTTCAGCCCTTGATTGTACAATTCAGGTGAAACTGTCAAAATCTTCAAAATGAGCAAAAGCACAATGAAATTAATGCTGGAATCATCTTCAAGTTGCTAAAATACACTAATGACAGCAACAAGTTTGAGTCTACAACATTTAGTTAAGGTGTGAGATTCTAAATTAACTTTGTATTGCTGTAAACGCGTTTTCAGCCCCTGATTGTACACTTCAGGTGAAACTGTCAAAATCTTCAAAATGAGCAAAAGCACAATGAAATTAATGCTGGAATCATCTTCAAGTTGCTAAAATACACTAATGACAGTAAAAAGTTTGAGTGTACAACATTTAGTTAAGGTGTGAGAGCCAAAATGAACTTTGTATTGCTTTAAATGCACTTTCAGCCCGAATGTACACTTCAGGTGAAACTGTCAAAATCTTCAAAATGAGCAAAAGCACAATGAAATTAAGGCTGGAATCATCTTCAAGTTGCTAAAATACACTAATGACAGCAAAAAGTTTGAGTCTACAACATTTAGTTAAGGTGTGAGAGCCTAAATGAACTTTGTATTGCTGTAAACGCGTTTTCAGCCCGATTGTACACTTCAGGTAAAACTGTCAAAATCTTCAAAATGAGCAAAAGCAAAATGAAATAAATGCTGGAATCATCTTCAAGTTGCTAAAATACACTAATGACAGCAAAAAGTTTGTGTCTACAACATTTAGTTAAGGTGTGAGAGCCAAAATGAACTTTTTATTGCTGTAAACGCGTTTTCAGCACCTGAATGTACACTTCAGGTGAAACTATCAAAATCTTCAAAATGAGCAAAAGCACAATGAAATTAATGCTGGAATCATCTTCAAGTTGCTAAAATACACTAATGACAGCAAAAAGTTTGAGTCTACAACATTTAGTTAAGGTGTGAGAGCAAAAATTAACTTTGTATTGCTTTAAATGCATTTTCAGCCCGATAGTACACTTCAGGTGAAACTGTCAAAATCTTCAAAATGAGCAAAAGCACAATGAAATTAATGCTGGAATCATCTTCAGGTTGCTAAAATACACTAATGACAGCAAAAAGTTTTAGTCTACAACATTTAGTTAAGGTGTGAGAGCCAAAATGAACTTTGTATTGCTGTAAACGCGTTTTCAGCACCTGATTGTACACTTCAGGTGAAACTGTCAAAATCTTCAAAATGAGCAAAAGCACAATGAAATTAATGCTGGAATCATCTTCAAGTTGCTAAAATACACTAATGACAGCAAAAAGTTTGAGTCTACAACATTTAGTTAAGGTGTGAGAGCCAAAATTAACTTTGTATTGCTTTAAATGCATTTTCAGCCCGATTGGACACTTCAGGTGAAAGTGTCAAAATCTTCAAAATGAGAACAAGCACAATGAAATTAATGCTGGAATCATCTTCAATATGCTAAAATACACTAATGACAGCAAAAAGTTTGAGTCTACAACATTTAGTTAAGGTGTGAGAGCCAAAATGAACTTTGTATTGCTTTAAATGCATTATCAGGCCGATTGTACACTTCAGGTGAAACTGTCAAAATCTTCAAAATGAGCAAAAGCACAATGAAATGAATGCTGGAATCATCTTCAAGTTGCTAAAATACACTAATGACAGCAAAAAGTTTGAGTCTACAACATTTAGTAAAGGTGTGAGAGCCTAAATGAACTTTTCATTGCTTTAAACGCGTTTTCAGCCCTTGATTGTACAATTCAGGTGAAACTGTCAAAATCTTCAAAATGAGCAAAAGCACAATGAAATTAATGCTGGAATCATCTTCAAGTTGCTAAAATACACTAATGACAGCAACAAGTTTGAGTCTACAACATTTAGTTAAGGTGTGAGAGCCTAAATGAACTTTGTATTGCTTTAAATGCACTTTCAGCCCGAATGTACACTTCAGGTGAAACTGTCAAAATCTTCAAAATGAGCAAAAGCACAATGAAATTAAGGCTGGAATCATCTTCAAGTTGCTAAAATACACTAATGACAGCAAAAAGTTTGAGTCTACAACATTTAGTTAAGGTGTGAGAGCCTAAATGAACTTTGTATTGCTGTAAACGCGTTTTCAGCACCTGATTGTACACTTCAGGTGAAACTGTCAAAATCTTCAAAATGAGCAAAAGCACAATGAAATTAATGCTGGAATCATCTTCAGGTTGCTAAAATACACTAATGACAGCAAAAAGTTTGAGTCTACAACATTTAGTTAAGGTGTGAGAGCCAAAATTAACTTTGTATTGCTTTAAAATTCATTTTCAGCCCGATTGTACACTTCAGGTGAAACTGTCAAAATCTTCAAAATGAGCAAAAGCACAATGAAATGAATGCTCGAATCATCTTCAAGTTGCTAAAATACACTAATGACAGCAAAAAGTTTGAGTCTACAACATTTAGTTAAGGTGTGAGAGCCTAAATGAACTTTTCATTGCTTTAAACGCGTTTTCAGCCCTTGATTGTACAATTCAGGTGAAACTGTCAAAATCTTCAAAATGAGCAAAAGCACAATGAAATTAATGCTGGAATCATCTTCAAGTTGCTAAAATACACTAATGACAGCAACAAGTTTGAGTCTACAACATTTAGTTAAGGTGTGAGATTCTAAATTAACTTTGTATTGCTGTAAACGCGTTTTCAGCCCCTGATTGTACACTTCAGGTGAAACTGTCAAAATCTTCAAAATGAGCAAAAGCACAATGAAATTAATGCTGGAATCATCTTCAGGTTGCTAAAATACACTAATGACAGCAAAAAGTTTTAGTCTACAACATTTAGTTAAGGTGTGAGAGCCAAAATGAACTTTGTATTGCTGTAAACGTGTTTTCAGCACCTGATTGTACACTTCAGGTGAAACTGTCAAAATCTTCAAAATTAGCAAAAGCACAATGAAATTAATGCTGGAATCATCTTCAAGTTGCTAAAATACACTAATGACAGCAAAAAGTTTGAGTCTACGACATTTAGTTAAGGTGTGAGAGCCAAAATTAACTTTGTATTGCTTTAAATGCATTTTCAGCCCGATTGGACACTTCAGGTGAAAGTGTCAAAATCTTCAAAATGAGAAAAAGCACAATGAAATTAATGCTGGAATCATCTTCAATATGCTAAAATACAATAATGACAGCAAAAAGTTTGAGTCTACAACATTTAGTTAAGGTGTGAGAGCCAAAATGAACTTTGTATTGCTTTAAATGCATTAGCAGGCCGATTGTACACTTCAGGTGAAACTGTCAAAATCTTCAAAATGAGCAAAAGCACAATGAAATGAATGCTGGAATCATCTTCAAGTTGCTAAAATACACTAATGACAGCAAAAAGTTTGAGTCTACAACATTTAGTTAAGGTGTGAGAGCCAAAATGAACTTTGTATTGCTGTAAACTCGTTTTCAGCACCTGATTGTACACTTCAGGTGAAACTGGCAAAATCTTCAAAATGAGCAAAAGCACAATGAAATTAATGCTGGAATCATCTTCAAGTTGCTAAAATACACTAATGACAGCAAAAAGTTTGAGTCTACAACATTTAGTTAAGGTGTGAGAGCCAAAATTAACTTTGTATTGCTTTAAAATTCATTTTCAGCCCGATTGTACACTTCAGGTGAAACTGTCAAAATCTTCAAAATGAGCAAAAGCACAATGAAATGAATGCTGGAATCATCTTCAAGTTGCTAAAATACACTAATGAAAGCAAAAAGTTTGAGTCTACAACATTTAGTTAAGGTGTGAGAGCCTAAATGAACTTTTCATTGCTTTAAACGCGTTTTCAGCCCTTGATTGTACAATTCAGGTGAAACTGTCAAAATCTTCAAAATGAGCAAAAGCACAATGAAATTAATGCTGGAATCATCTTCAAGTTGCTAAAATACACTAATGACAGCAACAAGTTTGAGTCTACAACATTTAGTTAAGGTGTGAGATTCTAAATTAACTTTGTATTGCTGTAAACGCGTTTTCAGCCCCTGATTGTACACTTCAGGTGAAACTGTCAAAATCTTCAAAATGAGCAAAAGCACAATGAAATTAATGCTGGAATCATCTTCAAGTTGCTAAAATACACTAATGACAGTAAAAAGTTTGAGTGTACAACATTTAGTTAAGGTGTGAGAGCCAAAATGAACTTTGTATTGCTTTAAATGCACTTTCAGCCCGAATGTACACTTCAGGTGAAACTGTCAAAATCTTCAAAATGAGCAAAAGCACAATGAAATTAAGGCTGGAATCATCTTCAAGTTGCTAAAATACACTAATGACAGCAAAAAGTTTGAGTCTACAACATTTAGTTAAGGTGTGAGAGCCTAAATGAACTTTGTATTGCTGTAAACGCGTTTTCAGCCCGATTGTACACTTCAGGTAAAACTGTCAAAATCTTCAAAATGAGCAAAAGCAAAATGAAATAAATGCTGGAATCATCTTCAAGTTGCTAAAATACACTAATGACAATAAAAAGTTTGTGTCTACAACATTTAGTTAAGGTGTGAGAGCCAAAATGAACTTTTTATTGCTGTAAACGCGTTTTCAGCACCTGAATGTACACTTCAGGTGAAACTATCAAAATCTTCAAAATGAGCAAAAGCACAATGAAATTAATGCTGGAATCATCTTCAAGTTGCTAAAATACACTAATGACAGCAAAAAGTTTGAGTCTACAACATTTAGTTAAGGTGTGAGAGCAAAAATTAACTTTGTATTGCTTTAAATGCATTTTCAGCCCGATAGTACACTTCAGGTGAAACTGTCAAAATCTTCAAAATGAGCAAAAGCACAATGAAATTAATGCTGGAATCATCTTCAGGTTGCTAAAATACACTAATGACAGCAAAAAGTTTTAGTCTACAACATTTAGTTAAGGTGTGAGAGCCAAAATGAACTTTGTATTGCTGTAAACGCGTTTTCAGCACCTGATTGTACACTTCAGGTGAAACTGTCAAAATCTTCAAAATGAGCAAAAGCACAATGAAATTAATGCTGGAATCATCTTCAAGTTGCTAAAATACACTAATGACAGCAAAAAGTTTGAGTCTACAACATTTAGTTAAGGTGTGAGAGCCAAAATTAACTTTGTATTGCTTTAAATGCATTTTCAGCCCGATTGGACACTTCAGGTGAAAGTGTCAAAATCTTCAAAATGAGAACAAGCACAATGAAATTAATGCTGGAATCATCTTCAATATGCTAAAATACACTAATGACAGCAAAAAGTTTGAGTCTACAACATTTAGTTAAGGTGTGAGAGCCAAAATGAACTTTGTATTGCTTTAAATGCATTATCAGGCCGATTGTACACTTCAGGTGAAACTGTCAAAATCTTCAAAATGAGCAAAAGCACAATGAAATGAATGCTGGAATCATCTTCAAGTTGCTAAAATACACTAATGACAGCAAAAAGTTTGAGTCTACAACATTTAGTAAAGGTGTGAGAGCCTAAATGAACTTTTCATTGCTTTAAACGCGTTTTCAGCCCTTGATTGTACAATTCAGGTGAAACTGTCAAAATCTTCAAAATGAGCAAAAGCACAATGAAATTAATGCTGGAATCATCTTCAAGTTGCTAAAATACACTAATGACAGCAACAAGTTTGAGTCTACAACATTTAGTTAAGGTGTGAGAGCCTAAATGAACTTTGTATTGCTTTAAATGCACTTTCAGCCCGAATGTACACTTCAGGTGAAACTGTCAAAATCTTCAAAATGAGCAAAAGCACAATGAAATTAAGGCTGGAATCATCTTCAAGTTGCTAAAATACACTAATGACAGCAAAAAGTTTGAGTCTACAACATTTAGTTAAGGTGTGAGAGCCTAAATGAACTTTGTATTGCTGTAAACGCGTTTTCAGCACCTGATTGTACACTTCAGGTGAAACTGTCAAAATCTTCAAAATGAGCAAAAGCACAATGAAATTAATGCTGGAATCATCTTCAGGTTGCTAAAATACACTAATGACAGCAAAAAGTTTGAGTCTACAACATTTAGTTAAGGTGTGAGAGCGAAAATTAACTTTGTATTGCTTTAAAATTCATTTTCAGCCCGATTGTACACTTCAGGTGAAACTGTCAAAATCTTCAAAATGAGCAAAAGCACAATGAAATGAATGCTCGAATCATCTTCAAGTTGCTAAAATACACTAATGACAGCAAAAAGTTTGAGTCTACAACATTTAGTTAAGGTGTGAGAGCCTAAATGAACTTTTCATTGCTTTAAACGCGTTTTCAGCCCTTGATTGTACAATTCAGGTGAAACTGTCAAAATCTTCAAAATGAGCAAAAGCACAATGAAATTAATGCTGGAATCATCTTCAAGTTGCTAAAATACACTAATGACAGCAACAAGTTTGAGTCTACAACATTTAGTTAAGGTGTGAGATTCTAAATTAACTTTGTATTGCTGTAAACGCGTTTTCAGCCCCTGATTGTACACTTCAGGTGAAACTGTCAAAATCTTCAAAATGAGCAAAAGCACTATTAAATTAATGCTGGAATCATCTTCAAGTTGCTAAAATACACTAATGACAGTAAAAAGTTTGAGTGTACAACATTTAGTTAAGGTGTGAGAGCCAAAATGAACTTTGTATTGCTTTAAATGCACTTTCAGCCCGAATGTACACTTCAGGTGAAACTGTCAAAATCTTCAAAATGAGCAAAAGCACAATGAAATTAAGGCTGGAATCATCTTCAAGTTGCTAAAATACACTAATGACAGCAAAAAGTTTGAGTCTACAACATTTAGTTAAGGTGTGAGAGCCTAAATGAACTTTGTATTGCTGTAAACGCGTTTTCAGCACCTGATTATACACTTCAGGTGAAACTGTCAAAATCTTCAAAATGAGCAAAAGCACAATGAAATTAATGCTGGAATCATCTTCAGGTTGCTAAAATACACTAATGACAGCAAAAAGTTTGAGTCTACAACATTTAGTTAAGGTGTGAGAGCCAAAATTAACTTTGTATTGCTTTAAAATTCATTTTCAGCCCGATTGTACACTTCAGGTGAAACTGTCAAAATCTTCAAAATGAGCAAAAGCACAATGAAATGAACGCTGGAATCATCTTCAATATGCTAAAATACACTAATGACAGCAAAAAGTTTGAGTCTACAACATTTAGTTAAGGTGTGAGAGCCAAAATGAACTTTGTATTGCTTTAAATGCATTTTCAGCCCGATTGGACACTTCAGGTGAAACTGTCAAAATCTTCAAAATGAGAAAAAGCACAATGAAATTAATGCTGGAATCATCTTCAATATGCTAAAATACACTAATGACAGCAAAAAGTTTGAGTCTACAACATTTAGTTAAGGTGTGAGAGCCAAAATGAACTTTGTATTGCTTTAAATGCATTATCAGGCCGATTGTACACTTCAGGTGAAACTGTCAAAATCTTCAAAATGAGCAAAAGCACAATGAAATGAATGCTGGAATCATCTTCAAGTTGCTAAAATACACTAATGACAGCAAAAAGTTTGAGTCTACAACATTTAGTAAAGGTGTGAGAGCCTAAATGAACTTTTCATTGCTTTAAACGCGTTTTCAGCACCTGATTGTACACTTCAGGTGAAACTGTCAAAATCTTCAAAATGAGCAAAAGCACAATGAAATTAATGCTGGAATCATCTTCAAGTTGCTAAAATACACTAATGACAGCAAAAAGTTTGAGTCTACAATATTTAGTTAAGGTGTGAGAGCCAAAATGAACTTTGTATTGCTTTAAAATTCATTTTCAGCCCGATTGTACACTTCAGGTGAAACTGTCAAAATCTTCAAAATGAGCAAAAGCACAATGAAATTAATGTTGGAATCATCTTCAAGTTGCTAAAATACACTAATGACAGCAAAAAGTTTGAGTCTACAACATTTAGTTGAGGTGTGAGAGCCTAAATGAACTTTGTATTGCTTTAAATGCATTTTCAGCCCTTGATTGTACAATTCAGGTAAAACTGTCAAAATCTTCAAAATGAGCAAAAGCACAATGAAATTAATGCTGGAATCATCTTCAAGTTGCTAAAATACACTAATGACAGCAACAAGTTTGAGTCTACAACATTTAGTTAAGGTGTGAGATTCGAAATTAACTTTGTATTGCTGTAAACGCGTTTTCAGCCCCTGATTGTACACTTCAGGTGAAACTGTCAAAATCTTCAAAATGAGCAAAAGCACAATGAAATTAATGCTGGAATCATCTTCAAGTTGCTAAAATACACTAATGACAGTAAAAAGTTTGAGTGTACAACATTTAGTTAAGGTGTGAGAGCCAAAATTAACTTTGTATTGCTTTAAAATTCATTTTCAGCCCGATTGTACACTTCAGGTGAAACTGTCAAAATCTTCAAAATGAGCAAAAGCACAATGAAATGAACGCTGGAATCATCTTCAAGTTGCTAAAATACACTAATGACAGCAAAAAGTTTGAGTCTACAACATTTAGTTAAGGTGTGAGAGCCTAAATGAACTTTTTATTGCTGTAAACGCGTTTTCAGCACCTGAATGTACACTTCAGGTGAAACTGTCAAAATCTTCAAAATGAGCAAAAGCACAATGAAATTAATGCTGGAATCATCTTCAAGTTGCTAAAATACACTAATGACAGCAAAAAGTTTGAGTCTACAACATTTAGTTAAGGTGTGAGAGCAAAAATTAACTTTGTATTGCTTTAAATGCATTTTCAGCCCGATAGTACACTTCAGGTGAAACTGTCAAAATCTTCAAAATGAGCAAAAGCACAATGAAATTAATGCTGGAATCATCTTCAGGTTGCTAAAATACACTAATGACAGCAAAAAGTTTTAGTCTACAACATTTAGTTAAGGTGTGAGAGCCAAAATGAACTTTGTATTGCTGTAAACGCGTTTTCAGCACCTGATTGTACACTTCAGGTGAAACTGTCAAAATCTTCAAAATGAGCAAAAGCACAATGAAATTAATGCTGGAATCATCTTCAAGTTGCTAAAATACACTAATGACAGCAAAAAGTTTGAGTCTACAACATTTAGTTAAGGTGTGAGAGCCAAAAATAACTTTGTATTGCTTTAAATGCATTTTCAGCCCGATTGGACACTTCAGGTGAAAGTGTCAAAATCTTCAAAATGAGAAAAAGCACAATGAAATTAATGCTGGAATCATCTTCAATATGCTAAAATACACTAATGACAGCAAAAAGTTTGAGTCTACAACATTTAGTTAAGGTGTGAGAGCCAAAATGAACTTTGTATTGCTTTAAATGCATTATCAGGCCGATTGTACACTTCAGGTGAAACTGTCAAAATCTTCAAAATGAGCAAAAGCACAATGAAATGAATGCTGGAATCATCTTCAAGTTGCTAAAATACACTAATGACAGCAAAAAGTTTGAGTCTACAACATTTAGTAAAGGTGTGAGAGCCTAAATGAACTTTTCATTGCTTTAAACGCGTTTTCAGCCCTTGATTGTACAATTCAGGTGAAACTGTCAAAATCTTCAAAATGAGCAAAAGCACAATGAAATTAATGCTGGAATCATATTCAAGTTGCTAAAATACACTAATGACAGCAACAAGTTTGAGTCTACAACATTTAGTTAAGGTGTGAGAGCCTAAATGAACTTTGTATTGCTTTAAATGCACTTTCAGCCCGAATGTACACTTCAGGTGAAACTGTCAAAATCTTCAAAATGAGCAAAAGCACAATGAAATTAAGGCTGGAATCATCTTCAAGTTGCTAAAATACACTAATGACAGCAAAAAGTTTGAGTCTACAACATTTAGTTAAGGTGTGAGAGCCTAAATGAACTTTGTATTGCTGTAAACGCGTTTTCAGCACCTGATTGTACACTTCAGGTGAAACTGTCAAAATCTTCAAAATGAGCAAAAGCACAATGAAATTAATGCTGGAATCATCTTCAGGTTGCTAAAATACACTAATGACAGCAAAAAGTTTGAGTCTACAACATTTAGTTAAGGTGTGAGAGCCAAAATTAACTTTGTATTGCTTTAAAATTCATTTTCAGCCCGATTGTACACTTCAGGTGAAACTGTCAAAATCTTCAAAATGAGCAAAAGCACAATGAAATGAATGCTGGAATCATCTTCAAGTTGCTAAAATACACTAATGACAGCAAAAAGTTTGAGTCTACAACATTTAGTTAAGGTGTGAGAGCCTAAATGAACTTTTCATTGCTGTAAACGCGTTTTCAGCACCTGAATGTACACTTCAGGTGAAACTGTCAAAATCTTCAAAATGAGCAAAAGCACAATGAAATTAATGCTGGAATCATCTTCAAGTTGCTAAAATACACTAATGACAGCAAAAAGTTTGAGTCTACAACATTTAGTTAAGGTGTGAGAGCAAAAATTAACTTTGTATTGCTTTAAATGCATTTTCAGCCCGATAGTACACTTCAGTTGAAACTGTCAAAATCTTCAAAATGAGCAAAAGCACAATGAAATTAATGCAGGAATCATCTTCAGGTTGCTAAAATACACTAATGACAGCAAAAAGTTTTAGTCTCCAACATTTAGTTAAGGTGTGAGAGACAAAATGAACTTTGTATTGCTGTAAACGCGTTTTCAGCACCTGATTGTACACTTCAGGTGAAACTGTCAAAATCTTCAAAATGAGCAAAAGCACAATGAAATTAATGCTGGAATCATCTTCAAGTTGCTAAAATACACTAATGACAGCAACAAGTTTGAGTCTACAACATTTAGTTAAGGTGTGAGATTCTAAATTAACTTTGTATTGCTGTAAACGCGTTTTCAGCCCCTGATTGTACACTTCAGGTGAAACTGTCAAAATCTTCAAAATGAGCAAAAGCACTATTAAATTAATGCTGGAATCATCTTCAAGTTGCTAAAATACACTAATGACAGTAAAAAGTTTGAGTGTACAACATTTAGTTAAGGTGTGAGAGCCAAAATGAACTTTGTATTGCTTTAAATGCACTTTCAGCCCGAATGTACACTTCAGGTGAAACTGTCAAAATCTTCAAAATGAGCAAAAGCACAATGAAATTAAGGCTGGAATCATCTTCAAGTTGCTAAAATACACTAATGACAGCAAAAAGTTTGAGTCTACAACATTTAGTTAAGGTGTGAGAGCCTAAATGAACTTTGTATTGCTGTAAACGCGTTTTCAGCACCTGATTATACACTTCAGGTGAAACTGTCAAAATCTTCAAAATGAGCAAAAGCACAATGAAATTAATGCTGGAATCATCTTCAGGTTGCTAAAATACACTAATGACAGCAAAAAGTTTGAGTCTACAACATTTAGTTAAGGTGTGAGAGCCAAAATTAACTTTGTATTGCTTTAAAATTCATTTTCAGCCCGATTGTACACTTCAGGTGAAACTGTCAAAATCTTCAAAATGAGCAAAAGCACAATGAAATGAACGCTGGAATCATCTTCAATATGCTAAAATACACTAATGACAGCAAAAAGTTTGAGTCTACAACATTTAGTTAAGGTGTGAGAGCCAAAATGAACTTTGTATTGCTTTAAATGCATTTTCAGCCCGATTGGACACTTCAGGTGAAACTGTCAAAATCTTCAAAATGAGAAAAAGCACAATGAAATTAATGCTGGAATCATCTTCAATATGCTAAAATACACTAATGACAGCAAAAAGTTTGAGTCTACAACATTTAGTTAAGGTGTGAGAGCCAAAATGAACTTTGTATTGCTTTAAATGCATTATCAGGCCGATTGTACACTTCAGGTGAAACTGTCAAAATCTTCAAAATGAGCAAAAGCACAATGAAATGAATGCTGGAATCATCTTCAAGTTGCTAAAATACACTAATGACAGCAAAAAGTTTGAGTCTACAACATTTAGTAAAGGTGTGAGAGCCTAAATGAACTTTTCATTGCTTTAAACGCGTTTTCAGCACCTGATTGTACACTTCAGGTGAAACTGTCAAAATCTTCAAAATGAGCAAAAGCACAATGAAATTAATGCTGGAATCATCTTCAAGTTGCTAAAATACACTAATGACAGCAAAAAGTTTGAGTCTACAATATTTAGTTAAGGTGTGAGAGCCAAAATGAACTTTGTATTGCTTTAAAATTCATTTTCAGCCCGATTGTACACTTCAGGTGAAACTGTCAAAATCTTCAAAATGAGCAAAAGCACAATGAAATTAATGTTGGAATCATCTTCAAGTTGCTAAAATACACTAATGACAGCAAAAAGTTTGAGTCTACAACATTTAGTTGAGGTGTGAGAGCCTAAATGAACTTTGTATTGCTTTAAATGCATTTTCAGCCCTTGATTGTACAATTCAGGTAAAACTGTCAAAATCTTCAAAATGAGCAAAAGCACAATGAAATTAATGCTGGAATCATCTTCAAGTTGCTAAAATACACTAATGACAGCAACAAGTTTGAGTCTACAACATTTAGTTAAGGTGTGAGATTCGAAATTAACTTTGTATTGCTGTAAACGCGTTTTCAGCCCCTGATTGTACACTTCAGGTGAAACTGTCAAAATCTTCAAAATGAGCAAAAGCACAATGAAATTAATGCTGGAATCATCTTCAAGTTGCTAAAATACACTAATGACAGTAAAAAGTTTGAGTGTACAACATTTAGTTAAGGTGTGAGAGCCAAAATTAACTTTGTATTGCTTTAAAATTCATTTTCAGCCCGATTGTACACTTCAGGTGAAACTGTCAAAATCTTCAAAATGAGCAAAAGCACAATGAAATGAACGCTGGAATCATCTTCAAGTTGCTAAAATACACTAATGACAGCAAAAAGTTTGAGTCTACAACATTTAGTTAAGGTGTGAGAGCCTAAATGAACTTTTTATTGCTGTAAACGCGTTTTCAGCACCTGAATGTACACTTCAGGTGAAACTGTCAAAATCTTCAAAATGAGCAAAAGCACAATGAAATTAATGCTGGAATCATCTTCAAGTTGCTAAAATACACTAATGACAGCAAAAAGTTTGAGTCTACAACATTTAGTTAAGGTGTGAGAGCAAAAATTAACTTTGTATTGCTTTAAATGCATTTTCAGCCCGATAGTACACTTCAGGTGAAACTGTCAAAATCTTCAAAATGAGCAAAAGCACAATGAAATTAATGCTGGAATCATCTTCAGGTTGCTAAAATACACTAATGACAGCAAAAAGTTTTAGTCTACAACATTTAGTTAAGGTGTGAGAGCCAAAATGAACTTTGTATTGCTGTAAACGCGTTTTCAGCACCTGATTGTACACTTCAGGTGAAACTGTCAAAATCTTCAAAATGAGCAAAAGCACAATGAAATTAATGCTGGAAATATCTTCAAGTTGCTAAAATACACTAATGACAGCAAAAAGTTTGAGTCTACAACATTTAGTTAAGGTGTGAGAGCCAAAAATAACTTTGTATTGCTTTAAATGCATTTTCAGCCCGATTGGACACTTCAGGTGAAAGTGTCAAAATCTTCAAAATGAGAAAAAGCACAATGAAATTAATGCTGGAATCATCTTCAATATGCTAAAATACACTAATGACAGCAAAAAGTTTGAGTCTACAACATTTAGTTAAGGTGTGAGAGCCAAAATGAACTTTGTATTGCTTTAAATGCATTATCAGGCCGATTGTACACTTCAGGTGAAACTGTCAAAATCTTCAAAATGAGCAAAAGCACAATGAAATGAATGCTGGAATCATCTTCAAGTTGCTAAAATACACTAATGACAGCAAAAAGTTTGAGTCTACAACATTTAGTAAAGGTGTGAGAGCCTAAATGAACTTTTCATTGCTTTAAACGCGTTTTCAGCCCTTGATTGTACAATTCAGGTGAAACTGTCAAAATCTTCAAAATGAGCAAAAGCACAATGAAATTAATGCTGGAATCATATTCAAGTTGCTAAAATACACTAATGACAGCAACAAGTTTGAGTCTACAACATTTAGTTAAGGTGTGAGAGCCTAAATGAACTTTGTATTGCTTTAAATGCACTTTCAGCCCGAATGTACACTTCAGGTGAAACTGTCAAAATCTTCAAAATGAGCAAAAGCACAATGAAATTAAGGCTGGAATCATCTTCAAGTTGCTAAAATACACTAATGACAGCAAAAAGTTTGAGTCTACAACATTTAGTTAAGGTGTGAGAGCCTAAATGAACTTTGTATTGCTGTAAACGCGTTTTCAGCACCTGATTGTACACTTCAGGTGAAACTGTCAAAATCTTCAAAATGAGCAAAAGCACAATGAAATTAATGCTGGAATCATCTTCAGGTTGCTAAAATACACTAATGACAGCAAAAAGTTTGAGTCTACAACATTTAGTTAAGGTGTGAGAGCCAAAATTAACTTTGTATTGCTTTAAAATTCATTTTCAGCCCGATTGTACACTTCAGGTGAAACTGTCAAAATCTTCAAAATGAGCAAAAGCACAATGAAATGAATGCTGGAATCATCTTCAAGTTGCTAAAATACACTAATGACAGCAAAAAGTTTGAGTCTACAACATTTAGTTAAGGTGTGAGAGCCTAAATGAACTTTTCATTGCTGTAAACGCGTTTTCAGCACCTGAATGTACACTTCAGGTGAAACTGTCAAAATCTTCAAAATGAGCAAAAGCACAATGAAATTAATGCTGGAATCATCTTCAAGTTGCTAAAATACACTAATGACAGCAAAAAGTTTGAGTCTACAACATTTAGTTAAGGTGTGAGAGCAAAAATTAACTTTGTATTGCTTTAAATGCATTTTCAGCCCGATAGTACACTTCAGTTGAAACTGTCAAAATCTTCAAAATGAGCAAAAGCACAATGAAATTAATGCAGGAATCATCTTCAGGTTGCTAAAATACACTAATGACAGCAAAAAGTTTTAGTCTCCAACATTTAGTTAAGGTGTGAGAGACAAAATGAACTTTGTATTGCTGTAAACGCGTTTTCAGCACCTGATTGTACACTTCAGGTGAAACTGTCAAAATCTTCAAAATGAGCAAAAGCACAATGAAATTAATGCTGGAATCATCTTCAAGTTGCTAAAATACACTAATGACAGCAAAAAGTTTGAGTCTACAACATTTAGTTAAGGTGTGAGAGCCAAAATTAACTTTGTATTGCTTTAAATGCATTTTCAGCCCGATTGGACACTTCAGGTGAAAGTGTCAAAATCTTCAAAATGAGAAAAAGCACAATGAAATTAATGCTGGAATCATCTTCAATATGCTAAAATACACTAATGACAGCAAAAAGTTTGAGTCTACAACATTTAGTTAAGGTGTGAGAGCCAAAATGAACTTTGTATTGCTTTAAATGCATTATCAGGCCGATTGTACATTTCAGGTGAAACTGTCAAAATCTTCAAAATGAGCAAAAGCACAATGAAATGAATGCTGGAATCATCTTCAAGTTGCTAAAATACACTAATGACAGCAAAAAGTTTGAGTCTACAACATTTAGTAAAGGTGTGAGAGCCTAAATGAACTTTTCATTGCTTTAAACGCGTTTTCAGCCCTTGATTGTACAATTCAGGTGAAACTGTCAAAATCTTCAAAATGAGCAAAAGCACAATGAAATTAATGCTGGAATCATATTCAAGTTGCTAAAATACACTAATGACAGCAACAAGTTTGAGTCTACAACATTTAGTTAAGGTGTGAGAGCCTAAATGAACTTTGTATTGCTTTAAATGCACTTTCAGCCCGAATGTACACTTCAGGTGAAACTGTCAAAATCTTCAAAATGAGCAAAAGCACAATGAAATTAAGGCTGGAATCATCTTCAAGTTGCTAAAATACACTAATGACAGCAAAAAGTTTGAGTCTACAACATTTAGTTAAGGTGTGAGAGCCTAAATGAACTTTGTATTGCTGTAAACGCGTTTTCAGCACCTGATTGTACACTTCAGGTGAAACTGTCAAAATCTTCAAAATGAGCAAAAGCACAATGAAATTAATGCTGGAATCATCTTCAGGTTGCTAAAATACACTAATGGCAGCTAAAAGTTTGAGTCTACAACATTTAGTTAAGGTGTGAGAGCCAAAATTAACTTTGTATTGCTTTAAAATTCATTTTCAGCCCGATTGTACACTTCAGGTGAAACTGTCAAAATCTTCAAAATGAGCAAAAGCACAATGAAATGAATGCTGGAATCATCTTCAAGTTGCTAAAATACACTAATGACAGCAAAAAGTTTGAGTCTACAACATTTAGTTAAGGTGTGAGAGCCAAAATGAACTTTGTATTGCTTTAAATGCATTATCAGGCCGATTGTACACTTCAGGTGAAACTGTCAAAATCTTCAAAATGAGCAAAAGCACAATGAAATGAATGCTGGAATCATCTTCAAGTTGCTAAAATACACTAATGACAGCAAAAATTTTGAGTCTACAACATTTAGTTAAGGTGTGAGAGCCTAAATGAACTTTCCATTGCTTTAAACGCGTTTTCAGCCCTTGATTGTACAATTCAGGTGAAACTGTCAAAATCTTCAAAATGAGCAAAAGCACAATGAAATTAATGCTGGAATCATCTTCAAGTTGCTAAAATACACTAATGACAGCAACAAGTTTGAGTCTACAACATTTAGTTAAGGTGTGAGAGCCAAAATGAACTTTGTATTGCTGTAAACGCGTTTTCAGCACCTGATTGTACACTTCAGGTGAAACTGTCAAAATCTTCAAAATGATTAAAAGCACAATGAAAAGAATGCTGGAATCATCTTCAAGTTGCTAAAATACACTAATGACAGCAAAAAGTTTGAGTCTACAACATTTAGTTAAGGTGTGAGAGCCAAAATGAACTTTGTATTGCTTTAAATGCACTTTCAGCCCGAATGTACACTTCAGGTGAAACTGTCAAAATCTTCAAAATGAGCAAAAGCACAATGAAATTAAGGCTGGAATCATCTTCAAGTTGCTAAAATACACTAATGACAGCAAAAAGTTTGAGTCTACAACATTTAGTTAAGGTGTGAGAGCCTAAATGAACTTTGTATTGCTGTAAACGCGTTTTCAGCACCTGATTATACACTTCAGGTGAAACTGTCAAAATCTTCAAAATGAGCAAAAGCACAATGAAATTAATGCTGGAATCATCTTCAGGTTGCTAAAATACACTAATGACAGCAAAAAGTTTGAGTCTATAACATTTAGTTAAGGTGTGAGAGCCAAAATTAACTTTGTATTGCTTTAAAATTCATTTTCAGCCCGATTGTACACTTCAGGTGAAACTGTCAAAATCTTCAAAATGAGCAAAAGCACAATGAAATGAACGCTGGAATCATCTTCAAGTTGCTAAAATACACTAATGACAGCAAAAAGTTTGAGTCTACAACATTTAGTTAAGGTGTGAGAGCCAAAATGAACTTTTTATTGCTGTAAACGCGTTTTCAGCACCTGAATGTACATTTCAGGTGAAACTGTCAAAATCTTCAAAATGAGCAAAAGCACAATGAAATTAATGCTGGAATCATCTTCAAGTTGCTAAAATACACTAATGACAGCAAAAAGTTTGAGTCTACAACATTTAGTTAAGGTGTGAGAGCAAAAATTAACTTTGTATTGCTTTAAATGCATTTTCAGCCCGATAGTACACTTCAGGTGAAACTGTCAAAATCTTCAAAATGAGCAAAAGCACAATGAAATTAATGCTGGAATCATCTTCAGGTTGCTAAAATACACTAATGACAGCAAAAAGTTTTAGTCTACAACATTTAGTTAAGGTGTGAGAGCCAAAATGAACTTTGTATTGCTGTAAACGCGTTTTCAGCACCTGATTGTACACTTCAGGTGAAACTGTCAAAATCTTCAAAATGAGCAAAAGCACAATGAAATTAATGCTGGAATCATCTTCAAGTTGCTAAAATACACTAATGACAGCAAAAAGTTTGAGTCTACAATATTTAGTTAAGGTCTGAGAGCCAAAATGAACTTTGTATTGCTTTAAAATTCATTTTCAGCCCGATTGTACACTTCAGGTGAAACTGTCAAAATCTTCAAAATGAGCAAAAGCACAATGAAATTAATGTTGGAATCATCTTCAAGTTGCTAAAATACACTAATGACAGCAAAAAGTTTGAGTCTACAACATTTAGTTGAGGTGTGAGAGCCTAAATGAACTTTGTATTGCTGTAAACGCGTTTTCAGCACCTGATTGTACACTTCAGGTGAAACTGTCAAAATCTTCAAAATGAGCAAAAGCACAATGAAATTAATGCTGGAATCATCTTCAAGTTGCTAAAATACACTAATGACAGCAAAAAGTTTGAGTCTACAACATTTAGTTAAGGTGTGAGAGCCAAAATGAACTTTGTATTGCTTTAAATGCATTATCAGGCCGATTGTACACTTCAGGTGACACTGTCAAAATCTTCAAAATGAGCAAATGCACAATGAAATGAATGCTGGAATCATCTTCAAGTTGCTAAAATACACTAATGACAGCAAAAAGTTTGAGTCTACAACATTTAGTAAAGGTGTGAGAGCCTAAATGAACTTTTCATTGCTTTAAACGCGTTTTCAGCCCTTGATTGTACAATTCAGGTGAAACTGTCAAAATCTTCAAAATGAGCAAAAGCACAATGAAATTAATGCTGGAATCATCTTCAAGTTGCTAAAATACACTAATGACAGCAACAAGTTTGATTCTACAACATTTAGTTAAGGTGTGAGAGACTAAATGAACTTTGTATTGCTTTAAATGCACTTTCAGCCCGAATGTACACTTCAGGTGAAACTGTCAAAATCTTCAAAATGAGCAAAAGCACAATGAAATTAAGGCTGGAATCATCTTCAAGTTGCTAAAATACACTAATGACAGCAAAAAGTTTGAGTCTACAACATTTAGTTAAGGTGTGAGAGCCTAAATGAACTTTGTATTGCTGTAAACGCGTTTTCAGCACCTGATTGTACACTTCAGGTGAAACTGTCAAAATCTTCAAAATGAGCAAAAGCACAATGAAATTAATGCTGGAATCATCTTCAGGTTGCTAAAATACACTAATGACAGCAAAAAGTTTGAGTCTACAACATTTAGTTAAGGTGTGAGAGCCAAAATTATCTTTGTATTGCTTTAAAATTCATTTTCAGCCCGATTGTACACTTCAGGTGAAACTGTCAAAATCTTCAAAATGAGCAAAAGCACAATGAAATGAATGCTGGAATCATCTTCAAGTTGCTAAAATACACTAATGACAGCAAAAAGTTTGAGTCTACAACATTTAGTTAAGGTGTGAGAGCCTAAATGAACTTTCCATTGCTTTAAACGCGTTTTCAGCCCTTGATTGTACAATTCAGGTGAAACTGTCAACATCTTCAAAATGAGCAAAAGCACAATGAAATTAATGCTGGAATCATCTTCAAGTTGCTAAAATACACTAATGACAGCAACAAGTTTGAGTCTACAACATTTAGTTAAGGTGTGAGAGCCTAAATTAACTTTTTATGGCTTTAAATGCATTTTCAGCACCTGATTGTACACTTCAGGTGAAACTGTCAAAATCTTCAAAATGAGCAAAAGCACAATGAAATTAATGTTGGAATCATCTTCAAGTTGCTAAAATACACTAATGACAGCAAAAAGTTTGAGTCTACAACATTTAGTTGAGGTGTGAGAGCCTAAATGAACTTTGTATTGCTTTAAATGCATTTTCAGCCCGATTGTACACTTCAGGTAAAACTGTCAAAATCTTCAAAATGAGCAAAAGCACAATGAAATTAATGCTGGAATCATCTTCAAGTTGCTAAAATACACTAATGACAGCAACAAGTTTGAGTCTACAACATTTAGTTAAGGTGTGAGAGCCAAAATGAACTTTGTATTGCTTTAAAATTCATTTTCAGCCCGATTGTACACTTCAGGTGAAACTGTCAAAATCTTCAAAATGAGCAAAAGCACAATGAAATTAATGTTGGAATCATCTTCAAGTTGCTAAAATACACTAATGACAGCAAAAAGTTTGAGTCTACAACATTTAGTTGAGGTGTGAGAGCCTAAATGAACTTTGTATTGCTTTAAATGCATTTTCAGCCCGATTGTACACTTCAGGTAAAACTGTCAAAATCTTCAAAATGAGCAAAAGCACAATGAAATTAATGCTGGAATCATCTTCAAGTTGCTAAAATACACTAATGACAGCAAAAAGTTTGAGTCTACAACATTTAGTTAAGGTGTGAGAGCCAAAATGAACTTTGTATTGCTTTAAATGCACTTTCAGCCCGAATGTACACTTCAGGTGAAACTGTCAAAATCTTCAAAATGAGCAAAAGCACAATGAAATTAATGTTGGAATCATCTTCAAGTTGCTAAAATACACTAATGACAGCAAAAAGTTTGAGTCTACAACATTTAGTTGAGGTGTGAGAGCCTAAATTAACTTTTTATGGCTTTAAATGCATTTTCAGCACCTGATTGTACACTTCAGGTGAAACTGTCAAAATCTTCAAAATGAGCAAAAGCACAATGAAATTAATGCTGGAATCATCTTCAAGTTGCTAAAATACACTAATGACAGCAAAAAGTTTGAGTCTACAATATTTAGTTAAGGTGTGAGAGCCAAAATGAACTTTGTATTGCTTTAAAATTCATTTTCAGCCCGATTGTACACTTCAGGTGAAACTGTCAAAATCTTCAAAATGAGCAAAAGCACAATGAAATTAATGTTGGAATCATCTTCAAGTTGCTAAAATACACTAATGACAGCAAAAAGTTTGAGTCTACAACATTTAGTTGAGGTGTGAGAGCCTAAATGAACTTTGTATTGCTTTAAATGCATTTTCAGCCCGATTGTACACTTCAGGTAAAACTGCCAAAATCTTCAAAATGAGCAAAAGCACAATGAAATTAATGCTGGAATCATCTTCAAGTTGCTAAAATACACTAATGACAGCAACAAGTTTGAGTCTACAACATTTAGTTAAGGTGTGAGAGCCAAAATGAACTTTGTATTGCTTTAAAATTCATTTTCAGCCCGATTGTACACTTCAGGTGAAACTGTCAAAATCTTCAAAATGAGCAAAAGCACAATGAAATTAATGTTGGAATCATCTTCAAGTTGCTAAAATACACTAATGACAGCAAAAAGTTTGAGTCTACAACATTTAGTTGAGGTGTGAGAGCCTAAATGAACTTTGTATTGCTTTAAATGCATTTTCAGCCCGATTGTACACTTCAGGTAAAACTGTCAAAATCTTCAAAATGAGCAAAAGCACAATGAAATTAATGCTGGAATCATCTTCAAGTTGCTAAAATACACTAATGACAGCAAAAAGTTTGAGTCTACAACATTTAGTTAAGGTGTGAGAGCCAAAATGAACTTTGTATTGCTTTAAATGCACTTTCAGCCCGAATGTACACTTCAGGTGAAACTGTCAAAATCTTCAAAATGAGCAAAAGCACAATGAAATTAATGTTGGAATCATCTTCAAGTTGCTAAAATACACTAATGACAGCAAAAAGTTTGAGTCTACAACATTTAGTTGAGG
This sequence comes from Leptonotus elevatus, assembly GCF_054856555.1. Taxonomy (NCBI): domain Eukaryota; kingdom Metazoa; phylum Chordata; class Actinopteri; order Syngnathiformes; family Syngnathidae; genus Leptonotus; species Leptonotus elevatus. Next base: position 1,432,603 of record NC_141240.1, on the reverse strand, counting down.
TGTGAGAGCCTAAATGAACTTTGTATTGCTTTAAATGCATTTTCAGCCCGATTGTACACTTCAGGTAAAACTGTCAAAATCTTCAAAATGAGCAAAAGCACAATGAAATTAATGCTGGAATCATCTTCAAGTTGCTAAAATACACTAATGACAGCAACAAGTTTGATTCTACAACATTTAGTTAAGGTGTGAGAGACTAAATGAACTTTGTATTGCTTTAAATGCACTTTCAGCCCGAATGTACACTTCAGGTGAAACTGTCAAAATCTTCAAAATGAGCAAAAGCACAATGAAATTAAGGCTGGAATCATCTTCAAGTTGCTAAAATACACTAATGACAGCAAAAAGTTTGAGTCTACAACATTTAGTTAAGGTGTGAGAGCCTAAATGAACTTTGTATTGCTGTAAACGCGTTTTCAGCACCTGATTGTACACTTCAGGTGAAACTGTCAAAATCTTCAAAATGAGCAAAAGCACAATGAAATTAATGCTGGAATCATCTTCAGGTTGCTAAAATACACTAATGACAGCAAAAAGTTTGAGTCTACAACATTTAGTTAAGGTGTGAGAGCCAAAATTATCTTTGTATTGCTTTAAAATTCATTTTCAGCCCGATTGTACACTTCAGGTGAAACTGTCAAAATCTTCAAAATGAGCAAAAGCACAATGAAATGAATGCTGGAATCATCTTCAAGTTGCTAAAATACACTAATGACAGCAAAAAGTTTGAGTCTACAACATTTAGTTAAGGTGTGAGAGCCTAAATGAACTTTTCATTGCTTTAAACGCGTTTTCAGCCCGATTGTACACTTCAGGTAAAACTGTCAAAATCTTCAAAATGAGCAAAAGCACAATGAAATTAATGCTGGAATCATCTTCAAGTTGCTAAAATACACTAATGACAGCAAAAAGTTTGTGTCTACAACATTTAGTTAAGGTGTGAGAGCCAAAATGAACTTTTTATTGCTGTAAACGCGTTTTCAGCACCTGAATGTACACTTCAGGTGAAACTGTCAAAATCTTCAAAATGAGCAAAAGCACAATGAAATTAATGCTGGAATCATCTTCAAGTTGCTAAAATACACTAATGACAGCAAAAAGTTTGAGTCTACAACATTTAGTTAAGGTGTGAGAGCAAAAATTAACTTTGTATTGCTTTAAATGCATTTTCAGCCCGATAGTACACTTCAGGTGAAACTGTCAAAATCTTCAAAATGAGCAAAAGCACAATGAAATTAATGCTGGAATCATCTTCAGGTTGCTAAAATACACTAATGACAGCAAAAAGTTTTAGTCTACAACATTTAGTTAAGGTGTGAGAGCCAAAATGAACTTTGTATTGCTGTAAACGCGTTTTCAGCACCTGATTGTACACTTCAGGTGAAACTGTCAAAATCTTCAAAATGAGCAAAAGCACAATGAAATTAATGTTGGAATCATCTTCAAGTTGCTAAAATACACTAATGACAGCAAAAAGTTTGAGTCTACAACATTTAGTTGAGGTGTGAGAGCCTAAATGAACTTTGTATTGCTTTAAATGCATTTTCAGCCCGATTGTACACTTCAGGTAAAACTGTCAAAATCTTCAAAATGAGCAAAAGCACAATGAAATTAATGCTGGAATCATCTTCAAGTTGCTAAAATACACTAATGACAGCAAAAAGTTTGAGTCTACAACATTTAGTTAAGGTGTGAGAGCCAAAATGAACTTTGTATTGCTTTAAATGCATTATCAGGCCAATTGTACACTTCAGGTGAAACTGTCAAAATCTTCAAAATGAGCAAAAGCACAATGAAATGAATGCTGGAATCATGTTCAAGTTGCTAAAATACACTAATGACAGCAAAAAGTTTGAGTCTACAACATTTAGTTAAGGTGTGAGAGCCTAAATGAACTTTCCATTGCTTTAAACGCGTTTTCAGCCCTTGATTGTACAATTCAGGTGAAACTGTCAACATCTTCAAAATGAGCAAAAGCACAATGTAATTAATGCTGGAATCATCTTCAAGTTGCTAAAATACACTAATGACAGCAACAAGTTTGAGTCTACAACATTTAGTTAAGGTGTGAGAGCCTAAATTAACTTTTTATGGCTTTAAATGCATTTTCAGCACCTGATTGTACACTTCAGGTGAAACTGTCAAAATCTTCAAAATGAGCAAAAGCACAATGAAATTAATGCTGGAATCATCTTCAAGTTGCTAAAATACACTAATGACAGCAAAAAGTTTGAGTCTACAATATTTAGTTAAGGTGTGAGAGCCAAAATGAACTTTGTATTGCTTTAAAATTCATTTTCAGCCCGATTGTACACTTCAGGTGAAACTGTCAAAATCTTCAAAATGAGCAAAAGCACAATGAAATTAATGTTGGAATCATCTTCAAGTTGCTAAAATACACTAATGACAGCAAAAAGTTTGAGTCTACAACATTTAGTTGAGGTGTGAGAGCCTAAATTAACTTTGTATTGCTTTAAATGCATTTTCAGCCCGATTGTACACTTCAGGTAAAACTGTCAAAATCTTCAAAATGAGCAAAAGCACAATGAAATTAATGCTGGAATCATCTTCAAGTTGCTAAAATACACTAATGACAGCAACAAGTTTGAGTCTACAACATTTAGTTAAGGTGTGAGAGCCAAAATGAACTTTGTATTGCTTTAAAATTCATTTTCAGCCCGATTGTACACTTCAGGTGAAACTGTCAAAATCTTCAAAATGAGCAAAAGCACAATGAAATTAATGTTGGAATCATCTTCAAGTTACTAAAATACACTAATGACAGCAAAAAGTTTGAGTCTACAACATTTAGTTGAGGTGTGAGAGCCTAAATGAACTTTGTATTGCTTTAAATGCATTTTCAGCCCGATTGTACACTTCAGGTAAAACTGTCAAAATCTTCAAAATGAGCAAAAGCACAATGAAATTAATGCTGGAATCATCTTCAAGTTGCTAAAATACACTAATGACAGCAACAAGTTTGAGTCTACAACATTTAGTTAAGGTGTGAGAGCCAAAATGAACTTTGTATTGCTTTAAATGCATTATCAGGCCAATTGTACACTTCAGGTGAAACTGTCAAAATCTTCAAAATGAGCAAAAGCACAATGAAATGAATGCTGGAATCATCTTCAAGTTGCTAAAATACACTAATGACAGCAAAAAGTTTGAGTCTACAACATTTAGTTAAGGTGTGAGAGCCTAAATGAACTTTCCATTGCTTTAAACGCGTTTTCAGCCCTTGATTGTACAATTCAGGTGAAACTGTCAACATCTTCAAAATGAGCAAAAGCACAATGAAATTAATGCTGGAATCATCTTCAAGTTGCTAAAATACACTAATGACAGCAACAAGTTTGAGTCTACAACATTTAGTTAAGGTGTGAGAGCCTAAATTAACCTTTTTATGGCTTTAAATGCATTTTCAGCACCTGATTGTACACTTCAGGTGAAACTGTCAAAATCTTCAAAATGAGCAAAAGCACAATGAAATTAATGCTGGAATCATCTTCAAGTTGCTAAAATACACTAATGACAGCAAAAAGTTTGAGTCTACAATATTTAGTTAAGGTGTGAGAGCCAAAATGAACTTTGTATTGCTTTAAAATTCATTTTCAGCCCGATTGTACACTTCAGGTGAAACTGTCAAAATCTTCAAAATGAGCAAAAGCACAATGAAATTAATGTTGGAATCATCTTCAAGTTGCTAAAATACACTAATGACAGCAAAAAGTTTGAGTCTACAACATTTAGTTGAGGTGTGAGAGCCTAAATGAACTTTGTATTGCTTTAAATGCATTTTCAGCCCGATTGTACACTTCAGGTAAAACTGTCAAAATCTTCAAAATGAGCAAAAGCACAATGAAATTAATGCTGGAATCATCTTCAAGTTGCTAAAATACTTTAATGACAGCAACAAGTTTGAGTCTACAACATTTAGTTAAGGTGTGAGAGCCAAAATGAACTTTGTATTGCTGTAAACGCGTTTTCAGCACCTGATTGTACACTTCAGGTGAAACTGTCAAAATCTTCAAAATGAGCAAAAGCACAATGAAATGAATGCTGGAATCATCTTCAAGTTGCTAAAATACACTAATGACAGCAAAAAGTTTGAGTCTACAACATTTAGTTAAGGTGTGAGAGCCTAAATGAACTTTTCATTGCTTTAAACGCGTTTTCAGCCCTTGATTGTACAATTCAGGTGAAACTGTCAAAATCTTCAAAATGAGCAAAAGCACAATGAAATTAATGCTGGAATCATCTTCAAGCTGCTAAAATACACTAATGACAGCAACAAGTTTGAGTCTACAACATTTAGTTAAGGTGTGAGATTCTAAATTAACTTTGTATTGCTGTAAACGCGTTTTCAGCCCCTGATTGTACACTTCAGGTGAAACTGTCAAAATCTTCAAAATGAGCAAAAGCACAATGAAATTAATGCTGGAATCATCTTCAAGTTGCTAAAATACACTAATGACAGTAAAAAGTTTGAGTGTACAACATTTAGTTAAGGTGTGAGAGCCAAAATGAACTTTGTATTGCTTTAAATGCACTTTCAGCTCGAATGTACACTTCAGGTGAAACTGTCAAAATCTTCAAAATGAGCAAAAGCACAATGAAATTAAGGCTGGAATCATCTTCAAGTTGCTAAAATACACTAATGACAGCAAAAAGTTTGAGTCTACAACATTTAGTTAAGGTGTGAGAGCCTAAATGAACTTTGTATTGCTGTAAACGCGTTTTCAGCACCTGATTGTACACTTCAGGTGAAACTGTCAAAATCTTCAAAATGAGCAAAAGCACAATGAAATTAATGCTGGAATCATCTTCAGGTTGCTAAAATACACCAATGACAGCAAAAAGTTTGAGTCTACAACATTTAGTTAAGGTGTGAGAGCCAAAATTAACTTTGTATTGCTTTAAAATTCATTTTCAGCCCGATTGTACACTTCAGGTGAAACTGTCAAAATCTTCAAAATGAGCAAAAGCACAATGAAATGAATGCTGGAATCATCTTCAAGTTGCTAAAATACACTAATGACAGCAAAAAGTTTGAGTCTACAACATTTAGTTAAGGTGTGAGAGCCTAAATGAACTTTTCATTGCTTTAAACGCGTTTTCAGCCCGATTGTACACTTCAGGTAAAACTGTCAAAATCTTCAAAATGAGCAAAAGCACAATGAAATTAATGCTGGAATCATCTTCAAGTTGCTAAAATACACTAATGACAGCAAAAAGTTTGAGTCTACAACATTTAGTTAAGGTGTGAGAGCAAAAATTAACTTTGTATTGCTTTAAATGCATTTTTAGCCCGATAGTACACTTCAGGTGAAACTGTCAAAATCTTCAAAATGAGCAAAAGCACAATGAAATTAATGCTGGAATCATCTTCAGGTTGCTAAAATACACTAATGACAGCAAAAAGTTTTAGTCTACAACATTTAGTTAAGGTGTGAGAGCCAAAATGAACTTTGTATTGCTGTAAACGCGTTTTCAGCACCTGATTGTACACTTCAGGTGAAACTGTCAAAATCTTCAAAATGAGCAAAAGCACAATGAAATTAATGTTGGAATCATCTGCAAGTTGCTAAAATACACTAATGACAGCAAAAAGTTTGAGTCTACAACATTTAGTTGAGGTGTGAGAGCCTAAATGAACTTTGTATTGCTTTAAATGCATTTTCAGCCCGATTGTACACTTCAGGTAAAACTGTCAAAATCTTCAAAATGAGCAAAAGCACAATGAAATTAATGCTGGAATCATCTTCAAGTTGCTAAAATACACTAATGACAGCAAAAAGTTTGAGTCTACAACATTTAGTTAAGGTGTGAGAGCCAAAATGAACTTTGTATTGCTTTAAATGCATTATCAGGCCAATTGTACACTTCAGGTGAAACTGTCAAAATCTTCAAAATGAGCAAAAGCACAATGAAATGAATGCTGGAATCATCTTCAAGTTGCTAAAATACACTAATGACAGCAAAAAGTTTGAGTCTACAACATTTAGTTAAGGTGTGAGAGCCTAAATGAACTTTCCATTGCTTTAAACGCGTTTTCAGCCCTTGATTGTACAATTCAGGTGAAACTGTCAAAATCTTCAAAATGAGCAAAAGCACAATGAAATTAATGCTGGAATCATCTTCAAGTTGCTAAAATACACTAATGACAGCAACAAGTTTGAGTCTACAACATTTAGTTAAGGTGTGAGAGCCTAAATTAACTTTTTATGGCTTTAAATGCATTTTCAGCACCTGATTGTACACTTCAGGTGAAACTGTCAAAATCTTCAAAATGAGCAAAAGCACAATGAAATTAATGCTGGAATCATCTTCAAGTTGCTAAAATACACTAATGACAGCAAAAAGTTTGAGTCTACAATATTTAGTTAAGGTGTGAGAGCCAAAATGAACTTTGTATTGCTTTAAAATTCATTTTCAGCCCGATTGTACACTTCAGGTGAAACTGTCAAAATCTTCAAAATGAGCAAAAGCACAATGAAATTAAGGCTGGAATCATCTTCAAGTTGCTAAAATACACTAATGACAGCAACAAGTTTGAGTCTACAACATTTAGTTAAGGTGTGAGAGCCAAAATGAACTTTGTATTGCTTTAAAATTCATTTTCAGCCCGATTGTACACTTCAGGTGAAACTGTCAAAATCTTCAAAATGAGCAAAAGCACAATGAAATTAATGCTGGAATCATCTTCAAGTTGCTAAAATACACTAATGACAGCAAAAAGTTTGAGTCTACAACATTTAGTTAAGGTGTGAGAGCCAAAATGAACTTTGTATTGCTTTAAATGCATTATCAGGCCAATTGTACACTTCAGGTGAAACTGTCAAAATCTTCAAAATGAGCAAAAGCACAATGAAATGAATGCTGGAATCATCTTCAAGTTGCTAAAATACACTAATGACAGCAAAAAGTTTGAGTCTACAACATTTAGTTAAGGTGTGAGAGCCTAAATGAACTTTCCATTGCTTTAAACGCGTTTTCAGCCCTTGATTGTACAATTCAGGTGAAACTGTCAAAATCTTCAAAATGAGCAAAAGCACAATGAAATTAATGCTGGAATCATCTTCAAGTTGCTAAAATACACTAATGACAGCAACAAGTTTGAGTCTACAACATTTAGTTAAGGTGTGAGAGCCTAAATTAACTTTTTATGGCTTTAAATGCATTTTCAGCACCTGATTGTACACTTCAGGTGAAACTGTCAAAATCTTCAAAATGAGCAAAAGCACAATGAAATTAATGCTGGAATCATCTTCAAGTTGCTAAAATACACTAATGACAGCAAAAAGTTTGAGTCTACAATATTTAGTTAAGGTGTGAGAGCCAAAATGAACTTTGTATTGCTTTAAAATTCATTTTCAGCCCGATTGTACACTTCAGGTGAAACTGTCAAAATCTTCAAAATGAGCAAAAGCACAATGAAATTAATGTTGGAATCATCTTCAAGTTGCTAAAATACACTAATGACAGCAAAAAGTTTGAGTCTACAACATTTAGTTGAGGTGTGAGAGCCTAAATGAACTTTGTATTGCTTTAAATGCATTTTCAGCCCGATTGTACACTTCAGGTAAAACTGTCAAAATCTTCAAAATGAGCAAAAGCACAATGAAATTAATGCTGGAATCATCTTCAAGTTGCTAAAATACACTAATGACAGCAAAAAGTTTGAGTCTACAACATTTAGTTGAGGTGTGAGAGCCTAAATTAACTTTGTATTGCTTTAAATGCATTTTCAGCCCGATTGTACACTTCAGGTAAAACTGTCAAAATCTTCAAAATGAGCAAAAGCACAATGAAATTAATGCTGGAATCATCTTCAAGTTGCTAAAATACACTAATGACAGCAACAAGTTTTAGTCTACAACATTTAGTTAAGGTGTGAGAGCCAAAATGAACTTTGTATTGCTTTAAATGCATTATCAGGCCAATTGTACACTTCAGGTGAAACTGTCAAAATCTTCAAAATGAGCAAAAGCACAATGAAATGAATGCTGGAATCATCTTCAAGTTGCTAAAATACACTAATGACAGCAAAAAGTTTGAGTCTACAACATTTAGTTAAGGTGTGAGAGCCTAAATGAACTTTCCATTGCTTTAAACGCGTTTTCAGCCCTTGATTGTACAATTCAGGTGAAACTGTCAAAATCCTCAAAATGAGCAAAAGCACAATGAAATTAATGCTGGAATCATCTTCAAGTTGCTAAAATACACTAATGACAGCAACAAGTTTGAGTCTACAACATTTAGTTAAGGTGTGAGAGCCAAAATGAACTTTGTATTGCTTTAAAATTCATTTTCAGCCCGATTGTACACTTCAGGTGAAACTGTCAAAATCTTCAAAATGAGCAAAAGCACAATGAAATTAATGTTGGAATCATCTTCAAGTTGCTAAAATACACTAATGACAGCAAAAAGTTTGAGTCTACAACATTTAGTTGAGGTGTGAGAGCCTAAATGAACTTTGTATTGCTTTAAATGCATTTTCAGCCCGATTGTACACTTCAGGTAAAACTGTCAAAATCTTCAAAATGAGCAAAAGCACAATGAAATTAATGCTGGAATCATCTTCAAGTTGCTAAAATACACTAATGACAGCAAAAAGTTTGAGTCTACAACATTTAGTTAAGGTGTGAGAGCCAAAATGAACTTTGTATTGCTTTAAATGCATTATCAGGCCAATTGTACACTTCAGGTGAAACTGTCAAAATCTTCAAAATGAGCAAAAGCACAATGAAATGAATGCTGGAATCATCTTCAAGTTGCTAAAATACACTAATGACAGCAAAAAGTTTGAGTCTACAACATTTAGTTAAGGTGTGAGAGCCTAAATGAACTTTCCATTGCTTTAAACGCGTTTTCAGCCCTTGATTGTACAATTCAGGTGAAACTGTCAACATCTTCAAAATGAGCAAAAGCACAATGAAATTAATGCTGGAATCATCTTCAAGTTGCTAAAATACACTAATGACAGCAACAAGTTTGAGTCTACAACATTTAGTTAAGGTGTGAGAGCCTAAATTAACTTTTTATGGATTTAAATGCATTTTCAGCACCTGATTGTACACTTCAGGTGAAACTGTCAAAATCTTCAAAATGAGCAAAAGCACAATGAAATTAATGCTGGAATCATCTTCAAGTTGCTAAAATACACTAATGACAGCAAAAAGTTTGAGTCTACAATATTTAGTTAAGGTGTGAGAGCCAAAATGAACTTTGTATTGCTTTAAAATTCATTTTCAGCCCGATTGTACACTTCAGGTGAAACTGTCAAAATCTTCAAAATGAGCAAAAGCACAATGAAATTAATGTTGGAATCATCTTCAAGTTGCTAAAATACACTAATGACAGCAAAAAGTTTGAGTCTACAACATTTAGTTGAGGTGTGAGAGCCTAAATGAACTTTGTATTGCTTTAAATGCATTTTCAGCCCGATTGTACACTTCAGGTAAAACTGTCAAAATCTTCAAAATGAGCAAAAGCACAATGAAATTAATGCTGGAATCATCTTCAAGTTGCTAAAATACTTTAATGACAGCAACAAGTTTGAGTCTACAACATTTAGTTAAGGTGTGAGAGCCAAAATGAACTTTGTATTGCTGTAAACGCGTTTTCAGCACCTGATTGTACACTTCAGGTGAAACTGTCAAAATCTTCAAAATGAGCAAAAGCACAATGAAATGAATGCTGGAATCATCTTCAAGTTGCTAAAATACACTAATGACAGCAAAAAGTTTGAGTCTACAACATTTAGTTAAGGTGTGAGAGCCTAAATGAACTTTTCATTGCTTTAAACGCGTTTTCAGCCCTTGATTGTACAATTCAGGTGAAACTGTCAAAATCTTCAAAATGAGCAAAAGCACAATGAAATTAATGCTGAAATCATCTTCAAGTTGCTAAAATACACTAATGACAGCAACAAGTTTGAGTCTACAACATTTAGTTAAGGTGTGAGATTCTAAATTAACTTTGTATTGCTGTAAACGCGTTTTCAGCCCCTGATTGTACACTTCAGGTGAAACTGTCAAAATCTTCAAAATGAGCAAAAGCACAATGAAATTAATGCTGGAATCATCTTCAAGTTGCTAAAATACACTAATGACAGTAAAAAGTTTGAGTGTACAACATTTAGTTAAGGTGTGAGAGCCAAAATGAACTTTGTATTGCTTTAAATGCACTTTCAGCTCGAATGTACACTTCAGGTGAAACTGTCAAAATCTTCAAAATGAGCAAAAGCACAATGAAATTAAGGCTGGAATCATCTTCAAGTTGCTAAAATACACTAATGACAGCAAAAAGTTTGAGTCTACAACATTTAGTTAAGGTGTGAGAGCCTAAATGAACTTTGTATTGCTGTAAACGCGTTTTCAGCACCTGATTGTACACTTCAGGTGAAACTGTCAAAATCTTCAAAATGAGCAAAAGCACAATGAAATTAATGCTGGAATCATCTTCAGGTTGCTAAAATACACTAATGACAGCAAAAAGTTTGAGTCTACAACATTTAGTTAAGGTGTGAGAGCCAAAATTAACTTTGTATTGCTTTAAAATTCATTTTCAGCCCGATTGTACACTTCAGGTGAAACTGTCAAAATCTTCAAAATGAGCAAAAGCACAATGAAATGAATGCTGGAATCATCTTCAAGTTGCTAAAATACACTAATGACAGCAAAAAGTTTGAGTCTACAACATTTAGTTAAGGTGTGAGAGCCTAAATGAACTTTTCATTGCTTTAAACGCGTTTTCAGCCCGATTGTGCACTTCAGGTAAAACTGTCAAAATCTTCAAAATGAGCAAAAGCACAATGAAATTAATGCTGGAATCATCTTCAAGTTGCTAAAATACACTAATGACAGCAAAAAGTTTGAGTCTACAACATTTAGTTAAGGTGTGAGAGCAAAAATTAACTTTGTATTGCTTTAAATGCATTTTCAGCCCGATAGTACACTTCAGGTGAAACTGTCAAAATCTTCAAAATGAGCAAAAGCACAATGAAATTAATGCTGGAATCATCTTCAGGTTGCTAAAATACACTAATGACAGCAAAAAGTTTTAGTCTACAACATTTAGTTAAGGTGTGAGAGCCAAAATGAACTTTGTATTGCTGTAAACGCGTTTTCAGCACCTGATTGTACACTTCAGGTGAAACTGTCAAAATCTTCAAAATGAGCAAAAGCACACTGAAATTAATGTTGGAATCATCTGCAAGTTGCTAAAATACACTAATGACAGCAAAAAGTTTGAGTCTACAACATTTAGTTGAGGTGTGAGAGCCTAAATGAACTTTGTATTGCTTTAAATGCATTTTCAGCCCGATTGTACACTTCAGGTAAAACTGTCAAAATCTTCAAAATGAGCAAAAGCACAATGAAATTAATGCTGGAATCATCTTCAAGTTGCTAAAATACACTAATGACAGCAAAAAGTTTGAGTCTACAACATTTAGTTAAGGTGTGAGAGCCAAAATGAACTTTGTATTGCTTTAAATGCATTATCAGGCCAATTGTACACTTCAGGTGAAACTGTCAAAATCTTCAAAATGAGCAAAAGCACAATGAAATGAATGCTGGAATCATCTTCAAGTTGCTAAAATACACTAATGACAGCAAAAAGTTTGAGTCTACAACATTTAGTTAAGGTGTGAGAGCCTAAATGAACTTTCCATTGCTTTAAACGCGTTTTCAGCCCTTGATTGTACAATTCAGGTGAAACTGTCAAAATCTTCAAAATGAGCAAAAGCACAATGAAATTAATGCTGGAATCATCTTCAAGTTGCTAAAATACACTAATGACAGCAACAAGTTTGAGTCTACAACATTTAGTTAAGGTGTGAGAGCCTAAATTAACTTTTTATGGCTTTAAATGCATTTTCAGCACCTGATTGTACACTTCAGGTGAAACTGTCAAAATCTTCAAAATGAGCAAAAGCACAATGAAATTAATGCTGGAATCATTTTCAAGTTGCTAAAATACACTAATGACAGCAAAAAGTTTGAGTCTACAATATTTAGTTAAGGTGTGAGAGCCAAAATGAACTTTGTATTGCTTTAAATGCATTTTCAGCCCGATTGGACACTTCAGGTGAAAGTGTCAAAATCTTCAAAATGAGAAAAAGCACAATGAAATTAATGCTGGAATCATCTTCAATATGCTAAAATACACTAATGACAGCAAAAAGTTTGAGTCTACAACATTTAGTTAAGGTGTGAGAGCCAAAATGAACTTTGTATTGCTTTAAATGCATTATCAGGCCGATTGTACACTTCAGGTGAAACTGTCAAAATCTTCAAAATGAGCAAAAGCACAATGAAATGAATGCTGGAATCATCTTCAAGTTGCTAAAATACACTAATGACAGCAAAAAGTTTGAGTCTACAACATTTAGTAAAGGTGTGAGAGCCTAAATGAACTTTTCATTGCTTTAAACGCGTTTTCAGCCCTTGATTGTACAATTCAGGTGAAACTGTCAAAATCTTCAAAATGAGCAAAAGCACAATGAAATTAATGCTGGAATCATATTCAAGTTGCTAAAATACACTAATGACAGCAACAAGTTTGAGTCTACAACATTTAGTTAAGGTGTGAGAGCCTAAATGAACTTTGTATTGCTTTAAATGCACTTTCAGCCCGAATGTACACTTCAGGTGAAACTGTCAAAATCTTCAAAATGAGCAAAAGCACAATGAAATTAAGGCTGGAATCATCTTCAAGTTGCTAAAATACACTAATGACAGCAAAAAGTTTGAGTCTACAACATTTAGTTAAGGTGTGAGAGCCTAAATGAACTTTGTATTGCTGTAAACGCGTTTTCAGCACCTGATTGTACACTTCAGGTGAAACTGTCAAAATCTTCAAAATGAGCAAAAGCACAATGAAATTAATGCTGGAATCATCTTCAGGTTGCTAAAATACACTAATGACAGCAAAAAGTTTGAGTCTACAACATTTAGTTAAGGTGTGAGAGCCAAAATTAACTTTGTATTGCTTTAAAATTCATTTTCAGCCCGATTGTACACTTCAGGTGAAACTGTCAAAATCTTCAAAATGAGCAAAAGCACAATGAAATGAATGCTGGAATCATCTTCAAGTTGCTAAAATACACTAATGACAGCAAAAAGTTTGAGTCTACAACATTTAGTTAAGGTGTGAGAGCCTAAATGAACTTTTCATTGCTTTAAACGCGTTTTCAGCCCGATTGTACACTTCAGGTAAAACTGTCAAAATCTTCAAAATGAGCAAAAGCACAATGAAATTAATGCTGGAATCATCTTCAAGTTGCTAAAATACACTAATGACAGCAAAAAGTTTGAGTCTACAACATTTAGTTAAGGTGTGAGATCAAAAATTAACTTTGTATTGCTTTAAATGCATTTTCAGCCCGATAGTACACTTCAGGTGAAACTGTCAAAATCTTCAAAATGAGCAAAAGCACAATGAAATTAATGCTGGAATCATCTTCAGGTTGCTAAAATACACTAATGACAGCAAAAAGTTTTAGTCTACAACATTTAGTTAAGGTGTGAGAGCCAAAATGAACTTTGTATTGCTGTAAACGCGTTTTCAGCACCTGATTGTACACTTCAGGTGAAACTGTCAAAATCTTCAAAATGAGCAAAAGCACACTGAAATTAATGTTGGAATCATCTGCAAGTTGCTAAAATACACTAATGACAGCAAAAAGTTTGAGTCTACAACATTTAGTTGAGGTGTGAGAGCCTAAATGAACTTTGTATTGCTTTAAATGCATTTTCAGCCCGATTGTACACTTCAGGTAAAACTGTCAAAATCATCAAAATGAGCAAAAGCACAATGAAATTAATGCTGGAATCATCTTCAAGTTGCTAAAATACACTAATGACAGCAAAAAGTTTGAGTCTACAACATTTAGTTAAGGTGTGAGAGCCAAAATGAACTTTGTATTGCTTTAAATGCATTATCAGGCCAATTGTACACTTCAGGTGAAACTGTCAAAATCTTCAAAATGAGCAAAAGCACAATGAAATGAATGCTGGAATCATCTTCAAGTTGCTAAAATACACTAATGACAGCAAAAAGTTTGAGTCTACAACATTTAGTTAAGGTGTGAGAGCCTAAATGAACTTTCCATTGCTTTAAACGCGTTTTCAGCCCTTGATTGTACAATTCAGGTGAAACTGTCAAAATCTTCAAAATGAGCAAAAGCACAATGAAATTAATGCTGGAATCATCTTCAAGTTGCTAAAATACACTAATGACAGCAACAAGTTTGAGTCTACAACATTTAGTTAAGGTGTGAGAGCCTAAATTAACTTTTTATGGCTTTAAATGCATTTTCAGCACCTGATTGTACACTTCAGGTGAAACTGTCAAAATCTTCAAAATGAGCAAAAGCACAATGAAATTAATGCTGGAATCATCTTCAAGTTGCTAAAATACACTAATGACAGCAAAAAGTTTGAGTCTACAATATTTAGTTAAGGTGTGAGAGCCAAAATGAACTTTGTATTGCTTTAAATGCATTTTCAGCCCGATTGGACACTTCAGGTGAAAGTGTCAAAATCTTCAAAATGAGAAAAAGCACAATGAAATTAATGCTGGAATCATCTTCAATATGCTAAAATACACTAATGACAGCAAAAAGTTTGAGTCTACAACATTTAGTTAAGGTGTGAGAGCCAAAATGAACTTTGTATTGCTTTAAATGCATTATCAGGCCGATTGTACACTTCAGGTGAAACTGTCAAAATCTTCAAAATGAGCAAAAGCACAATGAAATGAATGCTGGAATCATCTTCAAGTTGCTAAAATACACTAATGACAGCAAAAAGTTTGAGTCTACAACATTTAGTAAAGGTGTGAGAGCCTAAATGAACTTTTCATTGCTTTAAACGCGTTTTCAGCCCTTGATTGTACAATTCAGGTGAAACTGTCAAAATCTTCAAAATGAGCAAAAGCACAATGAAATTAATGCTGGAATCATATTCAAGTTGCTAAAATACACTAATGACAGCAACAAGTTTGAGTCTACAACATTTAGTTAAGGTGTGAGAGCCTAAATGAACTTTGTATTGCTTTAAATGCACTTTCAGCCCGAATGTACACTTCAGGTGAAACTGTCAAAATCTTCAAAATGAGCAAAAGCACAATGAAATTAAGGCTGGAATCATCTTCAAGTTGCTAAAATACACTAATGACAGCAAAAAGTTTGAGTCTACAACATTTAGTTAAGGTGTGAGAGCCTAAATGAACTTTGTATTGCTGTAAACGCGTTTTCAGCACCTGATTGTACACTTCAGGTGAAACTGTCAAAATCTTCAAAATGAGCAAAAGCACAATGAAATTAATGCTGGAATCATCTTCAGGTTGCTAAAATACACTAATGACAGCAAAAAGTTTGAGTCTACAACATTTAGTTAAGGTGTGAGAGCCAAAATTAACTTTGTATTGCTTTAAAATTCATTTTCAGCCCGATTGTACACTTCAGGTGAAACTGTCAAAATCTTCAAAATGAGCAAAAGCACAATGAAATGAATGCTGGAATCATCTTCAAGTTGCTAAAATACACTAATGACAGCAAAAAGTTTGAGTCTACAACATTTAGTTAAGGTGTGAGAGCCTAAATGAACTTTTCATTGCTGTAAACGCGTTTTCAGCACCTGAATGTACACTTCAGGTGAAACTGTCAAAATCTTCAAAATGAGCAAAAGCACAATGAAATTAATGCTGGAATCATCTTCAAGTTGCTAAAATACACTAATGACAGCAAAAAGTTTGAGTCTACAACATTTAGTTAAGGTGTGAGAGCAAAAATTAACTTTGTATTGCTTTAAATGCATTTTCAGCCCGATAGTACACTTCAGTTGAAACTGTCAAAATCTTCAAAATGAGCAAAAGCACAATGAAATTAATGCAGGAATCATCTTCAGGTTGCTAAAATACACTAATGACAGCAAAAAGTTTTAGTCTCCAACATTTAGTTAAGGTGTGAGAGACAAAATGAACTTTGTATTGCTGTAAACGCGTTTTCAGCACCTGATTGTACACTTCAGGTGAAACTGTCAAAATCTTCAAAATGAGCAAAAGCACAATGAAATTAATGCTGGAATCATCTTCAAGTTGCTAAAATACACTAATGACAGCAAAAAGTTTGAGTCTACAACATTTAGTTAAGGTGTGAGAGCCAAAATTAACTTTGTATTGCTTTAAATGCATTTTCAGCCCGATTGGACACTTCAGGTGAAAGTGTCAAAATCTTCAAAATGAGAAAAAGCACAATGAAATTAATGCTGGAATCATCTTCAATATGCTAAAATACACTAATGACAGCAAAAAGTTTGAGTCTACAACATTTAGTTAAGGTGTGAGAGCAAAAATGAACTTTGTATTGCTTTAAATGCATTATCAGGCCGATTGTACACTTCAGGTGAAACTGTCAAAATCTTCAAAATGAGTAAAAGCACAATGAAATGAATGCTGGAATATTCTTCAAGTTGCTAAAATACACTAATGACAGCAAAAAGTTTGAGTCTACAACATTTAGTTAAGGTGTGAGAGCAAAAATTAACTTTGTATTGCTTTAAATGCATTTTCAGCCCGATAGTACACTTCAGGTGAAACTGTCAAAATCTTCAAAATGAGCAAAAGCACAATGAAATTAATGCTGGAATCATCTTCAGGTTGCTAAAATACACTAATGACAGCAAAAAGTTTTAGTCTACAACATTTAGTTAAGGTGTGAGAGCCAAAATGAACTTTGTATTGCTGTAAACGCGTTTTCAGCACCTGATTGTACACTTCAGGTGAAACTGTCAAAATCTTCAAAATGAGCAAAAGCACAATGAAATTAATGCTGGAATCATCTTCAAGTTGCTAAAATACACTAATGACAGCAAAAAGTTTGAGTCTACAACATTTAGTTAAGGTGTGAGAGCCAAAAATAACTTTGTATTGCTTTAAATGCATTTTCAGCCCGATTGGACACTTCAGGTGAAAGTGTCAAAATCTTCAAAATGAGAAAAAGCACAATGAAATTAATGCTGGAATCATCTTCAATATGCTAAAATACACTAATGACAGCAAAAAGTTTGAGTCTACAACATTTAGTTAAGGTGTGAGAGCCAAAATGAACTTTGTATTGCTTTAAATGCATTATCAGGCCGATTGTACATTTCAGGTGAAACTGTCAAAATCTTCAAAATGAGCAAAAGCACAATGAAATGAATGCTGGAATCATCTTCAAGTTGCTAAAATACACTAATGACAGCAAAAAGTTTGAGTCTACAACATTTAGTAAAGGTGTGAGAGCCTAAATGAACTTTTCATTGCTTTAAACGCGTTTTCAGCCCTTGATTGTACAATTCAGGTGAAACTGTCAAAATCTTCAAAATGAGCAAAAGCACAATGAAATTAATGCTGGAATCATATTCAAGTTGCTAAAATACACTAATGACAGCAACAAGTTTGAGTCTACAACATTTAGTTAAGGTGTGAGAGCCTAAATGAACTTTGTATTGCTTTAAATGCACTTTCAGCCCGAATGTACACTTCAGGTGAAACTGTCAAAATCTTCAAAATGAGCAAAAGCACAATGAAATTAAGGCTGGAATCATCTTCAAGTTGCTAAAATACACTAATGACAGCAAAAAGTTTGAGTCTACAACATTTAGTTAAGGTGTGAGAGCCTAAATGAACTTTGTATTGCTGTAAACGCGTTTTCAGCACCTGATTGTACACTTCAGGTGAAACTGTCAAAATCTTCAAAATGAGCAAAAGCACAATGAAATTAATGCTGGAATCATCTTCAGGTTGCTAAAATACACTAATGGCAGCAAAAAGTTTGAGTCTACAACATTTAGTTAAGGTGTGAGAGCCAAAATTAACTTTGTATTGCTTTAAAATTCATTTTCAGCCCGATTGTACACTTCAGGTGAAACTGTCAAAATCTTCAAAATGAGCAAAAGCACAATGAAATGAATGCTGGAATCATCTTCAAGTTGCTAAAATACACTAATGACAGCAAAAAGTTTGAGTCTACAACATTTAGTTAAGGTGTGAGAGCCTAAATGAACTTTTCATTGCTGTAAACGCGTTTTCAGCACCTGAATGTACACTTCAGGTGAAACTGTCAAAATCTTCAAAATGAGCAAAAGCACAATGAAATTAATGCTGGAATCATCTTCAAGTTGCTAAAATACACTAATGACAGCAAAAAGTTTGAGTCTACAACATTTAGTTAAGGTGTGAGAGCAAAAATTAACTTTGTATTGCTTTAAATGCATTTTCAGCCCGATAGTACACTTCAGGTGAAACTGTCAAAATCTTCAAAATGAGCAAAAGCACAATGAAATTAATGCAGGAATCATCTTCAGGTTGCTAAAATACACTAATGACAGCAAAAAGTTTTAGTCTCCAACATTTAGTTAAGGTGTGAGAGCCAAAATGAACTTTGTATTGCTGTAAACGCGTTTTCAGCACCTGATTGTACACTTCAGGTGAAACTGTCAAAATCTTCAAAATGAGCAAAAGCACAATGAAATTAATGCTGGAATCATCTTCAAGTTGCTAAAATACACTAATGACAGCAAAAAGTTTGAGTCTACAACATTTAGTTAAGGTGTGAGAGCCAAAATTAACTTTGTATTGCTTTAAATGCATTTTCAGCCCGATTGGACACTTCAGGTGAAAGTGTCAAAATCTTCAAAATGAGAAAAAGCACAATGAAATTAATGCTGGAATCATCTTCAATATGCTAAAATACACTAATGACAGCAAAAAGTTTGAGTCTACAACATTTAGTTAAGGTGTGAGAGCCAAAATGAACTTTGTATTGCTTTAAATGCATTATCAGGCCGATTGTACACTTCAGGTGAAACTGTCAAAATCTTCAAAATGAGCAAAAGCACAATGAAATGAATGCTGGAATCATCTTCAAGTTGCTAAAATACACTAATGACAGCAAAAATTTTGAGTCTACAACATTTAGTTAAGGTGTGAGAGCCTAAATGAACTTTCCATTGCTTTAAACGCGTTTTCAGCCCTTGATTGTACAATTCAGGTGAAACTGTCAAAATCTTCAAAATGAGCAAAAGCACAATGAAATTAATGCTGGAATCATCTTCAAGTTGCTAAAATACACTAATGACAGCAACAAGTTTGAGTCTACAACATTTAGTTAAGGTGTGAGAGCCAAAATGAACTTTGTATTGCTGTAAACGCGTTTTCAGCACCTGATTGTACACTTCAGGTGAAACTGTCAAAATCTTCAAAATGATTAAAAGCACAATGAAAAGAATGCTGGAATCATCTTCAAGTTGCTAAAATACACTAATGACAGCAAAAAGTTTGAGTCTACAACATTTAGTTAAGGTGTAAGAGCCAAAATGAACTTTGTATTGCTTTAAATGCACTTTCAGCCCGAATGTACACTTCAGGTGAAACTGTCAAAATCTTCAAAATGAGCAAAAGCACAATGAAATTAAGGCTGGAATCATCTTCAAGTTGCTAAAATACACTAATGACAGCAAAAAGTTTGAGTCTACAACATTTAGTAAAGGTGTGAGAGCCTAAATGAACTTTTCATTGCTTTAAACGCGTTTTCAGCCCTTGATTGTACAATTCAGGTGAAACTGTCAAAATCTTCAAAATGAGCAAAAGCACAATGAAATTAATGCTGGAATCATCTTCAAGTTGCTAAAATACACTAATGACAGCAACAAGTTTGATTCTACAACATTTAGTTAAGGTGTGAGAGACTAAATGAACTTTGTATTGCTTTAAATGCACTTTCAGCCCGAATGTACACTTCAGGTGAAACTGTCAAAATCTTCAAAATGAGCAAAAGCACAATGAAATTAAGGCTGGAATCATCTTCAAGTTGCTAAAATACACTAATGACAGCAAAAAGTTTGAGTCTACAACATTTAGTTAAGGTGTGAGAGCCTAAATGAACTTTGTATTGCTGTAAACGCGTTTTCAGCACCTGATTGTACACTTCAGGTGAAACTGTCAAAATCTTCAAAATGAGCAAAAGCACAATGAAATTAATGCTGGAATCATCTTCAGGTTGCTAAAATACACTAATGACAAAAAAAAAGTTTGAGTCTACAACATTTAGTTGAGGTGTGAGAGCCTAAATGAACTTTGTATTGCTTTAAATGCATTTTCAGCCCGATTGTACACTTCAGGTAAAACTGTCAAAATCTTCAAAATGAGCAAAAGCACAATGAAATTAATGCTGGAATCATCTTCAAGTTGCTAAAATACACTAATGACAGCAAAAAGTTTGAGTCTACAACATTTAGTTAAGGTGTGAGAGCCAAAATGAACTTTGTATTGCTTTAAATGCATTATCAGGCCAATTGTACACTTCAGGTGAAACTGTCAAAATCTTCAAAATGAGCAAAAGCACAATGAAATGAATGCTGGAATCATCTTCAAGTTGCTAAAATACACTAATGACAGCAAAAAGTTTGAGTCTACAACATTTAGTTAAGGTGTGACAGCCTAAATGAACTTTCCATTGCTTTAAACGCGTTTTCAGCCCTTGATTGTACAATTCAGGTGAAACTGTCAACATCTTCAAAATGAGCAAAAGCACAATGAAATGAATGCTGGAATCATCTTCAAGTTGCTAAAATACACTAATGACAGCAAAAAGTTTGAGTCTACAACATTTAGTTAAGGTGTAAGAGCCAAAATGAACTTTGTATTGCTTTAAATGCACTTTCAGCCCGAATGTACACTTCAGGTGAAACTGTCAAAATCTTCAAAATGAGCAAAAGCACAATGAAATTAAGGCTGGAATCATCTTCAAGTTGCTAAAATACACTAATGACAGCAAAAAGTTTGAGTCTACAACATTTAGTAAAGGTGTGAGAGCCTAAATGAACTTTTCATTGCTTTAAACGCGTTTTCAGCCCTTGATTGTACAATTCAGGTGAAACTGTCAAAATCTTCAAAATGAGCAAAAGCACAATGAAATTAATGCTGGAATCATCTTCAAGTTGCTAAAATACACTAATGACAGCAACAAGTTTGATTCTACAACATTTAGTTAAGGTGTGAGAGACTAAATGAACTTTGTATTGCTTTAAATGCACTTTCAGCCCGAATGTACACTTCAGGTGAAACTGTCAAAATCTTCAAAATGAGCAAAAGCACAATGAAATTAAGGCTGGAATCATCTTCAAGTTGCTAAAATACACTAATGACAGCAAAAAGTTTGAGTCTACAACATTTAGTTAAGGTGTGAGAGCCTAAATGAACTTTGTATTGCTGTAAACGCGTTTTCAGCACCTGATTGTACACTTCAGGTGAAACTGTCAAAATCTTCAAAATGAGCAAAAGCACAATGAAATTAATGCTGGAATCATCTTCAGGTTGCTAAAATACACTAATGACAAAAAAAAAGTTTGAGTCTACAACATTTAGTTGAGGTGTGAGAGCCTAAATGAACTTTGTATTGCTTTAAATGCATTTTCAGCCCGATTGTACACTTCAGGTAAAACTGTCAAAATCTTCAAAATGAGCAAAAGCACAATGAAATTAATGCTGGAATCATCTTCAAGTTGCTAAAATACACTAATGACAGCAAAAAGTTTGAGTCTACAACATTTAGTTAAGGTGTGAGAGCCAAAATGAACTTTGTATTGCTTTAAATGCATTATCAGGCCAATTGTACACTTCAGGTGAAACTGTCAAAATCTTCAAAATGAGCAAAAGCACAATGAAATGAATGCTGGAATCATCTTCAAGTTGCTAAAATACACTAATGACAGCAAAAAGTTTGAGTCTACAACATTTAGTTAAGGTGTGACAGCCTAAATGAACTTTCCATTGCTTTAAACGCGTTTTCAGCCCTTGATTGTACAATTCAGGTGAAACTGTCAACATCTTCAAAATGAGCAAAAGCACAATGAAATTAATGCTGGAATCATCTTCAAGTTGCTAAAATACACTAATGACAGCAACAAGTTTGAGTCTACAACATTTAGTTAAGGTGTGAGAGCCTAAATTAACTTTTTATGGCTTTAAATGCATTTTCAGCACCTGATTGTACACTTCAGGTGAAACTGTCAAAATCTTCAAAATGAGCAAAAGCACAATGAAATTAATGCTGGAATCATCTTCAAGTTGCTAAAATACACTAATGACAGCAAAAAGTTTGAGTCTACAATATTTAGTTAAGGTGTGAGAGCCAAAATGAACTTTGTATTGCTTTAAAATTCATTTTCAGCCCGATTGTACACTTCAGGTGAAACTGTCAAAATCTTCAAAATGAGCAAAAGCACAATGAAATTAATGTTGGAATCATCTTCAAGTTGCTAAAATACACTAATGACAGCAAAAAGTTTGAGTCTACAACATTTAGTTGAGGTGTGAGAGCCTAAATGAACTTTGTATTGCTTTAAATGCATTTTCAGCCCGATTGTACACTTCAGGTAAAACTGTCAAAATCTTCAAAATGAGCAAAAGCACAATGAAATTAATGCTGGAATCATCTTCAAGTTGCTAAAATACACTAATGACAGCAACAAGTTTGAGTCTACAACATTTAGTTAAGGTGTGAGAGCCAAAATGAACTTTGTATTGCTTTAAAATTCATTTTCAGCCCGATTGTACACTTCAGGTGAAACTGTCAAAATCTTCAAAATGAGCAAAAGCACAATGAAATTAATGTTGGAATCATCTTCAAGTTGCTAAAATACACTAATGACAGCAAAAAGTTTGAGTCTACAACATTTAGTTGAGGTGTGAGAGCCAAAATGAACTTTGTATTGCTTTAAATGCATTTTCAGCCCGATTGTACACTTCAGGTAAAACTGTCAAAATCTTCAAAATGAGCAAAAGCACAATGAAATTAATGCTGGAATCATCTTCAAGTTGCTAAAATACACTAATGACAGCAAAAAGTTTGAGTCTACAACATTTAGTTAAGGTGTGAGAGCCAAAATGAACTTTGTATTGCTTTAAATGCACTTTCAGCCCGAATGTACACTTCAGGTGAAACTGTCAAAATCTTAAAAAATGAGCAAAAGCACAATGAAATTAATGTTGGAATCATCTTCAAGTTGCTAAAATACACTAATGACAGCAAAAAGTTTGAGTCTACAACATTTAGTTGAGGTGTGAGAGCCTAAATGAACTTTGTATTGCTTTAAATGCATTTTCAGCCCGATTGTACACTTCAGGTAAAACTGTCAAAATCTTCAAAATGAGCAAAAGCACAATGAAATTAATGCTGGAATCATCTTCAAGTTGCTAAAATACACTAATGACAGCAACAAGTTTGATTCTACAACATTTAGTTAAGGTGTGAGAGACTAAATGAACTTTGTATTGCTTTAAATGCACTTTCAGCCCGAATGTACACTTCAGGTGAAACTGTCAAAATCTTCAAAATGAGCAAAAGCACAATGAAATTAAGGCTGGAATCATCTTCAAGTTGCTAAAATACACTAATGACAGCAAAAAGTTTGAGTCTACAACATTTAGTTAAGGTGTGAGAGCCTAAATGAACTTTGTATTGCTGTAAACGCGTTTTCAGCACCTGATTGTACACTTCAGGTGAAACTGTCAAAATCTTCAAAATGAGAAAAAGCACAATGAAATTAATGCTGGAATCATCTTCAGGTTGCTAAAATACACTAATGACAGCAAAAAGTTTGAGTCTACAACATTTAGTTAAGGTGTGAGAGCCAAAATTATCTTTGTATTGCTTTAAAATTCATTTTCAGCCCGATTGTACACTTCAGGTGAAACTGTCAAAATCTTCAAAATGAGCAAAAGCACAATGAAATGAATGCTGGAATCATCTTCAAGTTGCTAAAATACACTAATGACAGCAAAAAGTTTGAGTCTACAACATTTAGTTAAGGTGTGAGAGCCTAAATGAACTTTTCATTGCTTTAAACGCGTTTTCAGCCCGATTGTACACTTCAGGTAAAACTGTCAAAATCTTCAAAATGAGCAAAAGCACAATGAAATTAATGCTGGAATCATCTTCAAGTTGCTAAAATACACTAATGACAGCAAAAAGTTTGTGTCTACAACATTTAGTTAAGGTGTGAGAGCCAAAATGAACTTTTTATTGCTGTAAACGCGTTTTCAGCACCTGAATGTACACTTCAGGTGAAACTGTCAAAATCTTCAAAATGAGCAAAAGCACAATGAAATTAATGCTGGAATCATCTTCAAGTTGCTAAAATACACTAATGACAGCAAAAAGTTTGAGTCTACAACATTTAGTTAAGGTGTGAGAGCAAAAATTAACTTTGTATTGCTTTAAATGCATTTTCAGCCCGATAGTACACTTCAGGTGAAACTGTCAAAATCTTCAAAATGAGCAAAAGCACAATGAAATTAATGCTGGAATCATCTTCAGGTTGCTAAAATACACTAATGACAGCAAAAAGTTTTAGTCTACAACATTTAGTTAAGGTGTGAGAGCCAAAATGAACTTTGTATTGCTGTAAACGCGTTTTCAGCACCTGATTGTACACTTCAGGTGAAACTGTCAAAATCTTCAAAATGAGCAAAAGCACAATGAAATTAATGTTGGAATCATCTTCAAGTTGCTAAAATACACTAATGACAGCAAAAAGTTTGAGTCTACAACATTTAGTTGAGGTGTGAGAGCCTAAATGAACTTTGTATTGCTTTAAATGCATTTTCAGCCCGATTGTACACTTCAGGTAAAACTGTCAAAATCTTCAAAATGAGCAAAAGCACAATGAAATTAATGCTGGAATCATCTTCAAGTTGCTAAAATACACTAATGACAGCAAAAAGTTTGAGTCTACAACATTTAGTTAAGGTGTGAGAGCCAAAATGAACTTTGTATTGCTTTAAATGCATTATCAGGCCAATTGTACACTTCAGGTGAAACTGTCAAAATCTTCAAAATGAGCAAAAGCACAATGAAATGAATGCTGGAATCATCTTCAAGTTGCTAAAATACACTAATGACAGCAAAAAGTTTGAGTCTACAACATTTAGTTAAGGTGTGAGAGCCTAAATGAACTTTCCATTGCTTTAAACGCGTTTTCAGCCCTTGATTGTACAATTCAGGTGAAACTGTCAACATCTTCAAAATGAGCAAAAGCACAATGTAATTAATGCTGGAATCATCTTCAAGTTGCTAAAATACACTAATGACAGCAACAAGTTTGAGTCTACAACATTTAGTTAAGGTGTGAGAGCCTAAATTAACTTTTTATGGCTTTAAATGCATTTTCAGCACCTGATTGTACACTTCAGGTGAAACTGTCAAAATCTTCAAAATGAGCAAAAGCACAATGAAATTAATGCTGGAATCATCTTCAAGTTGCTAAAATACACTAATGACAGCAAAAAGTTTGAGTCTACAATATTTAGTTAAGGTGTGAGAGCCAAAATGAACTTTGTATTGCTTTAAAATTCATTTTCAGCCCGATTGTACACTTCAGGTGAAACTGTCAAAATCTTCAAAATGAGCAAAAGCACAATGAAATTAATGTTGGAATCATCTTCAAGTTGCTAAAATACACTAATGACAGCAAAAAGTTTGAGTCTACAACATTTAGTTGAGGTGTGAGAGCCTAAATGAACTTTGTATTGCTTTAAATGCATTTTCAGCCCGATTGTACACTTCAGGTGAAACTGTCAAAATCTTCAAAATGAGCAAAAGCACAATGAAATTAATGCTGGAATCATCTTCAGGTTGCTAAAATATACTAATGACAGCAAAAAGTTTGAGTCTACAACATTTAGTTAAGGTGTGAGAGCCTAAATGAACTTTTCATTGCTTTAAACGCGTTTTCAGCCCGATTGTACACTTCAGGTAAAACTGTCAAAATCTTCAAAATGAGCAAAAGCACAATGAAATTAATGCTGGAATCATCTTCAAGTTGCTAAAATACACTAATGACAGCAAAAAGTTTGTGTCTACAACATTTAGTTAAGGTGTGAGAGCCAAAATGAACTTTTTATTGCTGTAAACGCGTTTTCAGCACCTGAATGTACACTTCAGGTGAAACTGTCAAAATCTTCAAAATGAGCAAAAGCACAATGAAATTAATGCTGGAATCATCTTCAAGTTGCTAAAATACACTAATGACAGCAAAAAGTTTGAGTCTACAACATTTAGTTAAGGTGTGAGAGCAAAAATTAACTTTGTATTGCTTTAAATGCATTTTCAGCCCGATAGTACACTTCAGGTGAAACTGTCAAAATCTTCAAAATGAGCAAAAGCACAATGAAATTAATGCTGGAATCATCTTCAGGTTGCTAAAATACACTAATGACAGCAAAAAGTTTTAGTCTACAACATTTAGTTAAGGTGTGAGAGCCAAAATGAACTTTGTATTGCTGTAAACGCGTTTTCAGCACCTGATTGTACACTTCAGGTGAAACTGTCAAAATCTTCAAAATGAGCAAAAGCACAATGAAATTAATGTTGGAATCATCTTCAAGTTGCTAAAATACACTAATGACAGCAAAAAGTTTGAGTCTACAACATTTAGTTGAGGTGTGAGAGCCTAAATGAACTTTGTATTGCTTTAAATGCATTTTCAGCCCGATTGTACACTTCAGGTAAAACTGTCAAAATCTTCAAAATGAGCAAAAGCACAATGAAATTAATGCTGGAATCATCTTCAAGTTGCTAAAATACACTAATGACAGCAAAAAGTTTGAGTCTACAACATTTAGTTAAGGTGTGAGAGCCAAAATGAACTTTGAATTGCTTTAAATGCATTATCAGGCCAATTGTACACTTCAGGTGAAACTGTCAAAATCTTCAAAATGAGCAAAAGCACAATGAAATGAATGCTGGAATCATCTTCAAGTTGCTAAAATACACTAATGACAGCAAAAAGTTTGAGTCTACAACATTTAGTTAAGGTGTGAGAGCCTAAATGAACTTTCCATTGCTTTAAACGCGTTTTCAGCCCTTGATTGTACAATTCAGGTGAAACTGTCAACATCTTCAAAATGAGCAAAAGCACAATGTAATTAATGCTGGAATCATCTTCAAGTTGCTAAAATACACTAATGACAGCAACAAGTTTGAGTCTACAACATTTAGTTAAGGTGTGAGAGCCTAAATTAACTTTTTATGGCTTTAAATGCATTTTCAGCACCTGATTGTACACTTCAGGTGAAACTGTCAAAATCTTCAAAATGAGCAAAAGCACAATGAAATTAATGCTGGAATCATCTTCAAGTTGCTAAAATACACTAATGACAGCAAAAAGTTTGAGTCTACAATATTTAGTTAAGGTGTGAGAGCCAAAATGAACTTTGTATTGCTTTAAAATTCATTTTCAGCCCGATTGTACACTTCAGGTGAAACTGTCAAAATCTTCAAAATGAGCAAAAGCACAATGAAATTAATGTTGGAATCATCTTCAAGTTGCTAAAATACACTAATGACAGCAAAAAGTTTGAGTCTACAACATTTAGTTGAGGTGTGAGAGCCTAAATGAACTTTGTATTGCTTTAAATGCATTTTCAGCCCGATTGTACACTTCAGGTAAAACTGTCAAAATCTTCAAAATGAGCAAAAGCACAATGAAATTAATGCTGGAATCATCTTCAAGTTGCTAAAATACACTAATGACAGCAAAAAGTTTGAGTCTACAACATTTAGTTGAGGTGTGAGAGCCTAAATGAACTTTGTATTGCTTTAAATGCATTTTCAGCCCGATTGTACACTTCAGGTAAAACTGTCAAAATCTTCAAAATGAGCAAAAGCACAATGAAATTAATGCTGGAATCATCTTCAAGTTGCTAAAATACACTAATGACAGCAACAAGTTTGAGTCTACAACATTTAGTTAAGGTGTGAGAGCCAAAATGAACTTTGTATTGCTTTAAATGCATTATCAGGCCAATTGTACACTTCAGGTGAAACTGTCAAAATCTTCAAAATGAGCAAAAGCACAATGAAATGAATGCTGGAATCATCTTCAAGTTGCTAAAATACACTAATGACAGCAAAAAGTTTGAGTCTACAACATTTAGTTAAGGTGTGAGAGCCTAAATGAACTTTCCATTGCTTTAAACGCGTTTTCAGCCCTTGATTGTACAATTCAGGTGAAACTGTCAAAATCTTCAAAATGAGCAAAAGCACAATGAAATTAATGCTGGAATCATCTTCAAGTTGCTAAAATACACTAATGACAGCAACAAGTTTGAGTCTACAACATTTAGTTAAGGTGTGAGAGCCTAAATTAACTTTTTATGGCTTTAAATGCATTTTCAGCACCTGATTGTACACTTCAGGTGAAACTGTCAAAATCTTCAAAATGAGCAAAAGCACAATGAAATTAATGCTGGAATCATCTTCAAGTTGCTAAAATACACTAATGACAGCAAAAAGTTTGAGTCTACAATATTTAGTTAAGGTGTGAGAGCCAAAATGAACTTTGTATTGCTTTAAAATTCATTTTCAGCCCGATTGTACACTTCAGGTGAAACTGTCAAAATCTTCAAAATGAGCAAAAGCACAATGAAATTAATGTTGGAATCATCTTCAAGTTGCTAAAATACACTAATGACAGCAAAAAGTTTGAGTCTACAACATTTAGTTGAGGTGTGAGAGCCTAAATGAACTTTGTATTGCTTTAAATGCATTTTCAGCCCGATTGTACACTTCAGGTAAAACTGTCAAAATCTTCAAAATGAGCAAAAGCACAATGAAATTAATGCTGGAATCATCTTCAAGTTGCTAAAATACACTAATGACAGCAACAAGTTTGAGTCTACAACATTTAGTTAAGGTGTGAGAGCCAAAATGAACTTTGTATTGCTTTAAAATTCATTTTCAGCCCGATTGTACACTTCAGGTGAAACTGTCAAAATCTTCAAAATGAGCAAAAGCACAATGAAATTAATGTTGGAATCATCTTTAAGTTGCTAAAATACACTAATGACAGCAAAAAGTTTGAGTCTACAACATTTAGTTGAGGTGTGAGAGCCTAAATGAACTTTGTATTGCTTTAAATGCATTTTCAGCCCGATTGTACACTTCAGGTAAAACTGTCAAAATCTTCAAAATGAGCAAAAGCACAGTGAAATTAATGCTGGAATCATCTTCAAGTTGCTAAAATACACTAATGACAGCAACAAGTTTGAGTCTACAACATTTAGTTAAGGTGTGAGAGCCTAAATGAACTTTGTATTGCTTTAAATGCATTTTCAGCCCGATTGTACACTTCAGGTAAAACTGTCAAAATCTTCAAAATTAGCAAAAGCACAATGAAATTAATGCTGGAATCATCTTCAAGTTGCTAAAATACACTAATGACAGCAAAAAGTTTGTGTCTACAACATTTAGTTAAGGTGTGAGAGCCAAAATGAACTTTTTATTGCTGTAAACGCGTTTTCAGCACCTGAATGTACACTTCAGGTGAAACTGTCAAAATCTTCAAAATGAGCAAAAGCACAATGAAATTAATGTTGGAATCATCTTCAAGTTGCTAAAATACACTAATGACAGCAAAAGGTTTGAGTCTACAACATTTATTTAAGGTGTGAGAGCAAAAATTAACTTTGTATTGCTTTAAATTCATTTTCAGCCCGATAGTACACTTCAGGTGAAACTGTCAAAATCTTCAAAATGAGCAAAAGCACAATGAAATTAATGCTGGAATCATCTTCAGGTTGCTAAAATACACTAATGACAGCAAAAAGTTTTAGTCTACAACATTTAGTTAAGGTGTGAGAGCCAAAATGAACTTTGTATTGCTGTAAACGCGTTTTCAGCACCTGATTGTACACTTCAGGTGAAAATGTCAAAATCTTCAAAATGAGCAAAAGCACAATGAAATTAATGCTGGAATCATCTTCAAGTTGCTAAAATACACTAATGACAGCAAAAAGTTTGAGTCTACAACATTTAGTTAAGGTGTGAGAGCCAAAATTAACTTTGTATTGCTTTAAAATTCATTTTCAGCCCGATTGTACACTTCAGGTGAAACTGTCAAAATCTTCAAAATGAGCAAAAGCACAATGAAATGAATGCTGGAATCATCTTCAAGTTGCTAAAATACACTAATGACAGCAAAAAGTTTGAGTCTACAACATTTAGTTAAGGTGTGAGAGCCTAAATGAACTTTCCATTGCTTTAAACGCGTTTTCAGCCCTTGATTGTACAATTCAGGTGAAACTGTCAAAATCTTCAAAATGAGCAAAAGCACAATGAAATTAATGCTGGAATCATCTTCAAGTTGCTAAAATACACTAATGACAGCAACAAGTTTGAGTCTACAACATTTAGTTAAGGTGTGAGAGCCAAAATGAACTTTGTATTGCTGTAAACGCGTTTTCAGCACCTGATTGTACACTTCAGGTGAAACTGTCAAAATCTTCAAAATGAGCAAAAGCACAATGAAATGAATGCTGGAATCATCTTCAAGTTGCTAAAATACACTAATGACAGCAACAAGTTTGAGTCTACAACATTTAGTTAAGGTGTGAGATTCTAAATTAACTTTGTATTGCTGTAAACGCGTTTTCAGCCCCTGATTGTACACTTCAGGTGAAACTGTCAAAATCTTCAAAATGAGCAAAAGCACAATGAAATTAATGCTGGAATCATCTTCAAGTTGCTAAAATACACTAATGACAGTAAAAAGTTTGAGTGTACAACATTTAGTTAAGGTGTGAGAGCCAAAATGAACTTTGTATTGCTTTAAATGCACTTTCAGCTCGAATGTACACTTCAGGTGAAACTGTCAAAATCTTCAAAATGAGCAAAAGCACAATGAAATTAAGGCTGGAATCATCTTCAAGTTGCTAAAATACACTAATGACAGCAAAAAGTTTGAGTCTACAACATTTAGTTAAGGTGTGAGAGCCTAAATGAACTTTGTATTGCTGTAAACGCGTTTTCAGCACCTGATTGTACACTTCAGGTGAAACTGTCAAAATCTTCAAAATGAGCAAAAGCACAATGAAATTAATGCTGGAATCATCTTCAGGTTGCTAAAATACACTAATGACAGCAAAAAGTTTGAGTCTACAACATTTAGTTAAGGTGTGAGAGCCAAAATTAACTTTGTATTGCTTTAAAATTCATTTTCAGCCCGATAGTACACTTCAGGTGAAACTGTCAAAATCTTCAAAATGAGCAAAAGCACAATGAAATTAATGCTGGAATCATCTTCAGGTTGCTAAAATACACTAATGACAGCAAAAAGTTTTAGTCTACAACATTTAGTTAAGGTGTGAGAGCCAAAATGAACTTTGTATTGCTGTAAACGCGTTTTCAGCACCTGATTGTACACTTCAGGTGAAACTGTCAAAATCTTCAAAATGAGCAAAAGCACAATGAAATTAATGCTGGAATCATCTTCAAGTTGCTAAAATACACTAATGACAGCAAAAGGTTTGAGTCTACAACATTTATTTAAGGTGTGAGAGCAAAAATTAACTTTGTATTGCTTTAAATTCATTTTCAGCCCGATAGTACACTTCAGGTGAAACTGTCAAAATCTTCAAAATGAGCAAAAGCACAATGAAATTAATGCTGGAATCATCTTCAGGTTGCTAAAATACACTAATGACAGCAAAAAGTTTTAGTCTACAACATTTAGTTAAGGTGTGAGAGCCAAAATGAACTTTGTATTGCTGTAAACGCGTTTTCAGCACCTGATTGTACACTTCAGGTGAAAATGTCAAAATCTTCAAAATGAGCAAAAGCACAATGAAATTAATGCTGGAATCATCTTCAAGTTGCTAAAATACACTAATGACAGCAAAAAGTTTGAGTCTACAACATTTAGTTAAGGTGTGAGAGCCAAAATTAACTTTGTATTGCTTTAAAATTCATTTTCAGCCCGATTGTACACTTCAGGTGAAACTGTCAAAATCTTCAAAATGAGCAAAAGCACAATGAAATGAATGCTGGAATCATCTTCAAGTTGCTAAAATACACTAATGACAGCAAAAAGTTTGAGTCTACAACATTTAGTTAAGGTGTGAGAGCCTAAATAAACTTTCCATTGCTTTAAACGCGTTTTCAGCCCTTGATTGTACAATTCAGGTGAAACTGTCAAAATCTTCAAAATGAGCAAAAGCACAATGAAATTAATGCTGGAATCATCTTCAAGTTGCTAAAATACACTAATGACAGCAACAAGTTTGAGTCTACAACATTTAGTTAAGGTGTGAGAGCCAAAATGAACTTTGTATTGCTGTAAACGCGTTTTCAGCACCTGATTGTACACTTCAGGTGAAACTGTCAAAATCTTCAAAATGAGCAAAAGCACAATGAAATGAATGCTGGAATCATCTTCAAGTTGCTAAAATACACTAATGACAGCAACAAGTTTGAGTCTACAACATTTAGTTAAGGTGTGAGATTCTAAATTAACTTTGTATTGCTGTAAACGCGTTTTCAGCCCCTGATTGTACACTTCAGGTGAAACTGTCAAAATCTTCAAAATGAGCAAAAGCACAATGAAATTAATGCTGGAATCATCTTCAAGTTGCTAAAATACACTAATGACAGTAAAAAGTTTGAGTGTACAACATTTAGTTAAGGTGTGAGAGCCAAAATGAACTTTGTATTGCTTTAAATGCACTTTCAGCTCGAATGTACACTTCAGGTGAAACTGTCAAAATCTTCAAAATGAGCAAAAGCACAATGAAATTAAGGCTGGAATCATCTTCAAGTTGCTAAAATACACTAATGACAGCAAAAAGTTTGAGTCTACAACATTTAGTTAAGGTGTGAGAGCCTAAATGAACTTTGTATTGCTGTAAACGCGTTTTCAGCACCTGATTGTACACTTCAGGTGAAACTGTCAAAATCTTCAAAATGAGCAAAAGCACAATGAAATTAATGCTGGAATCATCTTCAGGTTGCTAAAATACACTAATGACAGCAAAAAGTTTGAGTCTACAACATTTAGTTAAGGTGTGAGAGCCAAAATTAACTTTGTATTGCTTTAAAATTCATTTTCAGCCCGATAGTACACTTCAGGTGAAACTGTCAAAATCTTCAAAATGAGCAAAAGCACAATGAAATTAATGCTGGAATCATCTTCAGGTTGCTAAAATACACTAATGACAGCAAAAAGTTTTAGTCTACAACATTTAGTTAAGGTGTGAGAGCCAAAATGAACTTTGTATTGCTGTAAACGCGTTTTCAGCACCTGATTGTACACTTCAGGTGAAACTGTCAAAATCTTCAAAATGAGCAAAAGCACAATGAAATTAATGTTGGAATCATCTTCAAGTTGCTAAAATACACTAATGACAGCAAAAAGTTTGAGTCTACAACATTTAGTTGAGGTGTGAGAGCCTAAATGAACTTTGTATTGCTTTAAATGCATTTTCAGCCCGATTGTACACTTCAGGTAAAACTGTCAAAATCTTCAAAATGAGCAAAAGCACAATGAAATTAATAATGGAATCATCTTCAAGTTGCTAAAATACACTAATGACAGCAAAAAGTTTGAGTCTACAACATTTAGTTAAGGTGTGAGAGCCAAAATGAACTTTGTATTGCTTTAAATGCATTATCAGGCCAATTGTACACTTCAGGTGAAACTGTCAAAATCTTCAAAATGAGCAAAAGCACAATGAAATGAATGCTGGAATCATCTTCAAGTTGCTAAAATACACTAATGACAGCAACAAGTTTGAGTCTACAACATTTAGTTAAGGTGTGAGAGCCTAAATGAACTTTCCATAGCTTTAAACGCGTTTTCAGCCCTTGATTGTACAATTCAGGTGAAACTGTCAAAATCTTCAAAATGAGCAAAAGCACAATGAAATTAATGCTGGAATCATCTTCAAGTTGCTAAATTACACTAATGACAGCAACAAGTTTGAGTCTACAACATTTAGTTAAGGTGTGAGAGCCTAAATTAACTTTTTATGGCTTTAAATGCATTTTCAGCACCTGATTGTACACTTCAGGTGAAACTGTCAAAATCTTCAAAATGAGCAAAAGCACAATGAAATTAATGCTGGAATCATCTTCAAGTTGCTAAAATACACTAATGACAGCAAAAAGTTTGAGTCTACAATATTTAGTTAAGGTGTGAGAGCCAAAATGAACTTTGTATTGCTTTAAAATTCATTTTCAGCCCGATTGTACACTTCAGGTGAAACTGTCAAAATCTTCAAAATGAGCAAAAGCACAATGAAATTAATGTTGGAATCATCTTCAAGTTGCTAAAATACACTAATGACAGCAAAAAGTTTGAGTCTACAACATTTAGTTGAGGTGTGAGAGCCTAAATGAACTTTGTATTGCTTTAAATGCATTTTCAGCCCGATTGTACACTTCAGGTAAAACTGTCAAAATCTTCAAAATGAGCAAAAGCACAATGAAATTAATGCTGGAATCATCTTCAAGTTGCTAAAATACACTAATGACAGCAACAAGTTTGAGTCTACAACATTTAGTTAAGGTGTGAGAGCCTAAATGAACTTTGTATTGCTTTAAATGCATTTTCAGCCCGATTGTACACTTCAGGTAAAACTGTCAAAATCTTCAAAATGAGCAAAAGCACAATGAAATTAATGCTGGAATCATCTTCAAGTTGCTAAAATACACTAATGACAGCAAAAAGTTTGTGTCTACAACATTTAGTTAAGGTGTGAGAGCCAAAATGAACTTTTTATTGCTGTAAACGCGTTTTCAGCACCTGAATGTACACTTCAGGTGAAACTGTCAAAATCTTCAAAATGAGCAAAAGCACAATGAAATTAATGCTGGAATCATCTTCAAGTTGCTAAAATACACTAATGACAGCAAAAGGTTTGAGTCTACAACATTTAGTTAAGGTGTGAGAGCAAAAATTAACTTTGTATTGCTTTAAATTCATTTTCAGCCCGATAGTACACTTCAGGTGAAACTGTCAAAATCTTCAAAATGAGCAAAAGCACAATGAAATTAATGCTGGAATCATCTTCAGGTTGCTAAAATACACTAATGACAGCAAAAAGTTTTAGTCTACAACATTTAGTTAAGATGTGAGAGCCAAAATGAACTTTGTATTGCTGTAAACGCGTTTTCAGCTCCTGATTGTACACTTCAGGTGAAAATGTCAAAATCTTCAAAATGAGCAAAAGCACAATGAAATGAATGCTGGAATCATCTTCAAGTTGCTAAAATACACTAATGACAGCAAAAAGTTTGAGTCTACAACATTTAGTTAAGGTGTGAGAGCCAAAATGAACTTTGTATTGCTTTAAATGCATTATCAGGCCAATTGTACACTTCAGGTGAAACTGTCAAAATCTTCAAAATGAGCAAAAGCACAATGAAATGAATGCTGGAATCATCTTCAAGTTGCTAAAATACACTAATGACAGCAACAAGTTTGAGTCTACAACATTTAGTTAAGGTGTGAGAGCCTAAATGAACTTTCCATAGCTTTAAACGCGTTTTCAGCCCTTGATTGTACAATTCAGGTGAAACTGTCAAAATCTTCAAAATGAGCAAAAGCACAATGAAATTAATGCTGGAATCATCTTCAAGTTGCTAAATTACACTAATGACAGCAACAAGTTTGAGTCTACAACATTTAGTTAAGGTGTGAGAGCCTAAATTAACTTTTTATGGCTTTAAATGCATTTTCAGCACCTGATTGTACACTTCAGGTGAAACTGTCAAAATCTTCAAAATGAGCAAAAGCACAATGAAATTAATGCTGGAATCATCTTCAAGTTGCTAAAATACACTAATGACAGCAAAAAGTTTGAGTCTACAATATTTAGTTAAGGTGTGAGAGCCAAAATGAACTTTGTATTGCTTTAAAATTCATTTTCAGCCCGATTGTACACTTCAGGTGAAACTGTCAAAATCTTCAAAATGAGCAAAAGCACAATGAAATTAATGTTGGAATCATCTTCAAGTTGCTAAAATACACTAATGACAGCAAAAAGTTTGAGTCTACAACATTTAGTTGAGGTGTGAGAGCCTAAATGAACTTTGTATTGCTTTAAATGCATTTTCAGCCCGATTGTACACTTCAGGTAAAACTGTCAAAATCTTCAAAATGAGCAAAAGCACAATGAAATTAATGCTGGAATCATCTTCAAGTTGCTAAAATACACTAATGACAGCAACAAGTTTGAGTCTACAACATTTAGTTAAGGTGTGAGAGCCTAAATGAACTTTGTATTGCTTTAAATGCATTTTCAGCCCGATTGTACACTTCAGGTAAAACTGTCAAAATCTTCAAAATGAGCAAAAGCACAATGAAATTAATGCTGGAATCATCTTCAAGTTGCTAAAATACACTAATGACAGCAAAAAGTTTGTGTCTACAACATTTAGTTAAGGTGTGAGAGCCAAAATGAACTTTTTATTGCTGTAAACGCGTTTTCAGCACCTGAATGTACACTTCAGGTGAAACTGTCAAAATCTTCAAAATGAGCAAAAGCACAATGAAATTAATGCTGGAATCATCTTCAAGTTGCTAAAATACACTAATGACAGCAAAAGGTTTGAGTCTACAACATTTAGTTAAGGTGTGAGAGCAAAAATTAACTTTGTATTGCTTTAAATTCATTTTCAGCCCGATAGTACACTTCAGGTGAAACTGTCAAAATCTTCAAAATGAGCAAAAGCACAATGAAATTAATGCTGGAATCATCTTCAGGTTGCTAAAATACACTAATGACAGCAAAAAGTTTTAGTCTACAACATTTAGTTAAGATGTGAGAGCCAAAATGAACTTTGTATTGCTGTAAACGCGTTTTCAGCTCCTGATTGTACACTTCAGGTGAAAATGTCAAAATCTTCAAAATGAGCAAAAGCACAATGAAATGAATGCTGGAATCATCTTCAAGTTGCTAAAATACACTAATGACAGCAAAAAGTTTGAGTCTACAACATTTAGTTAAGGTGTGAGAGCCAAAATTAACTTTGTATTGCTTTAAAATTCATTTTCAGCCCGATTGTACACTTCAGGTGAAACTGTCAAAATCTTCAAAATGAGCAAAAGCACAATGAAATGAATGCTGGAATCATCTTCAAGTTGCTAAAATACACTAATGACAGCAAAAAGTTTGAGTCTACAACATTTAGTTAAGGTGTGAGAGCCTAAATGAACTTTCCATTGCTTTAAACGCGTTTTCAGCCCTTGATTGTACAATTCAGGTGAAACTGTCAAAATCTTCAAAATGAGCAAAAGCACAATGAAATTAATGCTGGAATCATCTTCAAGTTGCTAAAATACACTAATGACAGCAACAAGTTTGAGTCTACAACATTTAGTTAAGGTGTGAGAGCCTAAATTAACTTTTTATGGCTTTAAATGCATTTTCAGCACCTGATTGTACACTTCAGGTGAAACTGTCAAAATCTTCAAAATGAGCAAAAGCACAATGAAATTAATGCTGGAATCATCTTCAAGTTGCTAAAATACACTAATGACAGCAAAAAGTTTGAGTCTACAACATTTAGTTAAGGTGTGAGAGCCAAAATGAACTTTGTATTGCTGTAAACGCGTTTTCAGCACCTGATTGTACACTTCAGGTGAAACTGTCAAAATCTTCAAAATGAGCAAAAGCACAATGAAATGAATGCTGGAATCATCTTCAAGTTGCTAAAATACACTAATGACAGCAAAAAGTTTGAGTCTACAACATTTAGTTAAGGTGTGAGAGCCTAAATGAACTTTTCATTGCTTTAAACGCGTTTTCAGCCCTTGATTGTACAATGCAGGTGAAACTGTCAAAATCTTCAAAATGAGCAAAAGCACAATGAAATTAATGCTGGAATCATCTTCAAGTTGCTAAAATACACTAATGACAGCAACAAGTTTGAGTCTACAACATTTAGTTAAGGTGTGAGATTCTAAATTAACTTTGTATTGCTGTAAACGCATTTTCAGCCCCTGATTGTACACTTCAGGTGAAACTGTCAAAATCTTCAAAATGAGCAAAAGCACAATGAAATTAATGCTGGAATCATCTTCAAGTTGCTAAAATACACTAATGACAGTAAAAAGTTTGAGTGTACAACATTTAGTTAAGGTGTGAGAGCCAAA
Organism: Leptonotus elevatus; assembly: GCF_054856555.1. Taxonomy (NCBI): domain Eukaryota; kingdom Metazoa; phylum Chordata; class Actinopteri; order Syngnathiformes; family Syngnathidae; genus Leptonotus; species Leptonotus elevatus. The sequence goes on along the minus strand of NC_141240.1, from coordinate 1,394,612 downwards.
ATGAACTTTGTATTGCTTTAAATGCACTTTCAGCCCGAATGTACACTTCAGGTGAAACTGTCAAAATCTTCAAAATGAGCAAAAGCACAATGAAATTAAGGCTGGAATCATCTTCAAGTTGCTAAAATACACTAATGACAGCAAAAAGTTTGAGTCTACAACATTTAGTTAAGGTGTGAGAGTCTAAATGAACTTTGTATTGCTGTAAACGCGTTTTCAGCACCTGATTATACACTTCAGGTGAAACTGTCAAAATCTTCAAAATGAGCAAAAGCACAATGAAATTAATGCTGGAATAATCTTCAGGTTGCTAAAATACACTAATGACAGCAAAAAGTTTGAGTCTACAACATTTAGTTAAGGTGTGAGAGCCAAAATTAACTTTGTATTGCTTTAAAATTCATTTTCAGCCCGATTGTACACTTCAGGTGAAACTGTCAAAATCTTCAAAATGAGCAAAAGCACAATGAAATGAACGCTGGAATCATCTTCAAGTTGCTAAAATACACTAATGACAGCAAAAAGTTTGAGTCTACAACATTTAGTTAAGGTGTGAGAGCCTAAATGAACTTTTCATTGCTTTAAACGCGTTTTCAGCCCGATTGTACACTTCAGGTAAAACTGTCAAAATCTTAATAATGAGCAAAAGCACAATGAAATAAATGCTGGAATCATCTTCAAGTTGCTAAAATACACTAATGACAGCAAAAAGTTTGTGTCTACAACATTTAGTTAAGGTGTGAGAGCCAAAATGAACTTTTTATTGCTTTAAACGCGTTTTCAGCACCTGAATGTACACTTCAGGTGAAACTGTCAAAATCTTCAAAATGAGCAAAAGCACAATGAAATTAATGTTGGAATCATCTTCAAGTTGCTAAAATACACTAATGACAGCAAAAAGTTTGAGTCTACAACATTTAGTTGAGGTGTGAGAGCCTAAATGAACTTTGTATTGCTTTAAATGCATTTTCAGCCCGATTGTACACTTCAGGTAAAACTGTCAAAATCTTCAAAATGAGCAAAAGCACAATGAAATTAATGCTGGAATCATCTTCAAGTTGCTAAAATACACTAATGACAGCAACAAGTTTGAGTCTACAACATTTAGTTAAGGTGTGAGAGCCAAAATGAACTTTGTATTGCTTTAAAATTCATTTTCAGCCCGATTGTACACTTCAGGTGAAACTGTCAAAATCTTCAAAATGAGCAAAAGCACAATGAAATTAATGTTGGAATCATCTTCAAGTTGCTAAAATACACTAATGACAGCAAAAAGTTTGAGTCTACAACATTTAGTTGAGGTGTGAGAGCCTAAATGAACTTTGTATTGCTTTAAATGCATTTTCAGCCCGATTGTACACTTCAGGTAAAACTGTCAAAATCTTCAAAATGAGCAAAAGCACAATGAAATTAATGCTGGAATCATCTTCAAGTTGCTAAAATACACTAATGACAGCAACAAGTTTGAGTCTACAACATTTAGTTAAGGTGTGAGAGCCTAAATGAACTTTGTATTGCTTTAAATGCATTTTCAGCCCGATTGTACACTTCAGGTAAAACTGTCAAAATCTTCAAAATGAGCAAAAGCACAATGAAATTAATGCTGGAATCATCTTCAAGTTGCTAAAATACACTAATGACAGCAAAAAGTTTGTGTCTACAACATTTAGTTAAGGTGTGAGAGCCAAAATGAACTTTTTATTGCTGTAAACGCGTTTTCAGCACCTGAATGTACACTTCAGGTGAAACTGTCAAAATCTTCAAAATGAGCAAAAGCACAATGAAATTAATGCTGGAATCATCTTCAAGTTGCTAAAATACACTAATGACAGCAAAAGGTTTGAGTCTACAACATTTAGTTAAGGTGTGAGAGCAAAAATTAACTTTGTATTGCTTTAAATTCATTTTCAGCCCGATAGTACACTTCAGGTGAAACTGTCAAAATCTTCAAAATGAGCAAAAGCACAATGAAATTAATGCTGGAATCATCTTCAGGTTGCTAAAATACACTAATGACAGCAAAAAGTTTTAGTCTACAACATTTAGTTAAGGTGTGAGAGCCAAAATGAACTTTGTATTGCTGTAAACGCGTTTTCAGCACCTGATTGTACACTTCAGGTGAAACTGTCAAAATCTTCAAAATGAGCAAAAGCACAATGAAATGAATGCTGGAATCATCTTCAAGTTGCTAAAATACACTAATGACAGCAAAAAGTTTGAGTCTACAACATTTAGTTAAGGTGTGAGAGCCTAAATGAACTTTTCATTGCTTTAAACGCGTTTTCAGCCCTTGATTGTACAATTCAGGTGAAACTGTCAAAATCTTCAAAATGAGCAAAAGCACAATGAAATTAATGCTGGAATCATCTTCAAGTTGCTAAAATACACTAATGACAGCAACAAGTTTGAGTCTACAACATTTAGTTAAGGTGTGAGATTCTAAATTAACTTTGTATTGCTGTAAACGCGTTTTCAGCCCCTGATTGTACACTTCAGGTGAAACTGTCAAAATCTTCAAAATGAGCAAAAGCACAATGAAATGAACGCTGGAATCATCTTCAAGTTGCTAAAATACACTAATGACAGCAAAAAGTTTGAGTCTACAACATTTAGTTAAGGTGTGAGAGCCTAAATGAACTTTTCATTGCTTTAAACGCGTTTTCAGCCCGATTGTACACTTCAGGTAAAACTGTCAAAATCTTAATAATGAGCAAAAGCACAATGAAATAAATGCTGGAATCATCTTCAAGTTGCTAAAATACACTAATGACAGCAAAAAGTTTGTGTCTACAACATTTAGTTAAGGTGTGAGAGCAAAAATTAACTTTGTATTGCTTTAAATGCATTTTCAGCCCGATAGTACACTTCAGGTGAAACTGTCAAAATTTTCAAAATGAGCAAAAGCACAATGAAATTAATGCTGGAATCATCTTCAAGTTGCTAAAATACACTAATGACAGCAAAAAGTTTGAGTCTACAACATTTAGTTAAGGTGTGAGAGCAAAAATTAACTTTGTATTGCTTTAAATGCATTTTCAGCCCGATAGTACACTTCAGGATAAACTGTCAAAATCTTCAAAATGAGCAAAAGCACAATGAAATTGATGCTGGAATCATCTTCAGGTTGCTAAAATACACTAATGACAGCAAAAAGTTTTAGTCTACAACATTTAGTTAAGGTGTGAGAGCCAAAATGAACTTTGTATTGCTGTAAACGCGTTTTCAGCACCTGATTGTACACTTCAGGTGAAACTGTCAAAATCTTCAAAATGAGCAAAAGCACAATGAAATTAATGCTGGAATCATCTTCAAGTTGCTAAAATACACTAATGACAGCAAAAAGTTTGAGTCTACAACATTTAGTTAAGGTGTGAGAGCCAAAATTAACTTTGTATTGCTTTAAATGCATTTTCAGCCCGATTGGACACTTCAGGTGAAAGTGTCAAAATCTTCAAAATGAGAAAAAGCACAATGAAATTAATGCTGGAATCATCTTCAATATGATAAAATACACTAATGACAGCAAAAAGTTTGAGTCTACAACATTTAGTTAAGGTGTGAGAGCCAAAATGAACTTTGTATTGCTTTAAATGCATTATCAGGCCGATTGTACACTTCAGGTGAAACTGTCAAAATCTTCAAAATGAGCAAATGCACAATGAAATGAATGCTGGAATCATCTTCAAGTTGCTAAAATACACTAATGACAGCAAAAAGTTTGAGTCTACAACATTTAGTAAAGGTGTGAGAGCCTAAATGAACTTTGTATTGCTTTAAAATTCATTTTCAGCCCGATTGTACACTTCAGGTGAAACTGTCAAAATCTTCAAAATGAGCAAAAGCACAATGAAATTAATGTTGGAATCATCTTCAAGTTGCTAAAATACACTAATGACAGCAAAAAGTTTGAGTCTACAACATTTAGTTGAGGTGTGAGAGCCTAAATGAACTTTGTATTGCTTTAAATGCATTTTCAGCCCGATTGTACACTTCAGGTAAAACTGTCAAAATCTTCAAAATGAGCAAAAGCACAATGTAATTAATGCTGGAATCATCTTCAAGTTGCTAAAATACACTAATGACAGCAACAAGTTTGAGTCTACAACATTTAGTTAAGGTGTGAGAGCCAAAATGAACTTTGTATTGCTTTAAAATTCATTTTCAGCCCAATTGTACACTTCAGGTGAAACTGTCAAAATCTTCAAAATGAGCAAAAGCACAATGAAATTAATGCTGGAATCATCTTCAAGTTGCTAAAATACACTAATGACAGCAAAAAGTTTGAGTCTACAACATTTAGTTAAGGTGTGAGAGCCAAAATGAACTTTGTATTGCTTTAAATGCATTATCAGGCCAATTGTACACTTCAGGTGAAACTGTCAAAATCTTCAAAATGAGCAAAAGCACAATGAAATGAATGCTGGAATCATCTTCAAGTTGCTAAAATACACTAATGACAGCAAAAAGTTTGAGTCTACAACATTTAGTTAAGGTGTGAGAGCCTAAATGAACTTTCCATTGCTTTAAACGCGTTTTCAGCCCTTGATTGTACAATTCAGGTGAAACTGTCAAAATCTTCAAAATGAGCAAAAGCACAATGAAATTAATGCTGGAATCATCTTCAAGTTGCTAAAATACACTAATGACAGCAACAAGTTTGAGTCTACAACATTTAGTTAAGGTGTGAGAGCCTAAATTAACTTTTTATGGCTTTAAATGCATTTTCAGCACCTGATTGTACACTTCAGGTGAAACTGTCAAAATCTTCAAAATGAGCAAAAGCACAATGAAATTAATGCTGGAATCATCTTCAAGTTGCTAAAATACACTAATGACAGCAAAAAGTTTGAGTCTACAATATTTAGTTAAGGTGTGAGAGCCAAAATGAACTTTGTATTGCTTTAAAATTCATTTTCAGCCCTATTGTACACTTCAGGTGAAACTGTCAAAATCTTCAAAATGAGCAAAAGCACAATGAAATTAATGTTGGAATCATCTTCAAGTTGCTAAAATACACTAATGACAGCAAAAAGTTTGAGTCTACAACATTTAGTTAAGGTGTGAGAGCCAAAATGAACTTTGTATTGCTTTAAAATTCATTTTCAGCCCGATTGTACACTTCAGGTGAAACTGTCAAAATCTTCAAAATGAGCAAAAGCACAATGAAATTAATATTGGAATCATCTTCAAGTTGCTAAAATACACTAATGACAGCAAAAAGTTTGAGTCTACAACATTTAGTTGAGGTGTGAGAGCCTAAATGAACTTTGTATTGCTTTAAATGCATTTTCAGCCCGATTGTACACTTCAGGTAAAACTGTCAAAATCTTCAAAATGAGCAAAAGCACAATGAAATTAATGCTGGAATCATATTCAAGTTGCTAAAATACACTAATGACAGCAACAAGTTTGAGTCTACAACATTTAGTTAAGGTGTGAGAGCCAAAATGAACTTTGTATTGCTTTAAATGCATTATCAGGCCAATTGTACACTTCAGGTGAAACTGTCAAAATCTTCAAAATGAGCAAAAGCACAATGAAATGAATGCTGGAATCATCTTCAAGTTGCTAAAATACACTAATGACAGCAAAAAGTTTGAGTCTACAACATTTAGTTAAGGTGTGAGAGCCTAAATGAACTTTCCATTGCTTTAAACGCGTTTTCAGCCCTTGATTGTACAATTCAGGTGAAACTGTCAAAATCTTCAAAATGAGCAAAAGCACAATGAAATTAATGCTGGAATCATCTTCAAGTTGCTAAAATACACTAATGACAGCAACAAGTTTGAGTCTACAACATTTAGTTAAGGTGTGAGAGCCTAAATTAACTTTTTATGGCTTTAAATGCATTTTCAGCACCTGATTGTACACTTCAGGTGAAACTGTCAAAATCTTCAAAATGAGCAAAAGCGCAATGAAATTAATGCTGGAATCATCTTCAAGTTGCTAAAATACACTAATGACAGCAAAAAGTTTGAGTCTACAATATTTAGTTAAGGTGTGAGAGCCAAAATGAACTTTGTATTGCTTTAAAATTCATTTTCAGCCCGATTGTACACTTCAGTTGAAACTGTCAAAATCTTCAAAATGAGCAAAAGCACAATGAAATTAATGTTGGAATCATCTTCAAGTTGCTAAAATACACTAATGACAGCAAAAAGTTTGAGTCTACAACATTTAGTTGAGGTGTGAGAGCCTAAATGAACTTTGTATTGCTTTAAATGCATTTTCAGCCCGATTGTACACTTCGGGTAAAACTGTCAAAATCTTCAAAATGAGCAAAAGCACAATGAAATTAATGCTGGAATCATCTTCAAGTTGCTAAAATACACTAATGACAGCAACAAGTTTGAGTCTACAACATTTAGTTAAGGTGTGAGAGCCAAAATGAACTTTGTATTGCTTTAAAATTCATTTTCAGCCCGATTGTACACTTCAGGTGAAACTGTCAAAATCTTCAAAATGAGCAAAAGCACAATGAAATTAATGTTGGAATCATCTTCAAGTTGCTAAAATACACTAATGACAGCAAAAAGTTTGAGTCTACAACATTTAGTTGAGGTGTGAGAGCCTAAATGAACTTTGTATTGCTTTAAATGCATTTTCAGCCCGATTGTACACTTCAGGTAAAACTGTCAAAATCTTCAAAATGAGCAAAAGCACAGTGAAATTAATGCTGGAATCATCTTCAAGTTGCTAAAATACACTAATGACAGCAACAAGTTTGAGTCTACAACATTTAGTTAAGGTGTGAGAGCCTAAATGAACTTTGTATTGCTTTAAATGCATTTTCAGCCCGATTGTACACTTCAGGTAAAACTGTCAAAATCTTCAAAATTAGCAAAAGCACAATGAAATTAATGCTGGAATCATCTTCAAGTTGCTAAAATACACTAATGACAGCAAAAAGTTTTAGTCTACAACATTTAGTTAAGGTGTGAGAGCCAAAATGAACTTTGTATTGCTGTAAACGCGTTTTCAGCACCTGATTGTACACTTCAGGTGAAAATGTCAAAATCTTCAAAATGAGCAAAAGCACAATGAAATTAATGCTGGAATCATCTTCAAGTTGCTAAAATACACTAATGACAGCAAAAAGTTTGAGTCTACAACATTTAGTTAAGGTGTGAGAGCCAAAATTAACTTTGTATTGCTTTAAAATTCATTTTCAGCCCGATTGTACACTTCAGGTGAAACTGTCAAAATCTTCAAAATGAGCAAAAGCACAATGAAATGAATGCTGGAATCATCTTCAAGTTGCTAAAATACACTAATGACAGCAAAAAGTTTGAGTCTACAACATTTAGTTAAGGTGTGAGAGCCTAAATGAACTTTCCATTGCTTTAAACGCGTTTTCAGCCCTTGATTGTACAATTCAGGTGAAACTGTCAAAATCTTCAAAATGAGCAAAAGCACAATGAAATTAATGCTGGAATCATCTTCAAGTTGCTAAAATACACTAATGACAGCAACAAGTTTGAGTCTACAACATTTAGTTAAGGTGTGAGAGCCAAAATGAACTTTGTATTGCTGTAAACGCGTTTTCAGCACCTGATTGTACACTTCAGGTGAAACTGTCAAAATCTTCAAAATGAGCAAAAGCACAATGAAATGAATGCTGGAATCATCTTCAAGTTGCTAAAATACACTAATGACAGCAAAAAGTTTGAGTCTACAACATTTAGTTAAGGTGTGAGAGCCTAAATGAACTTGTCATTGCTTTAAACGCGTTTTCAGCCCTTGATTGTACAATTCAGGTGAAACTGTCAAAATCTTCAAAATGAGCAAAAGCACAATGAAATTAATGCTGGAATCATCTTCAAGTTGCTAAAATACACTAATGACAGCAACAAGTTTGAGTCTACAACATTTAGTTAAGGTGTGAGATTCTAAATTAACTTTGTATTGCTGTAAATGCGTTTTCAGCCCCTGATTGTACACTTCAGGTGAAACTGTCAAAATCTTCAAAATGAGCAAAAGCACAATGAAATTAATGCTGGAATCATCTTCAAGTTGCTAAAATACACTAATGACAGTAAAAAGTTTGAGTGTACAACATTTAGTTAAGGTGTGAGAGCCAAAATGAACTTTGTATTGCTTTAAATGCACTTTCAGCCCGAATGTACACTTCAGGTGAAACTGTCAAAATCTTCAAAATGAGCAAAAGCACAATGAAATTAAGGCTGGAATCATCTTCAAGTTGCTAAAATACACTAATGACAGCAAAAAGTTTGAGTCTACAACATTTAGTTAAGGTGTGAGAGCCTAAATGAACTTTGTATTGCTGTAAACGCGTTTTCAGCACCTGATTATACACTTCAGGTGAAACTGTCAAAATCTTCAAAATGAGCAAAAGCACAATGAAATTAATGCTGGAATAATCTTCAGGTTGCTAAAATACACTAATGACAGCAAAAAGTTTGAGTCTACAACATTTAGTTAAGGTGTGAGAGCCAAAATTAACTTTGTATTGCTTTAAAATTCATTTTAAGCCCGATTGTACACTTCAGGTGAAACTGTCAAAATCTTCAAAATGAGCAAAAGCACAATGAAATGAACGCTGGAATCATCTTCAAGTTGCTAAAATACACTAATGACAGCAAAAAGTTTGAGTCTACAACATTTAGTTAAGGTGTGAGAGCCTAAATGAACTTTTCATTGCTTTAAACGCGTTTTCAGCCCGATTGTACACTTCAGGTAAAACTGTCAAAATCTTAATAATGAGCAAAAGCACAATGAAATAAATGCTGGAATCATCTTCAAGTTGCTAAAATACACTAATGACAGCAAAAAGTTTGTGTCTACAACATTTAGTTAAGGTGTGAGAGCCAAAATGAACTTTTTATTGCTTTAAACGCGTTTTCAGCACCTGAATGTACACTTCAGGTGAAACTGTCAAAATCTTCAAAATGAGCAAAAGCACAATGAAATTAATGCTGGAATCATCTTCAAGTTGCTAAAATACACTAATGACAGCAAAAAGTTTGAGTCTACAACATTTAGTTAAGGTGTGAGAGCAAAAATTAACTTTGTATTGCTTTAAATGCATTTTCAGCCCGATAGTACACTTCAGGTGAAACTGTCAAAATCTTCAAAATGAGCAAAAGCACAATGAAATTAATGCTGGAATCATCTTCAGGTTGCTAAAATACACTAATGACAGCAAAAAGTTTTAGTCTACAACATTTAGTTAAGGTGTGAGAGCCAAAATGAACTTTGTATTGCTGTAAACGCGTTTTCAGCACCTGATTGTACACTTCAGGTGAAACTGTCAAAATCTTCAAAATGAGCAAAAGCACAATGAAATTAATGCTGGAATCATCTTCAAGTTGCTAAAATACACTAATGACAGCAAAAAGTTTGAGTCTACAACATTTAGTTAAGGTGTGAGAGCCAAAATTAACTTTGTATTGCTTTAAATGCATTTTCAGCCCGATTGGACACTTCAGGTGAAAGTGTCAAAATCTTCAAAATGAGAAAAAGCACAATGAAATTAATACTGGAATCATCTTCAATATGATAAAATACACTAATGACAGCAAAAAGTTTGAGTCTACAACATTTAGTTAAGGTGTGAGAGCCAAAATGAACTTTGTATTGCTTTAAATAGATTATCAGGCCGATTGTACACTTCAGGTGAAACTGTCAAAATCTTCAAAATGAGCAAATGCACAATGAAATGAATGCTGGAATCATCTTCAAGTTGCTAAAATACACTAATGACAGCAAAAAGTTTGAGTCTACAACATTTAGTAAAGGTGTGAGAGCCTAAATGAACTTTGTATTGCTTTAAAATTCATTTTCAGCCCGATTGTACACTTCAGGTGAAACTGTCAAAATCTTCAAAATGAGCAAAAGCACAATGAAATTAATGTTGGAATCATATTCAAGTTGCTAAAATACACTAATGACAGCAAAAAGTTTGAGTCTACAACATTTAGTTGAGGTGTGAGAGCCTAAATGAACTTTGTATTGCTTTAAATGCATTTTCAGCCCGATTGTACACTTCAGGTAAAACTGTCAAAATCTTCAAAATGAGCAAAAGCACAATGAAATTAATGCTGGAATCATCTTCAAGTTGCTAAAATACACTAATGACAGCAACAAGTTTGAGTCTACAACATTTAGTTAAGGTGTGAGAGCCAAAATGAACTTTGTATTGCTTTAAAATTCATTTTCAGCCCGATTGTACACTTCAGGTGAAACTGTCAAAATCTTCAAAATGAGCAAAAGCACAATGAAATTAATGCTGGAATCATCTTCAAGTTGCTAAAATACACTAATGACAGCAAAAAGTTTGAGTCTACAACATTTAGTTAAGGTGTGAGAGCCAAAATGAACTTTGTATTGCTTTAAATGCATTATCAGGCCAATTGTACACTTCAGGTGAAACTGTCAAAATCTTCAAAATGAGCAAAAGCACAATGAAATGAATGCTGGAATCATCTTCAAGTTGCTAAAATACACTAATGACAGCAAAAAGTTTGAGTCTACAACATTTAGTTAAGGTGTGAGAGCCTAAATGAACTTTCCATTGCTTTAAACGCGTTTTCAGCCCTTGATTGTACAATTCAGGTGAAACTGTCAAAATCTTCAAAATGAGCAAAAGCACAATGAAATTAATGCTGGAATCATCTTCAAGTTGCTAAAATACACTAATGACAGCAACAAGTTTGAGTCTACAACATTTAGTTAAGGTGTGAGAGCCTAAATTAACTTTTTATGGCTTTAAATGCATTTTCAGCACCTGATTGTACACTTCAGGTGAAACTGTCAAAATCTTCAAAATGAGCAAAAGCACAATGAAATTAATGCTGGAATCATCTTCAAGTTGCTAAAATACACTAATGACAGCAAAAAGTTTGAGTCTACAATATTTAGTTAAGGTGTGAGAGCCAAAATGAACTTTGTATTGCTTTAAAATTCATTTTCAGCCCGATTGTACACTTCAGGTGAAACTGTCAAAATCTTCAAAATGAGCAAAAGCACAATGAAATTAATGTTGGAATCATCTTCAAGTTGCTAAAATACACTAATGACAGCAAAAAGTTTGAGTCTACAACATTTAGTTGAGGTGTGAGAGCCTAAATGAACTTTGTATTGCTTTAAATGCATTTTCAGCCCGATTGTACACTTCAGGTAAAACTGTCAAAATCTTCAAAATGAGCAAAAGCAGAATGAAATTAATGCTGGAATCATCTTCAAGTTGCTAAAATACACTAATGACAGCAAAAAGTTTGAGTCTACAATATTTAGTTAAGGTGTGAGAGCCAAAATGAACTTTGTATTGCTTTAAAATTCATTTTCAGCCCGATTGTACACTTCAGGTGAAACTGTCAAAATCTTCAAAATGAGCAAAAGCACAATGAAATTAATGTTGGAATCATCTTCAAGTTGCTAAAATACACTAATGACAGCAAAAAGTTTGAGTCTACAACATTTAGTTGAGGTGTGAGAGCCTAAATGAACTTTGTATTGCTTTAAATGCATTTTCAGCCCGATTGTACACTTCAGGTAAAACTGTCAAAATCTTCAAAATGAGCAAAAGCACAATGAAATTAATGCTGGAATCATCTTCAAGTTGCTAAAATACTTTAATGACAGCAACAAGTTTGAGTCTACAACATTTAGTTAAGGTGTGAGAGCCAAAATGAACTTTGTATTGCTGTAAACGCGTTTTCAGCACCTGATTGTACACTTCAGGTGAAACTGTCAAAATCTTCAAAATGAGCAAAAGCACAATGAAATGAATGCTGGAATCATCTTCAAGTTGCTAAAATACACTAATGACAGCAAAAAGTTTGAGTCTACAACATTTAGTTAAGGTGTGAGAGCCTAAATGAACTTTTCATTGCTTTAAACGCGTTTTCAGCCCTTGATTGTACAATTCAGGTGAAACTGTCAAAATCTTCAAAATGAGCAAAAGCACAATGAAATTAATGCTGGAATCATCTTCAAGCTGCTAAAATACACTAATGACAGCAACAAGTTTGAGTCTACAACATTTAGTTAAGGTGTGAGATTCTAAATTAACTTTGTATTGCTGTAAACGCGTTTTCAGCCCCTGATTGTACACTTCAGGTGAAACTGTCAAAATCTTCAAAATGAGCAAAAGCACAATGAAATTAATGCTGGAATCATCTTCAAGTTGCTAAAATACACTAATGACAGCAAAAGGTTTGAGTCTACAACATTTAGTTAAGGTGTGAGAGCCAAAATGAACTTTTTATTGCTGTAAACGCGTTTTCAGCACCTGAATGTACACTTCAGGTGAAACTGTCAAAATCTTCAAAATGAGCAAAAGCACAATGAAATTAATGCTGGAATCATCTTCAAGTTGCTAAAATACACTAATGACAGCAAAAGGTTTGAGTCTACAACATTTAGTTAAGGTGTGAGAGCAAAAATTAACTTTGTATTGCTTTAAATGCATTTTCAGCCCGATAGTACACTTCAGGTGAAACTGTCAAAATCTTCAAAATGAGCAAAAGCACAATGAAATTAATGCTGGAATCATCTTCAGGTTGCTAAAATACACTAATGACAGCAAAAAGTTTTAGTCTACAACATTTAGTTAAGGTGTGAGAGCCAAAATGAACTTTGTATTGCTGTAAACACGTTTTCAGCACCTGATTGTACACTTCAGGTGAAATAGTCAAAATCTTCAAAATGAGCAAAAGCACAATGAAATTAATGCTGGAATCATCTTCAAGTTGCTAAAATACACTAATGACAGCAAAAAGTTTGAGTCTACAACATTTAGTTAAGGTGTGAGAGCCAAAATTAACTTTGTATTGCTTTAAAATTCATTTTCAGCCCGATTGTACACTTCAGGTGAAACTGTCAAAATCTTCAAAATGAGGAAAAGCACAATGAAATGAATGCTGGAATCATCTTCAAGTTGCTAAAATACACTAATGAAAGCAAAAAGTTTGAGTCTACAACATTTAGTTAAGGTGTGAGAGCCTAAATGAACTTTTCATTGCTTTAAACGCGTTTTCAGCCCTTGATTGTACAATTCAGGTGAAACTGTCAAAATCTTCAAAATGAGCAAAAGCACAATGAAATTAATGCTGGAATCATCTTCAAGTTGCTAAAATACACTAATAACAGCAACAAGTTTGAGTCTACAACATTTAGTTAAGGTGTGAGAGCAAAAATTAACTTTGTATTGCTTTAAATGCATTTTCAGCCCGATAGTACACTTCAGGTGAAACTGTCAAAATCTTCAAAATGAGCAAAAGCACAATGAAATTAATGCTGGAATCATCTTCAGGTTGCTAAAATACACTAATGACAGCAAAAAGTTTTAGTCTACAACATTTAGTTAAGGTGTGAGAGCCAAAATGAACTTTGTATTGCTGTAAACACGTTTTCAGCACCTGATTGTACACTTCAGGTGAAATAGTCAAAATCTTCAAAATGAGCAAAAGCACAATGAAATTAATGCTGGAAACATCTTCAAGTTGCTAAAATACACTAATGACAGCAACAAGTTTGAGTCTACAACATTTAGTTAAGGTGTGAGAGCCTAAATGAACTTTGTATTGCTTTAAATGCATTTTCAGCCCGATTGTACACTTCAGGTAAAACTGTCAAAATCTTCAAAATGAGCAAAAGCACAATGAAATTAATGCTGGAATCATCTTCAAGTTGCTAAAATACACTAATGACAGCAAAAAGTTTGAGTCTACAACATTTAGTTAAGGTGTGAGAGCCTAAATGAACTTTTCATTGCTTTAAACGCGTTTTCAGCCCGATTGTACACTTCAGGTAAAACTGTCAAAATCTTCAAAATGAGCAAAAGCACAATGAAATTAATGCTGGAATCATCTTCAAGTTGCTAAAATACACTAATGACAGCAAAAAGTTTGTGTCTACAACATTTAGTTAAGGTGTGAGAGCCAAAATGAACTTTTTATTGCTGTAAACGCGTTTTCAGCACCTGAATGTACACTTCAGGTGAAACTGTCAAAATCTTCAAAATGAGCAAAAGCACAATGAAATTAATGCTGGAATCATCTTCAAGTTGCTAAAATACACTAATGACAGCAAAAGGTTTGAGTCTACAACATTTAGTTAAGGTGTGAGAGCAAAAATTAACTTTGTATTGCTTTAAATGCATTTTCAGCCCGATAGTACACTTCAGGTGAAACTGTCAAAATCTTCAAAATGAGCAAAAGCACAATGAAATTAATGCTGGAATCATCTTCAGGTTGCTAAAATACACTAATGACAGCAAAAAGTTTTAGTCTACAACATTTAGTTAAGGTGTGAGAGCCAAAATGAACTTTGTATTGCTGTAAACACGTTTTCAGCACCTGATTGTACACTTCAGGTGAAATAGTCAAAATCTTCAAAATGAGCAAAAGCACAATGAAATTAATGCTGGAATCATCTTCAAGTTGCTAAAATACACTAATGACAGCAAAAAGTTTGAGTCTACAACATTTAGTTAAGGTGTGAGAGCCAAAATTAACTTTGTATTGCTTTAAAATTCATTTTCAGCCCGATTGTACACTTCAGGTGAAACTGTCAAAATCTTCAAAATGAGCAAAAGCACAATGAAATGAATGCTGGAATCATCTTCAAGTTGCTAAAATACACTAATGAAAGCAAAAAGTTTGAGTCTACAACATTTAGTTAAGGTGTGAGAGCCTAAATGAACTTTTCATTGCTTTAAACGCGTTTTCAGCCCTTGATTGTACAATTCAGGTGAAACTGTCAAAATCTTCAAAATGAGCAAAAGCACAATGAAATTAATGCTGGAATCATCTTCAAGTTGCTAAAATACACTAATGACAGCAACAAGTTTGAGTCTACAACATTTAGTTAAGGTGTGAGAGCCTAAATGAACTTTGTATTGCTTTAAATGCATTTTCAGCCCGATTGTACACTTCAGGTAAAACTGTCAAAATCTTCAAAATGAGCAAAAGCACAATGAAATTAATGCTGGAATCATCTTCAAGTTGCTAAAATACACTAATGACAGCAAAAAGTTTGTGTCTACAACATTTAGTTAAGGTGTGAGAGCCAAAAGGAACTTTTTATTGCTGTAAACGCGTTTTCAGCACCTGAATGTACAATTCAGGTGAAACTGTCAAAATCTTCAAAATGAGCAAAAGCACAATGAAATTAATGCTGGAATCATCTTCAAGTTGCTAAAATACACTAATGACAGCAAAAAGTTTGAGTCTACAACATTTAGTTAAGGTGTGAGAGCCTAAATGAACTTTTCATTGCTTTAAACGCGTTTTCAGCACCTGAATGTACACTTCAGGTGAAACTGTCAAAATCTTCAAAATTAGCAAAAGCACAATGAAATTAATGCTGGAATCATCTTCAAGTTGCTAAAATACACTAATGACAGCAAAAGGTTTGAGTCTACAACATTTAGTTAAGGTGTGAGAGCAAAAATTAACTTTGTATTGCTTTAAATGCATTTTCAGCCCGATAGTACACTTCAGGTGAAACTGTCAAAATCTTCAAAATGAGCAAAAGCACAATGAAATTAATGCTGGAATCATCTTCAGGTTGCTAAAATACACTAATGACAGCAAAAAGTTTTAGTCTACAACATTTAGTTAAGGTGTGAGAGCCAAAATTAACTTTGTATTGCTTTAAAATTCATTTTCAGCCCGATTGTACACTTCAGGTGAAACTGTCAAAATCTTCAAAATGAGCAAAAGCACAATGAAATTAATGCTGGAATCATCTTCAAGTTGCTAAAATACACTAATGACAGCAACAAGTTTGAGTCTACAACATTTAGTTAAGGTGTGAGAGCCTAAATGAACTTTGTATTGCTTTAAATGCATTTTCAGCCCGATTGTACACTTCAGGTAAAACTGTCAAAATCTTCAAAATGAGCAAAAGCACAATGAAATTAATGCTGGAATCATCTTCAAGTTGCTAAAATACACTAATGACAGCAAAAAGATTGTGTCTACAACATTTAGTTAAGGTGTGAGAGCCAAAAGGAACTTTTTATTGCTGTAAACGCGTTTTCAGCACCTGAATGTACAATTCAGGTGAAACTGTCAAAATCTTCAAAATGAGCAAAAGCACAATGAAATTAATGCTGGAATCATCTTCAAGTTGCTAAAATACACTAATGACAGCAAAAAGTTTGAGTCTACAACATTTAGTTAAGGTGTGAGAGCCTAAATGAACTTTTCATTGCTTTAAACGCTGTTTCAGCCCGATTGTACACTTCAGGTAAAACTGTCAAAATCTTCAAAATGAGCAAAAGCACAATGAAATTAATGCTGGAATCATCTTCAAGTTGCTAAAATACACTAATGACAGCAAAAAGTTTGTGTCTACAACATTTAGTTAATGTGTGAGAGCCAAAATGAACTTTTTATTGCTGTAAACGCGTTTTCAGCACCTGAATGTACACTTCAGGTGAAACTGTCAAAATCTTCAAAATGAGCAAAAGCACAATGAAATTAATGCTGGAATCATCTTCAAGTTGCTAAAATACACTAATGACAGCAAAAGGTTTGAGTCTACAACATTTAGTTAAGGTGTGAGAGCAAAAATTAACTTTGTATTGCTTTAAATGCATTTTCAGCCCGATAGTACACTTCAGGTGAAACTGTCAAAATCTTCAAAATGAGCAAAAGTACAATGAAATTAATGCTGGAATCATCTTCAGGTTGCTAAAATACACTAATGACAGCAAAAAGTTTTAGTCTACAACATTTAGTTAAGGTGTGAGAGCCAAAATGAACTTTGTATTGCTGTAAACACGTTTTCAGCACCTGATTGTACACTTCAGGTGAAATAGTCAAAATCTTCAAAATGAGCAAAAGCACAATGAAATTAATGCTGGAAACATCTTCAAGTTGCTAAAATACACTAATGACAGCAACAAGTTTGAGTCTACAACATTTAGTTAAGGTGTGAGAGCCTAAATGAACTTTGTATTGCTTTAAATGCATTTTCAGCCCGATTGTACACTTCAGGTAAAACTGTCAAAATCTTCAAAATGAGCAAAAGCACAATGAAATTAATGCTGGAATCATCTTCAAGTTGCTAAAATACACTAATGACAGCAAAAAGTTTGAGTCTACAACATTTAGTTAAGGTGTGAGAGCCTAAATGAACTTTTCATTGCTTTAAACGCGTTTTCAGCCCGATTGTACACTTCAGGTAAAACTGTCAAAATCTTCAAAATGAGCAAAAGCACAATGAAATTAATGCTGGAATCATCTTCAAGTTGCTAAAATACACTAATGACAGCAAAAAGTTTGTGTCTACAACATTTAGTTAAGGTGTGAGAGCCAAAATGAACTTTTTATTGCTGTAAACGCGTTTTCAGCACCTGAATGTACACTTCAGGTGAAACTGTCAAAATCTTCAAAATGAGCAAAAGCACAATGAAATTAATGCTGGAATCATCTTCAAGTTGCTAAAATACACTAATGACAGCAAAAGGTTTGAGTCTACAACATTTAGTTAAGGTGTGAGAGCAAAAATTAACTTTGTATTGCTTTAAATGCATTTTCAGCCCGATTGTACACTTCAGGTGAAACTGTCAAAATCTTCAAAATGAGGAAAAGCACAATGAAATGAATGCTGGAATCATCTTCAAGTTGCTAAAATACACTAATGAAAGCAAAAAGTTTGAGTCTACAACATTTAGTTAAGGTGTGAGAGCCTAAATGAACTTTTCATTGCTTTAAACGCGTTTTCAGCCCTTGATTGTACAATTCAGGTGAAACTGTCAAAATCTTCAAAATGAGCAAAAGCACAATGAAATTAATGCTGGAATCATCTTCAAGTTGCTAAAATACACTAATAACAGCAACAAGTTTGAGTCTACAACATTTAGTTAAGGTGTGAGAGCAAAAATTAACTTTGTATTGCTTTAAATGCATTTTCAGCCCGATAGTACACTTCAGGTGAAACTGTCAAAATCTTCAAAATGAGCAAAAGCACAATGAAATTAATGCTGGAATCATCTTCAGGTTGCTAAAATACACTAATGACAGCAAAAAGTTTTAGTCTACAACATTTAGTTAAGGTGTGAGAGCCAAAATGAACTTTGTATTGCTGTAAACACGTTTTCAGCACCTGATTGTACACTTCAGGTGAAATAGTCAAAATCTTCAAAATGAGCAAAAGCACAATGAAATTAATGCTGGAAACATCTTCAAGTTGCTAAAATACACTAATGACAGCAACAAGTTTGAGTCTACAACATTTAGTTAAGGTGTGAGAGCCTAAATGAACTTTGTATTGCTTTAAATGCATTTTCAGCCCGATTGTACACTTCAGGTAAAACTGTCAAAATCTTCAAAATGAGCAAAAGCACAATGAAATTAATGCTGGAATCATCTTCAAGTTGCTAAAATACACTAATGACAGCAAAAAGTTTGAGTCTACAACATTTAGTTAAGGTGTGAGAGCCTAAATGAACTTTTCATTGCTTTAAACGCGTTTTCAGCCCGATTGTACACTTCAGGTAAAACTGTCAAAATCTTCAAAATGAGCAAAAGCACAATGAAATTAATGCTGGAATCATCTTCAAGTTGCTAAAATACACTAATGACAGCAAAAAGTTTGTGTCTACAACATTTAGTTAAGGTGTGAGAGCCAAAATGAACTTTTTATTGCTGTAAACGCGTTTTCAGCACCTGAATGTACACTTCAGGTGAAACTGTCAAAATCTTCAAAATGAGCAAAAGCACAATGAAATTAATGCTGGAATCATCTTCAAGTTGCTAAAATACACTAATGACAGCAAAAGGTTTGAGTCTACAACATTTAGTTAAGGTGTGAGAGCAAAAATTAACTTTGTATTGCTTTAAATGCATTTTCAGCCCGATAGTACACTTCAGGTGAAACTGTCAAAATCTTCAAAATGAGCAAAAGCACAATGAAATTAATGCTGGAATCATCTTCAGGTTGCTAAAATACACTAATGACAGCAAAAAGTTTTAGTCTACAACATTTAGTTAAGGTGTGAGAGCCAAAATGAACTTTGTATTGCTGTAAACACGTTTTCAGCACCTGATTGTACACTTCAGGTGAAATAGTCAAAATCTTCAAAATGAGCAAAAGCACAATGAAATTAATGCTGGAATCATCTTCAAGTTGCTAAAATACACTAATGACAGCAAAAAGTTTGAGTCTACAACATTTAGTTAAGGTGTGAGAGCCAAAATTAACTTTGTATTGCTTTAAAATTCATTTTCAGCCCGATTGTACACTTCAGGTGAAACTGTCAAAATCTTCAAAATGAGCAAAAGCACAATGAAATGAATGCTGGAATCATCTTCAAGTTGCTAAAATACACTAATGAAAGCAAAAAGTTTGAGTCTACAACATTTAGTTAAGGTGTGAGAGCCTAAATGAACTTTTCATTGCTTTAAACGCGTTTTCAGCCCTTGATTGTACAATTCAGGTGAAACTGTCAAAATCTTCAAAATGAGCAAAAGCACAATGAAATTAATGCTGGAATCATCTTCAAGTTGCTAAAATACACTAATGACAGCAACAAGTTTGAGTCTACAACATTTAGTTAAGGTGTGAGAGCCTAAATGAACTTTGTATTGCTTTAAATGCATTTTCAGCCCGATTGTACACTTCAGGTAAAACTGTCAAAATCTTCAAAATGAGCAAAAGCACAATGAAATTAATGCTGGAATCATCTTCAAGTTGCTAAAATACACTAATGACAGCAAAAAGTTTGTGTCTACAACATTTAGTTAAGGTGTGAGAGCCAAAAGGAACTTTTTATTGCTGTAAACGCGTTTTCAGCACCTGAATGTACAATTCAGGTGAAACTGTCAAAATCTTCAAAATGAGCAAAAGCACAATGAAATTAATGCTGGAATCATCTTCAAGTTGCTAAAATACACTAATGACAGCAAAAAGTTTGAGTCTACAACATTTAGTTAAGGTGTGAGAGCCTAAATGAACTTTTCATTGCTTTAAACGCGTTTTCAGCACCTGAATGTACACTTCAGGTGAAACTGTCAAAATCTTCAAAATTAGCAAAAGCACAATGAAATTAATGCTGGAATCATCTTCAAGTTGCTAAAATACACTAATGACAGCAAAAGGTTTGAGTCTACAACATTTAGTTAAGGTGTGAGAGCAAAAATTAACTTTGTATTGCTTTAAATGCATTTTCAGCCCGATAGTACACTTCAGGTGAAACTGTCAAAATCTTCAAAATGAGCAAAAGCACAATGAAATTAATGCTGGAATCATCTTCAGGTTGCTAAAATACACTAATGACAGCAAAAAGTTTTAGTCTACAACATTTAGTTAAGGTGTGAGAGCCAAAATTAACTTTGTATTGCTTTAAAATTCATTTTCAGCCCGATTGTACACTTCAGGTGAAACTGTCAAAATCTTCAAAATGAGCAAAAGCACAATGAAATTAATGCTGGAATCATCTTCAAGTTGCTAAAATACACTAATGACAGCAACAAGTTTGAGTCTACAACATTTAGTTAAGGTGTGAGAGCCTAAATGAACTTTGTATTGCTTTAAATGCATTTTCAGCCCGATTGTACACTTCAGGTAAAACTGTCAAAATCTTCAAAATGAGCAAAAGCACAATGAAATTAATGCTGGAATCATCTTCAAGTTGCTAAAATACACTAATGACAGCAACAAGTTTGAGTCTACAACATTTAGTTAAGGTGTGAGAGCCTAAATGAACTTTGTATTGCTTTAAATGCATTTTCAGCCCGATTGTACACTTCAGGTAAAACTGTCAAAATCTTCAAAATGAGCAAAAGCACAATGAAATTAATGCTGGAATCATCTTCAAGTTGCTAAAATACACTAATGACAGCAACAAGTTTGAGTCTACAACATTTAGTTAAGGTGTGAGAGCCTAAATGAACTTTGTATTGCTTTAAACGCGTTTTCAGCCCGATTGTACACTTCAGGTAAAACTGTCAAAATCTTCAAAATGAGCAAAAGCACAATGAAATTAATGCTGGAATCATCTTCAAGTTGCTAAAATACACTAATGACAGCAAAAAGTTTGTGTCTACAACATTTAGTTAAGGTGTGAGAGCCAAAATGAACTTTTTATTGCTGTAAACGCGTTTTCAGCACCTGAATGTACACTTCAGGTGAAACTGTCAAAATCTTCAAAATGAGCAAAAGCACAATGAAATTAATGCTGGAATCATCTTCAAGTTGCTAAAATACACTAATGACAGCAAAAGGTTTGAGTCTACAACATTTAGTTAAGGTGTGAGAGCAAAAATTAACTTTGTATTGCTTTAAATGCATTTTCAGCCCGATAGTACACTTCAGGTGAAACTGTCAAAATCTTCAAAATGAGCAAAAGCACAATGAAATTAATGCTGGAATCATCTTCAGGTTGCTAAAATACACTAATGACAGCAAAAAGTTTTAGTCTACAACATTTAGTTAAGGTGTGAGAGCCAAAATGAACTTTGTATTGCTGTAAACACGTTTTCAGCACCTGATTGTACACTTCAGGTGAAATAGTCAAAATCTTCAAAATGAGCAAAAGCACAATGAAATTAATGCTGGAATCATCTTCAAGTTGCTAAAATACACTAATGACAGCAAAAAGTTTGAGTCTACAACATTTAGTTAAGGTGTGAGAGCCAAAATTAACTTTGTATTGCTTTAAAATTCATTTTCAGCCCGATTGTACACTTCAGGTGAAACTGTCAAAATCTTCAAAATGAGCAAAAGCACAATGAAATGAATGCTGGAATCATCTTCAAGTTGCTAAAATACACTAATGAAAGCAAAAAGTTTGAGTCTACAACATTTAGTTAAGGTGTGAGAGCCTAAATGAACTTTTCATTGCTTTAAACGCGTTTTCAGCCCTTGATTGTACAATTCAGGTGAAACTGTCAAAATCTTCAAAATGAGCAAAAGCACAATGAAATTAATGCTGGAATCATCTTCAAGTTGCTAAAATACACTAATGACAGCAACAAGTTTGAGTCTACAACATTTAGTTAAGGTGTGAGAGCCTAAATGAACTTTGTATTGCTTTAAATGCATTTTCAGCCCGATTGTACACTTCAGGTAAAACTGTCAAAATCTTCAAAATGAGCAAAAGCACAATGAAATTAATGCTGGAATCATCTTCAAGTTGCTAAAATACACTAATGACAGCAAAAAGTTTGTGTCTACAACATTTAGTTAAGGTGTGAGAGCCAAAAGGAACTTTTTATTGCTGTAAACGCGTTTTCAGCACCTGAATGTACAATTCAGGTGAAACTGTCAAAATCTTCAAAATGAGCAAAAGCACAATGAAATTAATGCTGGAATCATCTTCAAGTTGCTAAAATACACTAATGACAGCAAAAAGTTTGAGTCTACAACATTTAGTTAAGGTGTGAGAGCCTAAATGAACTTTTCATTGCTTTAAACGCGTTTTCAGCACCTGAATGTACACTTCAGGTGAAACTGTCAAAATCTTCAAAATTAGCAAAAGCACAATGAAATTAATGCTGGAATCATCTTCAAGTTGCTAAAATACACTAATGACAGCAAAAGGTTTGAGTCTACAACATTTAGTTAAGGTGTGAGAGCAAAAATTAACTTTGTATTGCTTTAAATGCATTTTCAGCCCGATAGTACACTTCAGGTGAAACTGTCAAAATCTTCAAAATGAGCAAAAGCACAATGAAATTAATGCTGGAATCATCTTCAGGTTGCTAAAATACACTAATGACAGCAAAAAGTTTTAGTCTACAACATTTAGTTAAGGTGTGAGAGCCAAAATTAACTTTGTATTGCTTTAAAATTCATTTTCAGCCCGATTGTACACTTCAGGTGAAACTGTCAAAATCTTCAAAATGAGCAAAAGCACAATGAAATTAATGCTGGAATCATCTTCAAGTTGCTAAAATACACTAATGACAGCAACAAGTTTGAGTCTACAACATTTAGTTAAGGTGTGAGAGCCTAAATGAACTTTGTATTGCTTTAAATGCATTTTCAGCCCGATTGTACACTTCAGGTAAAACTGTCAAAATCTTCAAAATGAGCAAAAGCACAATGAAATTAATGCTGGAATCATCTTCAAGTTGCTAAAATACACTAATGACAGCAACAAGTTTGAGTCTACAACATTTAGTTAAGGTGTGAGAGCCTAAATGAACTTTGTATTGCTTTAAATGCATTTTCAGCCCGATTGTACACTTCAGGTAAAACTGTCAAAATCTTCAAAATGAGCAAAAGCACAATGAAATTAATGCTGGAATCATCTTCAAGTTGCTAAAATACACTAATGACAGCAACAAGTTTGAGTCTACAACATTTAGTTAAGGTGTGAGAGCCTAAATGAACTTTGTATTGCTTTAAACGCGTTTTCAGCCCGATTGTACACTTCAGGTAAAACTGTCAAAATCTTCAAAATGAGCAAAAGCACAATGAAATTAATGCTGGAATCATCTTCAAGTTGCTAAAATACACTAATGACAGCAAAAAGTTTGTGTCTACAACATTTAGTTAAGGTGTGAGAGCCAAAATGAACTTTTTATTGCTGTAAACGCGTTTTCAGCACCTGAATGTACACTTCAGGTGAAACTGTCAAAATCTTCAAAATGAGCAAAAGCACAATGAAATTAATGCTGGAATCATCTTCAAGTTGCTAAAATACACTAATGACAGCAAAAGGTTTGAGTCTACAACATTTAGTTAAGGTGTGAGAGCAAAAATTAACTTTGTATTGCTTTAAATGCATTTTCAGCCCGATAGTACACTTCAGGTGAAACTGTCAAAATCTTCAAAATGAGCAAAAGCACAATGAAATTAATGCTGGAATCATCTTCAGGTTGCTAAAATACACTAATGACAGCAAAAAGTTTTAGTCTACAACATTTAGTTAAGGTGTGAGAGCCAAAATGAACTTTGTATTGCTGTAAACACGTTTTCAGCACCTGATTGTACACTTCAGGTGAAATAGTCAAAATCTTCAAAATGAGCAAAAGCACAATGAAATTAATGCTGGAATCATCTTCAAGTTGCTAAAATACACTAATGACAGCAAAAAGTTTGAGTCTACAACATTTAGTTAAGGTGTGAGAGCCAAAATTAACTTTGTATTGCTTTAAAATTCATTTTCAGCCCGATTGTACACTTCAGGTGAAACTGTCAAAATCTTCAAAATGAGCAAAAGCACAATGAAATGAATGCTGGAATCATCTTCAAGTTGCTAAAATACACTAATGAAAGCAAAAAGTTTGAGTCTACAACATTTAGTTAAGGTGTGAGAGCCTAAATGAACTTTTCATTGCTTTAAACGCGTTTTCAGCCCTTGATTGTACAATTCAGGTGAAACTGTCAAAATCTTCAAAATGAGCAAAAGCACAATGAAATTAATGCTGGAATCATCTTCAAGTTGCTAAAATACACTAATGACAGCAACAAGTTTGAGTCTACAACATTTAGTTAAGGTGTGAGAGCCTAAATGAACTTTGTATTGCTTTAAATGCATTTTCAGCCCGATTGTACACTTCAGGTAAAACTGTCAAAATCTTCAAAATGAGCAAAAGCACAATGAAATTAATGCTGGAATCATCTTCAAGTTGCTAAAATACACTAATGACAGCAAAAAGTTTGTGTCTACAACATTTAGTTAAGGTGTGAGAGCCAAAAGGAACTTTTTATTGCTGTAAACGCGTTTTCAGCACCTGAATGTACAATTCAGGTGAAACTGTCAAAATCTTCAAAATGAGCAAAAGCACAATGAAATTAATGCTGGAATCATCTTCAAGTTGCTAAAATACACTAATGACAGCAAAAAGTTTGAGTCTACAACATTTAGTTAAGGTGTGAGAGCCTAAATGAACTTTTCATTGCTTTAAACGCGTTTTCAGCACCTGAATGTACACTTCAGGTGAAACTGTCAAAATCTTCAAAATTAGCAAAAGCACAATGAAATTAATGCTGGAATCATCTTCAAGTTGCTAAAATACACTAATGACAGCAAAAGGTTTGAGTCTACAACATTTAGTTAAGGTGTGAGAGCAAAAATTAACTTTGTATTGCTTTAAATGCATTTTCAGCCCGATAGTACACTTCAGGTGAAACTGTCAAAATCTTCAAAATGAGCAAAAGCACAATGAAATTAATGCTGGAATCATCTTCAGGTTGCTAAAATACACTAATGACAGCAAAAAGTTTTAGTCTACAACATTTAGTTAAGGTGTGAGAGCCAAAATTAACTTTGTATTGCTTTAAAATTCATTTTCAGCCCGATTGTACACTTCAGGTGAAACTGTCAAAATCTTCAAAATGAGCAAAAGCACAATGAAATTAATGCTGGAATCATCTTCAAGTTGCTAAAATACACTAATGACAGCAACAAGTTTGAGTCTACAACATTTAGTTAAGGTGTGAGAGCCTAAATGAACTTTGTATTGCTTTAAATGCATTTTCAGCCCGATTGTACACTTCAGGTAAAACTGTCAAAATCTTCAAAATGAGCAAAAGCACAATGAAATTAATGCTGGAATCATCTTCAAGTTGCTAAAATACACTAATGACAGCAAAAAGATTGTGTCTACAACATTTAGTTAAGGTGTGAGAGCCAAAAGGAACTTTTTATTGCTGTAAACGCGTTTTCAGCACCTGAATGTACAATTCAGGTGAAACTGTCAAAATCTTCAAAATGAGCAAAAGCACAATGAAATTAATGCTGGAATCATCTTCAAGTTGCTAAAATACACTAATGACAGCAAAAAGTTTGAGTCTACAACATTTAGTTAAGGTGTGAGAGCCTAAATGAACTTTTCATTGCTTTAAACGCTGTTTCAGCCCGATTGTACACTTCAGGTAAAACTGTCAAAATCTTCAAAATGAGCAAAAGCACAATGAAATTAATGCTGGAATCATCTTCAAGTTGCTAAAATACACTAATGACAGCAAAAAGTTTGTGTCTACAACATTTAGTTAATGTGTGAGAGCCAAAATGAACTTTTTATTGCTGTAAACGCGTTTTCAGCACCTGAATGTACACTTCAGGTGAAACTGTCAAAATCTTCAAAATGAGCAAAATCACAATGAAATTAATGCTGGAATCATCTTCAAGTTGCTAAAATACACTAATGACAGCAAAAGGTTTGAGTCTACAACATTTAGTTAAGGTGTGAGAGCAAAAATTAACTTTGTATTGCTTTAAATGCATTTTCAGCCCGATAGTACACTTCAGGTGAAACTGTCAAAATCTTCAAAATGAGCAAAAGTACAATGAAATTAATGCTGGAATCATCTTCAGGTTGCTAAAATACACTAATGACAGCAAAAAGTTTTAGTCTACAACATTTAGTAAAGGTGTGAGAGCCTAAATGAACTTTTCATTGCTTTAAACGCGTTTTCAGCCCTTGATTGTACAATTCAGGTGAAACTGTCAAAATCTTCAAAATGAGCAAAAGCACAATGAAATTAATGCTGGAATCATCTTCAAGTTGCTAAAATACACTAATGACAGCAACAAGTTTGAGTCTACAACATTTAGTTAAGGTGTGAGAGCCTAAATTAACTTTTTATGGCTTTAAATGCATTTTCAGCACCTGATTGTACACTTCAGGTGAAACTGTCAAAATCTTCAAAATGAGCAAAAGCACAATGAAATTAATGCTGGAATCATCTTCAAGTTGCTAAAATACACTAATGACAGCAAAAAGTTTGAGTCTACAATATTTAGTTAAGGTGTGAGAGCCAAAATGAACTTTGTATTGCTTTAAAATTCATTTTCAGCCCGATTGTACACTTCAGGTGAAACTGTCAAAATCTTCAAAATGAGCAAAAGCACAATGAAATTAATGCTGGAATCATCTTCAGGTTGCTAAAATACACTAATGACAGCAAAAAGTTTTAGTCTACAACATTTAGTTAAGGTGTGAGAGCCAAAATGAACTTTGTATTGCTGTAAACACTTTTTCAGCACCTGATTGTACACTTCAGGTGAAAATGTCAAAATCTTCAAAATGAGCAAAAGCACAATGAAATTAATGCTGGAATCATCTTCAAGTTGCTAAAATACACTAATGACAGCAAAAGGTTTGAGTCTACAACATTTAGTTAAGGTGTGAGAGCCTAAATGAAATTTTCATTGCTTTAAACGCGTTTTCAGCCCGATTGTACACTTCAGGTAAAACTGTCAAAATCTTCAAAATGAGCAAAAGCACAATGAAATAAATGCTGGAATCATCTTCAAGTTGCTAAAATACACTAATGACAGCAAAAAGTTTGTGTCTACAACATTTAGTTAAGGTGTGAGAGCCAAAATGAAGTTTTTATTGCTGTAAACGCGTTTTCAGCACCTGAATGTACACTTCAGGTGAAACTGTCAAAATCTTCAAAATGAGCAAAAGCACAATGAAATTAATGCTGGAATCATCTTCAAGTTGCTAAAATACACTAATGACAGCAAAAGGTTTGAGTCTACAACATTTAGTTAAGGTGTGAGAGCAAAAATTAACTTTGTATTGCTTTAAATGCATTTTCAGCCCGATAGTACACTTCAGGTGAAACTGTCAAAATCTTCAAAATGAGCAAAAGCACAATGAAATTAATGCTGGAATCATCTTCAGGTTGCTAAAATACACTAATGACAGCAAAAAGTTTTAGTCTACAACATTTAGTTAAGGTGTGAGAGCCAAAATGAACTTTGTATTGCTGTAAACACGTTTTCAGCACCTGATTGTACACTTCAGGTGAAATAGTCAAAATCTTCAAAATGAGCAAAAGCACAATGAAATTAATGCTGGAATCATCTTCAAGTTGCTAAAATACACTAATGACAGCAAAAAGTTTGAGTCTACAACATTTAGTTAAGGTGTGAGAGCCAAAATTAACTTTGTATTGCTTTAAAATTCATTTTCAGCCCGATTGTACACTTCAGGTGAAACTGTCAAAATCTTCAAAATGAGCAAAAGCACAATGAAATGAATGCTGGAATCATCTTCAAGTTGCTAAAATACACTAATGAAAGCAAAAAGTTTGAGTCTACAACATTTAGTTAAGGTGTGAGAGCCTAAATGAACTTTTCATTGCTTTAAACGCGTTTTCAGCCCTTGATTGTACAATTCAGGTGAAACTGTCAAAATCTTCAAAATGAGCAAAAGCACAATGAAATTAATGCTGGAATCATCTTCAAGTTGCTAAAATACACTAATGACAGCAACAAGTTTGAGTCTACAACATTTAGTTAAGGTGTGAGAGCCTAAATGAACTTTGTATTGCTTTAAATGCATTTTCAGCCCGATTGTACACTTCAGGTAAAATTGTCAAAATCTTCAAAATGAGCAAAAGCACAATGAAATTAATGCTGGAATCATCTTCAAGTTGCTAAAATACACTAATGACAGCAAAAAGTTTGTGTCTACAACATTTAGTTAAGGTGTGAGAGCCAAAAGGAACTTTTTATTGCTGTAAACGCGTTTTCAGCACCTGAATGTACAATTCAGGTGAAACTGTCAAAATCTTCAAAATGAGCAAAAGCACAATGAAATTAATGCTGGAATCATCTTCAAGTTGCTAAAATACACTAATGACAGCAAAAAGTTTGAGTCTACAACATTTAGTTAAGGTGTGAGAGCCTAAATGAACTTTTCATTGCTTTAAACGCGTTTTCAGCACCTGAATGTACACTTCAGGTGAAACTGTCAAAATCTTCAAAATGAGCAAAAGCACAATGAAATTAATGCTGGAATCATCTTCAAGTTGCTAAAATACACTAATGACAGCAAAAGGTTTGAGTCTACAACATTTAGTTAAGGTGTGAGAGCAAAAATTAACTTTGTATTGCTTTAAATGCATTTTCAGCCCGATAGTACACTTCAGGTGAAACTGTCAAAATCTTCAAAATGAGCAAAAGCACAATGAAATTAATGCTGGAATCATCTTCAGGTTGCTAAAATACACTAATGACAGCAAAAAGTTTTAGTCTACAACATTTAGTTAAGGTGTGAGAGCCAAAATTAACTTTGTATTGCTTTAAAATTCATTTTCAGCCCGATTGTACACTTCAGGTGAAACTGTCAAAATCTTCAAAATGAGCAAAAGCACAATGAAATGAATGCTGGAATCATCTTCAAGTTGCTAAAATACACTAATGAAAGCAAAAAGTTTGAGTCTACAACATTTAGTTAAGGTGTGAGAGCCTAAATGAACTTTTCATTGCTTTAAACGCGTTTTCAGCCCTTGATTGTACAATTCAGGTGAAACTGTCAAAATCTTCAAAATGAGCAAAAGCACAATGAAATTAATGCTGGAATCATCTTCAAGTTGCTAAAATACACTAATGACAGCAACAAGTTTGAGTCTACAACATTTAGTTAAGGTGTGAGAGCCTAAATGAACTTTGTATTGCTTTAAATGCATTTTCAGCCCGATTGTACACTTCAGGTAAAACTGTCAAAATCTTCAAAATGAGCAAAAGCACAATGAAATTAATGCTGGAATCATCTTCAAGTTGCTAAAATACACTAATGACAGCAAAAAGATTGTGTCTACAACATTTAGTTAAGGTGTGAGAGCCAAAAGGAACTTTTTATTGCTGTAAACGCGTTTTCAGCACCTGAATGTACAATTCAGGTGAAACTGTCAAAATCTTCAAAATGAGCAAAAGCACAATGAAATTAATGCTGGAATCATCTTCAAGTTGCTAAAATACACTAATGACAGCAAAAAGTTTGAGTCTACAACATTTAGTTAAGGTGTGAGAGCCTAAATGAACTTTTCATTGCTTTAAACGCGTTTTCAGCCCGATTGTACACTTCAGGTAAAACTGTCAAAATCTTCAAAATGAGCAAAAGCACAATGAAATTAATGCTGGAATCATCTTCAAGTTGCTAAAATACACTAATGACAGCAAAAAGTTTGTGTCTACAACATTTAGTTAAGGTGTGAGAGCCAAAATGAACTTTTTATTGCTGTAAACGCGTTTTCAGCACCTGATTGTACACTTCAGGTGAAATAGTCAAAATCTTCAAAATGAGCAAAAGCACAATGAAATTAATGCTGGAAACATCTTCAAGTTGCTAAAATACACTAATGACAGCAACAAGTTTGAGTCTACAACATTTAGTTAAGGTGTGAGAGCCTAAATGAACTTTGTATTGCTTTAAATGCATTTTCAGCCCGATTGTACACTTCAGGTAAAACTGTCAAAATCTTCAAAATGAGCAAAAGCACAATGAAATTAATGCTGGAATCATCTTCAAGTTGCTAAAATACACTAATGACAGCAAAAGGTTTGAGTCTACAACATTTAGTTAAGGTGTGAGAGCAAAAATTAACTTTGTATTGCTTTAAATGCATTTTCAGCCCGATAGTACACTTCAGGTGAAACTGTCAAAATCTTCAAAATGAGCAAAAGCACAATGAAATTAATGCTGGAATCATCTTCAGGTTGCTAAAATACACTAATGACAGCAAAAAGTTTTAGTCTACAACATTTAGTTAAGGTGTGAGAGCCAAAATGAACTTTGTATTGCTGTAAACACGTTTTCAGCACCTGATTGTACACTTCAGGTGAAATAGTCAAAATCTTCAAAATGAGCAAAAGCACAATGAAATTAATGCTGGAATCATCTTCAAGTTGCTAAAATACACTAATGACAGCAAAAGGTTTGAGTCTACAACATTTAGTTAAGGTGTGAGAGCAAAAATTAACTTTGTATTGCTTTAAATGCATTTTCAGCCCGATAGTACACTTCAGGTGAAACTGTCAAAATCTTCAAAATGAGCAAAAGCACAATGAAATTAATGCTGGAATCATCTTCAGGTTGCTAAAATACACTAATGACAGCAAAAAGTTTTAGTCTACAACATTTAGTTAAGGTGTGAGAGCCAAAATTAACTTTGTATTGCTTTAAAATTCATTTTCAGCCCGATTGTACACTTCAGGTGAAACTGTCAAAATCTTCAAAATGAGCAAAAGCACAATGAAATTAATGCTGGAATCA
The DNA here is from genome assembly GCF_054856555.1 of Leptonotus elevatus. Taxonomy (NCBI): domain Eukaryota; kingdom Metazoa; phylum Chordata; class Actinopteri; order Syngnathiformes; family Syngnathidae; genus Leptonotus; species Leptonotus elevatus. The sequence goes on along the minus strand of NC_141240.1, from coordinate 1,363,671 downwards.
TCTTCAAGTTGCTAAAATACACTAATGACAGCAACAAGTTTGAGTCTACAACATTTAGTTAAGGTGTGAGAGCCTAAATGAACTTTGTATTGCTTTAAATGCATTTTCAGCCCGATTGTACACTTCAGGTAAAACTGTCAAAATCTTCAAAATGAGCAAAAGCACAATGAAATTAATGCTGGAATCATCTTCAAGTTGCTAAAATACACTAATGACAGCAAAAAGATTGTGTCTACAACATTTAGTTAAGGTGTGAGAGCCAAAAGGAACTTTTTATTGCTGTAAACGCGTTTTCAGCACCTGAATGTACAATTCAGGTGAAACTGTCAAAATCTTCAAAATGAGCAAAAGCACAATGAAATTAATGCTGGAATCATCTTCAAGTTGCTAAAATACACTAATGACAGCAAAAAGTTTGAGTCTACAACATTTAGTTAAGGTGTGAGAGCCTAAATGAACTTTTCATTGCTTTAAACGCTGTTTCAGCCCGATTGTACACTTCAGGTAAAACTGTCAAAATCTTCAAAATGAGCAAAAGCACAATGAAATTAATGCTGGAATCATCTTCAAGTTGCTAAAATACACTAATGACAGCAAAAAGTTTGTGTCTACAACATTTAGTTAATGTGTGAGAGCCAAAATGAACTTTTTATTGCTGTAAACGCGTTTTCAGCACCTGAATGTACACTTCAGGTGAAACTGTCAAAATCTTCAAAATGAGCAAAATCACAATGAAATTAATGCTGGAATCATCTTCAAGTTGCTAAAATACACTAATGACAGCAAAAGGTTTGAGTCTACAACATTTAGTTAAGGTGTGAGAGCAAAAATTAACTTTGTATTGCTTTAAATGCATTTTCAGCCCGATAGTACACTTCAGGTGAAACTGTCAAAATCTTCAAAATGAGCAAAAGTACAATGAAATTAATGCTGGAATCATCTTCAGGTTGCTAAAATACACTAATGACAGCAAAAAGTTTTAGTCTACAACATTTAGTAAAGGTGTGAGAGCCTAAATGAACTTTTCATTGCTTTAAACGCGTTTTCAGCCCTTGATTGTACAATTCAGGTGAAACTGTCAAAATCTTCAAAATGAGCAAAAGCACAATGAAATTAATGCTGGAATCATCTTCAAGTTGCTAAAATACACTAATGACAGCAACAAGTTTGAGTCTACAACATTTAGTTAAGGTGTGAGAGCCTAAATTAACTTTTTATGGCTTTAAATGCATTTTCAGCACCTGATTGTACACTTCAGGTGAAACTGTCAAAATCTTCAAAATGAGCAAAAGCACAATGAAATTAATGCTGGAATCATCTTCAAGTTGCTAAAATACACTAATGACAGCAAAAAGTTTGAGTCTACAATATTTAGTTAAGGTGTGAGAGCCAAAATGAACTTTGTATTGCTTTAAAATTCATTTTCAGCCCGATTGTACACTTCAGGTGAAACTGTCAAAATCTTCAAAATGAGCAAAAGCACAATGAAATTAATGCTGGAATCATCTTCAGGTTGCTAAAATACACTAATGACAGCAAAAAGTTTTAGTCTACAACATTTAGTTAAGGTGTGAGAGCCAAAATGAACTTTGTATTGCTGTAAACACTTTTTCAGCACCTGATTGTACACTTCAGGTGAAAATGTCAAAATCTTCAAAATGAGCAAAAGCACAATGAAATTAATGCTGGAATCATCTTCAAGTTGCTAAAATACACTAATGACAGCAAAAGGTTTGAGTCTACAACATTTAGTTAAGGTGTGAGAGCCTAAATGAAATTTTCATTGCTTTAAACGCGTTTTCAGCCCGATTGTACACTTCAGGTAAAACTGTCAAAATCTTCAAAATGAGCAAAAGCACAATGAAATAAATGCTGGAATCATCTTCAAGTTGCTAAAATACACTAATGACAGCAAAAAGTTTGTGTCTACAACATTTAGTTAAGGTGTGAGAGCCAAAATGAAGTTTTTATTGCTGTAAACGCGTTTTCAGCACCTGAATGTACACTTCAGGTGAAACTGTCAAAATCTTCAAAATGAGCAAAAGCACAATGAAATTAATGCTGGAATCATCTTCAAGTTGCTAAAATACACTAATGACAGCAAAAGGTTTGAGTCTACAACATTTAGTTAAGGTGTGAGAGCAAAAATTAACTTTGTATTGCTTTAAATGCATTTTCAGCCCGATAGTACACTTCAGGTGAAACTGTCAAAATCTTCAAAATGAGCAAAAGCACAATGAAATTAATGCTGGAATCATCTTCAGGTTGCTAAAATACACTAATGACAGCAAAAAGTTTTAGTCTACAACATTTAGTTAAGGTGTGAGAGCCAAAATGAACTTTGTATTGCTGTAAACACGTTTTCAGCACCTGATTGTACACTTCAGGTGAAATAGTCAAAATCTTCAAAATGAGCAAAAGCACAATGAAATTAATGCTGGAATCATCTTCAAGTTGCTAAAATACACTAATGACAGCAAAAAGTTTGAGTCTACAACATTTAGTTAAGGTGTGAGAGCCAAAATTAACTTTGTATTGCTTTAAAATTCATTTTCAGCCCGATTGTACACTTCAGGTGAAACTGTCAAAATCTTCAAAATGAGCAAAAGCACAATGAAATGAATGCTGGAATCATCTTCAAGTTGCTAAAATACACTAATGAAAGCAAAAAGTTTGAGTCTACAACATTTAGTTAAGGTGTGAGAGCCTAAATGAACTTTTCATTGCTTTAAACGCGTTTTCAGCCCTTGATTGTACAATTCAGGTGAAACTGTCAAAATCTTCAAAATGAGCAAAAGCACAATGAAATTAATGCTGGAATCATCTTCAAGTTGCTAAAATACACTAATGACAGCAACAAGTTTGAGTCTACAACATTTAGTTAAGGTGTGAGAGCCTAAATGAACTTTGTATTGCTTTAAATGCATTTTCAGCCCGATTGTACACTTCAGGTAAAATTGTCAAAATCTTCAAAATGAGCAAAAGCACAATGAAATTAATGCTGGAATCATCTTCAAGTTGCTAAAATACACTAATGACAGCAAAAAGTTTGTGTCTACAACATTTAGTTAAGGTGTGAGAGCCAAAAGGAACTTTTTATTGCTGTAAACGCGTTTTCAGCACCTGAATGTACAATTCAGGTGAAACTGTCAAAATCTTCAAAATGAGCAAAAGCACAATGAAATTAATGCTGGAATCATCTTCAAGTTGCTAAAATACACTAATGACAGCAAAAAGTTTGAGTCTACAACATTTAGTTAAGGTGTGAGAGCCTAAATGAACTTTTCATTGCTTTAAACGCGTTTTCAGCACCTGAATGTACACTTCAGGTGAAACTGTCAAAATCTTCAAAATGAGCAAAAGCACAATGAAATTAATGCTGGAATCATCTTCAAGTTGCTAAAATACACTAATGACAGCAAAAGGTTTGAGTCTACAACATTTAGTTAAGGTGTGAGAGCAAAAATTAACTTTGTATTGCTTTAAATGCATTTTCAGCCCGATAGTACACTTCAGGTGAAACTGTCAAAATCTTCAAAATGAGCAAAAGCACAATGAAATTAATGCTGGAATCATCTTCAGGTTGCTAAAATACACTAATGACAGCAAAAAGTTTTAGTCTACAACATTTAGTTAAGGTGTGAGAGCCAAAATTAACTTTGTATTGCTTTAAAATTCATTTTCAGCCCGATTGTACACTTCAGGTGAAACTGTCAAAATCTTCAAAATGAGCAAAAGCACAATGAAATGAATGCTGGAATCATCTTCAAGTTGCTAAAATACACTAATGAAAGCAAAAAGTTTGAGTCTACAACATTTAGTTAAGGTGTGAGAGCCTAAATGAACTTTTCATTGCTTTAAACGCGTTTTCAGCCCTTGATTGTACAATTCAGGTGAAACTGTCAAAATCTTCAAAATGAGCAAAAGCACAATGAAATTAATGCTGGAATCATCTTCAAGTTGCTAAAATACACTAATGACAGCAACAAGTTTGAGTCTACAACATTTAGTTAAGGTGTGAGAGCCTAAATGAACTTTGTATTGCTTTAAATGCATTTTCAGCCCGATTGTACACTTCAGGTAAAACTGTCAAAATCTTCAAAATGAGCAAAAGCACAATGAAATTAATGCTGGAATCATCTTCAAGTTGCTAAAATACACTAATGACAGCAAAAAGATTGTGTCTACAACATTTAGTTAAGGTGTGAGAGCCAAAAGGAACTTTTTATTGCTGTAAACGCGTTTTCAGCACCTGAATGTACAATTCAGGTGAAACTGTCAAAATCTTCAAAATGAGCAAAAGCACAATGAAATTAATGCTGGAATCATCTTCAAGTTGCTAAAATACACTAATGACAGCAAAAAGTTTGAGTCTACAACATTTAGTTAAGGTGTGAGAGCCTAAATGAACTTTTCATTGCTTTAAACGCGTTTTCAGCCCGATTGTACACTTCAGGTAAAACTGTCAAAATCTTCAAAATGAGCAAAAGCACAATGAAATTAATGCTGGAATCATCTTCAAGTTGCTAAAATACACTAATGACAGCAAAAAGTTTGTGTCTACAACATTTAGTTAAGGTGTGAGAGCCAAAATGAACTTTTTATTGCTGTAAACGCGTTTTCAGCACCTGATTGTACACTTCAGGTGAAATAGTCAAAATCTTCAAAATGAGCAAAAGCACAATGAAATTAATGCTGGAAACATCTTCAAGTTGCTAAAATACACTAATGACAGCAACAAGTTTGAGTCTACAACATTTAGTTAAGGTGTGAGAGCCTAAATGAACTTTGTATTGCTTTAAATGCATTTTCAGCCCGATTGTACACTTCAGGTAAAACTGTCAAAATCTTCAAAATGAGCAAAAGCACAATGAAATTAATGCTGGAATCATCTTCAAGTTGCTAAAATACACTAATGACAGCAAAAGGTTTGAGTCTACAACATTTAGTTAAGGTGTGAGAGCAAAAATTAACTTTGTATTGCTTTAAATGCATTTTCAGCCCGATAGTACACTTCAGGTGAAACTGTCAAAATCTTCAAAATGAGCAAAAGCACAATGAAATTAATGCTGGAATCATCTTCAGGTTGCTAAAATACACTAATGACAGCAAAAAGTTTTAGTCTACAACATTTAGTTAAGGTGTGAGAGCCAAAATGAACTTTGTATTGCTGTAAACACGTTTTCAGCACCTGATTGTACACTTCAGGTGAAATAGTCAAAATCTTCAAAATGAGCAAAAGCACAATGAAATTAATGCTGGAATCATCTTCAAGTTGCTAAAATACACTAATGACAGCAAAAAGTTTGAGTCTACAACATTTAGTTAAGGTGTGAGAGCCAAAATTAACTTTGTATTGCTTTAAAATTCATTTTCAGCCCGATTGTACACTTCAGGTGAAACTGTCAAAATCTTCAAAATGAGCAAAAGCACAATGAAATGAATGCTGGAATCATCTTCAAGTTGCTAAAATACACTAATGAAAGCAAAAAGTTTGAGTCTACAACATTTAGTTAAGGTGTGAGAGCCTAAATGAACTTTTCATTGCTTTAAACGCGTTTTCAGCCCTTGATTGTACAATTCAGGTGAAACTGTCAAAATCTTCAAAATGAGCAAAAGCACAATGAAATTAATGCTGGAATCATCTTCAAGTTGCTAAAATACACTAATGACAGCAACAAGTTTGAGTCTACAACATTTAGTTAAGGTGTGAGAGCCTAAATGAACGTTGTATTGCTTTAAATGCATTTTCAGCCCGATTGTACACTTCAGGTAAAACTGTCAAAATCTTCAAAATGAGCAAAAGCACAATGAAATTAATGCTGGAATCATCTTCAAGTTGCTAAAATACACTAATGACAGCAAAAAGTTTGTGTCTACAACATTTAGTTAAGGTGTGAGAGCCAAAAGGAACTTTTTATTGCTGTAAACGCGTTTTCAGCACCTGAATGTACACTTCAGGTGAAACTGTCAAAATCTTCAAAATGAGCAAAAGCACAATGAAATTAATGCTGGAATCATCTTCAAGTTGCTAAAATACACTAATGACAGCAAAAAGTTTGAGTCTACAACATTTAGTTAAGGTTAGAGAGCAAAAATTAACTTTGTATTGCTTTAAATGCATTTTCAGCCCGATAGTACACTTCAGGTGAAACTGTCAAAATCTTCAAAATGAGCAAAAGCACAATGAAATTAATGCTGGAATCATTTTCAAGTTGCTAAAATACACTAATGACAGCAACAAGTTTGAGTCTACAACATTTAGTTAAGGTGTGAGAGCCTAAATGAACTTTGTATTGCTTTAAATGCATTTTCAGCCCGATTGTACACTTCAGGTAAAACTGTCAAAATCTTCAAAATGAGCAAAAGCACAATGAAATTAATGCTGGAATCATCTTCAAGTTGCTAAAATACACTAATGACAGCAAAAAGTTTGTGTCTACAACATTTAGTTAAGGTGTGAGAGCCAAAATGAACTTTTTATTGCTGTAAACGCGTTTTCAGCACCTGAATGTACACTTCAGGTGAAACTGTCAAAATCTTCAAAATGAGCAAAAGCACAATGAAATTAATGCTGGAATCATTTTCAAGTTGATAAAATACACTAATGACAGCAAAAGGTTTGAGTCTACAACATTTAGTTAAGGTGTGAGAGCAAAAATTAACTTTGTATTGCTTTAAATGCATTTTCAGCCCGATAGTACACTTCAGGTGAAACTGTCAAAATCTTCAAAATGAGCAAAAACACAATGAAATTAATGCTGGAATCATCTTCAGGTTGCTAAAATACACTAATGACAGCAAAAAGTTTTAGTCTACAACATTTAGTTAAGGTGTGAGAGCCAAAATGAACTTTGTATTGCTGTAAACACGTTTTCAGCACCTGATTGTACACTTCAGGTGAAAATGTCAAAATCTTCAAAATGAGCAAAAGCACAATGAAATTAATGCTGGAATCATCTTCAAGTTGCTAAAATACACTAATGACAGCAAAAAGTTTGAGTCTACAACATTTAGTTAAGGTGTGAGAGCCTAAATTAACTTTTTATGGCTTTAAATGCATTTTCAGCACCTGATTGTACACTTCAGGTGAAACTGTCAAAATCTTCAAAATGAGCAAAAGCACAATGAAATTAATGCTGGAATCATCTTCAAGTTGCTAAAATACACTAATGACAGCAAAAAGTTTGAGTCTACAATATTTAGTTAAGGTGTGAGAGCCAAAATGAACTTTGTATTGCTTTAAAATTCATTTTCAGCCCGATTGTACACTTCAGGTGAAACTGTCAAAATCTTCAAAATGAGCAAAAGCACAATGAAATTAATGCTGGAATCATCTTCAAGTTGCTAAAATACACTAATGACAGCAACAAGTTTGAGTCTACAACATTTAGTTAAGGTGTGAGAGCCTAAATTAACTTTGTATTGCTTTAAATGCATTTTCAGCCCGATTGTACACTTCAGGTAAAACTGTCAAAATCTTCAAAATGAGCAAAAGCACAATGAAATTAATGCTGGAATCATCTTCAAGTTGCTAAAATACACTAATGACAGCAAAAAGTTTGTGTCTACAACATTTAGTTAAGGTGTGAGAGCCAAAAGGAACTTTTTATTGCTGTAAACGCGTTTTCAGCACCTGAATGTACACTTCAGGTGAAACTGTCAAAATCTTCAAAATGAGCAAAAGCACAATGAAATTAATGCTGGAATCATCTTCAAGTTGCTAAAATACACTAATGACAGCAAAAAGTTTGAGTCTACAACATTTAGTTAAGGTGTGAGAGCAAAAATTAACTTTGTATTGCTTTAAATGCATTTTCAGCCCGATAGTACACTTCAGGTGAAACTGTCAAAATCTTCAAAATGAGCAAAAGCACAATGAAATTAATGCTGGAATCATCTTCAAGTTGCTAAAATACACTAATGACAGCAACAAGTTTGAGTCTACAACATTTAGTTAAGGTGTGAGAGCCTAAATGAACTTTGTATTGCTTTAAATGCATTTTCAGCCCGATTGTACACTTCAGGTAAAACTGTCAAAATCTTCAATATGAGCAAAAGCACAATGAAATTAATGCTGGAATCATCTTCAAGTTGCTAAAATACACTAATGACAGCAAAAGGTTTGAGTCTACAACATTTAGTTAAGGTGTGAGAGCAAAAATTAACTTTGTATTGCTTTAAATGCATTTTCAGCCCGATAGTACACTTCAGGTGAAACTGTCAAAATCTTCAATATGAGCAAAAGCACAATGAAATTAATGCTGGAATCATCTTCAAGTTGCTAAAATACACTAATGACAGCTAAAAGTTTGTGTCTACAACATTTAGTTAAGGTGTGAGAGCCAAAATGAACTTTTTATTGCTGTAAACGCGTTTTCAGCACCTGAATGTACACTTCAGGTGAAACTGTCAAAATCTTCAAAATGAGCAAAAGCACAATGAAATTAATGCTGGAATCATCTTCAAGTTGCTAAAATACACTAATGACAGCAAAAGGTTTGAGTCTACAACATTTAGTTAAGGTGTGAGAGCAAAAATTAACTTTGTATTGCTTTAAATGCATTTTCAGCCCGATTGTACACTTCAGGTAAAACTGTCAAAATCTTCAAAATGAGCAAAAGCACAATGAAATTAATGCTGGAATCATCTTCAAGTTGCTAAAATACACTAATGACAGCAAAAAGTTTGAGTCTACAACATTTAGTTAAGGTGTGAGAGCCTAAATTAACTTTTTATGGCTTTAAATGCATTTTCAGCACCTGATTGTACACTTCAGGTGAAACTGTCAAAATCTTCAAAATGAGCAAAAGCACAATGAAATTAATGCTGGAATCATCTTCAAGTTGCTAAAATACACTAATGACAGCAAAAAGTTTGAGTCTACAATATTTAGTTAAGGTGTGAGAGCCAAAATGAACTTTGTATTGCTTTAAAATTCATTTTCAGCCCGATTGTACACTTCAGGTGAAACTGTCAAAATCTTCAAAATGAGCAAAAGCACAATGAAATTAATGCTGGAATCATCTTCAAGTTGCTAAAATACACTAATGACAGCAACAAGTTTGAGTCTACAACATTTAGTTAAGGTGTGAGAGCCTAAATTAACTTTGTATTGCTTTAAATGCATTTTCAGCCCGATTGTACACTTCAGGTAAAACTGTCAAAATCTTCAAAATGAGCAAAAGCACAATGAAATTAATGCTGGAATCATCTTCAAGTTGCTAAAATACACTAATGACAGCAAAAAGTTTGTGTCTACAACATTTAGTTAAGGTGTGAGAGCCAAAAGGAACTTTTTATTGCTGTAAACGCGTTTTCAGCACCTGAATGTACACTTCAGGTGAAACTGTCAAAATCTTCAAAATGAGCAAAAGCACAATGAAATTAATGCTGGAATCATCTTCAAGTTGCTAAAATACACTAATGACAGCAAAAAGTTTGAGTCTACAACATTTAGTTAAGGTGTGAGAGCAAAAATTAACTTTGTATTGCTTTAAATGCATTTTCAGCCCGATAGTACACTTCAGGTGAAACTGTCAAAATCTTCAAAATGAGCAAAAGCACAATGAAATTAATGCTGGAATCATCTTCAAGTTGCTAAAATACACTAATGACAGCAACAAGTTTGAGTCTACAACATTTAGTTAAGGTGTGAGAGCCTAAATGAACTTTGTATTGCTTTAAATGCATTTTCAGCCCGATTGTACACTTCAGGTAAAACTGTCAAAATCTTCAATATGAGCAAAAGCACAATGAAATTAATGCTGGAATCATCTTCAAGTTGCTAAAATACACTAATGACAGCAAAAGGTTTGAGTCTACAACATTTAGTTAAGGTGTGAGAGCAAAAATTAACTTTGTATTGCTTTAAATGCATTTTCAGCCCGATAGTACACTTCAGGTGAAACTGTCAAAATCTTCAATATGAGCAAAAGCACAACGAAATTAATGCTGGAATCATCTTCAAGTTGCTAAAATACACTAATGACAGCAAAAAGTTTGTGTCTACAACATTTAGTTAAGGTGTGAGAGCCAAAATGAACTTTTTATTGCTGTAAACGCGTTTTCAGCACCTGAATGTACACTTCAGGTGAAACTGTCAAAATCTTCAAAATGAGCAAAAGCACAATGAAATTAATGCTGGAATCATCTTCAAGTTGCTAAAATACACTAATGACAGCAAAAGGTTTGAGTCTACAACATTTAGTTAAGGTGTGAGAGCAAAAATTAACTTTGTATTGCTTTAAATGCATTTTCAGCCCGATTGTACACTTCAGGTAAAACTGTCAAAATCTTCAAAATGAGCAAAAGCACAATGAAATTAATGCTGGAATCATCTTCAAGTTGCTAAAATACACTAATGACAGCAAAAAGTTTGTGTCTACAACATTTAGTTAAGGTGTGAGAGCCAAAAGGAACTTTTTATTGCTGTAAACGCGTTTTCAGCACATGATTGTACACTTCAGGTGAAACTGTCAAAATCTTCAAAATGAGCAAAAGCACAATGAAATTAATGCTGGAATCATCTTCAAGTTGCTAAAATACACTAATGACAGCAAAAAGTTTGAGTCTACAACATTTAGTTAAGGTGTGAGAGCAAAAATTAACTTTGTATTGCTTTAAATGCATTTTCAGCCCGATAGTACACTTCAGGTGAAACTGTCAAAATCTTCAAAATGAGCAAAAGCACAATGAAATTAATGCTGGAATCATCTTCAAGTTGCTAAAATACACTAATGACAGCAACAAGTTTGAGTCTACAACATTTAGTTAAGGTGTGAGAGCCTAAATGAACTTTGTATTGCTTTAAATGCATTTTCAGCCCGATTGTACACTTCAGGTAAAACTGTCAAAATCATCAATATGAGCAAAAGCACAATGAAATTAATGCTGGAATCATCTTCAAGTTGCTAAAATACACTAATGACAGCAAAAAGTTTGTGTCTACAACATTTAGTTAAGGTGTGAGAGCCAAAATGAACTTTTTATTGCTGTAAACGCGTTTTCAGCACCTGAATGTACACTTCAGGTGAAACTGTCAAAATCTTCAAAATGAGCAAAAGCACAATGAAATTAATGCTGGAATCATCTTCAAGTTGCTAAAATACACTAATGACAGCAAAAGGTTTGAGTCTACAACATTTAGTTAAGGTGTGAGAGCAAAAATTAACTTTGTATTGCTTTAAATGCATTTTCAGCCCGATAGTACACTTCAGGTGAAACTGTCAAAATCTTCAATATGAGCAAAAGCACAATGAAATTAATGCTGGAATCATCTTCAAGTTGCTAAAATACACTAATGACAGCAAAAAGTTTGTGTCTACAACATTTAGTTAAGGTGTGAGAGCCAAAATGAACTTTTTATTGCTGTAAACGCGTTTTCAGCACCTGAATGTACACTTCAGGTGAAACTGTCAAAATCTTCAAAATGAGCAAAAGCACAATGAAATTAATGCTGGAATCATCTTCAAGTTGCTAAAATACACTAATGACAGCAAAAGGTTTGAGTCTACAACATTTAGTTAAGGTGTGAGAGCAAAAATTAACTTTGTATTGCTTTAAATGCATTTTCAGCCCGATTGTACACTTCAGGTAAAACTGTCAAAATCTTCAAAATGAGCAAAAGCACAATGAAATTAATGCTGGAATCATCTTCAAGTTGCTAAAATACACTAATGACAGCAAAAAGTTTGTGTCTACAACATTTAGTTAAGGTGTGAGAGCCAAAAGGAACTTTTTATTGCTGTAAACGCGTTTTCAGCACCTGAATGTACACTTCAGGTGAAACTGTCAAAATCTTCAAAATGAGCAAAAGCACAATGAAATTAATGCTGGAATCATCTTCAAGTTGCTAAAATACACTAATGACAGCAAAAAGTTTGAGTCTACAACATTTAGTTAAGGTGTGAGAGCAAAAATTAACTTTGTATTGCTTTAAATGCATTTTCAGCCCGATAGTACATTTCAGGTGAAACTGTCAAAATCTTCAAAATGAGCAAAAGCACAATGAAATTAATGCTAAAATCATCTTCAAGTTGCTAAAATACACTAATGACAGCAACAAGTTTGAGTCTACAACATTTAGTTAAGGTGTGAGAGCCTAAATGAACTTTGTATTGCTTTAAATGCATTTTCAGCCCGATTGTACACTTCAGGTAAAACTGTCAAAATCTTCAATATGAGCAAAAGCACAATGAAATTAATGCTGGAATCATCTTCAAGTTGCTAAAATACACTAATGACAGCAAAAAGTTTGTGTCTACAACATTTAGTTAAGGTGTGAGAGCCAAAATGAACTTTTTATTGCTGTAAACGCGTTTTCAGCACCTGAATGTACACTTCAGGTGAAACTGTCAAAATCTTCAAAATGAGCAAAAGCACAATGAAATTAATGCTGGAATCATCTTCAAGTTGCTAAAATACACTAATGACAGCAAAAGGTTTGAGTCTACAACATTTAGTTAAGGTGTGAGAGCCTAAATGAACTTTTCATTGCTTTAAACGCGTTTTCAGCCCTTGATTGTACAATTCAGGTGAAACTGTCAAAATCTTCAAAATGAGCAAAAGCACAATGAAATTAATGCTGGAATCATCTTCAAGTTGCTAAAATACACTAATGACAGCAACAAGTTTGAGTCTACAACATTTAGTTAAGGTGTGAGATTCTAAATTAACTTTGTATTGCTGTAAACGCGTTTTCAGCCCCTGATTGTACACTTCAGGTGAAACTGTCAAAATCATCAAAATGAGCAAAAGCACAATGAAATTAATGCTGGAATCATCTTCAAGTTGCTAAAATACACTAATGACAGCAAAAAGTTTGAGTCTACAACATTTAGTTAAGGTGTGAGAGCCAAAATTAACTTTGTATTGCTTTAAAATTCATTTTCAGCCCGATTGTACACTTCAGGTGAAACTGTCAAAATCTTCAAAATGAGCAAAAGCACAATGAAATGAACGCTGGAATCATCTTCAAGTTGCTAAAATACACTAATGACAGCAAAAGGTTTGAGTCTACAACATTTAGTTAAGGTGTGAGAGCCTAAATGAAATTTTCATTGCTTTAAACGCGTTTTCAGCCCGATTGTACACTTCAGGTAAAACTGTCAAAATCTTCAAAATGAGCAAAAGCACAATGAAATAAATGCTGGAATCATCTTCAAGTTGCTAAAATACACTAATGACAGCAAAAAGTTTGTGTCTACAACATTTAGTTAAGGTGTGAGAGCCAAAATGAAGTTTTTATTGCTGTAAATGCGTTTTCAGCACCTGAATGTACACTTCAGGTGAAACTGTCAAAATCTTCAAAATGAGCAAAAGCACAATGAAATTAATGCTGGAATCATCTTCAAGTTGCTAAAATACACTAATGACAGCAAAAAGTTTGAGTCTACAACATTTAGTTAAGGTGTGAGAGCCAAAATGAACTTTGTATTGCTTTAAATGCATTATCAGGCCGATTGTACACTTCAGGTGAAACTGTCAAAATCTTCAAAATGAGCAAAAGCACAATGAAATGAATGCTGGAATCATCTTCAAGTTGCTAAAATACACTAATGACAGCAAAAAGTTTGAGTATACAACATTTAGTAAAGGTGTGAGAGCCTAAATGAACTTTTCATTGCTTTAAACGCGTTTTCAGCCCTTGATTGTACAATTCAGGTGAAACTGTCAAAATCTTCAAAATGAGCAAAAGCACAATGAAATTAATGCTGGAATCATCTTCAAGTTGCTAAAATACACTAATGACAGCAAAAAGTTTGAGTCTACAACATTTAGTTAAGGTGTGAGAGCCTAAATGAACTTTTCATTGCTTTAAACGCGTTTTCAGCCCGATTGTACACTTCAGGTAAAACTGTCAAAATCTTCAAAATGAGCAAAAGCACAATGAAATTAATGCTGGAATCATCTTCAAGTTGCTAAAATACACTAATGACAGCAAAAAGTTTGTGTCTACAACATTTAGTTAAGGTGTGAGAGCCAAAATGAACTTTTTATTGCTGTAAACGCGTTTTCAGCACCTGAATGTACACTTCAGGTGAAACTGTCAAAATCTTCAAAATGAGCAAAAGCACAATGAAATTAATGCTGGAATCATCTTCAAGTTGCTAAAATACACTAATGACAGCAACAAGTTTGAGTCTACAACATTTAGTTAAGGTGTGAGATTCTAAATTAACTTTGTATTGCTGTAAACGCGTTTTCAGCCCCTGATTGTACACTTCAGGTGAAACTGTCAAAATCTTCAAAATGAGCAAAAGCACAATGAAATGAATGCTGGAATCATCTTCAAGTTGCTAAAATACACTAATGAAAGCAAAAAGTTTGAGTCTACAACATTTAGTTAAGGTGTGAGAGCCTAAATGAACTTTTCATTGCTTTAAACGCGTTTTCAGCCCTTGATTGTACAATTCAGGTGAAACTGTCAAAATCTTCAAAATGAGCAAAAGCACAATGAAATTAATGCTGGAATCATCTTCAAGTTGCTAAAATACACTAATGACAGCAACAAGTTTGAGTCTACAACATTTAGTTAAGGTGTGAGATTCTAAATTAACTTTGTATTGCTGTAAACGCGTTTTCAGCCCCTGATTGTACACTTCAGGTGAAACTGTCAAAATCATCAAAATGAGCAAAAGCACAATGAAATTAATGCTGAAATCATCTTCAAGTTGCTAAAATACACTAATGACAGCAAAAAGTTTGAGTCTACAACATTTAGTTAAGGTGTGAGAGCCAAAATTAACTTTGTATTGCTTTAAAATTCATTTTCAGCCCGATTGTACACTTCAGGTGAAACTGTCAAAATCTTCAAAATGAGCAAAAGCACAATGAAATGAACGCTGGAATCATCTTCAAGTTGCTAAAATACACTAATGACAGCAAAAGGTTTGAGTCTACAACATTTAGTTAAGGTGTGAGAGCCTAAATGAAATTTTCATTGCTTTAAACGCGTTTTCAGCCCGATTGTACACTTCAGGTAAAACTGTCAAAATCTTCAAAATGAGCAAAAGCACAATGAAATAAATGCTGGAATCATCTTCAAGTTGCTAAAATACACTAATGACAGCAAAAAGTTTGTGTCTACAACATTTAGTTAAGGTGTGAGAGCCAAAATGAAGTTTTTATTGCTGTAAACGCGTTTTCAGCACCTGAATGTACACTTCAGGTGAAACTGTCAAAATCTTCAAAATGAGCAAAAGCACAATGAAATTAATGCTGGAATCATCTTCAAGTTGCTAAAATACACTAATGACAGCAAAAAGTTTGAGTCTACAACATTTAGTTAAGGTGTGAGAGCCAAAATGAACTTTGTATTGCTTTAAATGCATTATCAGGCCGATTGTACACTTCAGGTGAAACTGTCAAAATCTTCAAAATGAGCAAAAGCACAATGAAATGAATGCTGGAATCATCTTCAAGTTGCTAAAATACACTAATGACAGCAAAAAGTTTGAGTATACAACATTTAGTAAAGGTGTGAGAGCCTAAATGAACTTTTCATTGCTTTAAACGCGTTTTCAGCCCTTGATTGTACAATTCAGGTGAAACTGTCAAAATCTTCAAAATGAGCAAAAGCACAATGAAATTAATGCTGGAATCATCTTCAAGTTGCTAAAATACACTAATGACAGCAACAAGTTTGAGTCTACAACATTTAGTTAAGGTGTGAGAGCCTAAATTAACTTTTTATGGCTTTAAATGCATTTTCAGCACCTGATTGTACACTTCAGGTGAAACTGTCAAAATCTTCAAAATGAGCAAAAGCACAATGAAATTAATGCTGGAATCATCTTCAAGTTGCTAAAATACACTAATGACAGCAAAAAGTTTGAGTCTACAATATTTAGTTAAGGTGTGAGAGCCAAAATGAACTTTGTATTGCTTTAAAATTCATTTTCAGCCCGATTGTACACTTCAGGTGAAACTGTCAAAATCTTCAAAATGAGCAAAAGCACAATGAAATTAATGCTGGAATCATCTTCAGGTTGCTAAAATACACTAATGACAGCAAAAAGTTTTAGTCTACAACATTTAGTTAAGGTGTGAGAGCCAAAATGAACTTTGTATTGCTGTAAACACTTTTTCAGCACCTGATTGTACACTTCAGGTGAAAATGTCAAAATCTTCAAAATGAGCAAAAGCACAATGAAATTAATGCTGGAATCATCTTCAAGTTGCTAAAATACACTAATGACAGCAAAAAGTTTGTGTCTACAACATTTAGTTAAGGTGTGAGAGCCAAAATGAACTTTTTATTGCTGTAAACGCGTTTTCAGCACCTGAATGTACACTTCAGGTGAAACTGTCAAAATCTTCAAAATGAGCAAAAGCACAATGAAATTAATGCTGGAATCATCTTCAAGTTGCTAAAATACACTAATGACAGCAAAAGGTTTGAGTCTACAACATTTAGTTAAGGTGTGAGAGCAAAAATTAACTTTGTATTGCTTTAAATGCATTTTCAGCCCGATAGTACACTTCAGGTGAAACTGTCAAAATCTTCAAAATGAGCAAAAGCACAATGAAATGAATGCTGGAATCATCTTCAAGTTGCTAAAATACACTAATGAAAGCAAAAAGTTTGAGTCTACAACATTTAGTTAAGGTGTGAGAGCCTAAATGAACTTTTCATTGCTTTAAACGCGTTTTCAGCCCTTGATTGTACAATTCAGGTGAAACTGTCAAAATCTTCAAAATGAGCAAAAGCACAATGAAATTAATGCTGGAATCATCTTCAAGTTGCTAAAATACACTAATGACAGCAACAAGTTTGAGTCTACAACATTTAGTTAAGGTGTGAGATTCTAAATTAACTTTGTATTGCTGTAAACGCGTTTTCAGCCCCTGATTGTACACTTCAGGTGAAACTGTCAAAATCATCAAAATGAGCAAAAGCACAATGAAATTAATGCTGGAATCATCTTCAAGTTGCTAAAATACACTAATGACAGCAAAAAGTTTGAGTCTACAACATTTAGTTAAGGTGTGAGAGCCAAAATTAACTTTGTATTGCTTTAAAATTCATTTTCAGCCCGATTGTACACTTCAGGTGAAACTGTCAAAATCTTCAAAATGAGCAAAAGCACAATGAAATGAACGCTGGAATCATCTTCAAGTTGCTAAAATACACTAATGACAGCAAAAGGTTTGAGTCTACAACATTTAGTTAAGGTGTGAGAGCCTAAATGAACTTTTCATTGCTTTAAACGCATTTTCAGCCCTTGATTGTACAATTCAGGTGAAACTGTCAAAATCTTCAAAATGAGCAAAAGCACAATGAAATTAATGCTGGAATCATCTTCAAGTTGCTAAAATACACTAATGACAGCAACAAGTTTGAGTCTACAACATTTAGTTAAGGTGTGAGAGCCTAAATTAACTTTTTATGGCTTTAAATGCATTTTCAGCACCTGATTGTACACTTCAGGTGAAACTGTCAAAATCTTTAAAATGAGCAAAAGCACAATGAAATTAATGCTGGAATCATCTTCAAGTTGCTAAAATACACTAATGACAGCAAAAAGTTTGAGTCTACAATATTTAGTTAAGGTGTGAGAGCCAAAATGAACTTTGTATTGCTTTAAAATTCATTTTCAGCCCGATTGTACACTTCAGGTGAAACTGTCAAAATCTTCAAAATGAGCAAAAGCACAATGAAATTAATGTTGGAATCATCTTCAAGTTGCTAAAATACACTAATGACAGCAAAAAGTTTGAGTCTACAACATTTAGTTGAGGTGTGAGAGCCTAAATGAACTTTGTATTGCTTTAAATGCATTTTCAGCCCGATTGTACACTTCAGGTAAAACTGTCAAAATCTTCAAAATGAGCAAAAGCACAATGAAATTAATGCTGGAATCATCTTCAAGTTGCTAAAATACACTAATGACAGCAACAAGTTTGAGTCTACAACATTTAGTTAAGGTGTGAGAGCCTAAATGAACTTTGTATTGCTTTAAATGCATTTTCAGCCCGATTGTACACTTCAGGTAAAACTGTCAAAATCTTCAAAATGAGCAAAAGCACAATGAAATTAATGCTGGATTCATCTTCAAGTTGCTAAAATACACAAATGACAGCAAAAAGTTTGTGTCTACAACATTTAGTTAAGGTGTGAGAGCCAAAATGAACTTTTTATTGCTGTAAACGCGTTTTCAGCACCTGAATGTACACTTCAGGTGAAACTGTCAAAATCTTCAAAATGAGCAAAAGCACAATGAAATTAATGCTGGAATCATCTTCAAGTTGCTAAAATACACTAATGACAGCAAAAGGTTTGAGTCTACAACATTTAGTTAAGGTGTGAGAGCAAAAATTAACTTTGTATTGCTTTAAATGCATTTTCAGCCCGATAGTACACTTCAGGTGAAACTGTCAAAATCTTCAAAATGAGCAAAAGTACAATGAAATTAATGCTGGAATCATCTTCAGGTTGCTAAAATACACTAATGACAGCAAAAAGTTTTAGTCTACAACATTTAGTTAAGGTGTGAGAGCCAAAATGAACTTTGTATTGCTGTAAACACGTTTTCAGCACCTGATTGTACACTTCAGGTGAAATAGTCAAAATCTTCAAAATGAGCAAAAGCACAATGAAATTAATGCTGGAAACATCTTCAAGTTGCTAAAATACACTAATGACAGCAACAAGTTTGAGTCTACAACATTTAGTTAAGGTGTGAGAGCCTAAATGAACTTTGTATTGCTTTAAATGCATTTTCAGCCCGATTGTACACTTCAGGTAAAACTGTCAAAATCTTCAAAATGAGCAAAAGCACAATGAAATTAATGCTGGAATCATCTTCAAGTTGCTAAAATACACTAATGACAGCAAAAAGTTTGAGTCTACAACATTTAGTTAAGGTGTGAGAGCCTAAATGAACTTTTCATTGCTTTAAACGCGTTTTCAGCCCGATTGTACACTTCAGGTAAAACTGTCAAAATCTTCAAAATGAGCAAAAGCACAATGAAATTAATGCTGGAATCATCTTCAAGTTGCTAAAATACACTAATGACAGCAAAAAGTTTGTGTCTACAACATTTAGTTAAGGTGTGAGAGCCAAAATGAACTTTTTATTGCTGTAAACGCGTTTTCAGCACCTGAATGTACACTTCAGGTGAAACTGTCATAATCTTCAAAATGAGCAAAAGCACAATGAAATTAATGCTGGAATCATCTTCAAGTTGCTAAAATACACTAATGACAGCAACAAGTTTGAGTCTACAACATTTAGTTAAGGTGTGAGATTCTAAATTAACTTTGTATTGCTGTAAACGCGTTTTCAGCCCCTGATTGTACACTTCAGGTGAAACTGTCAAAATCTTCAAAATGAGCAAAAGCACAATGAAATGAATGCTGGAATCATCTTCAAGTTGCTAAAATACACTAATGAAAGCAAAAAGTTTGAGTCTACAACATTTAGTTAAGGTGTGAGAGCCTAAATGAACTTTTCATTGCTTTAAACGCGTTTTCAGCCCTTGATTGTACAATTCAGGTGAAACTGTCAAAATCTTCAAAATGAGCAAAAGCACAATGAAATTAATGCTGGAATCATCTTCAAGTTGCTAAAATACACTAATGACAGCAACAAGTTTGAGTCTACAACATTTAGTTAAGGTGTGAGATTCTAAATTAACTTTGTATTGCTGTAAACGCGTTTTCAGCCCCTGATTGTACACTTCAGGTGAAACTGTCAAAATCATCAAAATTAGCAAAAGCACAATGAAATTAATGCTGGAATCATCTTCAAGTTGCTAAAATACACTAATGACAGCAAAAAGTTTGAGTCTACAACATTTAGTTAAGGTGTGAGAGCCAAAATTAACTTTGTATTGCTTTAAAATTCATTTTCAGCCCGATTGTACACTTCAGGTGAAACTGTCAAAATCTTCAAAATGAGCAAAAGCACAATGAAATGAACGCTGGAATCATCTTCAAGTTGCTAAAATACACTAATGACAGCAAAAGGTTTGAGTCTACAACATTTAGTTAAGGTGTGAGAGCCTAAATGAAATTTTCATTGCTTTAAACGCGTTTTCAGCCCGATTGTACACTTCAGGTAAAACTGTCAAAATCTTCAAAATGAGCAAAAGCACAATGAAATAAATGCTGGAATCATCTTCAAGTTGCTAAAATACACTAATGACAGCAAAAAGTTTGTGTCTACAACATTTAGTTGAGGTGTGAGAGCCAAAATGAAGTTTTTATTGCTGTAAACGCGTTTTCAGCACCTGAATGTACACTTCAGGTGAAACTGTCAAAATCTTCAAAATGAGCAAAAGCACAATGAAATTAATGCTGGAATCATCTTCAAGTTGCTAAAATACACTAATGACAGCAAAAAGTTTGAGTCTACAACATTTAGTTAAGGTGTGAGAGCCAAAATGAACTTTGTATTGCTTTAAATGCATTATCAGGCCGATTGTACACTTCAGGTGAAACTGTCAAAATCTTCAAAATGAGCAAAAGCACAATGAAATGAATGCTGGAATCATCTTCAAGTTGCTAAAATACACTAATGACAGCAAAAAGTTTGAGTATACAACATTTAGTAAAGGTGTGAGAGCCTAAATGAACTTTTCATTGCTTTAAACGCGTTTTCAGCCCTTGATTGTACAATTCAGGTGAAACTGTCAAAATCTTCAAAATGAGCAAAAGCACAATGAAATTAATGCTGGAATCATCTTCAAGTTGCTAAAATACACTAATGACAGCAACAAGTTTGAGTCTACAACATTTAGTTAAGGTGTGAGATTCTAAATTAACTTTGTATTGCTGTAAACGCGTTTTCAGCCCCTGATTGTACACTTCAGGTGAAACTGTCAAAATCATCAAAATGAGCAAAAGCACAATGAAATTAATGCTGAAATCATCTTCAAGTTGCTAAAATACACTAATGACAGCAAAAAGTTTGAGTCTACAACATTTAGTTAAGGTGTGAGAGCCAAAATTAACTTTGTATTGCTTTAAAATTCATTTTCAGCCCGATTGTACACTTCAGGTGAAACTGTCAAAATCTTCAAAATGAGCAAAAGCACAATGAAATGAACGCTGGAATCATCTTCAAGTTGCTAAAATACACTAATGACAGCAAAAGGTTTGAGTCTACAACATTTAGTTAAGGTGTGAGAGCCTAAATGAAATTTTCATTGCTTTAAACGCGTTTTCAGCCCGATTGTACACTTCAGGTAAAACTGTCAAAATCTTCAAAATGAGCAAAAGCACAATGAAATAAATGCTGGAATCATCTTCAAGTTGCTAAAATACACTAATGACAGCAAAAAGTTTGTGTCTACAACATTTAGTTAAGGTGTGAGAGCCAAAATGAAGTTTTTATTGCTGTAAACGCGTTTTCAGCACCTGAATGTACACTTCAGGTGAAACTGTCAAAATCTTCAAAATGAGCAAAAGCACAATGAAATTAATGCTGGAATCATCTTCAAGTTGCTAAAATACACTAATGACAGCAAAAAGTTTGAGTCTACAACATTTAGTTAAGGTGTGAGAGCCAAAATGAACTTTGTATTGCTTTAAATGCATTATCAGGCCGATTGTACACTTCAGGTGAAACTGTCAAAATCTTCAAAATGAGCAAAAGCACAATGAAATGAACGCTGGAATCATCTTCAAGTTGCTAAAATACACTAATGACAGCAAAAGGTTTGAGTCTACAACATTTAGTTAAGGTGTGAGAGCCTAAATGAAATTTTCATTGCTTTAAACGCGTTTTCAGCCCGATTGTACACTTCAGGTAAAACTGTCAAAATCTTCAAAATGAGCAAAAGCACAATGAAATAAATGCTGGAATCATCTTCAAGTTGCTAAAATACACTAATGACAGCAAAAAGTTTGTGTCTACAACATTTAGTTAAGGTGTGAGAGCCAAAATGAAGTTTTTATTGCTGTAAACGCGTTTTCAGCACCTGAATGTACACTTCAGGTGAAACTGTCAAAATCTTCAAAATGAGCAAAAGCACAATGAAATTAATGCTGGAATCATCTTCAAGTTGCTAAAATACACTAATGACAGCAAAAAGTTTGAGTCTACAACATTTAGTTAAGGTGTGAGAGCCAAAATGAACTTTGTATTGCTTTAAATGCATTATCAGGCCGATTGTACACTTCAGGTGAAACTGTCAAAATCTTCAAAATGAGCAAAAGCACAATGAAATGAATGCTGGAATCATCTTCAAGTTGCTAAAATACACTAATGACAGCAAAAAGTTTGAGTATACAACATTTAGTAAAGGTGTGAGAGCCTAAATGAACTTTTCATTGCTTTAAACGCGTTTTCAGCCCTTGATTGTACAATTCAGGTGAAACTGTCAAAATCTTCAAAATGAGCAAAAGCACAATGAAATTAATGCTGGAATCATCTTCAAGTTGCTAAAATACACTAATGACAGCAACAAGTTTGAGTCTACAACATTTAGTTAAGGTGTGAGAGCCTAAATTAACTTTTTATGGCTTTAAATGCATTTTCAGCACCTGATTGTACACTTCAGGTGAAACTGTCAAAATCTTCAAAATGAGCAAAAGCACAATGAAATTAATGCTGGAATCATCTTCAAGTTGCTAAAATACACTAATGACAGCAAAAAGTTTGAGTCTACAATATTTAGTTAAGGTGTGAGAGCCAAAATGAACTTTGTATTGCTTTAAAATTCATTTTCAGCCCGATTGTACACTTCAGGTGAAACTGTCAAAATCTTCAAAATGAGCAAAAGCACAATGAAATTAATGCTGGAATCATCTTCAGGTTGCTAAAATACACTAATGACAGCAAAAAGTTTTAGTCTACAACATTTAGTTAAGGTGTGAGAGCCAAAATGAACTTTGTATTGCTGTAAACACTTTTTCAGCACCTGATTGTACACTTCAGGTGAAAATGTCAAAATCTTCAAAATGAGCAAAAGCACAATGAAATTAATGCTGGAATCATCTTCAAGTTGCTAAAATACACTAATGACAGCAAAAAGTTTGTGTCTACAACATTTAGTTAAGGTGTGAGAGCCAAAATGAACTTTTTATTGCTGTAAACGCGTTTTCAGCACCTGAATGTACACTTCAGGTGAAACTGTCAAAATCTTCAAAATGAGCAAAAGCACAATGAAATTAATGCTGGAATCATCTTCAAGTTGCTAAAATACACTAATGACAGCAAAAGGTTTGAGTCTACAACATTTAGTTAAGGTGTGAGAGCAAAAATTAACTTTGTATTGCTTTAAATGCATTTTCAGCCCGATAGTACACTTCAGGTGAAACTGTCAAAATCTTCAAAATGAGCAAAAGCACAATGAAATGAATGCTGGAATCATCTTCAAGTTGCTAAAATACACTAATGAAAGCAAAAAGTTTGAGTCTACAACATTTAGTTAAGGTGTGAGAGCCTAAATGAACTTTTCATTGCTTTAAACGCGTTTTCAGCCCTTGATTGTACAATTCAGGTGAAACTGTCAAAATCTTCAAAATGAGCAAAAGCACAATGAAATTAATGCTGGAATCATCTTCAAGTTGCTAAAATACACTAATGACAGCAACAAGTTTGAGTCTACAACATTTAGTTAAGGTGTGAGATTCTAAATTAACTTTGTATTGCTGTAAACGCGTTTTCAGCCCCTGATTGTACACTTCAGGTGAAACTGTCAAAATCATCAAAATGAGCAAAAGCACAATGAAATGAACGCTGGAATCATCTTCAAGTTGCTAAAATACACTAATGACAGCAAAAGGTTTGAGTCTAAAACATTTAGTTAAGGTGTGAGAGCCTAAATGAAATTTTCATTGCTTTAAACGCGTTTTCAGCCCGATTGTACACTTCAGGTAAAACTGTCAAAATCTTCAAAATGAGCAAAAGCACAATGAAATAAATGCTGGAATCATCTTCAAGTTGCTAAAATACACTAATGACAGCAAAAAGTTTGAGTCTACAACATTTAGTTAAGGTGTGAGAGCAAAAATTAACTTTGTATTGCTTTAAATGCATTTTCAGCCCGATAGTACACTTCAGGTGAAACTGTCAAAATCTTCAAAATGAGCAAAAGCACAATGAAATTAATGCTGGAATCATCTTCAAGTTGCTAAAATACACTAATGACAGCAACAAGTTTGAGTCTACAACATTTAGTTAAGGTGTGAGAGCCTAAATGAACTTTGTATTGCTTTAAATGCATTTTCAGCCCGATTGTACACTTCAGGTAAAACTGTCAAAATCATCAATATGAGCAAAAGCACAATGAAATTAATGCTGGAATCATCTTCAAGTTGCTAAAATACACTAATGACAGCAAAAAGTTTGTGTCTACAACATTTAGTTAAGGTGTGAGAGCCAAAATGAACTTTTTATTGCTGTAAACGCGTTTTCAGCACCTGAATGTACACTTCAGGTGAAACTGTCAAAATCTTCAAAATGAGCAAAAGCACAATGAAATTAATGCTGGAATCATCTTCAAGTTGCTAAAATACACTAATGACAGCAAAAGGTTTGAGTCTACAACATTTAGTTAAGGTGTGAGAGCAAAAATTAACTTTGTATTGCTTTAAATGCATTTTCAGCCCGATAGTACACTTCAGGTGAAACTGTCAAAATCTTCAATATGAGCAAAAGCACAATGAAATTAATGCTGGAATCATCTTCAAGTTGCTAAAATACACTAATGACAGCAAAAAGTTTGTGTCTACAACATTTAGTTAAGGTGTGAGAGCCAAAATGAACTTTTTATTGCTGTAAACGCGTTTTCAGCACCTGAATGTACACTTCAGGTGAAACTGTCAAAATCTTCAAAATGAGCAAAAGCACAATGAAATTAATGCTGGAATCATCTTCAAGTTGCTAAAATACACTAATGACAGCAAAAGGTTTGAGTCTACAACATTTAGTTAAGGTGTGAGAGCAAAAATTAACTTTGTATTGCTTTAAATGCATTTTCAGCCCGATTGTACACTTCAGGTAAAACTGTCAAAATCTTCAAAATGAGCAAAAGCACAATGAAATTAATGCTGGAATCATCTTCAAGTTGCTAAAATACACTAATGACAGCAAAAAGTTTGTGTCTACAACATTTAGTTAAGGTGTGAGAGCCAAAAGGAACTTTTTATTGCTGTAAACGCGTTTTCAGCACCTGAATGTACACTTCAGGTGAAACTGTCAAAATCTTCAAAATGAGCAAAAGCACAATGAAATTAATGCTGGAATCATCTTCAAGTTGCTAAAATACACTAATGACAGCAAAAAGTTTGAGTCTACAACATTTAGTTAAGGTGTGAGAGCAAAAATTAACTTTGTATTGCTTTAAATGCATTTTCAGCCCGATAGTACATTTCAGGTGAAACTGTCAAAATCTTCAAAATGAGCAAAAGCACAATGAAATTAATGCTGGAATCATCTTCAAGTTGCTAAAATACACTAATGACAGCAACAAGTTTGAGTCTACAACATTTAGTTAAGGTGTGAGAGCCTAAATGAACTTTGTATTGCTTTAAATGCATTTTCAGCCCGATTGTACACTTCAGGTAAAACTGTCAAAATCTTCAATATGAGCAAAAGCACAATGAAATTAATGCTGGAATCATCTTCAAGTTGCTAAAATACACTAATGACAGCAAAAAGTTTGTGTCTACAACATTTAGTTAAGGTGTGAGAGCCAAAATGAACTTTTTATTGCTGTAAACGCGTTTTCAGCACCTGAATGTACACTTCAGGTGAAACTGTCAAAATCTTCAAAATGAGCAAAAGCACAATGAAATTAATGCTGGAATCATCTTCAAGTTGCTAAAATACACTAATGACAGCAAAAGGTTTGAGTCTACAACATTTAGTTAAGGTGTGAGAGCCTAAATGAACTTTTCATTGCTTTAAACGCGTTTTCAGCCCTTGATTGTACAATTCAGGTGAAACTGTCAAAATCTTCAAAATGAGCAAAAGCACAATGAAATTAATGCTGGAATCATCTTCAAGTTGCTAAAATACACTAATGACAGCAACAAGTTTGAGTCTACAACATTTAGTTAAGGTGTGAGATTCTAAATTAACTTTGTATTGCTGTAAACGCGTTTTCAGCCCCTGATTGTACACTTCAGGTGAAACTGTCAAAATCATCAAAATGAGCAAAAGCACAATGAAATTAATGCTGGAATCATCTTCAAGTTGCTAAAATACACTAATGACAGCAAAAAGTTTGAGTCTACAACATTTAGTTAAGGTGTGAGAGCCAAAATTAACTTTGTATTGCTTTAAAATTCATTTTCAGCCCGATTGTACACTTCAGGTGAAACTGTCAAAATCTTCAAAATGAGCAAAAGCACAATGAAATGAACGCTGGAATCATCTTCAAGTTGCTAAAATACACTAATGACAGCAAAAGGTTTGAGTCTACAACATTTAGTTAAGTTGTGAGAGCCTAAATGAAATTTTCATTGCTTTAAACGCGTTTTCAGCCCGATTGTACACTTCAGGTAAAACTGTCAAAATCTTCAAAATGAGCAAAAGCACAATGAAATAAATGCTGGAATCATCTTCAAGTTGCTAAAATACACTAATGACAGCAAAAAGTTTGTGTCTACAACATTTAGTTAAGGTGTGAGAGCCAAAATGAAGTTTTTATTGCTGTAAATGCGTTTTCAGCACCTGAATGTACACTTCAGGTGAAACTGTCAAAATCTTCAAAATGAGCAAAAGCACAATGAAATTAATGCTGGAATCATCTTCAAGTTGCTAAAATACACTAATGACAGCAAAAAGTTTGAGTCTACAACATTTAGTTAAGGTGTGAGAGCCAAAATGAACTTTGTATTGCTTTAAATGCATTATCAGGCCGATTGTACACTTCAGGTGAAACTGTCAAAATCTTCAAAATGAGCAAAAGCACAATGAAATGAATGCTGGAATCATCTTCAAGTTGCTAAAATACACTAATGACAGCAAAAAGTTTGAGTATACAACATTTAGTAAAGGTGTGAGAGCCTAAATGAACTTTTCATTGCTTTAAACGCGTTTTCAGCCCTTGATTGTACAATTCAGGTGAAACTGTCAAAATCTTCAAAATGAGCAAAAGCACAATGAAATTAATGCTGGAATCATCTTCAAGTTGCTAAAATACACTAATGACAGCAAAAAGTTTGAGTCTACAACATTTAGTTAAGGTGTGAGAGCCTAAATGAACTTTTCATTGCTTTAAACGCGTTTTCAGCCCGATTGTACACTTCAGGTAAAACTGTCAAAATCTTCAAAATGAGCAAAAGCACAATGAAATTAATGCTGGAATCATCTTCAAGTTGCTAAAATACACTAATGACAGCAAAAAGTTTGTGTCTACAACATTTAGTTAAGGTGTGAGAGCCAAAATGAACTTTTTATTGCTGTAAACGCGTTTTCAGCACCTGAATGTACACTTCAGGTGAAACTGTCAAAATCTTCAAAATGAGCAAAAGCACAATGAAATTAATGCTGGAATCATCTTCAAGTTGCTAAAATACACTAATGACAGCAACAAGTTTGAGTCTACAACATTTAGTTAAGGTGTGAGATTCTAAATTAACTTTGTATTGCTGTAAACGCGTTTTCAGCCCCTGATTGTACACTTCAGGTGAAACTGTCAAAATCTTCAAAATGAGCAAAAGCACAATGAAATGAATGCTGGAATCATCTTCAAGTTGCTAAAATACACTAATGAAAGCAAAAAGTTTGAGTCTACAACATTTAGTTAAGGTGTGAGAGCCTAAATGAACTTTTCATTGCTTTAAACGCGTTTTCAGCCCTTGATTGTACAATTCAGGTGAAACTGTCAAAATCTTCAAAATGAGCAAAAGCACAATGAAATTAATGCTGGAATCATCTTCAAGTTGCTAAAATACACTAATGACAGCAACAAGTTTGAGTCTACAACATTTAGTTAAGGTGTGAGATTCTAAATTAACTTTGTATTGCTGTAAACGCGTTTTCAGCCCCTGATTGTACACTTCAGGTGAAACTGTCAAAATCATCAAAATGAGCAAAAGCACAATGAAATTAATGCTGAAATCATCTTCAAGTTGCTAAAATACACTAATGACAGCAAAAAGTTTGAGTCTACAACATTTAGTTAAGGTGTGAGAGCCAAAATTAACTTTGTATTGCTTTAAAATTCATTTTCAGCCCGATTGTACACTTCAGGTGAAACTGTCAAAATCTTCAAAATGAGCAAAAGCACAATGAAATGAACGCTGGAATCATCTTCAAGTTGCTAAAATACACTAATGACAGCAAAAGGTTTGAGTCTACAACATTTAGTTAAGGTGTGAGAGCCTAAATGAAATTTTCATTGCTTTAAACGCGTTTTCAGCCCGATTGTACACTTCAGGTAAAACTGTCAAAATCTTCAAAATGAGCAAAAGCACAATGAAATAAATGCTGGAATCATCTTCAAGTTGCTAAAATACACTAATGACAGCAAAAAGTTTGTGTCTACAACATTTAGTTAAGGTGTGAGAGCCAAAATGAAGTTTTTATTGCTGTAAACGCGTTTTCAGCACCTGAATGTACACTTCAGGTGAAACTGTCAAAATCTTCAAAATGAGCAAAAGCACAATGAAATTAATGCTGGAATCATCTTCAAGTTGCTAAAATACACTAATGACAGCAAAAAGTTTGAGTCTACAACATTTAGTTAAGGTGTGAGAGCCAAAATGAACTTTGTATTGCTTTAAATGCATTATCAGGCCGATTGTACACTTCAGGTGAAACTGTCAAAATCTTCAAAATGAGCAAAAGCACAATGAAATGAATGCTGGAATCATCTTCAAGTTGCTAAAATACACTAATGACAGCAAAAAGTTTGAGTATACAACATTTAGTAAAGGTGTGAGAGCCTAAATGAACTTTTCATTGCTTTAAACGCGTTTTCAGCCCTTGATTGTACAATTCAGGTGAAACTGTCAAAATCTTCAAAATGAGCAAAAGCACAATGAAATTAATGCTGGAATCATCTTCAAGTTGCTAAAATACACTAATGACAGCAACAAGTTTGAGTCTACAACATTTAGTTAAGGTGTGAGAGCCTAAATTAACTTTTTATGGCTTTAAATGCATTTTCAGCACCTGATTGTACACTTCAGGTGAAACTGTCAAAATCTTCAAAATGAGCAAAAGCACAATGAAATTAATGCTGGAATCATCTTCAAGTTGCTAAAATACACTAATGACAGCAAAAAGTTTGAGTCTACAATATTTAGTTAAGGTGTGAGAGCCAAAATGAACTTTGTATTGCTTTAAAATTCATTTTCAGCCCGATTGTACACTTCAGGTGAAACTGTCAAAATCTTCAAAATGAGCAAAAGCACAATGAAATTAATGCTGGAATCATCTTCAGGTTGCTAAAATACACTAATGACAGCAAAAAGTTTTAGTCTACAACATTTAGTTAAGGTGTGAGAGCCAAAATGAACTTTGTATTGCTGTAAACACTTTTTCAGCACCTGATTGTACACTTCAGGTGAAAATGTCAAAATCTTCAAAATGAGCAAAAGCACAATGAAATTAATGCTGGAATCATCTTCAAGTTGCTAAAATACACTAATGACAGCAAAAAGTTTGTGTCTACAACATTTAGTTAAGGTGTGAGAGCCAAAATGAACTTTTTATTGCTGTAAACGCGTTTTCAGCACCTGAATGTACACTTCAGGTGAAACTGTCAAAATCTTCAAAATGAGCAAAAGCACAATGAAATTAATGCTGGAATCATCTTCAAGTTGCTAAAATACACTAATGACAGCAAAAGGTTTGAGTCTACAACATTTAGTTAAGGTGTGAGAGCAAAAATTAACTTTGTATTGCTTTAAATGCATTTTCAGCCCGATAGTACACTTCAGGTGAAACTGTCAAAATCTTCAAAATGAGCAAAAGCACAATGAAATGAATGCTGGAATCATCTTCAAGTTGCTAAAATACACTAATGAAAGCAAAAAGTTTGAGTCTACAACATTTAGTTAAGGTGTGAGAGCCTAAATGAACTTTTCATTGCTTTAAACGCGTTTTCAGCCCTTGATTGTACAATTCAGGTGAAACTGTCAAAATCTTCAAAATGAGCAAAAGCACAATGAAATTAATGCTGGAATCATCTTCAAGTTGCTAAAATACACTAATGACAGCAACAAGTTTGAGTCTACAACATTTAGTTAAGGTGTGAGATTCTAAATTAACTTTGTATTGCTGTAAACGCGTTTTCAGCCCCTGATTGTACACTTCAGGTGAAACTGTCAAAATCATCAAAATGAGCAAAAGCACAATGAAATTAATGCTGGAATCATCTTCAAGTTGCTAAAATACACTAATGACAGCAAAAAGTTTGAGTCTACAACATTTAGTTAAGGTGTGAGAGCCAAAATTAACTTTGTATTGCTTTAAAATTCATTTTCAGCCCGATTGTACACTTCAGGTGAAACTGTCAAAATCTTCAAAATGAGCAAAAGCACAATGAAATGAACGCTGGAATCATCTTCAAGTTGCTAAAATACACTAATGACAGCAAAAGGTTTGAGTCTACAACATTTAGTTAAGGTGTGAGAGCCTAAATGAACTTTTCATTGCTTTAAACGCATTTTCAGCCCTTGATTGTACAATTCAGGTGAAACTGTCAAAATCTTCAAAATGAGCAAAAGCACAATGAAATTAATGCTGGAATCATCTTCAAGTTGCTAAAATACACTAATGACAGCAACAAGTTTGAGTCTACAACATTTAGTTAAGGTGTGAGAGCCTAAATTAACTTTTTATGGCTTTAAATGCATTTTCAGCACCTGATTGTACACTTCAGGTGAAACTGTCAAAATCTTCAAAATGAGCAAAAGCACAATGAAATTAATGCTGGAATCATCTTCAAGTTGCTAAAATACACTAATGACAGCAAAAAGTTTGAGTCTACAATATTTAGTTAAGGTGTGAGAGCCAAAATGAACTTTGTATTGCTTTAAAATTCATTTTCAGCCCGATTGTACACTTCAGGTGAAACTGTCAAAATCTTCAAAATGAGCAAAAGCACAATGAAATTAATGTTGGAATCATCTTCAAGTTGCTAAAATACACTAATGACAGCAAAAAGTTTGAGTCT
Organism: Leptonotus elevatus; assembly: GCF_054856555.1. Lineage (NCBI taxonomy): Eukaryota > Metazoa > Chordata > Actinopteri > Syngnathiformes > Syngnathidae > Leptonotus > Leptonotus elevatus. Next base: position 1,332,582 of record NC_141240.1, on the reverse strand, counting down.
ACAACATTTAGTTGAGGTGTGAGAGCCTAAATGAACTTTGTATTGCTTTAAATGCATTTTCAGCCCGATTGTACACTTCAGGTAAAACTGTCAAAATCTTCAAAATGAGCAAAAGCACAATGAAATTAATGCTGGAATCATCTTCAAGTTGCTAAAATACACTAATGACAGCAACAAGTTTGAGTCTACAACATTTAGTTAAGGTGTGAGAGCCTAAATGAACTTTGTATTGCTTTAAATGCATTTTCAGCCCGATTGTACACTTCAGGTAAAACTGTCAAAATCTTCAAAATGAGCAAAAGCACAATGAAATTAATGCTGGATTCATCTTCAAGTTGCTAAAATACACAAATGACAGCAAAAAGTTTGTGTCTACAACATTTAGTTATGGTGTGAGAGCCAAAATGAACTTTTTATTGCTGTAAACGCGTTTTCAGCACCTGAATGTACACTTCAGGTGAAACTGTCAAAATCTTCAAAATGAGCAAAAGCACAATGAAATTAATGCTGGAATCACCTTCAAGTTGCTAAAATACACTAATGACAGCAAAAGGTTTGAGTCTACAACATTTAGTTAAGGTGTGAGAGCAAAAATTAACTTTGTATTGCTTTAAATGCATTTTCAGCCCGATAGTACACTTCAGGTGAAACTGTCAAAATCTTCAAAATGAGCAAAAGTACAATGAAATTAATGCTGGAATCATCTTCAGGTTGCTAAAATACACTAATGACAGCAAAAAGTTTTAGTCTACAACATTTAGTTAAGGTGTGAGAGCCAAAATGAACTTTGTATTGCTGTAAACACGTTTTCAGCACCTGATTGTACACTTCAGGTGAAATAGTCAAAATCTTCAAAATGAGCAAAAGCACAATGAAATTAATGCTGGAAACATCTTCAAGTTGCTAAAATACACTAATGACAGCAACAAGTTTGAGTCTACAACATTTAGTTAAGGTGTGAGAGCCTAAATGAACTTTTCATTGCTTTAAACGCGTTTTCAGCCCGATTGTACACTTCAGGTAAAACTGTCAAAATCTTCAAAATGAGCAAAAGCACAATGAAATTAATGCTGGAATCATCTTCAAGTTGCTAAAATACACTAATGACAGCAAAAAGTTTGTGTCTACAACATTTAGTTAAGGTGTGAGAGCCAAAATGAACTTTTTATTGCTGTAAACGCGTTTTCAGCACCTGAATGTACACTTCAGGTGAAACTGTCATAATCTTCAAAATGAGCAAAAGCACAATGAAATTAATGCTGGAATCATCTTCAAGTTGCTAAAATACACTAATGACAGCAACAAGTTTGAGTCTACAACATTTAGTTAAGGTGTGAGATTCTAAATTAACTTTGTATTGCTGTAAACGCGTTTTCAGCCCCTGATTGTACACTTCAGGTGAAACTGTCAAAATCTTCAAAATGAGCAAAAGCACAATGAAATGAATGCTGGAATCATCTTCAAGTTGCTAAAATACACTAATGAAAGCAAAAAGTTTGAGTCTACAACATTTAGTTAAGGTGTGAGAGCCTAAATGAACTTTTCATTGCTTTAAACGCGTTTTCAGCCCTTGATTGTACAATTCAGGTGAAACTGTCAAAATCTTCAAAATGAGCAAAAGCACAATGAAATTAATGCTGGAATCATCTTCAAGTTGCTAAAATACACTAATGACAGCAACAAGTTTGAGTCTACAACATTTAGTTAAGGTGTGAGATTCTAAATTAACTTTGTATTGCTGTAAACGCGTTTTCAGCCCCTGATTGTACACTTCAGGTGAAACTGTCAAAATCATCAAAATTAGCAAAAGCACAATGAAATTAATGCTGGAATCATCTTCAAGTTGCTAAAATACACTAATGACAGCAAAAAGTTTGAGTCTACAACATTTAGTTAAGGTGTGAGAGCCAAAATTAACTTTGTATTGCTTTAAAATTCATTTTCAGCCCGATTGTACACTTCAGGTGAAACTGTCAAAATCTTCAAAATGAGCAAAAGCACAATGAAATGAACGCTGGAATCATCTTCAAGTTGCTAAAATACACTAATGACAGCAAAAGGTTTGAGTCTACAACATTTAGTTAAGGTGTGAGAGCCTAAATGAAATTTTCATTGCTTTAAACGCGTTTTCAGCCCGATTGTACACTTCAGGTAAAACTGTCAAAATCTTCAAAATGAGCAAAAGCACAATGAAATAAATGCTGGAATCATCTTCAAGTTGCTAAAATACACTAATGACAGCAAAAAGTTTGTGTCTACAACATTTAGTTAAGGTGTGAGAGCCAAAATGAAGTTTTTATTGCTGTAAACGCGTTTTCAGCACCTGAATGTACACTTCAGGTGAAACTGTCAAAATCTTCAAAATGAGCAAAAGCACAATGAAATTAATGCTGGAATCATCTTCAAGTTGCTAAAATACACTAATGACAGCAAAAAGTTTGAGTCTACAACATTTAGTTAAGGTGTGAGAGCCAAAATGAACTTTGTATTGCTTTAAATGCATTATCAGGCCGATTGTACACTTCAGGTGAAACTGTCAAAATCTTCAAAATGAGCAAAAGCACAATGAAATGAATGCTGGAATCATCTTCAAGTTGCTAAAATACACTAATGACAGCAAAAAGTTTGAGTATACAACATTTAGTAAAGGTGTGAGAGCCTAAATGAACTTTTCATTGCTTTAAACGCGTTTTCAGCCCTTGATTGTACAATTCAGGTGAAACTGTCAAAATCTTCAAAATGAGCAAAAGCACAATGAAATTAATGCTGGAATCATCTTCAAGTTGCTAAAATACACTAATGACAGCAACAAGTTTGAGTCTACAACATTTAGTTAAGGTGTGAGATTCTAAATTAACTTTGTATTGCTGTAAACGCGTTTTCAGCCCCTGATTGTACACTTCAGGTGAAACTGTCAAAATCATCAAAATGAGCAAAAGCACAATGAAATTAATGCTGAAATCATCTTCAAGTTGCTAAAATACACTAATGACAGCAAAAAGTTTGAGTCTACAACATTTAGTTAAGGTGTGAGAGCCAAAATTAACTTTGTATTGCTTTAAATGCATTATCAGGCCGATTGTACACTTCAGGTGAAACTGTCAAAATCTTCAAAATGAGCAAAAGCACAATGAAATGAATGCTGGAATCATCTTCAAGTTGCTAAAATACACTAATGACAGCAAAAAGTTTGAGTATACAACATTTAGTAAAGGTGTGAGAGCCTAAATGAACTTTTCATTGCTTTAAACGCGTTTTCAGCCCTTGATTGTACAATTCAGGTGAAACTGTCAAAATCTTCAAAATGAGCAAAAGCACAATGAAATTAATGCTGGAATCATCTTCAAGTTGCTAAAATACACTAATGACAGCAACAAGTTTGAGTCTACAACATTTAGTTAAGGTGTGAGAGCCTAAATTAACTTTTTATGGCTTTAAATGCATTTTCAGCACCTGATTGTACACTTCAGGTGAAACTGTCAAAATCTTCAAAATGAGCAAAAGCACAATGAAATTAATGCTGGAATCATCTTCAAGTTGCTAAAATACACTAATGACAGCAAAAAGTTTGAGTCTACAATATTTAGTTAAGGTGTGAGAGCCAAAATGAACTTTGTATTGCTTTAAAATTCATTTTCAGCCCGATTGTACACTTCAGGTGAAACTGTCAAAATCTTCAAAATGAGCAAAAGCACAATGAAATTAATGCTGGAATCATCTTCAGGTTGCTAAAATACACTAATGACAGCAAAAAGTTTTAGTCTACAACATTTAGTTAAGGTGTGAGAGCCAAAATGAACTTTGTATTGCTGTAAACACTTTTTCAGCACCTGATTGTACACTTCAGGTGAAAATGTCAAAATCTTCAAAATGAGCAAAAGCACAATGAAATTAATGCTGGAATCATCTTCAAGTTGCTAAAATACACTAATGACAGCAAAAAGTTTGTGTCTACAACATTTAGTTAAGGTGTGAGAGCCAAAATGAACTTTTTATTGCTGTAAACGCGTTTTCAGCACCTGAATGTACACTTCAGGTGAAACTGTCAAAATCTTCAAAATGAGCAAAAGCACAATGAAATTAATGCTGGAATCATCTTCAAGTTGCTAAAATACACTAATGACAGCAAAAGGTTTGAGTCTACAACATTTAGTTAAGGTGTGAGAGCAAAAATTAACTTTGTATTGCTTTAAATGCATTTTCAGCCCGATAGTACACTTCAGGTGAAACTGTCAAAATCTTCAAAATGAGCAAAAGCACAATGAAATGAATGCTGGAATCATCTTCAAGTTGCTAAAATACACTAATGAAAGCAAAAAGTTTGAGTCTACAACATTTAGTTAAGGTGTGAGAGCCTAAATGAACTTTTCATTGCTTTAAACGCGTTTTCAGCCCTTGATTGTACACTTCAGGTGAAACTGTCAAAATCATCAAAATGAGCAAAAGCACAATGAAATTAATGCTGGAATCATCTTCAAGTTGCTAAAATACACTAATGACAGCAAAAAGTTTGAGTCTACAACATTTAGTTAAGGTGTGAGAGCCAAAATTAACTTTGTATTGCTTTAAAATTCATTTTCAGCCCGATTGTACACTTCAGGTGAAACTGTCAAAATCTTCAAAATGAGCAAAAGCACAATGAAATGAACGCTGGAATCATCTTCAAGTTGCTAAAATACACTAATGACAGCAAAAGGTTTGAGTCTACAACATTTAGTTAAGGTGTGAGAGCCTAAATGAAATTTTCATTGCTTTAAACGCGTTTTCAGCCCGATTGTACACTTCAGGTAAAACTGTCAAAATCTTCAAAATGAGCAAAAGCACAATGAAATAAATGCTGGAATCATCTTCAAGTTGCTAAAATACACTAATGACAGCAAAAAGTTTGTGTCTACAACATTTAGTTAAGGTGTGAGAGCCAAAATGAAGTTTTTATTGCTGTAAACGCGTTTTCAGCACCTGAATGTACACTTCAGGTGAAACTGTCAAAATCTTCAAAATGAGCAAAAGCACAATGAAATTAATGCTGGAATCATCTTCAAGTTGCTAAAATACACTAATGACAGCAACAAGTTTGAGTCTACAACATTTAGTTAAGGTGTGAGAGCCTAAATTAACTTTTTATGGCTTTAAATGCATTTTCAGCACCTGATTGTACACTTCAGGTGAAACTGTCAAAATCTTCAAAATGAGCAAAAGCACAATGAAATTAATGCTGGAATCATCTTCAAGTTGCTAAAATACACTAATGACAGCAAAAAGTTTGAGTCTACAATATTTAGTTAAGGTGTGAGAGCCAAAATGAACTTTGTATTGCTTTAAAATTCATTTTCAGCCCGATTGTACACTTCAGGTGAAACTGTCAAAATCTTCAAAATGAGCAAAAGCACAATGAAATTAATGTTGGAATCATCTTCAAGTTGCTAAAATACACTAATGACAGCAAAAAGTTTGAGTCTACAACATTTAGTTGAGGTGTGAGAGCCTAAATGAACTTTGTATTGCTTTAAATGCATTTTCAGCCCGATTGTACACTTCAGGTAAAACTGTCAAAATCTTCTAAATGAGCAAAAGCACAATGAAATTAATGCTGGAATCATCTTCAAGTTGCTAAAATACACTAATGACAGCAAAAAGTTTGAGTCTACAACATTTAGTTGAGGTGTGAGAGCCTAAATGAACTTTGTATTGCTTTAAATGCATTTTCAGCCCGATTGTACACTTCAGGTAAAACTGTCAAAATCTTCAAAATGAGCAAAAGCACAATGAAATTAATGCTGGAATCATCTTCAAGTTGCTAAAATACACTAATGACAGCAACAAGTTTGAGTCTACAACATTTAGTTAAGGTGTGAGAGCCAAAATGAACTTTGTATTGCTTTAAATGCATTATCAGGCCAATTGTACACTTCAGGTGAAACTGTCAAAATCTTCAAAATGAGCAAAAGCACAATGAAATGAATGCTGGAATCATCTTCAAGTTGCTAAAATACACTAATGACAGCAAAAAGTTTGAGTCTACAACATTTAGTTAAGGTGTGAGAGCCTAAATGAACTTTCCATTGCTTTAAACGCGTTTTCAGCCCTTGATTGTACAATTCAGGTGAAACTGTCAAAATCTTCAAAATGAGCAAAAGCACAATGAAATTAATGCTGGAATCATCTTCAAGTTGCTAAAATACACTAATGACAGCAACAAGTTTGAGTCTACAACATTTAGTTAAGGTGTGAGAGCCTAAATTAACTTTTTATGGCTTTAAATGCATTTTCAGCACCTGATTGTACACTTCAGGTGAAACTGTCAAAATCTTCAAAATGAGCAAAAGCACAATGAAATTAATGCTGGAATCATCTTCAAGTTGCTAAAATACACTAATGACAGCAAAAAGTTTGAGTCTACAATATTTAGTTAAGGTGTGAGAGCCAAAATGAACTTTGTATTGCTTTAAAATTCATTTTCAGCCCGATTGTACACTTCAGGTGAAACTGTCAAAATCTTCAAAATGAGCAAAAGCACAATGAAATTAATGTTGGAATCATCTTCAAGTTGCTAAAATACACTAATGACAGCAAAAAGTTTGAGTCTACAACATTTAGTTGAGGTGTGAGAGCCTAAATGAACTTTGTATTGCTTTAAATGCATTTTCAGCCCGATTGTACACTTCAGGTAAAACTGTCAAAATCTTCAAAATGAGCAAAAGCACAATGAAATTAATGCTGGAATCATCTTCAAGTTGCTAAAATACACTAATGACAGCAACAAGTTTGAGTCTACAACATTTAGTTAAGGTGTGAGAGCCAAAATGAACTTTGTATTGCTTTAAAATTCATTTTCAGCCCGATTGTACACTTCAGGTGAAACTGTCAAAATCTTCAAAATGAGCAAAAGCACAATGAAATTAATGTTGGAATCATCTTCAAGTTGCTAAAATACACTAATGACAGCAAAAAGTTTGAGTCTACAACATTTAGTTGAGGTGTGAGAGCCTAAATGAACTTTGTATTGCTTTAAATGCATTTTCAGCCCGATTGTACACTTCAGGTAAAACTGTCAAAATCTTCAAAATGAGCAAAAGCACAGTGAAATTAATGCTGGAATCATCTTCAAGTTGCTAAAATACACTAATGACAGCAACAAGTTTGAGTCTACAACATTTAGTTAAGGTGTGAGAGCCTAAATGAACTTTGTATTGCTTTAAATGCATTTTCAGCCCGATTGTACACTTCAGGTAAAACTGTCAAAATCTTCAAAATTAGCAAAAGCACAATGAAATTAATGCTGGAATCATCTTCAAGTTGCTAAAATACACTAATGACAGCAAAAAGTTTGAGTCTACAACATTTAGTTAAGGTGTGAGAGCCTAAATGAACTTTTCATTGCTTTAAACGCGTTTTCAGCCCGATTGTACACTTCAGGTAAAACTGTCAAAATCTTCAAAATGAGCAAAAGCACAATGAAATTAATGCTGGAATCATCTTCAAGTTGCTAAAATACACTAATGACAGCAAAAAGTTTGTGTCTACAACATTTAGTTAAGGTGTGAGAGCCAAAATGAACTTTTTATTGCTGTAAACGCGTTTTCAGCACCTGAATGTACACTTCAGGTGAAACTGTCATAATCTTCAAAATGAGCAAAAGCACAATGAAATTAATGCTGGAATCATCTTCAAGTTGCTAAAATACACTAATGACAGCAACAAGTTTGAGTCTACAACATTTAGTTAAGGTGTGAGATTCTAAATTAACTTTGTATTGCTGTAAACGCGTTTTCAGCCCCTGATTGTACACTTCAGGTGAAACTGTCAAAATCTTCAAAATGAGCAAAAGCACAATGAAATGAATGCTGGAATCATCTTCAAGTTGCTAAAATACACTAATGAAAGCAAAAAGTTTGAGTCTACAACATTTAGTTAAGGTGTGAGAGCCTAAATGAACTTTTCATTGCTTTAAACGCGTTTTCAGCCCTTGATTGTACAATTCAGGTGAAACTGTCAAAATCTTCAAAATGAGCAAAAGCACAATGAAATTAATGCTGGAATCATCTTCAAGTTGCTAAAATACACTAATGACAGCAACAAGTTTGAGTCTACAACATTTAGTTAAGGTGTGAGATTCTAAATTAACTTTGTATTGCTGTAAACGCGTTTTCAGCCCCTGATTGTACACTTCAGGTGAAACTGTCAAAATCATCAAAATTAGCAAAAGCACAATGAAATTAATGCTGGAATCATCTTCAAGTTGCTAAAATACACTAATGACAGCAAAAAGTTTGAGTCTACAACATTTAGTTAAGGTGTGAGAGCCAAAATTAACTTTGTATTGCTTTAAAATTCATTTTCAGCCCGATTGTACACTTCAGGTGAAACTGTCAAAATCTTCAAAATGAGCAAAAGCACAATGAAATGAACGCTGGAATCATCTTCAAGTTGCTAAAATACACTAATGACAGCAAAAGGTTTGAGTCTACAACATTTAGTTAAGGTGTGAGAGCCTAAATGAAATTTTCATTGCTTTAAACGCGTTTTCAGCCCGATTGTACACTTCAGGTAAAACTGTCAAAATCTTCAAAATGAGCAAAAGCACAATGAAATAAATGCTGGAATCATCTTCAAGTTGCTAAAATACACTAATGACAGCAAAAAGTTTGTGTCTACAACATTTAGTTAAGGTGTGAGAGCCAAAATGAAGTTTTTATTGCTGTAAACGCGTTTTCAGCACCTGAATGTACACTTCAGGTGAAACTGTCAAAATCTTCAAAATGAGCAAAAGCACAATGAAATTAATGCTGGAATCATCTTCAAGTTGCTAAAATACACTAATGACAGCAAAAAGTTTGAGTCTACAACATTTAGTTAAGGTGTGAGAGCCAAAATGAACTTTGTATTGCTTTAAATGCATTATCAGGCCGATTGTACACTTCAGGTGAAACTGTCAAAATCTTCAAAATGAGCAAAAGCACAATGAAATGAATGCTGGAATCATCTTCAAGTTGCTAAAATACACTAATGACAGCAAAAAGTTTGAGTATACAACATTTAGTAAAGGTGTGAGAGCCTAAATGAACTTTTCATTGCTTTAAACGCGTTTTCAGCCCTTGATTGTACAATTCAGGTGAAACTGTCAAAATCTTCAAAATGAGCAAAAGCACAATGAAATTAATGCTGGAATCATCTTCAAGTTGCTAAAATACACTAATGACAGCAACAAGTTTGAGTCTACAACATTTAGTTAAGGTGTGAGAGCCTAAATTAACTTTTTATGGCTTTAAATGCATTTTCAGCACCTGATTGTACACTTCAGGTGAAACTGTCAAAATCTTCAAAATGAGCAAAAGCACAATGAAATTAATGCTGGAATCATCTTCAAGTTGCTAAAATACACTAATGACAGCAAAAAGTTTGAGTCTACAATATTTAGTTAAGGTGTGAGAGCCAAAATGAACTTTGTATTGCTTTAAAATTCATTTTCAGCCCGATTGTACACTTCAGGTGAAACTGTCAAAATCTTCAAAATGAGCAAAAGCACAATGAAATTAATGCTGGAATCATCTTCAGGTTGCTAAAATACACTAATGACAGCAAAAAGTTTTAGTCTACAACATTTAGTTAAGGTGTGAGAGCCAAAATGAACTTTGTATTGCTGTAAACACTTTTTCAGCACCTGATTGTACACTTCAGGTGAAAATGTCAAAATCTTCAAAATGAGCAAAAGCACAATGAAATTAATGCTGGAATCATCTTCAAGTTGCTAAAATACACTAATGACAGCAAAAAGTTTGTGTCTACAACATTTAGTTAAGGTGTGAGAGCCAAAATGAACTTTTTATTGCTGTAAACGCGTTTTCAGCACCTGAATGTACACTTCAGGTGAAACTGTCAAAATCTTCAAAATGAGCAAAAGCACAATGAAATTAATGCTGGAATCATCTTCAAGTTGCTAAAATACACTAATGACAGCAAAAGGTTTGAGTCTACAACATTTAGTTAAGGTGTGAGAGCAAAAATTAACTTTGTATTGCTTTAAATGCATTTTCAGCCCGATAGTACACTTCAGGTGAAACTGTCAAAATCTTCAAAATGAGCAAAAGCACAATGAAATGAATGCTGGAATCATCTTCAAGTTGCTAAAATACACTAATGAAAGCAAAAAGTTTGAGTCTACAACATTTAGTTAAGGTGTGAGAGCCTAAATGAACTTTTCATTGCTTTAAACGCGTTTTCAGCCCTTGATTGTACACTTCAGGTGAAACTGTCAAAATCATCAAAATGAGCAAAAGCACAATGAAATTAATGCTGGAATCATCTTCAAGTTGCTAAAATACACTAATGACAGCAAAAAGTTTGAGTCTACAACATTTAGTTAAGGTGTGAGAGCCAAAATTAACTTTGTATTGCTTTAAAATTCATTTTCAGCCCGATTGTACACTTCAGGTGAAACTGTCAAAATCTTCAAAATGAGCAAAAGCACAATGAAATGAACGCTGGAATCATCTTCAAGTTGCTAAAATACACTAATGACAGCAAAAGGTTTGAGTCTACAACATTTAGTTAAGGTGTGAGAGCCTAAATGAAATTTTCATTGCTTTAAACGCGTTTTCAGCCCGATTGTACACTTCAGGTAAAACTGTCAAAATCTTCAAAATGAGCAAAAGCACAATGAAATAAATGCTGGAATCATCTTCAAGTTGCTAAAATACACTAATGACAGCAAAAAGTTTGTGTCTACAACATTTAGTTAAGGTGTGAGAGCCAAAATGAAGTTTTTATTGCTGTAAACGCGTTTTCAGCACCTGAATGTACACTTCAGGTGAAACTGTCAAAATCTTCAAAATGAGCAAAAGCACAATGAAATTAATGCTGGAATCATCTTCAAGTTGCTAAAATACACTAATGACAGCAACAAGTTTGAGTCTACAACATTTAGTTAAGGTGTGAGAGCCTAAATTAACTTTTTATGGCTTTAAATGCATTTTCAGCACCTGATTGTACACTTCAGGTGAAACTGTCAAAATCTTCAAAATGAGCAAAAGCACAATGAAATTAATGCTGGAATCATCTTCAAGTTGCTAAAATACACTAATGACAGCAAAAAGTTTGAGTCTACAATATTTAGTTAAGGTGTGAGAGCCAAAATGAACTTTGTATTGCTTTAAAATTCATTTTCAGCCCGATTGTACACTTCAGGTGAAACTGTCAAAATCTTCAAAATGAGCAAAAGCACAATGAAATTAATGTTGGAATCATCTTCAAGTTGCTAAAATACACTAATGACAGCAAAAAGTTTGAGTCTACAACATTTAGTTGAGGTGTGAGAGCCTAAATGAACTTTGTATTGCTTTAAATGCATTTTCAGCCCGATTGTACACTTCAGGTAAAACTGTCAAAATCTTCTAAATGAGCAAAAGCACAATGAAATTAATGCTGGAATCATCTTCAAGTTGCTAAAATACACTAATGACAGCAAAAAGTTTGAGTCTACAACATTTAGTTGAGGTGTGAGAGCCTAAATGAACTTTGTATTGCTTTAAATGCATTTTCAGCCCGATTGTACACTTCAGGTAAAACTGTCAAAATCTTCAAAATGAGCAAAAGCACAATGAAATTAATGCTGGAATCATCTTCAAGTTGCTAAAATACACTAATGACAGCAACAAGTTTGAGTCTACAACATTTAGTTAAGGTGTGAGAGCCAAAATGAACTTTGTATTGCTTTAAATGCATTATCAGGCCAATTGTACACTTCAGGTGAAACTGTCAAAATCTTCAAAATGAGCAAAAGCACAATGAAATGAATGCTGGAATCATCTTCAAGTTGCTAAAATACACTAATGACAGCAAAAAGTTTGAGTCTACAACATTTAGTTAAGGTGTGAGAGCCTAAATGAACTTTCCATTGCTTTAAACGCGTTTTCAGCCCTTGATTGTACAATTCAGGTGAAACTGTCAAAATCTTCAAAATGAGCAAAAGCACAATGAAATTAATGCTGGAATCATCTTCAAGTTGCTAAAATACACTAATGACAGCAACAAGTTTGAGTCTACAACATTTAGTTAAGGTGTGAGAGCCTAAATTAACTTTTTATGGCTTTAAATGCATTTTCAGCACCTGATTGTACACTTCAGGTGAAACTGTCAAAATCTTCAAAATGAGCAAAAGCACAATGAAATTAATGCTGGAATCATCTTCAAGTTGCTAAAATACACTAATGACAGCAAAAAGTTTGAGTCTACAATATTTAGTTAAGGTGTGAGAGCCAAAATGAACTTTGTATTGCTTTAAAATTCATTTTCAGCCCGATTGTACACTTCAGGTGAAACTGTCAAAATCTTCAAAATGAGCAAAAGCACAATGAAATTAATGTTGGAATCATCTTCAAGTTGCTAAAATACACTAATGACAGCAAAAAGTTTGAGTCTACAACATTTAGTTGAGGTGTGAGAGCCTAAATGAACTTTGTATTGCTTTAAATGCATTTTCAGCCCGATTGTACACTTCAGGTAAAACTGTCAAAATCTTCAAAATGAGCAAAAGCACAATGAAATTAATGCTGGAATCATCTTCAAGTTGCTAAAATACACTAATGACAGCAACAAGTTTGAGTCTACAACATTTAGTTAAGGTGTGAGAGCCAAAATGAACTTTGTATTGCTTTAAAATTCATTTTCAGCCCGATTGTACACTTCAGGTGAAACTGTCAAAATCTTCAAAATGAGCAAAAGCACAATGAAATTAATGTTGGAATCATCTTCAAGTTGCTAAAATACACTAATGACAGCAAAAAGTTTGAGTCTACAACATTTAGTTGAGGTGTGAGAGCCTAAATGAACTTTGTATTGCTTTAAATGCATTTTCAGCCCGATTGTACACTTCAGGTAAAACTGTCAAAATCTTCAAAATGAGCAAAAGCACAGTGAAATTAATGCTGGAATCATCTTCAAGTTGCTAAAATACACTAATGACAGCAACAAGTTTGAGTCTACAACATTTAGTTAAGGTGTGAGAGCCTAAATGAACTTTGTATTGCTTTAAATGCATTTTCAGCCCGATTGTACACTTCAGGTAAAACTGTCAAAATCTTCAAAATTAGCAAAAGCACAATGAAATTAATGCTGGAATCATCTTCAAGTTGCTAAAATACACTAATGACAGCAAAAAGTTTGAGTCTACAACATTTAGTTAAGGTGTGAGAGCCTAAATGAACTTTTCATTGCTTTAAACGCGTTTTCAGCCCGATTGTACACTTCAGGTAAAACTGTCAAAATCTTCAAAATGAGCAAAAGCACAATGAAATTAATGCTGGAATCATCTTCAAGTTGCTAAAATACACTAATGACAGCAAAAAGTTTGTGTCTACAACATTTAGTTAAGGTGTGAGAGCCAAAATGAACTTTTTATTGCTGTAAACGCGTTTTCAGCACCTGAATGTACACTTCAGGTGAAACTGTCATAATCTTCAAAATGAGCAAAAGCACAATGAAATTAATGCTGGAATCATCTTCAAGTTGCTAAAATACACTAATGACAGCAACAAGTTTGAGTCTACAACATTTAGTTAAGGTGTGAGATTCTAAATTAACTTTGTATTGCTGTAAACGCGTTTTCAGCCCCTGATTGTACACTTCAGGTGAAACTGTCAAAATCTTCAAAATGAGCAAAAGCACAATGAAATGAATGCTGGAATCATCTTCAAGTTGCTAAAATACACTAATGAAAGCAAAAAGTTTGAGTCTACAACATTTAGTTAAGGTGTGAGAGCCTAAATGAACTTTTCATTGCTTTAAACGCGTTTTCAGCCCTTGATTGTACAATTCAGGTGAAACTGTCAAAATCTTCAAAATGAGCAAAAGCACAATGAAATTAATGCTGGAATCATCTTCAAGTTGCTAAAATACACTAATGACAGCAACAAGTTTGAGTCTACAACATTTAGTTAAGGTGTGAGATTCTAAATTAACTTTGTATTGCTGTAAACGCGTTTTCAGCCCCTGATTGTACACTTCAGGTGAAACTGTCAAAATCATCAAAATTAGCAAAAGCACAATGAAATTAATGCTGGAATCATCTTCAAGTTGCTAAAATACACTAATGACAGCAAAAAGTTTGAGTCTACAACATTTAGTTAAGGTGTGAGAGCCAAAATTAACTTTGTATTGCTTTAAAATTCATTTTCAGCCCGATTGTACACTTCAGGTGAAACTGTCAAAATCTTCAAAATGAGCAAAAGCACAATGAAATGAACGCTGGAATCATCTTCAAGTTGCTAAAATACACTAATGACAGCAAAAGGTTTGAGTCTACAACATTTAGTTAAGGTGTGAGAGCCTAAATGAAATTTTCATTGCTTTAAACGCGTTTTCAGCCCGATTGTACACTTCAGGTAAAACTGTCAAAATCTTCAAAATGAGCAAAAGCACAATGAAATAAATGCTGGAATCATCTTCAAGTTGCTAAAATACACTAATGACAGCAAAAAGTTTGTGTCTACAACATTTAGTTAAGGTGTGAGAGCCAAAATGAAGTTTTTATTGCTGTAAACGCGTTTTCAGCACCTGAATGTACACTTCAGGTGAAACTGTCAAAATCTTCAAAATGAGCAAAAGCACAATGAAATTAATGCTGGAATCATCTTCAAGTTGCTAAAATACACTAATGACAGCAAAAAGTTTGAGTCTACAACATTTAGTTAAGGTGTGAGAGCCAAAATGAACTTTGTATTGCTTTAAATGCATTATCAGGCCGATTGTACACTTCAGGTGAAACTGTCAAAATCTTCAAAATGAGCAAAAGCACAATGAAATGAATGCTGGAATCATCTTCAAGTTGCTAAAATACACTAATGACAGCAAAAAGTTTGAGTATACAACATTTAGTAAAGGTGTGAGAGCCTAAATGAACTTTTCATTGCTTTAAACGCGTTTTCAGCCCTTGATTGTACAATTCAGGTGAAACTGTCAAAATCTTCAAAATGAGCAAAAGCACAATGAAATTAATGCTGGAATCATCTTCAAGTTGCTAAAATACACTAATGACAGCAACAAGTTTGAGTCTACAACATTTAGTTAAGGTGTGAGAGCCTAAATTAACTTTTTATGGCTTTAAATGCATTTTCAGCACCTGATTGTACACTTCAGGTGAAACTGTCAAAATCTTCAAAATGAGCAAAAGCACAATGAAATTAATGCTGGAATCATCTTCAAGTTGCTAAAATACACTAATGACAGCAAAAAGTTTGAGTCTACAATATTTAGTTAAGGTGTGAGAGCCAAAATGAACTTTGTATTGCTTTAAAATTCATTTTCAGCCCGATTGTACACTTCAGGTGAAACTGTCAAAATCTTCAAAATGAGCAAAAGCACAATGAAATTAATGCTGGAATCATCTTCAGGTTGCTAAAATACACTAATGACAGCAAAAAGTTTTAGTCTACAACATTTAGTTAAGGTGTGAGAGCCAAAATGAACTTTGTATTGCTGTAAACACTTTTTCAGCACCTGATTGTACACTTCAGGTGAAAATGTCAAAATCTTCAAAATGAGCAAAAGCACAATGAAATTAATGCTGGAATCATCTTCAAGTTGCTAAAATACACTAATGACAGCAAAAAGTTTGTGTCTACAACATTTAGTTAAGGTGTGAGAGCCAAAATGAACTTTTTATTGCTGTAAACGCGTTTTCAGCACCTGAATGTACACTTCAGGTGAAACTGTCAAAATCTTCAAAATGAGCAAAAGCACAATGAAATTAATGCTGGAATCATCTTCAAGTTGCTAAAATACACTAATGACAGCAAAAGGTTTGAGTCTACAACATTTAGTTAAGGTGTGAGAGCAAAAATTAACTTTGTATTGCTTTAAATGCATTTTCAGCCCGATAGTACACTTCAGGTGAAACTGTCAAAATCTTCAAAATGAGCAAAAGCACAATGAAATGAATGCTGGAATCATCTTCAAGTTGCTAAAATACACTAATGAAAGCAAAAAGTTTGAGTCTACAACATTTAGTTAAGGTGTGAGAGCCTAAATGAACTTTTCATTGCTTTAAACGCGTTTTCAGCCCTTGATTGTACACTTCAGGTGAAACTGTCAAAATCATCAAAATGAGCAAAAGCACAATGAAATTAATGCTGGAATCATCTTCAAGTTGCTAAAATACACTAATGACAGCAAAAAGTTTGAGTCTACAACATTTAGTTAAGGTGTGAGAGCCAAAATTAACTTTGTATTGCTTTAAAATTCATTTTCAGCCCGATTGTACACTTCAGGTGAAACTGTCAAAATCTTCAAAATGAGCAAAAGCACAATGAAATGAACGCTGGAATCATCTTCAAGTTGCTAAAATACACTAATGACAGCAAAAGGTTTGAGTCTACAACATTTAGTTAAGGTGTGAGAGCCTAAATGAAATTTTCATTGCTTTAAACGCGTTTTCAGCCCGATTGTACACTTCAGGTAAAACTGTCAAAATCTTCAAAATGAGCAAAAGCACAATGAAATAAATGCTGGAATCATCTTCAAGTTGCTAAAATACACTAATGACAGCAAAAAGTTTGTGTCTACAACATTTAGTTAAGGTGTGAGAGCCAAAATGAAGTTTTTATTGCTGTAAACGCGTTTTCAGCACCTGAATGTACACTTCAGGTGAAACTGTCAAAATCTTCAAAATGAGCAAAAGCACAATGAAATTAATGCTGGAATCATCTTCAAGTTGCTAAAATACACTAATGACAGCAAAAAGTTTGAGTCTACAACATTTAGTTAAGGTGTGAGAGCCAAAATGAACTTTGTATTGCTTTAAATGCATTATCAGGCCGATTGTACACTTCAGGTGAAACTGTCAAAATCTTCAAAATGAGCAAAAGCACAATGAAATGAATGCTGGAATCATCTTCAAGTTGCTAAAATACACTAATGACAGCAAAAAGTTTGAGTATACAACATTTAGTAAAGGTGTGAGAGCCTAAATGAACTTTTCATTGCTTTAAACGCGTTTTCAGCCCTTGATTGTACAATTCAGGTGAAACTGTCAAAATCTTCAAAATGAGCAAAAGCACAATGAAATTAATGCTGGAATCATCTTCAAGTTGCTAAAATACACTAATGACAGCAACAAGTTTGAGTCTACAACATTTAGTTAAGGTGTGAGAGCCTAAATTAACTTTTTATGGCTTTAAATGCATTTTCAGCACCTGATTGTACACTTCAGGTGAAACTGTCAAAATCTTCAAAATGAGCAAAAGCACAATGAAATTAATGCTGGAATCATCTTCAAGTTGCTAAAATACACTAATGACAGCAAAAAGTTTGAGTCTACAATATTTAGTTAAGGTGTGAGAGCCAAAATGAACTTTGTATTGCTTTAAAATTCATTTTCAGCCCGATTGTACACTTCAGGTGAAACTGTCAAAATCTTCAAAATGAGCAAAAGCACAATGAAATTAATGTTGGAATCATCTTCAAGTTGCTAAAATACACTAATGACAGCAAAAAGTTTGAGTCTACAACATTTAGTTGAGGTGTGAGAGCCTAAATGAACTTTGTATTGCTTTAAATGCATTTTCAGCCCGATTGTACACTTCAGGTAAAACTGTCAAAATCTTCAAAATGAGCAAAAGCACAATGAAATTAATGCTGGAATCATCTTCAAGTTGCTAAAATACACTAATGACAGCAACAAGTTTGAGTCTACAACATTTAGTTAAGGTGTGAGAGCCTAAATGAACTTTGTATTGCTTTAAATGCATTTTCAGCCCGATTGTACACTTCAGGTAAAACTGTCAAAATCTTCAAAATGAGCAAAAGCACAATGAAATTAATGCTGGATTCATCTTCAAGTTGCTAAAATACACAAATGACAGCAAAAAGTTTGTGTCTACAACATTTAGTTAAGGTGTGAGAGCCAAAATGAACTTTTTATTGCTGTAAACGCGTTTTCAGCACCTGAATGTACACTTCAGGTGAAACTGTCAAAATCTTCAAAATGAGCAAAAGCACAATGAAATTAATGCTGGAATCATCTTCAAGTTGCTAAAATACACTAATGACAGCAAAAGGTTTGAGTCTACAACATTTAGTTAAGGTGTGAGAGCAAAAATTAACTTTGTATTGCTTTAAATGCATTTTCAGCCCGATAGTACACTTCAGGTGAAACTGTCAAAATCTTCAAAATGAGCAAAAGCACAATGAAATTAATGCTGGAATCATCTTCAGGTTGCTAAAATACACTAATGACAGCAAAAAGTTTTAGTCTACAACATTTAGTTAAGGTGTGAGAGCCAAAATGAACTTTGTATTGCTGTAAACACGTTTTCAGCACCTGATTGTACACTTCAGGTGAAATAGTCAAAATCTTCAAAATGAGCAAAAGCACAATGAAATTAATGCTGGAATCATCTTCAAGTTGCTAAAATACACTAATGACAGCAAAAAGTTTGAGTCTACAACATTTAGTTAAGGTGTGAGAGCCAAAATTAACTTTGTATTGCTTTAAAATTCATTTTCAGCCCGATTGTACACTTCAGGTGAAACTGTCAAAATCTTCAAAATGAGGAAAAGCACAATGAAATGAATGCTGGAATCATCTTCAAGTTGCTAAAATACACTAATGAAAGCAAAAAGTTTGAGTCTACAACATTTAGTTAAGGTGTGAGAGCCTAAATGAACTTTTCATTGCTTTAAACGCGTTTTCAGCCCTTGATTGTACAATTCAGGTGAAACTGTCAAAATCTTCAAAATGAGCAAAAGCACAATGAAATTAATGCTGGAATCATCTTCAAGTTGCTAAAATACACTAATAACAGCAACAAGTTTGAGTCTACAACATTTAGTTAAGGTGTGAGAGCAAAAATTAACTTTGTATTGCTTTGAATGCATTTTCAGCCCGATAGTACACTTCAGGTGAAACTGTCAAAATCTTCAAAATGAGCAAAAGCACAATGAAATTAATGCTGGAATCATCTTCAGGTTGCTAAAATACACTAATGACAGCAAAAAGTTTTAGTCTACAACATTTAGTTAAGGTGTGAGAGCCAAAATGAACTTTGTATTGCTGTAAACACGTTTTCAGCACCTGATTGTACACTTCAGGTGAAATAGTCAAAATCTTCAAAATGAGCAAAAGCACAATGAAATTAATGCTGGAAACATCTTCAAGTTGCTAAAATACACTAATGACAGCAACAAGTTTGAGTCTACAACATTTAGTTAAGGTGTGAGAGCCTAAATGAACTTTGTATTGCTTTAAATGCATTTTCAGCCCGATTGTACACTTCAGGTAAAACTGTCAAAATCTTCAAAATGAGCAAAAGCACAATGAAATTAATGCTGGAATCATCTTCAAGTTGCTAAAATACACTAATGACAGCAAAAAGTTTGAGTCTACAACATTTAGTTAAGGTGTGAGAGCCTAAATGAACTTTTCATTGCTTTAAACGCGTTTTCAGCCCGATTGTACACTTCAGGTAAAACTGTCAAAATCTTCAAAATGAGCAAAAGCACAATGAAATTAATGCTGGAATCATCTTCAAGTTGCTAAAATACACTAATGACAGCAAAAAGTTTGTGTCTACAACATTTAGTTAAGGTGTGAGAGCCAAAATGAACTTTTTATTGCTGTAAACGCGTTTTCAGCACCTGAATGTACACTTCAGGTGAAACTGTCAAAATCTTCAAAATGAGCAAAAGCACAATGAAATTAATGCTGGAATCATCTTCAAGTTGCTAAAATACACTAATGACAGCAAAAGGTTTGAGTCTACAACATTTAGTTAAGGTGTGAGAGCAAAAATTAACTTTGTATTGCTTTAAATGCATTTTCAGCCCGATAGTACACTTCAGGTGAAACTGTCAAAATCTTCAAAATGAGCAAAAGCACAATGAAATTAATGCTGGAATCATCTTCAGGTTGCTAAAATACACTAATGACAGCAAAAAGTTTTAGTCTACAACATTTAGTTAAGGTGTGAGAGCCAAAATGAACTTTGTATTGCTGTAAACACGTTTTCAGCACCTGATTGTACACTTCAGGTGAAATAGTCAAAATCTTCAAAATGAGCAAAAGCACAATGAAATTAATGCTGGAATCATCTTCAAGTTGCTAAAATACACTAATGACAGCAAAAAGTTTGAGTCTACAACATTTAGTTAAGGTGTGAGAGCCAAAATTAACTTTGTATTGCTTTAAAATTCATTTTCAGCCCGATTGTACACTTCAGGTGAAACTGTCAAAATCTTCAAAATGAGCAAAAGCACAATGAAATGAATGCTGGAATCATCTTCAAGTTGCTAAAATACACTAATGAAAGCAAAAAGTTTGAGTCTACAACATTTAGTTAAGGTGTGAGAGCCTAAATGAACTTTTCATTGCTTTAAACGCGTTTTCAGCCCTTGATTGTACAATTCAGGTGAAACTGTCAAAATCTTCAAAATGAGCAAAAGCACAATGAAATTAATGCTGGAATCATCTTCAAGTTGCTAAAATACACTAATGACAGCAACAAGTTTGAGTCTACAACATTTAGTTAAGGTGTGAGATTCTAAATTAACTTTGTATTGCTGTAAACGCGTTTTCAGCCCCTGATTGTACACTTCAGGTGAAACTGTCAAAATCATCAAAATGAGCAAAAGCACAATGAAATTAATGCTGGAATCATCTTCAAGTTGCTAAAATACACTAATGACAGCAAAAAGTTTGAGTCTACAACATTTAGTTAAGGTGTGAGAGCCAAAATTAACTTTGTATTGCTTTAAAATTCATTTTCAGCCCGATTGTACACTTCAGGTGAAACTGTCAAAATCTTCAAAATGAGCAAAAGCACAATGAAATGAACGCTGGAATCATCTTCAAGTTGCTAAAATACACTAATGACAGCAAAAGGTTTGAGTCTACAACATTTAGTTAAGGTGTGAGAGCCTAAATGAAATTTTCATTGCTTTAAACGCGTTTTCAGCCCGATTGTACACTTCAGGTAAAACTGTCAAAATCTTCAAAATGAGCAAAAGCACAATGAAATAAATGCTGGAATCATCTTCAAGTTGCTAAAATACACTAATGACAGCAAAAAGTTTGTGTCTACAACATTTAGTTAAGGTGTGAGAGCCAAAATGATGTTTTTATTGCTGTAAATGCGTTTTCAGCACCTGAATGTACACTTCAGGTGAAACTGTCAAAATCTTCAAAATGAGCAAAAGCACAATGAAATTAATGCTGGAATCATCTTCAAGTTGCTAAAATACACTAATGACAGCAAAAAGTTTGAGTCTACAACATTTAGTTAAGGTGTGAGAGCCAAAATGAACTTTGTATTGCTTTAAATGCATTATCAGGCCGATTGTACACTTCAGGTGAAACTGTCAAAATCTTCAAAATGAGCAAAAGCACAATGAAATGAATGCTGGAATCATCTTCAAGTTGCTAAAATACACTAATGACAGCAAAAAGTTTGAGTCTACAACATTTAGTTAAGGTGTGAGAGCCTAAATGAACTTTTCATTGCTTTAAACGCGTTTTCAGCCCTTGATTGTACAATTCAGGTGAAACTGTCAAAATCTTCAAAATGAGCAAAAGCACAATGAAATTAATGCTGGAATCATCTTCAAGTTGCTAAAATACACTAATGACAGCAACAAGTTTGAGTCTACAACATTTAGTTAAGGTGTGAGATTCTAAATTAACTTTGTATTGCTGTAAACGCGTTTTCAGCCCCTGATTGTACACTTCAGGTGAAACTGTCAAAATCTTCAAAATGAGCAAAAGCACAATGAAATTAATGCTGGAATCATCTTCAAGTTGCTAAAATACACTAATGACAGTAAAAAGTTTGAGTGTACAACATTTAGTTAAGGTGTGAGAGCCAAAATGAACTTTGTATTGCTTTAAATGCACTTTCAGCTCGAATGTACACTTCAGGTGAAACTGTCAAAATCTTCAAAATGAGCAAAAGCACAATGAAATTAAGGCTGGAATCATCTTCAAGTTGCTAAAATACACTAATGACAGCAAAAAGTTTGAGTCTACAACATTTAGTTAAGGTGTGAGAGCCTAAATGAACTTTGTATTGCTGTAAACGCGTTTTCAGCACCTGATTGTACACTTCAGGTGAAACTGTCAAAATCTTCAAAATGAGCAAAAGCACAATGAAATTAATGCTGGAATCATCTTCAGGTTGCTAAAATACACTAATGACAGCAAAAAGTTTGAGTCTACAACATTTAGTTAAGGTGTGAGAGCCAAAATTAACTTTGTATTGCTTTAAAATTCATTTTCAGCCCGATTGTACACTTCAGGTGAAACTGTCAAAATCTTCAAAATGAGCAAAAGCACAATGAAATGAATGCTGGAATCATCTTCAAGTTGCTAAAATACACTAATGACAGCAAAAAGTTTGAGTCTACAACATTTAGTTAAGGTGTGAGAGCCTAAATGAACTTTTCATTGCTTTAAACGCG
Source organism: Leptonotus elevatus (assembly GCF_054856555.1). Taxonomy (NCBI): domain Eukaryota; kingdom Metazoa; phylum Chordata; class Actinopteri; order Syngnathiformes; family Syngnathidae; genus Leptonotus; species Leptonotus elevatus. The sequence goes on along the minus strand of NC_141240.1, from coordinate 1,310,139 downwards.
TTTTCAGCCCGATTGTACACTTCAGGTAAAACTGTCAAAATCTTCAAAATGAGCAAAAGCACAATGAAATTAATGCTGGAATCATCTTCAAGTTGCTAAAATACACTAATGACAGCAAAAAGTTTGAGTCTACAACATTTAGTTAAGGTGTGAGAGCAAAAATTAACTTTGTATTGCTTTAAATGCATTTTCAGCCTGATAGTACACTTCAGGTGAAACTGTCAAAATCTTCAAAATGAGCAAAAGCACAATGAAATTAATGCTGGAATCATCTTCAGGTTGCTAAAATACACTAATGACAGCAAAAAGTTTTAGTCTACAACATTTAGTTAAGGTGTGAGAGCCAAAATGAACTTTGTATTGCTGTAAACGCGTTTTCAGCACCTGATTGTACACTTCAGGTGAAACTGTCAAAATCTTCAAAATGAGCAAAAGCACACTGAAATTAATGTTGGAATCATCTGCAAGTTGCTAAAATACACTAATGACAGCAAAAAGTTTGAGTCTACAACATTTAGTTGAGGTGTGAGAGCCTAAATGAACTTTGTATTGCTTTAAATGCATTTTCAGCCCGATTGTACACTTCAGGTAAAACTGTCAAAATCTTCTAAATGAGCAAAAGCACAATGAAATTAATGCTGGAATCATCTTCAAGTTGCTAAAATACACTAATGACAGCAAAAAGTTTGAGTCTACAACATTTAGTTGAGGTGTGAGAGCCTAAATGAACTTTGTATTGCTTTAAATGCATTTTCAGCCCGATTGTACACTTCAGGTAAAACTGTCAAAATCTTCAAAATGAGCAAAAGCACAATGAAATTAATGCTGGAATCATCTTCAAGTTGCTAAAATACACTAATGACAGCAACAAGTTTGAGTCTACAACATTTAGTTAAGGTGTGAGAGCCAAAATGAACTTTGTATTGCTTTAAATGCATTATCAGGCCAATTGTACACTTCAGGTGAAACTGTCAAAATCTTCAAAATGAGCAAAAGCACAATGAAATGAATGCTGGAATCATCTTCAAGTTGCTAAAATACACTAATGACAGCAAAAAGTTTGAGTCTACAACATTTAGTTAAGGTGTGAGAGCCTAAATGAACTTTCCATTGCTTTAAACGCGTTTTCAGCCCTTGATTGTACAATTCAGGTGAAACTGTCAAAATCTTCAAAATGAGCAAAAGCACAATGAAATTAATGCTGGAATCATCTTCAAGTTGCTAAAATACACTAATGACAGCAACAAGTTTGAGTCTACAACATTTAGTTAAGGTGTGAGAGCCTAAATTAACTTTTTATGGCTTTAAATGCATTTTCAGCACCTGATTGTACACTTCAGGTGAAACTGTCAAAATCTTCAAAATGAGCAAAAGCACAATGAAATTAATGCTGGAATCATCTTCAAGTTGCTAAAATACACTAATGACAGCAAAAAGTTTGAGTCTACAATATTTAGTTAAGGTGTGAGAGCCAAAATGAACTTTGTATTGCTTTAAAATTCATTTTCAGCCCGATTGTACACTTCAGGTGAAACTGTCAAAATCTTCAAAATGAGCAAAAGCACAATGAAATTAATGTTGGAATCATCTTCAAGTTGCTAAAATACACTAATGACAGCAAAAAGTTTGAGTCTACAACATTTAGTTGAGGTGTGAGAGCCTAAATGAACTTTGTATTGCTTTAAATGCATTTTCAGCCCGATTGTACACTTCAGGTAAAACTGTCAAAATCTTCAAAATGAGCAAAAGCACAATGAAATTAATGCTGGAATCATCTTCAAGTTGCTAAAATACACTAATGACAGCAACAAGTTTGAGTCTACAACATTTAGTTAAGGTGTGAGAGCCAAAATGAACTTTGTATTGCTTTAAAATTCATTTTCAGCCCGATTGTACACTTCAGGTGAAACTGTCAAAATCTTCAAAATGAGCAAAAGCACAATGAAATTAATGTTGGAATCATCTTCAAGTTGCTAAAATACACTAATGACAGCAAAAAGTTTGAGTCTACAACATTTAGTTGAGGTGTGAGAGCCTAAATGAACTTTGTATTGCTTTAAATGCATTTTCAGCCCGATTGTACACTTCAGGTAAAACTGTCAAAATCTTCAAAATGAGCAAAAGCACAGTGAAATTAATGCTGGAATCATCTTCAAGTTGCTAAAATACACTAATGACAGCAACAAGTTTGAGTCTACAACATTTAGTTAAGGTGTGAGAGCCTAAATGAACTTTGTATTGCTTTAAATGCATTTTCAGCCCGATTGTACACTTCAGGTAAAACTGTCAAAATCTTCAAAATTAGCAAAAGCACAATGAAATTAATGCTGGAATCATCTTCAAGTTGCTAAAATACACTAATGACAGCAAAAAGTTTGTGTCTACAACATTTAGTTAAGGTGTGAGAGCCAAAATGAACTTTTTATTGCTGTAAACGCGTTTTCAGCACCTGAATGTACACTTCAGGTGAAACTGTCAAAATCTTCAAAATGAGCAAAAGCACAATGAAATTAATGCTGGAATCATCTTCAAGTTGCTAAAATACACTAATGACAGCAAAAGGTTTGAGTCTACAACATTTATTTAAGGTGTGAGAGCAAAAATTAACTTTGTATTGCTTTAAATTCATTTTCAGCCCGATAGTACACTTCAGGTGAAACTGTCAAAATCTTCAAAATGAGCAAAAGCACAATGAAATTAATGCTGGAATCATCTTCAGGTTGCTAAAATACACTAATGACAGCAAAAAGTTTTAGTCTACAACATTTAGTTAAGGTGTGAGAGCCAAAATGAACTTTGTATTGCTGTAAACGCGTTTTCAGCACCTGATTGTACACTTCAGGTGAAAATGTCAAAATCTTCAAAATGAGCAAAAGCACAATGAAATTAATGCTGGAATCATCTTCAAGTTGCTAAAATACACTAATGACAGCAAAAAGTTTGAGTCTACAACATTTAGTTAAGGTGTGAGAGCCAAAATTAACTTTGTATTGCTTTAAAATTCATTTTCAGCCCGATTGTACACTTCAGGTGAAACTGTCAAAATCTTCAAAATGAGCAAAAGCACAATGAAATGAATGCTGGAATCATCTTCAAGTTGCTAAAATACACTAATGACAGCAAAAAGTTTGAGTCTACAACATTTAGTTAAGGTGTGAGAGCCTAAATGAACTTTCCATTGCTTTAAACGCGTTTTCAGCCCTTGATTGTACAATTCAGGTGAAACTGTCAAAATCTTCAAAATGAGCAAAAGCACAATGAAATTAATGCTGGAATCATCTTCAGGTTGCTAAAATACACTAATGACAGCAAAAAGTTTTAGTCTACAACATTTAGTTAAGGTGTGAGAGCCAAAATGAACTTTGTATTGCTGTAAACACTTTTTCAGCACCTGATTGTACACTTCAGGTGAAAATGTCAAAATCTTCAAAATGAGCAAAAGCACAATGAAATTAATGCTGGAATCATCTTCAAGTTGCTAAAATACACTAATGACAGCAAAAAGTTTGTGTCTACAACATTTAGTTAAGGTGTGAGAGCCAAAATGAACTTTTTATTGCTGTAAACGCGTTTTCAGCACCTGAATGTACACTTCAGGTGAAACTGTCAAAATCTTCAAAATGAGCAAAAGCACAATGAAATTAATGCTGGAATCATCTTCAAGTTGCTAAAATACACTAATGACAGCAACAAGTTTGAGTCTACAACATTTAGTTAAGGTGTGAGAGCCTAAATTAACTTTTTATGGCTTTAAATGCATTTTCAGCACCTGATTGTACACTTCAGGTGAAACTGTCAAAATCTTCAAAATGAGCAAAAGCACAATGAAATTAATGCTGGAATCATCTTCAAGTTGCTAAAATACACTAATGACAGCAAAAAGTTTGAGTCTACAATATTTAGTTAAGGTGTGAGAGCCAAAATGAACTTTGTATTGCTTTAAAATTCATTTTCAGCCCGATTGTACACTTCAGGTGAAACTGTCAAAATCTTCAAAATGAGCAAAAGCACAATGAAATTAATGTTGGAATCATCTTCAAGTTGCTAAAATACACTAATGACAGCAAAAAGTTTGAGTCTACAACATTTAGTTGAGGTGTGAGAGCCTAAATGAACTTTGTATTGCTTTAAATGCATTTTCAGCCCGATTGTACACTTCAGGTAAAACTGTCAAAATCTTCTAAATGAGCAAAAGCACAATGAAATTAATGCTGGAATCATCTTCAAGTTGCTAAAATACACTAATGACAGCAAAAAGTTTGAGTCTACAACATTTAGTTGAGGTGTGAGAGCCTAAATGAACTTTGTATTGCTTTAAATGCATTTTCAGCCCGATTGTACACTTCAGGTAAAACTGTCAAAATCTTCAAAATGAGCAAAAGCACAATGAAATTAATGCTGGAATCATCTTCAAGTTGCTAAAATACACTAATGACAGCAACAAGTTTGAGTCTACAACATTTAGTTAAGGTGTGAGAGCCAAAATGAACTTTGTATTGCTTTAAATGCATTATCAGGCCAATTGTACACTTCAGGTGAAACTGTCAAAATCTTCAAAATGAGCAAAAGCACAATGAAATGAATGCTGGAATCATCTTCAAGTTGCTAAAATACACTAATGACAGCAAAAAGTTTGAGTCTACAACATTTAGTTAAGGTGTGAGAGCCTAAATGAACTTTCCATTGCTTTAAACGCGTTTTCAGCCCTTGATTGTACAATTCAGGTGAAACTGTCAAAATCTTCAAAATGAGCAAAAGCACAATGAAATTAATGCTGGAATCATCTTCAAGTTGCTAAAATACACTAATGACAGCAACAAGTTTGAGTCTACAACATTTAGTTAAGGTGTGAGAGCCTAAATTAACTTTTTATGGCTTTAAATGCATTTTCAGCACCTGATTGTACACTTCAGGTGAAACTGTCAAAATCTTCAAAATGAGCAAAAGCACAATGAAATTAATGCTGGAATCATCTTCAAGTTGCTAAAATACACTAATGACAGCAAAAAGTTTGAGTCTACAATATTTAGTTAAGGTGTGAGAGCCAAAATGAACTTTGTATTGCTTTAAAATTCATTTTCAGCCCGATTGTACACTTCAGGTGAAACTGTCAAAATCTTCAAAATGAGCAAAAGCACAATGAAATTAATGTTGGAATCATCTTCAAGTTGCTAAAATACACTAATGACAGCAAAAAGTTTGAGTCTACAACATTTAGTTGAGGTGTGAGAGCCTAAATGAACTTTGTATTGCTTTAAATGCATTTTCAGCCCGATTGTACACTTCAGGTAAAACTGTCAAAATCTTCAAAATGAGCAAAAGCACAATGAAATTAATGCTGGAATCATCTTCAAGTTGCTAAAATACACTAATGACAGCAACAAGTTTGAGTCTACAACATTTAGTTAAGGTGTGAGAGCCAAAATGAACTTTGTATTGCTTTAAAATTCATTTTCAGCCCGATTGTACACTTCAGGTGAAACTGTCAAAATCTTCAAAATGAGCAAAAGCACAATGAAATTAATGTTGGAATCATCTTCAAGTTGCTAAAATACACTAATGACAGCAAAAAGTTTGAGTCTACAACATTTAGTTGAGGTGTGAGAGCCTAAATGAACTTTGTATTGCTTTAAATGCATTTTCAGCCCGATTGTACACTTCAGGTAAAACTGTCAAAATCTTCAAAATGAGCAAAAGCACAGTGAAATTAATGCTGGAATCATCTTCAAGTTGCTAAAATACACTAATGACAGCAACAAGTTTGAGTCTACAACATTTAGTTAAGGTGTGAGAGCCTAAATGAACTTTGTATTGCTTTAAATGCATTTTCAGCCCGATTGTACACTTCAGGTAAAACTGTCAAAATCTTCAAAATTAGCAAAAGCACAATGAAATTAATGCTGGAATCATCTTCAAGTTGCTAAAATACACTAATGACAGCAAAAAGTTTGTGTCTACAACATTTAGTTAAGGTGTGAGAGCCAAAATGAACTTTTTATTGCTGTAAACGCGTTTTCAGCACCTGAATGTACACTTCAGGTGAAACTGTCAAAATCTTCAAAATGAGCAAAAGCACAATGAAATTAATGCTGGAATCATCTTCAAGTTGCTAAAATACACTAATGACAGCAAAAGGTTTGAGTCTACAACATTTATTTAAGGTGTGAGAGCAAAAATTAACTTTGTATTGCTTTAAATTCATTTTCAGCCCGATAGTACACTTCAGGTGAAACTGTCAAAATCTTCAAAATGAGCAAAAGCACAATGAAATTAATGCTGGAATCATCTTCAGGTTGCTAAAATACACTAATGACAGCAAAAAGTTTTAGTCTACAACATTTAGTTAAGGTGTGAGAGCCAAAATGAACTTTGTATTGCTGTAAACGCGTTTTCAGCACCTGATTGTACACTTCAGGTGAAAATGTCAAAATCTTCAAAATGAGCAAAAGCACAATGAAATTAATGCTGGAATCATCTTCAAGTTGCTAAAATACACTAATGACAGCAAAAAGTTTGAGTCTACAACATTTAGTTAAGGTGTGAGAGCCAAAATTAACTTTGTATTGCTTTAAAATTCATTTTCAGCCCGATTGTACACTTCAGGTGAAACTGTCAAAATCTTCAAAATGAGCAAAAGCACAATGAAATGAATGCTGGAATCATCTTCAAGTTGCTAAAATACACTAATGACAGCAAAAAGTTTGAGTCTACAACATTTAGTTAAGGTGTGAGAGCCTAAATGAACTTTCCATTGCTTTAAACGCGTTTTCAGCCCTTGATTGTACAATTCAGGTGAAACTGTCAAAATCTTCAAAATGAGCAAAAGCACAATGAAATTAATGCTGGAATCATCTTCAAGTTGCTAAAATACACTAATGACAGCAACAAGTTTGAGTCTACAACATTTAGTTAAGGTGTGAGAGCCAAAATGAACTTTGTATTGCTGTAAACGCGTTTTCAGCACCTGATTGTACACTTCAGGTGAAACTGTCAAAATCTTCAAAATGAGCAAAAGCACAATGAAATGAATGCTGGAATCATCTTCAAGTTGCTAAAATACACTAATGACAGCAAAAAGTTTGAGTCTACAACATTTAGTTAAGGTGTGAGAGCCTAAATGAACTTTTCATTGCTTTAAACGCGTTTTCAGCCCTTGATTGTACAATTCAGGTGAAACTGTCAAAATCTTCAAAATGAGCAAAAGCACAATGAAATTAATGCTGGAATCATCTTCAAGTTGCTAAAATACACTAATGACAGCAACAAGTTTGAGTCTACAACATTTAGTTAAGGTGTGAGATTCTAAATTAACTTTGTATTGCTGTAAACGCGTTTTCAGCCCCTGATTGTACACTTCAGGTGAAACTGTCAAAATCTTCAAAATGAGCAAAAGCACAATGAAATTAATGCTGGAATCATCTTCAAGTTGCTAAAATACACTAATGACAGTAAAAAGTTTGAGTGTACAACATTTAGTTAAGGTGTGAGAGCCAAAATGAACTTTGTATTGCTTTAAATGCACTTTCAGCTCGAATGTACACTTCAGGTGAAACTGTCAAAATCTTCAAAATGAGCAAAAGCACAATGAAATTAAGGCTGGAATCATCTTCAAGTTGCTAAAATACACTAATGACAGCAAAAAGTTTGAGTCTACAACATTTAGTTAAGGTGTGAGAGCCTAAATGAACTTTGTATTGCTGTAAACGCGTTTTCAGCACCTGATTGTACACTTCAGGTGAAACTGTCAAAATCTTCAAAATGAGCAAAAGCACAATGAAATTAATGCTGGAATCATCTTCAGGTTGCTAAAATACACTAATGACAGCAAAAAGTTTGAGTCTACAACATTTAGTTAAGGTGTGAGAGCCAAAATTAACTTTGTATTGCTTTAAAATTCATTTTCAGCCCGATAGTACACTTCAGGTGAAACTGTCAAAATCTTCAAAATGAGCAAAAGCACAATGAAATTAATGCTGGAATCATCTTCAGGTTGCTAAAATACACTAATGACAGCAAAAAGTTTTAGTCTACAACATTTAGTTAAGGTGTGAGAGCCAAAATGAACTTTGTATTGCTGTAAACGCGTTTTCAGCACCTGATTGTACACTTCAGGTGAAACTGTCAAAATCTTCAAAATGAGCAAAAGCACAATGAAATTAATGTTGGAATCATCTTCAAGTTGCTAAAATACACTAATGACAGCAAAAAGTTTGAGTCTACAACATTTAGTTGAGGTGTGAGAGCCTAAATGAACTTTGTATTGCTTTAAATGCATTTTCAGCCCGATTGTACACTTCAGGTAAAACTGTCAAAATCTTCAAAATGAGCAAAAGCACAATGAAATTAATGCTGGAATCATCTTCAAGTTGCTAAAATACACTAATGACAGCAAAAAGTTTGAGTCTACAACATTTAGTTAAGGTGTGAGAGCCAAAATGAACTTTGTATTGCTTTAAATGCATTATCAGGCCAATTGTACACTTCAGGTGAAACTGTCAAAATCTTCAAAATGAGCAAAAGCACAATGAAATGAATGCTGGAATCATCTTCAAGTTGCTAAAATACACTAATGACAGCAACAAGTTTGAGTCTACAACATTTAGTTAAGGTGTGAGAGCCAAAATGAACTTTGTATTGCTTTAAATGCACTTTCAGCTCGAATGTACACTTCAGGTGAAACTGTCAAAATCTTCAAAATGAGCAAAAGCACAATGAAATTAAGGCTGGAATCATCTTCAAGTTGCTAAAATACACTAATGACAGCAAAAAGTTTGAGTCTACAACATTTAGTTAAGGTGTGAGAGCCTAAATGAACTTTGTATTGCTGTAAACGCGTTTTCAGCACCTGATTGTACACTTCAGGTGAAACTGTCAAAATCTTCAAAATGAGCAAAAGCACAATGAAATTAATGCTGGAATCATCTTCAGGTTGCTAAAATACACTAATGACAGCAAAAAGTTTGAGTCTACAACATTTAGTTAAGGTGTGAGAGCCAAAATTAACTTTGTATTGCTTTAAAATTCATTTTCAGCCCGATAGTACACTTCAGGTGAAACTGTCAAAATCTTCAAAATGAGCAAAAGCACAATGAAATTAATGCTGGAATCATCTTCAGGTTGCTAAAATACACTAATGACAGCAAAAAGTTTGAGTCTACAACATTTAGTTGAGGTGTGAGAGCCTAAATGAACTTTGTATTGCTTTAAATGCATTTTCAGCCCGATTGTACACTTCAGGTAAAACTGTCAAAATCTTCAAAATGAGCAAAAGCACAATGAAATTAATGCTGGAATCATCTTCAAGTTGCTAAAATACACTAATGACAGCAACAAGTTTGAGTCTACAACATTTAGTTAAGGTGTGAGAGCCTAAATGAACTTTGTATTGCTTTAAATGCATTTTCAGCCCGATTGTACACTTCAGGTAAAACTGTCAAAATCTTCAAAATGAGCAAAAGCACAATGAAATTAATGCTGGAATCATCTTCAAGTTGCTAAAATACACTAATGACAGCAAAAAGTTTGTGTCTACAACATTTAGTTAAGGTGTGAGAGCCAAAATGAACTTTTTATTGCTGTAAACGCGTTTTCAGCACCTGAATGTACACTTCAGGTGAAACTGTCAAAATCTTCAAAATGAGCAAAAGCAAAATGAAATTAATGCTGGAATCATCTTCAAGTTGCTAAAATACACTAATGACAGCAAAAGGTTTGAGTCTACAACATTTAGTTAAGGTGTGAGAGCAAAAATTAACTTTGTATTGCTTTAAATTCATTTTCAGCCCGATAGTACACTTCAGGTGAAACTGTCAAAATCTTCAAAATGAGCAAAAGCACAATGAAATTAATGCTGGAATCATCTTCAGGTTGCTAAAATACACTAATGACAGCAAAAAGTTTTAGTCTACAACATTTAGTTAAGATGTGAGAGCCAAAATGAACTTTGTATTGCTGTAAACGCGTTTTCAGCTCCTGATTGTACACTTCAGGTGAAAATGTCAAAATCTTCAAAATGAGCAAAAGCACAATGAAATGAATGCTGGAATCATCTTCAAGTTGCTAAAATACACTAATGACAGCAAAAAGTTTGAGTCTACAACATTTAGTTAAGGTGTGAGAGCCAAAATTAACTTTGTATTGCTTTAAAATTCATTTTCAGCCCGATTGTACACTTCAGGTGAAACTGTCAAAATCTTCAAAATGAGCAAAAGCACAATGAAATGAATGCTGGAATCATCTTCAAGTTGCTAAAATACACTAATGACAGCAAAAAGTTTGAGTCTACAACATTTAGTTAAGGTGTGAGAGCCTAAATGAACTTTCCATTGCTTTAAACGCGTTTTCAGCCCGATTGTACACTTCAGGTAAAACTGTCAAAATCTTCAAAATTAGCAAAAGCACAATGAAATTAATGCTGGAATCATCTTCAAGTTGCTAAAATACACTAATGACAGCAAAAAGTTTGTGTCTACAACATTTAGTTAAGGTGTGAGAGCCAAAATGAACTTTTTATTGCTGTAAACGCGTTTTCAGCACCTGAATGTACACTTCAGGTGAAACTGTCAAAATCTTCAAAATGAGCAAAAGCACAATGAAATTAATGCTGGAATCATCTTCAAGTTGCTAAAATACACTAATGACAGCAAAAGGTTTGAGTCTACAACATTTAGTTAAGGTGTGAGAGCAAAAATTAACTTTGTATTGCTTTAAATTCATTTTCAGCCCGATAGTACACTTCAGGTGAAACTGTCAAAATCTTCAAAATGAGCAAAAGCACAATGAAATTAATGCTGGAATCATCTTCAGGTTGCTAAAATACACTAATGACAGCAAAAAGTTTTAGTCTACAACATTTAGTTAAGGTGTGAGAGCCAAAATGAACTTTGTATTGCTGTAAACGTGTTTTCAGCACCTGATTGTACACTTCAGGTGAAAATGTCAAAATCTTCAAAATGAGCAAAAGCACAATGAAATTAATGCTGGAATCATCTTCAAGTTGCTAAAATACACTAATGACAGCAAAAAGTTTGAGTCTACAACATTTAGTTAAGGTGTGAGAGCCAAAATTAATTTTGTATTGCTTTAAAATTCATTTTCAGCCCGATTGTACACTTCAGGTGAAACTGTCAAAATCTTCAAAATGAGCAAAAGCACAATGAAATGAATGCTGGAATCATCTTCAAGTTGCTAAAATACACTAATGACAGCAAAAAGTTTGAGTCTACAACATTTAGTTAAGGTGTGAGAGCCTAAATGAACTTTCCATTGCTTTAAACGCGTTTTCAGCCCTTGATTGTACAATTCAGGTGAAACTGTCAAAATCTTCAAAATGAGCAAAAGCACAATGAAATTAATGCTGGAATCATCTTCAAGTTGCTAAAATACACTAATGAGAGCAACAAGTTTGAGTCTACAACATTTAGTTAAGGTGTGAGAGCCAAAATGAACTTTGTATTGCTGTAAACGCGTTTTCAGCACCTGATTGTACACTTCAGGTGAAACTGTCAAAATCTTCAAAATGAGCAAAAGCACAATGAAATGAATGCTGGAATCATCTTCAAGTTGCTAAAATACACTAATGACAGCAAAAAGTTTGAGTCTACAACATTTAGTTAAGGTGTGAGAGCCTAAATGAACTTTTCATTGCTTTAAACGCGTTTTCAGCCCTTGATTGTACAATTCAGGTGAAACTGTCAAAATCTTCAAAATGAGCAAAAGCACAATGAAATTAATGCTGGAATCATCTTCAAGTTGCTAAAATACACTAATGACAGCAACAAGTTTGAGTCTACAACATTTAGTTAAGGTGTGAGATTCTAAATTAACTTTGTATTGCTGTAAACGCGTTTTCAGCCCCTGATTGTACACTTCAGGTGAAACTGTCAAAATCTTCAAAATGAGCAAAAGCACAATGAAATTAATGCTGGAATCATCTTCAAGTTGCTAAAATACACTAATGACAGTAAAAAGTTTGAGTGTACAACATTTAGTTAAGGTGTGAGAGCCAAAATGAACTTTGTATTGCTTTAAATGCACTTTCAGCTCGAATGTACACTTCAGGTGAAACTGTCAAAATCTTCAAAATGAGCAAAAGCACAATGAAATTAAGGCTGGAATCATCTTCAAGTTGCTAAAATACACTAATGACAGCAAAAAGTTTGAGTCTACAACATTTAGTTAAGGTGTGAGAGCCTAAATGAACTTTGTATTGCTGTAAACGCGTTTTCAGCACCTGATTGTACACTTCAGGTGAAACTGTCAAAATCTTCAAAATGAGCAAAAGCACAATGAAATTAATGCTGGAATCATCTTCAGGTTGCTAAAATACACTAATGACAGCAAAAAGTTTGAGTCTACAACATTTAGTTAAGGTGTGAGAGCCAAAATTAACTTTGTATTGCTTTAAAATTCATTTTCAGCCCGATAGTACACTTCAGGTGAAACTGTCAAAATCTTCAAAATGAGCAAAAGCACAATGAAATTAATGCTGGAATCATCTTCAGGTTGCTAAAATACACTAATGACAGCAAAAAGTTTTAGTCTACAACATTTAGTTAAGGTGTGAGAGCCAAAATGAACTTTGTATTGCTGTAAACGCGTTTTCAGCACCTGATTGTACACTTCAGGTGAAACTGTCAAAATCTTCAAAATGAGCAAAAGCACAATGAAATTAATGTTGGAATCATCTTCAAGTTGCTAAAATACACTAATGACAGCAAAAAGTTTGAGTCTACAACATTTAGTTGAGGTGTGAGAGCCTAAATGAACTTTGTATTGCTTTAAATGCATTTTCAGCCCGATTGTACACTTCAGGTAAAACTGTCAAAATCTTCAAAATGAGCAAAAGCACAATGAAATTAATGCTGGAATCATCTTCAAGTTGCTAAAATACACTAATGACAGCAAAAAGTTTGAGTCTACAACATTTAGTTAAGGTGTGAGAGCCAAAATGAACTTTGTATTGCTTTAAATGCATTATCAGGCCAATTGTACACTTCAGGTGAAACTGTCAAAATCTTCAAAATGAGCAAAAGCACAATGAAATGAATGCTGGAATCATCTTCAAGTTGCTAAAATACACTAATGACAGCAACAAGTTTGAGTCTACAACATTTAGTTAAGGTGTGAGAGCCAAAATGAACTTTGTATTGCTTTAAATGCACTTTCAGCTCGAATGTACACTTCAGGTGAAACTGTCAAAATCTTCAAAATGAGCAAAAGCACAATGAAATTAAGGCTGGAATCATCTTCAAGTTGCTAAAATACACTAATGACAGCAAAAAGTTTGAGTCTACAACATTTAGTTAAGGTGTGAGAGCCTAAATGAACTTTGTATTGCTGTAAACGCGTTTTCAGCACCTGATTGTACACTTCAGGTGAAACTGTCAAAATCTTCAAAATGAGCAAAAGCACAATGAAATTAATGCTGGAATCATCTTCAGGTTGCTAAAATACACTAATGACAGCAAAAAGTTTGAGTCTACAACATTTAGTTAAGGTGTGAGAGCCAAAATTAACTTTGTATTGCTTTAAAATTCATTTTCAGCCCGATAGTACACTTCAGGTGAAACTGTCAAAATCTTCAAAATGAGCAAAAGCACAATGAAATTAATGCTGGAATCATCTTCAGGTTGCTAAAATACACTAATGACAGCAAAAAGTTTGAGTCTACAACATTTAGTTGAGGTGTGAGAGCCTAAATGAACTTTGTATTGCTTTAAATGCATTTTCAGCCCGATTGTACACTTCAGGTAAAACTGTCAAAATCTTCAAAATGAGCAAAAGCACAATGAAATTAATGCTGGAATCATCTTCAAGTTGCTAAAATACACTAATGACAGCAACAAGTTTGAGTCTACAACATTTAGTTAAGGTGTGAGAGCCTAAATGAACTTTGTATTGCTTTAAATGCATTTTCAGCCCGATTGTACACTTCAGGTAAAACTGTCAAAATCTTCAAAATGAGCAAAAGCACAATGAAATTAATGCTGGAATCATCTTCAAGTTGCTAAAATACACTAATGACAGCAAAAAGTTTGTGTCTACAACATTTAGTTAAGGTGTGAGAGCCAAAATGAACTTTTTATTGCTGTAAACGCGTTTTCAGCACCTGAATGTACACTTCAGGTGAAACTGTCAAAATCTTCAAAATGAGCAAAAGCACAATGAAATTAATGCTGGAATCATCTTCAAGTTGCTAAAATACACTAATGACAGCAAAAGGTTTGAGTCTACAACATTTAGTTAAGGTGTGAGAGCAAAAATTAACTTTGTATTGCTTTAAATTCATTTTCAGCCCGATAGTACACTTCAGGTGAAACTGTCAAAATCTTCAAAATGAGCAAAAGCACAATGAAATTAATGCTGGAATCATCTTCAGGTTGCTAAAATACACTAATGACAGCAAAAAGTTTTAGTCTACAACATTTAGTTAAGATGTGAGAGCCAAAATGAACTTTGTATTGCTGTAAACGCGTTTTCAGCTCCTGATTGTACACTTCAGGTGAAAATGTCAAAATCTTCAAAATGAGCAAAAGCACAATGAAATGAATGCTGGAATCATCTTCAAGTTGCTAAAATACACTAATGACAGCAAAAAGTTTGAGTCTACAACATTTAGTTAAGGTGTGAGAGCCAAAATTAACTTTGTATTGCTTTAAAATTCATTTTCAGCCCGATTGTACACTTCAGGTGAAACTGTCAAAATCTTCAAAATGAGCAAAAGCACAATGAAATGAATGCTGGAATCATCTTCAAGTTGCTAAAATACACTAATGACAGCAAAAAGTTTGAGTCTACAACATTTAGTTAAGGTGTGAGAGCCTAAATGAACTTTCCATTGCTTTAAACGCGTTTTCAGCCCGATTGTACACTTCAGGTAAAACTGTCAAAATCTTCAAAATTAGCAAAAGCACAATGAAATTAATGCTGGAATCATCTTCAAGTTGCTAAAATACACTAATGACAGCAAAAAGTTTGTGTCTACAACATTTAGTTAAGGTGTGAGAGCCAAAATGAACTTTTTATTGCTGTAAACGCGTTTTCAGCACCTGAATGTACACTTCAGGTGAAACTGTCAAAATCTTCAAAATGAGCAAAAGCACAATGAAATTAATGCTGGAATCATCTTCAAGTTGCTAAAATACACTAATGACAGCAAAAGGTTTGAGTCTACAACATTTAGTTAAGGTGTGAGAGCAAAAATTAACTTTGTATTGCTTTAAATTCATTTTCAGCCCGATAGTACACTTCAGGTGAAACTGTCAAAATCTTCAAAATGAGCAAAAGCACAATGAAATTAATGCTGGAATCATCTTCAGGTTGCTAAAATACACTAATGACAGCAAAAAGTTTTAGTCTACAACATTTAGTTAAGGTGTGAGAGCCAAAATGAACTTTGTATTGCTGTAAACGTGTTTTCAGCACCTGATTGTACACTTCAGGTGAAAATGTCAAAATCTTCAAAATGAGCAAAAGCACAATGAAATTAATGCTGGAATCATCTTCAAGTTGCTAAAATACACTAATGACAGCAAAAAGTTTGAGTCTACAACATTTAGTTAAGGTGTGAGAGCCAAAATTAATTTTGTATTGCTTTAAAATTCATTTTCAGCCCGATTGTACACTTCAGGTGAAACTGTCAAAATCTTCAAAATGAGCAAAAGCACAATGAAATGAATGCTGGAATCATCTTCAAGTTGCTAAAATACACTAATGACAGCAAAAAGTTTGAGTCTACAACATTTAGTTAAGGTGTGAGAGCCTAAATGAACTTTCCATTGCTTTAAACGCGTTTTCAGCCCTTGATTGTACAATTCAGGTGAAACTGTCAAAATCTTCAAAATGAGCAAAAGCACAATGAAATTAATGCTGGAATCATCTTCAAGTTGCTAAAATACACTAATGACAGCAACAAGTTTGAGTCTACAACATTTAGTTAAGGTGTGAGAGCCAAAATGAACTTTGTATTGCTGTAAACGCGTTTTCAGCACCTGATTGTACACTTCAGGTGAAACTGTCAAAATCTTCAAAATGAGCAAAAGCACAATGAAATGAATGCTGGAATCATCTTCAAGTTGCTAAAATACACTAATGACAGCAAAAAGTTTGAGTCTACAACATTTAGTTAAGGTGTGAGAGCCTAAATGAACTTTTCATTGCTTTAAACGCGTTTTCAGCCCTTGATTGTACAATTCAGGTGAAACTGTCAAAATCTTCAAAATGAGCAAAAGCACAATGAAATTAATGCTGGAATCATCTTCAAGTTGCTAAAATACACTAATGACAGCAACAAGTTTGAGTCTACAACATTTAGTTAAGGTGTGAGATTCTAAATTAACTTTGTATTGCTGTAAACGCGTTTTCAGCCCCTGATTGTACACTTCAGGTGAAACTGTCAAAATCTTCAAAATGAGCAAAAGCACAATGAAATTAATGCTGGAATCATCTTCAAGTTGCTAAAATACACTAATGACAGTAAAAAGTTTGAGTGTACAACATTTAGTTAAGGTGTGAGAGCCAAAATGAACTTTGTATTGCTTTAAATGCACTTTCAGCCCGAATGTACACTTCAGGTGAAACTGTCAAAATCTTCAAAATGAGCAAAAGCACAATGAAATTAAGGCTGGAATCATCTTCAAGTTGCTAAAATACACTAATGACAGCAAAAAGTTTGAGTCTACAACATTTAGTTAAGGTGTGAGAGCCTAAATGAACTTTGTATTGCTGTAAACGCGTTTTCAGCACCTGATTATACACTTCAGGTGAAACTGTCAAAATCTTCAAAATGAGCAAAAGCACAATGAAATTAATGCTGGAATAATCTTCAGGTTGCTAAAATACACTAATGACAGCAAAAAGTTTGAGTCTACAACATTTAGTTAAGGTGTGAGAGCCAAAATTAACTTTGTATTGCTTTAAAATTCATTTTAAGCCCGATTGTACACTTCAGGTGAAACTGTCAAAATCTTCAAAATGAGCAAAAGCACAATGAAATGAACGCTGGAATCATCTTCAAGTTGCTAAAATACACTAATGACAGCAAAAAGTTTGAGTCTACAACATTTAGTTAAGGTGTGAGAGCCTAAATGAACTTTTCATTGCTTTAAACGCGTTTTCAGCCCGATTGTACACTTCAGGTAAAACTGTCAAAATCTTAATAATGAGCAAAAGCACAATGAAATAAATGCTGGAATCATCTTCAAGTTGCTAAAATACACTAATGACAGCAAAAAGTTTGTGTCTACAACATTTAGTTAAGGTGTGAGAGCCAAAATGAACTTTTTATTGCTTTAAACGCGTTTTCAGCACCTGAATGTACACTTCAGGTGAAACTGTCAAAATCTTCAAAATGAGCAAAAGCACAATGAAATTAATGCTGGAATCATCTTCAAGTTGCTAAAATACACTAATGACAGCAAAAAGTTTGAGTCTACAACATTTAGTTAAGGTGTGAGAGCAAAAATTAACTTTGTATTGCTTTAAATGCATTTTCAGCCCGATAGTACACTTCAGGTGAAACTGTCAAAATCTTCAAAATGAGCAAAAGCACAATGAAATTAATGCTGGAATCATCTTCAGGTTGCTAAAATACACTAATGACAGCAAAAAGTTTTAGTCTACAACATTTAGTTAAGGTGTGAGAGCCAAAATGAACTTTGTATTGCTGTAAACGCGTTTTCAGCACCTGATTGTACACTTCAGGTGAAACTGTCAAAATCTTCAAAATGAGCAAAAGCACAATGAAATTAATGCTGGAATCATCTTCAAGTTGCTAAAATACACTAATGACAGCAAAAAGTTTGAGTCTACAACATTTAGTTAAGGTGTGAGAGCCAAAATTAACTTTGTATTGCTTTAAATGCATTTTCAGCCCGATTGGACACTTCAGGTGAAAGTGTCAAAATCTTCAAAATGAGAAAAAGCACAATGAAATTAATGCTGGAATCATCTTCAATATGATAAAATACACTAATGACAGCAAAATGTTTGAGTCTACAACATTTAGTTAAGGTGTGAGAGCCAAAATGAACTTTGTATTGCTTTAAATAGATTATCAGGCCGATTGTACACTTCAGGTGAAACTGTCAAAATCTTCAAAATGAGCAAATGCACAATGAAATGAATGCTGGAATCATCTTCAAGTTGCTAAAATACACTAATGACAGCAAAAAGTTTGAGTCTACAACATTTAGTAAAGGTGTGAGAGCCTAAATGAACTTTGTATTGCTTTAAAATTCATTTTCAGCCCGATTGTACACTTCAGGTAAAACTGTCAAAATCTTCAAAATGAGCAAAAGCACAATGAAATTAATGCTGGAATCATCTTCAAGTTGCTAAAATACACTAATGACAGCAACAAGTTTGAGTCTACAACATTTAGTTAAGGTGTGAGAGCCAAAATGAACTTTGTATTGCTTTAAAATTCATTTTCAGCCCGATTGTACACTTCAGGTGAAACTGTCAAAATCTTCAAAATGAGCAAAAGCACAATGAAATTAATGCTGGAATCATCTTCAAGTTGCTAAAATACACTAATGACAGCAAAAAGTTTGAGTCTACAACATTTAGTTAAGGTGTGAGAGCCAAAATGAACTTTGTATTGCTTTAAATGCATTATCAGGCCAATTGTACACTTCAGGTGAAACTGTCAAAATCTTCAAAATGAGCAAAAGCACAATGAAATGAATGCTGGAATCATCTTCAAGTTGCTAAAATACACTAATGACAGCAAAAAGTTTGAGTCTACAACATTTAGTTAAGGTGTGAGAGCCTAAATGAACTTTCCATTGCTTTAAACGCGTTTTCAGCCCTTGATTGTACAATTCAGGTGAAACTGTCAAAATCTTCAAAATGAGCAAAAGCACAATGAAATTAATGCTGGAATCATCTTCAAGTTGCTAAAATACACTAATGACAGCAACAAGTTTGAGTCTACAACATTTAGTTAAGGTGTGAGAGCCTAAATTAACTTTTTATGGCTTTAAATGCATTTTCAGCACCTGATTGTACACTTCAGGTGAAACTGTCAAAATCTTCAAAATGAGCAAAAGCACAATGAAATTAATGCTGGAATCATCTTCAAGTTGCTAAAATACACTAATGACAGCAAAAAGTTTGAGTCTACAATATTTAGTTAAGGTGTGAGAGCCAAAATGAACTTTGTATTGCTTTAAAATTCATTTTCAGCCCGATTGTACACTTCAGGTGAAACTGTCAAAATCTTCAAAATGAGCAAAAGCACAATGAAATTAATGTTGGAATCATCTTCAAGTTGCTAAAATACACTAATGACAGCAAAAAGTTTGAGTCTACAACATTTAGTTGAGGTGTGAGAGCCTAAATGAACTTTGTATTGCTTTAAATGCATTTTCAGCCCGATTGTACACTTCAGGTAAAACTGTCAAAATCTTCAAAATGAGCAAAAGCACAATGAAATTAATGCTGGAATCATCTTCAAGTTGCTAAAATACACTAATGACAGCAACAAGTTTGAGTCTACAACATTTAGTTAAGGTGTGAGAGCCAAAATGAACTTTGTATTGCTTTAAAATTAATTTTCAGCCCGATTGTACACTTCAGGTGAAACTGTCAAAATCTTCAAAATGAGCAAAAGCACAATGAAATTAATGTTGGAATCATCTTCAAGTTGCTAAAATACACTAATGACAGCAAAAAGTTTGAGTCTACAACATTTAGTTGAGGTGTGAGAGCCTAAATGAACTTTGTATTGCTTTAAATGCATTTTCAGCCCGATTGTACACTTCAGGTAAAACTGTCAAAATCTTCAAAATTAGCAAAAGCACAATGAAATTAATGCTGGAATCATCTTCAAGTTGCTAAAATACACTAATGACAGCAAAAAGTTTGTGTCTACAACATTTAGTTAAGGTGTGAGAGCCAAAATGAACTTTTTATTGCTGTAAACGCGTTTTCAGCACCTGAATGTACACTTCAGGTGAAACTGTCAAAATCTTCAAAATGAGCAAAAGCACAATGAAATTAATGCTGGAATCATCTTCAAGTTGCTAAAATACACTAATGACAGCAAAAGGTTTGAGTCTACAACATTTAGTTAAGGTGTGAGAGCAAAAATTAACTTTGTATTGCTTTAAATTCATTTTCAGCCCGATAGTACACTTCAGGTGAAACTGTCAAAATCTTCAAAATGAGCAAAAGCACAATGAAATTAATGCTGGAATCATCTTCAGGTTGCTAAAATACACTAATGACAGCAAAAAGTTTTAGTCTACAACATTTAGTTAAGGTGTGAGAGCCAAAATGAACTTTGTATTGCTGTAAACGCGTTTTCAGCACCTGATTGTACACTTCAGGTGAAAATGTCAAAATCTTCAAAATGAGCAAAAGCACAATGAAATTAATGCTGGAATCATCTTCAAGTTGCTAAAATACACTAATGACAGCAAAAAGTTTGAGTCTACAACATTTAGTTAAGGTGTGAGAGCCAAAATTAACTTTGTATTGCTTTAAAATTCATTTTCAGCCCGATTGTACACTTCAGGTGAAACTGTCAAAATCTTCAAAATGAGCAAAAGCACAATGAAATGAATGCTGGAATCATCTTCAAGTTGCTAAAATACACTAATGACAGCAAAAAGTTTGAGTCTACAACATTTAGTTAAGGTGTGAGAGCCTAAATGAACTTTCCATTGCTTTAAACGCGTTTTCAGCCCTTGATTGTACAATTCAGGTGAAACTGTCAAAATCTTCAAAATGAGCAAAAGCACAATGAAATTAATGCTGGAATCATCTTCAAGTTGCTAAAATACACTAATGACAGCAACAAGTTTGAGTCTACAACATTTAGTTAAGGTGTGAGAGCCAAAATGAACTTTGTATTGCTGTAAACGCGTTTTCAGCACCTGATTGTACACTTCAGGTGAAACTGTCAAAATCTTCAAAATGAGCAAAAGCACAATGAAATGAATGCTGGAATCATCTTCAAGTTGCTAAAATACACTAATGAAAGCAAAAAGTTTGGTCTACAACATTTAGTTAAGGTGTGAGAGCCTAAATGAACTTTTCATTGCTTTAAACGCGTTTTCAGCCCTTGATTGTACAATTCAGGTGAAACTGTCAAAATCTTCAAAATGAGCAAAAGCACAATGAAATTAATGCTGGAATCATCTTCAAGTTGCTAAAATACACTAATGACAGCAACAAGTTTGAGTCTACAACATTTAGTTAAGGTGTGAGATTCTAAATTAACTTTGTATTGCTGTAAACGCGTTTTCAGCCCCTGATTGTACACTTCAGGTGAAACTGTCAAAATCTTCAAAATGAGCAAAAGCACAATGAAATTAATGCTGGAATCATCTTCAGGTTGCTAAAATACACTAATGACAGCAAAAAGTTTGAGTCTACAACATTTAGTTAAGGTGTGAGAGCCAAAATTAACTTTGTATTGCTTTAAATGCACTTTCAGCTCGAATGTACACTTCAGGTGAAACTGTCAAAATCTTCAAAATGAGCAAAAGCACAATGAAATTAAGGCTGGAATCATCTTCAAGTTGCTAAAATACACTAATGACAGCAAAAAGTTTGAGTCTACAACATTTAGTTAAGGTGTGAGAGCCTAAATGAACTTTGTATTGCTGTAAACGCGTTTTCAGCACCTGATTGTACACTTCAGGTGAAACTGTCAAAATCTTCAAAATGAGCAAAAGCACAATGAAATTAATGCTGGAATCATCTTCAGGTTGCTAAAATACACTAATGACAGCAAAAAGTTTGAGTCTACAACATTTAGTTAAGGTGTGAGAGCCAAAATTAACTTTGTATTGCTTTAAAATTCATTTTCAGCCCGATAGTACACTTCAGGTGAAACTGTCAAAATCTTCAAAATGAGCAAAAGCACAATGAAATTAATGCTGGAATCATCTTCAGGTTGCTAAAATACACTAATGACAGCAAAAAGTTTTAGTCTACAACATTTAGTTAAGGTGTGAGAGCCAAAATGAACTTTGTATTGCTGTAAACGCGTTTTCAGCACCTGATTGTACACTTCAGGTGAAACTGTCAAAATCTTCAAAATGAGCAAAAGCACAATGAAATTAATGCTGGAATCATCTTCAAGTTGCTAAAATACACTAATGACAGCAAAAAGTTTGAGTCTACAACATTTAGTTAAGGTGTGAGAGCCAAAATGAACTTTGTATTGCTTTAAATGCATTATCAGGCCAATTGTACACTTCAGGTGAAACTGTCAAAATCTTCAAAATGAGCAAAAGCACAATGAAATGAATGCTGGAATCATCTTCAAGTTGCTAAAATACACTAATGACAGCAACAAGTTTGAGTCTACAACATTTAGTTAAGGTGTGAGAGCCTAAATGAACTTTCCATTGCTTTAAACGCGTTTTCAGCCCTTGATTGTACAATTCAGGTGAAACTGTCAAAATCTTCAAAATGAGCAAAAGCACAATGAAATTAATGCTGGAATCATCTTCAAGTTGCTAAAATACACTAATGACAGCAAAAAGTTTGAGTCTACAATATTTAGTTAAGGTGTGAGAGCCAAAATGAACTTTGTATTGCTTTAAAATTCATTTTCAGCCCGATTGTACACTTCAGGTGAAACTGTCAAAATCTTCAAAATGAGCAAAAGCACAATGAAATTAATGTTGGAATCATCTTCAAGTTGCTAAAATACACTAATGACAGCAAAAAGTTTGAGTCTACAACATTTAGTTGAGGTGTGAGAGCCTAAATGAACTTTGTATTGCTTTAAATGCATTTTCAGCCCGATTGTACACTTCAGGTAAAACTGTCAAAATCTTCAAAATGAGCAAAAGCACAATGAAATTAATGCTGGAATCATCTTCAAGTTGCTAAAATACACTAATGACAGCAACAAGTTTGAGTCTACAACATTTAGTTAAGGTGTGAGAGCCAAAATGAACTTTGTATTGCTTTAAAATTCATTTTCAGCCCGATTGTACACTTCAGGTGAAACTGTCAAAATCTTCAAAATGAGCAAAAGCACAATGAAATTAATGTTGGAATCATCTTCAAGTTGCTAAAATACACTAATGACAGCAAAAAGTTTGAGTCTACAACATTTAGTTGAGGTGTGAGAGCCTAAATGAACTTTGTATTGCTTTAAATGCATTTTCAGCCCGATTGTACACTTAAGGTAAAACTGTCAAAATCTTCAAAATGAGCAAAAGCACAATGAAATTAATGCTGGAATCATCTTCAAGTTGCTAAAATACACTAATGACAGCAACAAGTTTGAGTCTACAACATTTAGTTAAGGTGTGAGAGCCTAAATTAACTTTGTATTGCTTTAAATGCATTTTCAGCCCGATTGTACACTTCAGGTAAAACTGTCAAAATCTTCAAAATGAGCAAAAGCACAATGAAATTAATGCTGGAATCATCTTCAAGTTGCTAAAATACACTAATGACAGCAAAAAGTTTGTGTCTACAACATTTAGTTAAGGTGTGAGAGCCAAAATGAACTTTTTATTGCTGTAAACGCGTTTTCAGCACCTGAATGTACACTTCGGGTGAAACTGTCAAAATCTTCAAAATGAGCAAAAGCACAATGAAATTAATGCTGGAATCATCTTCAAGTTGCTAAAATACACTAATGACAGCAAAAGGTTTGAGTCTACAACATTTAGTTAAGGTGTGAGAGCAAAAATTAACTTTGTATTGCTTTAAATTCATTTTCAGCCCGATAGTACACTTCAGGTGAAACTGTCAAAATCTTCAAAATGAGCAAAAGCACAATGAAATTAATGCTGGAATCATCTTCAGGTTGCTAAAATACACTAATGACAGCAAAAAGTTTTAGTCTACAACATTTAGTTAAGGTGTGAGAGCCAAAATGAACTTTGTATTGCTGTAAACGCGTTTTCAGCACCTGATTGTACACTTCAGGTGAAAATGTCAAAATCTTCAAAATGAGCAAAAGCACAATGAAATGAATGCTGGAATCATCTTCAAGTTGCTAAAATACACTAATGACAGCAAAAAGTTTGAGTCTACAACATTTAGTTAAGGTGTGAGAGCCAAAATTAACTTTGTATTGCTTTAAAATTCATTTTCAGCCCGATTGTACACTTCAGGTGAAACTGTCAAAATCTTCAAAATGAGCAAAAGCACAATGAAATGAATGCTGGAATCATCTTCAAGTTGCTAAAATACACTAATGACAGCAAAAAGTTTGAGTCTACAACATTTAGTTAAGGTGTGAGAGCCTAAATGAACTTTCCATTGCTTTAAACGCGTTTTCAGCCCTTGATTGTACAATTCAGGTGAAACTGTCAAAATCTTCAAAATGAGCAAAAGCACAATGAAATTAATGCTGGAATCATCTTCAAGTTGCTAAAATACACTAATGACAGCAACAAGTTTGAGTCTACAACATTTAGTTAAGGTGTGAGAGCCAAAATGAACTTTGTATTGCTGTAAACGCGTTTTCAGCACCTGATTGTACACTTCAGGTGAAACTGTCAAAATCTTCAAAATGAGCAAAAGCACAATGAAATGAATGCTGGAATCATCTTCAAGTTGCTAAAATACACTAATGACAGCAAAAAGTTTGAGTCTACAACATTTAGTTAAGGTGTGAGAGCCTAAATGAACTTTTCATTGCTTTAAACGCGTTTTCAGCCCTTGATTGTACAATTCAGGTGAAACTGTCAAAATCTTCAAAATGAGCAAAAGCACAATGAAATTAATGCTGGAATCATCTTCAAGTTGCTAAAATACACTAATGACAGCAACAAGTTTGAGTCTACAACATTTAGTTAAGGTGTGAGATTCTAAATTAACTTTGTATTGCTGTAAACGCGTTTTCAGCCCCTGATTGTACACTTCAGGTGAAACTGTCAAAATCTTCAAAATGAGCAAAAGCACAATGAAATTAATGCTGGAATCATCTTCAAGTTGCTAAAATACACTAATGACAGTAAAAAGTTTGAGTGTACAACATTTAGTTAAGGTGTGAGAGCCAAAATGAACTTTGTATTGCTTTAAATGCACTTTCAGCCCGAATGTACACTTCAGGTGAAACTGTCAAAATCTTCAAAATGAGCAAAAGCACAATGAAATTAAGGCTGGAATCATCTTCAAGTTGCTAAAATACACTAATGACAGCAAAAAGTTTGAGTCTACAACATTTAGTTAAGGTGTGAGAGCCTAAATGAACTTTGTATTGCTGTAAACGCGTTTTCAGCACCTGATTATACACTTCAGGTGAAACTGTCAAAATCTTCAAAATGAGCAAAAGCACAATGAAATTAATGCTGGAATAATCTTCAGGTTGCTAAAATACACTAATGACAGCAAAAAGTTTGAGTCTACAACATTTAGTTAAGGTGTGAGAGCCAAAATTAACTTTGTATTGCTTTAAAATTCATTTTCAGCCCGATTGTACACTTCAGGTGAAACTGTCAAAATCTTCAAAATGAGCAAAAGCACAATGAAATGAACGCTGGAATCATCTTCAAGTTGCTAAAATACACTAATGACAGCAAAAAGTTTGAGTCTACAACATTTAGTTAAGGTGTGAGAGCCTAAATGAACTTTTCATTGCTTTAAACGCGTTTTCAGCCCGATTGTACACTTCAGGTAAAACTGTCAAAATCTTAATAATGAGCAAAAGCACAATGAAATAAATGCTGGAATCATCTTCAAGTTGCTAAAATACACTAATGACAGCAAAAAGTTTGTGTCTACAACATTTAGTTAAGGTGTGAGAGCCAAAATGAACTTTTTATTGCTTTAAACGCGTTTTCAGCACCTGAATGTACACTTCAGGTGAAACTGTCAAAATCTTCAAAATGAGCAAAAGCACAATGAAATTAATGCTGGAATCATCTTCAAGTTGCTAAAATACACTAATGACAGCAAAAAGTTTGAGTCTACAACATTTAGTTAAGGTGTGAGAGCAAAAAATAACTTTGTATTGCTTTAAATGCATTTTCAGCCCGATAGTACACTTCAGGTGAAACTGTCAAAATCTTCAAAATGAGCAAAAGCACAATGAAATTAATGCTGGAATCATCTTCAAGTTGCTAAAATACACTAATGACAGCAACAAGTTTGAGTCTACAACATTTAGTTAAGGTGTGAGAGCCAAAATGAACTTTGTATTGCTTTAAATGCATTATCAGGCCGATTGTACACTTCAGGTGAAACTGTCAAAATCTTCAAAATGAGCAAATGCACAATGAAATGAATGCTGGAATCATCTTCAAGTTGCTAAAATACACTAATGACAGCAAAAAGTTTGAGTCTACAACATTTAGTAAAGGTGTGAGAGCCTAAATGAACTTTTCATTGCTTTAAACGCGTTTTCAGCCCTTGATTGTACAATTCAGGTGAAACTGTCAAAATCTTCAAAATGAGCAAAAGCACAATGAAATTAATGCTGGAATCATCTTCAAGTTGCTAAAATACACTAATGACAGCAACAAGTTTGAGTCTACAACATTTAGTTAAGGTGTGAGAGCCTAAATGAACTTTGTATTGCTTTAAATGCACTTTCAGCCCGAATGTACACTTCAGGTGAAACTGTCAAAATCTTCAAAATGAGCAAAAGCACAATGAAATTAAGGCTGGAATCATCTTCAAGTTGCTAAAATACACTAATGACAGCAAAAAGTTTGAGTCTACAACATTTAGTTAACGTGTGAGAGCCTAAATGAACTTTGTATTGCTGTAAACGCGTTTTCAGCACCTGATTGTACACTTCAGGTGAAACTGTCAAAATCTTCAAAATGAGCAAAAGCACAATGAAATTAATGCTGGAATCATCTTCAGGTTGCTAAAATACACTAATGACAGCAAAAAGTTTGAGTCTACAACATTTAGTTAAGGTGTGAGAGCCAAAATTAACTTTGTATTGCTTTAAAATTCATTTTCAGCCCGATTGTACATTTCAGGTGAAACTGTCAAAACCTTCAAAATGAGCAAAAGCACAATGAAATGAATGCTGGAATCATCTTCAAGTTGCTAAAATACACTAATGACAGCAAAAAGTTTGAGTCTACAACATTTAGTTAAGGTGTGAGAGCCTAAATGAACCTTTCATTGCTTTAAACGCGTTTTCAGCCCGATTGTACACTTCAGGTAAAACTGTCAAAATCTTCAAAATGAGCAAAAGCACAATGAAATTAATGCTGGAATCATCTTCAAGTTGCTAAAATACACTAATGACAGCAAAAAGTTTGTGTCTACAACATTTAGTTAAGGTGTGAGAGCCAAAATGAACTTTTTATTGCTGTAAACGCGTTTTCAGCACCTGAATGTACACTTCAGGTGAAACTGTCAAAATCTTCAAAATGAGCAAAAGCACAATGAAATTAATGCTGGAATCATCTTCAAGTTGCTAAAATACACTAATGACAGCAACAAGTTTGAGTCTACAACATTTAGTTAAGGTGTGAGATTCTAAATTAACTTTGTATTGTTGTAAACGCGTTTTCAGCCCTTGATTGTACAATTCAGGTGAAACTGTCAAAATCTTCAAAATGAGCAAAAGCACAATGAAATTAATGCTGGAATCATCTTCAAGTTGCTAAAATACACTAATGACAGCAACAAGTTTGAGTCTACAACATTTAGTTAAGGTGTGAGATTCTAAATTAACTTTGTATTGCTGTAAACGCGTTTTCAGCCCCTGATTGTACACTTCAGGTGAAACTGTCAAAATCTTCAAAATGAGCAAAAGCACAATGAAATTAATGCTGGAATCATCTTCAAGTTGCTAAAATACACTAATGACAGTAAAAAGTTTGAGTGTACAACATTTAGTTAAGGTGTGAGAGCCAAAATGAACTTTGTATTGCTTTAAATGCACTTTCAGCCCGAATGTACACTTCAGGTGAAACTGTCAAAATCTTCAAAATGAGCAAAAGCACAATGAAATTAAGGCTGGAATCATCTTCAAGTTGCTAAAATACACTAATGACAGCAAAAAGTTTGAGTCTACAACATTTAGTTAAGGTGTGAGAGCCTAAATGAACTTTGTATTGCTGTAAACGCGTTTTCAGCACCTGATTATACACTTCAGGTGAAACTGTCAAAATCTTCAAAATGAGCAAAAGCACAATGAAATTAATGCTGGAATAATCTTCAGGTTGCTAAAATACACTAATGACAGCAAAAAGTTTGAGTCTACAACATTTAGTTAAGGTGTGAGAGCCAAAATTAACTTTGTATTGCTTTAAAATTCATTTTCAGCCCGATTGTACACTTCAGGTGAAACTGTCAAAATCTTCAAAATGAGCAAAAGCACAATGAAATGAACGCTGGAATCATCTTCAAGTTGCTAAAATACACTAATGACAGCAAAAAGTTTGAGTCTACAACATTTAGTTAAGGTGTGAGAGCCTAAATGAACTTTTCATTGCTTTAAACGCGTTTTCAGCCCGATTGTACACTTCAGGTAAAACTGTCAAAATCTTAATAATGAGCAAAAGCACAATGAAATAAATGCTGGAATCATCTTCAAGTTGCTAAAATACACTAATGACAGCAAAAAGTTTGTGTCTACAACATTTAGTTAAGGTGTGAGAGCCAAAATGAACTTTTTATTGCTTTAAACGCGTTTTCAGCACCTGAATGTACACTTCAGGTGAAACTGTCAAAATCTTCAAAATGAGCAAAAGCACAATGAAATTAATGCTGGAATCATCTTCAAGTTGCTAAAATACACTAATGACAGCAAAAAGTTTGAGTCTACAACATTTAGTTAAGGTGTGAGAGCAAAAAATAACTTTGTATTGCTTTAAATGCATTTTCAGCCCGATAGTACACTTCAGGTGAAACTGTCAAAATCTTCAAAATGAGCAAAAGCACAATGAAATTAATGCTGGAATCATCTTCAGGTTGCTAAAATACACTAATGACAGCAAAAAGTTTTAGTCTACAACATTTAGTTAAGGTGTGAGAGCCAAAATGAACTTTGTATTGCTGTAAACGCGTTTTCAGCACCTGATTGTACACTTCAGGTGAAACTGTCAAAATCTTCAAAATGAGCAAAAGCACAATGAAATTAATGCTGGAATCATCTTCAAGTTGCTAAAATACACTAATGACAGCAAAAAGTTTGAGTCTACAACATTTAGTTAAGGTGTGAGAGCCTAAATGAACTTTTCATTGCTTTAAACGCGTTTTCAGCCCTTGATTGTACAATTCAGGTGAAACTGTCAAAATCTTCAAAATGAGCAAAAGCACAATGAAATTAATGCTGGAATCATCTTCAAGTTGCTAAAATACACTAATGACAGCAACAAGTTTGAGTCTACAACATTTAGTTAAGGTGTGAGAGCCAAAATGAACTTTGTATTGCTTTAAATGCATTATCAGGCCGATTGTACACTTCAGGTGAAACTGTCAAAATCTTCAAAATGAGCAAATGCACAATGAAATGAATGCTGGAATCATCTTCAAGTTGCTAAAATACACTAATGACAGCAAAAAGTTTGAGTCTACAACATTTAGTAAAGGTGTGAGAGCCTAAATGAACTTTTCATTGCTTTAAACGCGTTTTCAGCCCTTGATTGTACAATTCAGGTGAAACTGTCAAAATCTTCAAAATGAGCAAAAGCACAATGAAATTAATGCTGGAATCATCTTCAAGTTGCTAAAATACACTAATGACAGCAACAAGTTTGAGTCTACAACATTTAGTTAAGGTGTGAGAGCCTAAATGAACTTTGTATTGCTTTAAATGCACTTTCAGCCCGAATGTACACTTCAGGTGAAACTGTCAAAATCTTCAAAATGAGCAAAAGCACAATGAAATTAAGGCTGGAATCATCTTCAAGTTGCTAAAATACACTAATGACAGCAAAAAGTTTGAGTCTACAACATTTAGTTAACGTGTGAGAGCCTAAATGAACTTTGTATTGCTGTAAACGCGTTTTCAGCACCTGATTGTACACTTCAGGTGAAACTGTCAAAATCTTCAAAATGAGCAAAAGCACAATGAAATTAATGCTGGAATCATCTTCAGGTTGCTAAAATACACTAATGACAGCAAAAAGTTTGAGTCTACAACATTTAGTTAAGGTGTGAGAGCCAAAATTAACTTTGTATTGCTTTAAAATTCATTTTCAGCCCGATTGTACATTTCAGGTGAAACTGTCAAAACCTTCAAAATGAGCAAAAGCACAATGAAATGAATGCTGGAATCATCTTCAAGTTGCTAAAATACACTAATGACAGCAAAAAGTTTGAGTCTACAACATTTAGTTAAGGTGTGAGAGCCTAAATGAACCTTTCATTGCTTTAAACGCGTTTTCAGCCCGATTGTACACTTCAGGTAAAACTGTCAAAATCTTCAAAATGAGCAAAAGCACAATGAAATTAATGCTGGAATCATCTTCAAGTTGCTAAAATACACTAATGACAGCAAAAAGTTTGTGTCTACAACATTTAGTTAAGGTGTGAGAGCCAAAATGAACTTTTTATTGCTGTAAACGCGTTTTCAGCACCTGAATGTACACTTCAGGTGAAACTGTCAAAATCTTCAAAATGAGCAAAAGCACAATGAAATTAATGCTGGAATCATCTTCAAGTTGCTAAAATACACTAATGACAGCAACAAGTTTGAGTCTACAACATTTAGTTAAGGTGTGAGATTCTAAATTAACTTTGTATTGTTGTAAACGCGTTTTCAGCCCCTGATTGTACACTTCAGGTGAAACTGTCAAAATCTTCAAAATGAGCAAAAGCACAATGAAATTAATGCTGGAATCATCTTCAAGTTGCTAAAATACACTAATGACAGTAAAAAGTTTGAGTGTACAACATTTAGTTAAGGTGTGAGAGCCAAAATGAACTTTGTATTGCTTTAAATGCACTTTCAGCCCGAATGTACACTTCAGGTGAAACTGTCAAAATCTTCAAAATGAGCAAAAGCACAATGAAATTAAGGCTGGAATCATCTTCAAGTTGCTAAAATACACTAATGACAGCAAAAAGTTTGAGTCTACAACATTTAGTTAAGGTGTGAGAGCCTAAATGAACTTTGTATTGCTGTAAACGCGTTTTCAGCACCTGATTATACACTTCAGGTGAAACTGTCAAAATCTTCAAAATGAGCAAAAGCACAATGAAATTAATGCTGGAATAATCTTCAGGTTGCTAAAATACACTAATGACAGCAAAAAGTTTGAGTCTACAACATTTAGTTAAGGTGTGAGAGCCAAAATTAACTTTGTATTGCTTTAAAATTCATTTTCAGCCCGATTGTACACTTCAGGTGAAACTGTCAAAATCTTCAAAATGAGCAAAAGCACAATGAAATGAACGCTGGAATCATCTTCAAGTTGCTAAAATACACTAATGACAGCAAAAAGTTTGAGTCTACAACATTTAGTTAAGGTGTGAGAGCCTAAATGAACTTTTCATTGCTTTAAACGCGTTTTCAGCCCGATTGTACACTTCAGGTAAAACTGTCAAAATCTTAATAATGAGCAAAAGCACAATGAAATAAATGCTGGAATCATCTTCAAGTTGCTAAAATACACTAATGACAGCAAAAAGTTTGTGTCTACAACATTTAGTTAAGGTGTGAGAGCCAAAATGAACTTTTTATTGCTTTAAACGCGTTTTCAGCACCTGAATGTACACTTCAGGTGAAACTGTCAAAATCTTCAAAATGAGCAAAAGCACAATGAAATTAATGCTGGAATCATCTTCAAGTTGCTAAAATACACTAATGACAGCAAAAAGTTTGAGTCTACAACATTTAGTTAAGGTGTGAGAGCAAAAATTAACTTTGTATTGCTTTAAATGCATTTACAGCCCGATAGTACACTTCAGGTGAAACTGTCAAAATCTTCAAAATGAGCAAAAGCACAATGAAATTAATGCTGGAATCATCTTCAGGTTGCTAAAATACACTAATGACAGCAAAAAGTTTTAGTCTACAACATTTAGTTAAGGTGTGAGAGCCAAAATGAACTTTGTATTGCTGTAAACGCGTTTTCAGCACCTGATTATACACTTCAGGTGAAACTGTCAAAATCTTCAAAATGAGCAAAAGCACAATGAAATTAATGCTGGAATCATCTTCAGGTTGCTAAAATACACTAATGACAGCAAAAAGTTTGAGTCTACAACATTTAGTTAAGGTGTGAGAGCCAAAATTAACTTTGTATTGCTTTAAAATTCATTTTCAGCCCGATTGTACACTTCAGGTGAAACTGTCAAAATCTTCAAAATGAGCAAAAGCACAATGAAATGAACGCTGGAATCATCTTCAAGTTGCTAAAATACACTAATGACAGCAAAAAGTTTGAGTCTACAACATTTAGTTAAGGTGTGAGAGCCTAAATGAACTTTTCATTGCTTTAAACGCGTTTTCAGCCCGATTGTACACTTCAGGTAAAACTGTCAAAATCTTCAAAATGAGCAAAAGCACAATGAAATAAATGCTGGAATCATCTTCAAGTTGCTAAAATACACTAATGACAGCAAAAAGTTTGTGTCTACAACATTTAGTTAAGGTGTGAGAGCCAAAATGAACTTTTTATTGCTGTAAACGCGTTTTCAGCACCTGAATGTACACTTCAGGTGAAACTGTCAAAATCTTCAAAATGAGCAAAAGCACAATGAAATTAATGCTGGAATCATCTTCAGGTTGCTAAAATACACTAATGACAGCAAAAAGTTTTAGTCTACAACATTTAGTTAAGGTGTGAGAGCCAAAATGAACTTTGTATTGCTGTAAACGCGTTTTCAGCACCTGATTGTACACTTCAGGTGAAAATGTCAAAATCTTCAAAATGAGCAAAAGCACAATGAAATTAATGCTGGAATCATCTTCAAGTTGCTAAAATACACTAATGACAGCAAAAAGTTTGAGTCTACAACATTTAGTTAAGGTGTGAGAGCCAAAATTAACTTTGTATTGCTTTAAAATTCATTTTCAGCCCGATTGTACACTTCAGGTGAAACTGTCAAAATCTTCAAAATGAGCAAAAGCACAATGAAATGAATGCTGGAATCATCTTCAAGTTGCTAAAATACACTAATGACAGCAAAAAGTTTGAGTCTACAACATTTAGTTAAGGTGTGAGAGCCTAAATGAACTTTCCATTGCTTTAAACGCGTTTTCAGCCCTTGATTGTACAATTCAGGTGAAACTGTCAAAATCTTCAAAATGAGCAAAAGCGCAATGAAATTAATGCTGGAATCATCTTCAAGTTGCTAAAATACACTAATGACAGCAACAAGTTTGAGTCTACAACATTTAGTTAAGGTGTGAGAGCCAAAATGAACTTTGTATTGCTGTAAACGCGTTTTCAGCACCTGATTGTACACTTCAGGTGAAACTGTCAAAATCTTCAAAATGAGCAAAAGCACAATGAAATGAATGCTGGAATCATCTTCAAGTTGCTAAAATACACTAATGACAGCAAAAAGTTTGAGTCTACAACATTTAGTTAAGGTGTGAGAGCCTAAATGAACTTTTCATTGCTTTAAACGCGTTTTCAGCCCTTGATTGTACAATTCAGGTGAAACTGTCAAAATCTTCAAAATGAGCAAAAGCACAATGAAATTAATGCTGGAATCATCTTCAAGTTGCTAAAATACACTAATGACAGCAACACGTTTGAGTCTACAACATTTAGTTAAGGTGTGAGATTCTAAATTAACTTTGTATTGCTGTAAACGCGTTTTCAGCCCCTGATTGTACACTTCAGGTGAAACTGTCAAAATCTTCAAAATGAGCAAAAGCACAATGAAATTAATGCTGGAATCATCTTCAAGTTGCTAAAATACACTAATGACAGCAACAAGTTTGAGTCTACAACATTTAGTTAAGGTGTGAGAGCCTAAATGAACTTTGTATTGCTTTAAATGCACTTTCAGCCCGAATGTACACTTCAGGTGAAACTGTCAAAATCTTCAAAATGAGCAAAAGCACAATGAAATTAAGGCTGGAATCATCTTCAAGTTGCTAAAATACACTAATGACAGCAAAAAGTTTGAGTCTACAACATTTAGTTAAGGTGTGAGAGCCTAAATGAACTTTGTATTGCTGTAAACGCGTTTTCAGCACCTGATTGTACACTTCAGGTGAAACTGTCAAAATCTTCAAAATGAGCAAAAGCACAATGAAATTAATGCTGGAATCATCTTCAGGTTGCTAAAATACACTAATGACGGCAAAAAGTTTGAGTCTACAACATTTAGTTAAGGTGTGAGAGCCAAAATTAACTTTGTATTGCTTTAAAATTCATTTTCAGCCCGATTGTACACTTCAGGTGAAACTGTCAAAATCTTCAAAATGAGCAAAAGCACAATGAAATGAATGCTGGAATCATCTTCAAGTTGCTAAAATACACTAATGACAGCAAAAAGTTTGAGTCTACAACATTTAGTTAAGGTGTGAGAGCCTAAATGAACCTTTCATTGCTTTAAACGCGTTTTCAGCCCGATTGTACACTTCAGGTAAAACTGTCAAAATCTTCAAAATGAGCAAAAGCACAATGAAATTAATGCTGGAATCATCTTCAAGTTGCTAAAATACACTAATGACAGCAAAAAGTTTGTGTCTACAACATTTAGTTAAGGTGTGAGAGCCAAAATGAACTTTTTATTGCTGTAAACGCGTTTTCAGCACCTGAATGTACACTTCAGGTGAAACTGTCAAAATCTTCAAAATGTGCAAAAGCACAATGAAATTAATGCTGGAATCATCTTCAAGTTGCTAAAATACACTAATGACAGCAACAAGTTTGAGTCTACAACATTTAGTTAAGGTGTGAGATTCTAAATTAACTTTGTATTGCTGTAAACGCGTTTTCAGCCCCTGATTGTACACTTCAGGTGAAACTGTCAAAATCTTCAAAATGAGCAAAAGCACAATGAAATTAATGCTGGAATCATCTTCAAGTTGCTAAAATACACTAATGACAGTAAAAAGTTTGAGTGTACAACATTTAGTTAAGGTGTGAGAGCCTAAATGAACTTTGTATTGCTGTAAACGCGTTTTCAGCACCTGATTATACACTTCAGGTGAAACTGTCAAAATCTTCAAAATGAGCAAAAGCACAATGAAATTAATGCTGGAATCATCTTCAGGTTGCTAAAATACACTAATGACAGCAAAAAGTTTGAGTCTACAACATTTAGTTAAGGTGTGAGAGCCAAAATTAACTTTGTATTGCTTTAAAATTCATTTTCAGCCCGATTGTACACTTCAGGTGAAACTGTCAAAATCTTCAAAATGAGCAAAAGCACAATGAAATGAACGCTGGAATCATCTTCAAGTTGCTAAAATACACTAATGACAGCAAAAAGTTTGAGTCTACAACATTTAGTTAAGGTGTGAGAGCCTAAATGAACTTTTCATTGCTTTAAACGCGTTTTCAGCCCGATTGTACACTTCAGGTAAAACTGTCAAAATCTTCAAAATGAGCAAAAGCACAATGAAATAAATGCTGGAATCATCTTCAAATTGCTAAAATACACTAATGACAGCAAAAAGTTTGTGTCTAAAACATTTAGTTAAGGTGTGAGAGCCTAAATGAACTTTTCATTGCTTTAAACGCGTTTTCAGCCCGATTGTACACTTCAGGTAAAACTGTCAAAATCTTCAAAATGAGCAAAAGCACAATGAAATTAATGCTGGAATCATCTTCAAGTTGCTAAAATACACTAATGACAGCAAAAAGTTTGTGTCTACAACATTTAGTTAAGGTGTGAGAGCCAAAATGAACTTTTTATTGCTGTAAACGCGTTTTCAGCACCTGAATGTACACTTCAGGTGAAACTGTCAAAATCTTCAAAATGAGCAAAAGCACAATGAAATGAATGCTGGAATCATCTTCAAGTTGCTAAAATACACTAATGACAGCAAAAAGTTTGAGTCTACAACATTTAGTTAAGGTGTGAGAGCCTAAATGAACTTTGTATTGCTGTAAACGCGTTTTCAGCACCTGATTGTACACTTCAGGTGAAACTGTCAAAATCTTCAAAATGAGCAAAAGCACAATGAAATTAATGCTGGAATCATCTTCAAGTTGCTAAAATACACTAATGACAGCAACAAGTTTGAGTCTACAACATTTAGTTAAGGTGTGAGAGCCTAAATGAACTTTGTATTGCTTTAAATGCACTTTCAGCCCGAATGTACACTTCAGGTGAAACTGTCAAAATCTTCAAAATGAGCAAAAGCACAATGAAATGAATGCTGGAATCATCTTCAAGTTGCTAAAATACACTAATGACAGCAAAAAGTTTGAGTCTACAACATTTAGTTAACGTGTGAGAGCCTAAATGAACTTTGTATTGCTGTAAACGCGTTTTCAGCACCTGATTGTACACTTCAGGTGAAACTGTCAAAATCTTCAAAATGAGCAAAAGCACAATGAAATTAATGCTGGAATCATCTTCAGGTTGCTAAAATACACTAATGACAGCAAAAAGTTTGAGTCTACAACATTTAGTTAAGGTGTGAGAGCCAAAATTAACTTTGTATTGCTTTAAAATTCATTTTCAGCCCGATTGTACACTTCAGGTGAAACTGTCAAAATCTTCAAAATGAGCAAAAGCACAATGAAATGAATGCTGGAATCATCTTCAAGTTGCTAAAATACACTAATGACAGCAAAAAGTTTGAGTCTACAACATTTAGTTAAGGTGTGAGAGCCTAAATGAACTTTGTATTGCTGTAAACGCGTTTTCAGCACCTGATTATACACTTCAGGTGAAACTGTCAAAATCTTCAAAATGAGCAAAAGCACAATGAAATTAATGCTGGAATAATCTTCAGGTTGCTAAAATACACTAATGACAGCAAAAAGTTTGAGTCTACAACATTTAGTTAAGGTGTGAGAGCCAAAATTAACTTTGTATTGCTTTAAAATTCATTTTCAGCCCGATTGTACACTTCAGGTGAAACTGTCAAAATCTTCAAAATGAGCAAAAGCACAATGAAATGAACGCTGGAATCATCTTCAAGTTGCTAAAATACACTAATGACAGCAAAAAGTTTGAGTCTACAACATTTAGTTAAGGTGTGAGAGCCTAAATGAACTTTTCATTGCTTTAAACGCGTTTTCAGCCCGATTGTACACTTCAGGTAAAACTGTCAACATCTTAATAATGAGCAAAAGCACAATGAAAGAAATGCTGGAATCATGTTCAAGTTGCTAAAATACACTAATGACAGCAAAAAGTTTGTGTCTACAACATTTAGTTAAGGTGTGAGAGCCAAAATGAACTTTTTATTGCTTTAAACGCGTTTTCAGCACCTGAATGTACACTTCAGGTGAAACTGTCAAAATCTTCAAAATGAGCAAAAGCACAATGAAATTAATGCTGGAATCATCTTCAAGTTGCTAAAATACACTAATGACAGCAAAAAGTTTGAGTCTACAACATTTAGTTAAGGTGTGAGAGCAAAAATTAACTTTGTATTGCTTTAAATGCATTTACAGCCCGATAGTACACTTCAGGTGAAACTGTCAAAATCTTCAAAATGAGCAAAAGCACAATGAAATTAATGCTGGAATCATCTTCAGGTTGCTAAAATACACTAATGACAGCAAAAAGTTTTAGTCTACAACATTTAGTTAAGGTGTGAGAGCCAAAATGAACTTTGTATTGCTGTAAACGCGTTTTCAGCACCTGATTATACACTTCAGGTGAAACTGTCAAAATCTTCAAAATGAGCAAAAGCACAATGAAATTAATGCTGGAATCATCTTCAGGTTGCTAAAATACACTAATGACAGCAAAAAGTTTGAGTCTACAACATTTAGTTAAGGTGTGAGAGCCAAAATTAACTTTGTATTGCTTTAAAATTCATTTTCAGCCCGATTGTACACTTCAGGTGAAACTGTCAAAATCTTCAAAATGAGCAAAAGCACAATGAAATGAACGCTGGAATCATCTTCAAGTTGCTAAAATACACTAATGACAGCAAAAAGTTTGAGTCTACAACATTTAGTTAAGGTGTGAGAGCCTAAATGAACTTTTCATTGCTTTAAACGCGTTTTCAGCCCGATTGTACACTTCAGGTAAAACTGTCAAAATCTTCAAAATGAGCAAAAGCACAATGAAATAAATGCTGGAATCATCTTCAAATTGCTAAAATACACTAATGACAGCAAAAAGTTTGTGTCTAAAACATTTAGTTAAGGTGTGAGAGCCAAAATGAACTTTTTATTGCTGTAAACGCGTTTTCAGCACCTGAATGTACACTTCAGGTGAAACTGTCAAAATCTTCAAAATGAGCAAAAGCACAATGAAATTAATGCTGGAATCATCTTCAAGTTGCTAAAATACACTAATGACAGCAAAAAGTTTGAGTCTACAACATTTAGTTAAGGTGTGAGAGCAAAAATTAACTTTGTATTGCTTTAAATGCATTTTCAGCCCGATAGTACACTTCAGGTGAAACTGTCAAAATCTTCAAAATGAGCAAAAGCACAATGAAATTAATGCTGGAATCATCTTCAATATGCTAAAATACACTAATGACAGCAAAAAGTTTGAGTCTACAACATTTAGTTAAGGTGTGAGAGCCAAAATGAACTTTGTATTGCTTTAAATGCATTATCAGGCCGATTGTACACTTCAGGTGAAACTGTCAAAATCTTCAAAATGAGCAAAAGCACAATGAAATGAACGCTGGAATCATCTTCAAGTTGCTAAAATACACTAATGACAGCAAAAAGTTTGAGTCTACAACATTTAGTTAAGGTGTGAGAGCCTAAATGAACTTTTCATTGCTTTAAACGCGTTTTCAGCCCGATTGTACACTTCAGGTAAAACTGTCAAAATCTTCAAAATGAGCAAAAGCACAATGAAATAAATGCTGGAATCATCTTCAAGTTGCTAAAATACACTAATGACAGCAAAAAGTTTGTGTCTACAACATTTAGTTAAGGTGTGAGAGCCAAAATGAACTTTTTATTGCTGTAAACGCGTTTTCAGCACCTGAATGTACACTT
The DNA here is from genome assembly GCF_054856555.1 of Leptonotus elevatus. Lineage (NCBI taxonomy): Eukaryota > Metazoa > Chordata > Actinopteri > Syngnathiformes > Syngnathidae > Leptonotus > Leptonotus elevatus. The sequence continues at coordinate 1,271,182 of NC_141240.1, read as the reverse complement.
CAGGTGAAACTGTCAAAATCTTCAAAATGAGCAAAAGCACAATGAAATTAATGCTGGAATCATCTTCAGGTTGCTAAAATACACTAATGACAGCAAAAAGTTTTAGTCTACAACATTTAGTTAAGGTGTGAGAGCCAAAATGAACTTTGTATTGCTGTAAACGCGTTTTCAGCACCTGATTGTACACTTCAGGTGAAAATGTCAAAATCTTCAAAATGAGCACAAGCACAATGAAATTAAGGCTGGAATCATCTTCAAGTTGCTAAAATACACTAATGACAGCAACAAGTTTGAGTCTACAACATTTAGTTAAGGTGTGAGAGCCAAAATGAACTTTGTATTGCTTTAAAATTCATTTTCAGCCCGATTGTACACTTCAGGTGAAACTGTCAAAATCTTCAAAATGAGCAAAAGCACAATGAAATTAATGCTGGAATAATCTTCAGGTTGCTAAAATACACTAATGACAGCAAAAAGTTTGAGTCTACAACATTTAGTTAAGGTGTGAGAGCCAAAATTAACTTTGTATTGCTTTAAAATTCATTTTCAGCCCGATTGTACACTTCAGGTGAAACTGTCAAAATCTTCAAAATGAGCAAAAGCACAATGAAATGAACGCTGGAATCATCTTCAAGTTGCTAAAATACACTAATGACAGCAAAAAGTTTGAGTCTACAACATTTAGTTAAGGTGTGAGAGCCTAAATGAACTTTTCATTGCTTTAAACGCGTTTTCAGCCCGATTGTACACTTCAGGTAAAACTGTCAAAATCTTAATAATGAGCAAAAGCACAATGAAAGAAATGCTGGAATCATGTTCAAGTTGCTAAAATACACTAATGACAGCAAAAAGTTTGTGTCTACAACATTTAGTTAAGGTGTGAGAGCCAAAATGAACTTTTTATTGCTTTAAACGCGTTTTCAGCACCTGAATGTACACTTCAGGTGAAACTGTCAAAATCTTCAAAATGAGCAAAAGCACAATGCAATTAATGCTGGAATCATCTTCAAGTTGCTAAAATACACTAATGACAGCAAAAAGTTTGAGTCTACAACATTTAGTTAAGGTGTGAGAGCAAAAATTAACTTTGTATTGCTTTAAATGCATTTACAGCCCGATAGTACACTTCAGGTGAAACTGTCAAAATCTTCAAAATGAGCAAAAGCACAATGAAATTAATGCTGGAATCATCTTCAGGTTGCTAAAATACACTAATGACAGCAAAAAGTTTTAGTCTACAACATTTAGTTAAGGTGTGAGAGCCAAAATGAACTTTGTATTGCTGTAAACGCGTTTTCAGCACCTGATTATACACTTCAGGTGAAACTGTCAAAATCTTCAAAATGAGCAAAAGCACAATGAAATTAATGCTGGAATCATCTTCAGGTTGCTAAAATACACTAATGACAGCAAAAAGTTTGAGTCTACAACATTTAGTTAAGGTGTGAGAGCCAAAATTAACTTTGTATTGCTTTAAAATTCATTTTCAGCCCGATTGTACACTTCAGGTGAAACTGTCAAAATCTTCAAAATGAGCAAAAGCACAATGAAATGAACGCTGGAATCATCTTCAAGTTGCTAAAATACACTAATGACAGCAAAAAGTTTGAGTCTACAACATTTAGTTAAGGTGTGAGAGCCTAAATGAACTTTTCATTGCTTTAAACGCGTTTTCAGCCCGATTGTACACTTCAGGTAAAACTGTCAAAATCTTCAAAATGAGCAAAAGCACAATGAAATAAATGCTGGAATCATCTTCAAATTGCTAAAATACACTAATGACAGCAAAAAGTTTGTGTCTAAAACATTTAGTTAAGGTGTGAGAGCCAAAATGAACTTTTTATTGCTGTAAACGCGTTTTCAGCACCTGAATGTACACTTCAGGTGAAACTGTCAAAATCTTCAAAATGAGCAAAAGCACAATGAAATTAATGCTGGAATCATCTTCAAGTTGCTAAAATACACTAATGACAGCAAAAAGTTTGAGTCTACAACATTTAGTTAAGGTGTGAGAGCAAAAATTAACTTTGTATTGCTTTAAATGCATTTTCAGCCCGATAGTACACTTCAGGTGAAACTGTCAAAATCTTCAAAATGAGCAAAAGCACAATGAAATTAATGCTGGAATCATCTTCAATATGCTAAAATACACTAATGACAGCAAAAAGTTTGAGTCTACAACATTTAGTTAAGGTGTGAGAGCCAAAATGAACTTTGTATTGCTTTAAATGCATTATCAGGCCGATTGTACACTTCAGGTGAAACTGTCAAAATCTTCAAAATGAGCAAAAGCACAATGAAATGAATGCTGGAATCATCTTCAAGTTGCTAAAATACACTAATGACAGCAAAAAGTTTGAGTCTACAACATTTAGTAAAGGTGTGAGAGCCTAAATGAACTTTTCATTGCTTTAAACGCGTTTTCAGCCCTTGATTGTACAATTCAGGTGAAACTGTCAAAATCTTCAAAATGAGCAAAAGCACAATGAAATTAATGCTGGAATCATATTCAAGTTGCTAAAATACACTAATGACAGCAACAAGTTTGAGTCTACAACATTTAGTTAAGGTGTGAGAGCCTAAATGAACTTTGTATTGCTGTAAACGCGTTTTCAGCACCTGATTATACACTTCAGGTGAAACTGTCAAAATCTTCAAAATGAGCAAAAGCACAATGAAATGAACGCTGGAATCATCTTCAAGTTGCTAAAATACACTAATGACAGCAAAAAGTTTGAGTCTACAACATTTAGTTAAGGTGTGAGAGCCTAAATGAACTTTTCATTGCTTTAAACGCGTTTTCAGCCCGATTGTACACTTCAGGTAAAACTGTCAAAATCTTCAAAATGAGCAAAAGCACAATGAAATAAATGCTGGAATCATCTTCAAGTTGCTAAAATACACTAATGGCAACAAAAAGTTTGTGTCTACAACATTTAGTTAAGGTGTGAGAGCCAAAATGAACTTTTTATTGCTGTAAACGCGTTTTCAGCACCTGAATGTACACTTCAGGTGAAACTGTCAAAATCTTCAAAATGAGCAAAAGCACAATGAAATTAATGCTGGAATCATCTTCAGGTTGCTAAAATACACTAATGACAGCAAAAAGTTTTAGTCTACAACATTTAGTTAAGGTGTGAGAGCCAAAATTAACTTTGTATTGCTTTAAAATTCATTTTCAGCCCGATTGTACACTTCAGGTGAAACTGTCAAAATCTTCAAAATGAGCAAAAGCCCAATGAAATGAATGCTGGAATCATCTTCAGGTTGCTAAAATACACTAATGACAGCAAAAAGTTTTAGTCTACAACATTTAGTTAAGGTGTGAGAGCCTAAATGAACTTTGTATTGCTGTAAACGCGTTTTCAGCACCTGATTGTACACTTCAGGTGAAAATGTCAAAATCTTCAAAATGAGCAAAAGCACAATGAAATGAATGCTGGAATCATCTTCAAGTTGCTAAAATACACTAATGACAGCAAAAAGTTTGAGTCTACAACATTTAGTTAAGGTGTGAGAGCCAAAATTAACTTTGTATTGCTTTAAAATTCATTTTCAGCCCGATTGTACACTTCAGGTGAAACTGTCAAAATCTTCAAAATGAGCAAAAGCACAATGAAATTAATGCTTGAATCATCTTCAAGTTGCTAAAATACACTAATGACAGCAAAAAGTTTGAGTCTACAACATTTAGTTAAGGTGTGAGAGCCTAAATGAACTTTCCATTGCTTTAAACGCGTTTTCAGCCCTTGATTGTACAATTCAGGTGAAACTGTCAAAATCTTCAAAATGAGCAAAAGCACAATGAAATTAATGCTGGAATCATCTTCAAGTTGCTAAAATACACTAATGACAGCAACAAGTTTGAGTCTACAACATTTAGTTAAGGTGTGAGAGCCAAAATGAACTTTGTATTGCTGTAAACGCGTTTTCAGCACCTGATTGTACACTTCAGGTGAAACTGTCAAAATCTTCAAAATGAGCAAAAGCACAATGAAATGAATGCTGGAATCATCTTCAAGTTGCTAAAATACACTAATGACAGCAAAAAGTTTGAGTCTACAACATTTAGTTAAGGTGTGAGAGCCTAAATGAACTTTTCATTGCTTTAAACGCGTTTTCAGCCCTTGATTGTACAATTCAGGTGAAACTGTCAAAATCTTCAAAATGAGCAAAAGCACAATGAAATTAATGCTGGAATCATCTTCAAGTTGCTAAAATACACTAATGACAGCAACAAGTTTGAGTCTACAACATTTAGTTAAGGTGTGAGATTCTAAATTAACTTTGTATTGCTGTAAACGCGTTTTCAGCCCCTGATTGTACACTTCAGGTGAAACTGTCAAAATCTTCAAAATGAGCAAAAGCACAATGAAATTAATGCTGGAATCATCTTCAAGTTGCTAAAATACACTAATGACAGTAAAAAGTTTGAGTGTACAACATTTAGTTAAGGTGTGAGAGCCAAAATGAACTTTGTATTGCTTTAAATGCACTTTCAGCCCGAATGTACACTTCAGGTGAAACTGTCAAAATCTTCAAAATGAGCAAAAGCACAATGAAATTAAGGCTGGAATCATCTTCAAGTTGCTAAAATACACTAATGACAGCAAAAAGTTTGAGTCTACAACATTTAGTTAAGGTGTGAGAGCCTAAATGAACTTTGTATTGCTGTAAACGCGTTTTCAGCACCTGATTATACACTTCAGGTGAAACTGTCAAAATCTTCAAAATGAGCAAAAGCACAATGAAATTAATGCTGGAATAATCTTCAGGTTGCTAAAATACACTAATGACAGCAAAAAGTTTGAGTCTACAACATTTAGTTAAGGTGTGAGAGCCAAAATTAACTTTGTATTGCTTTAAAATTCATTTTCAGCCAGATTGTACACTTCAGGTGAAACTGTCAAAATCTTCAAAATGAGCAAAAGCACAATGAAATGAACGCTGGAATCATCTTCAAGTTGCTAAAATACACTAATGACAGCAAAAAGTTTTAGTCTACAACATTTAGTTAAGGTGTGAGAGCCAAAATGAACTTTGTATTGCTGTAAACGCGTTTTCAGCACCTGATTATACACTTCAGGTGAAACTGTCAAAATCTTCAAAATGAGCAAAAGCACAATGAAATTAATGCTGGAATCATCTTCAGGTTGCTAAAATACACTAATGACAGCAAAAAGTTTGAGTCTACAACATTTAGTTAAGGTGTGAGAGCCAAAATTAACTTTGTATTGCTTTAAAATTCATTTTCAGCCCGATTGTACACTTCAGGTGAAACTGTCAAAATCTTCAAAATGAGCAAAAGCACAATGAAATGAACGCTGGAATCATCTTCAAGTTGCTAAAATACACTAATGACAGCAAAAAGTTTGAGTCTACAACATTTAGTTAAGGTGTGAGAGCCTAAATGAACTTTTCATTGCTTTAAACGCGTTTTCAGCCCGATTGTACACTTCAGGTAAAACTGTCAAAATCTTCAAAATGAGCAAAAGCACAATGAAATAAATGCTGGAATCATCTTCAAATTGCTAAAATACACTAATGACAGCAAAAAGTTTGTGTCTAAAACATTTAGTTAAGGTGTGAGAGCCAAAATGAACTTTTTATTGCTGTAAACGCGTTTTCAGCACCTGAATGTACACTTCAGGTGAAACTGTCAAAATCTTCAAAATGAGCAAAAGCACAATGAAATTAATGCTGGAATCATCTTCAAGTTGCTAAAATACACTAATGACAGCAAAAAGTTTGAGTCTACAACATTTAGTTAAGGTGTGAGAGCAAAAATTAACTTTGTATTGCTTTAAATGCATTTTCAGCCCGATAGTACACTTCAGGTGAAACTGTCAAAATCTTCAAAATGAGCAAAAGCACAATGAAATTAATGCTGGAATCATCTTCAATATGCTAAAATACACTAATGACAGCAAAAAGTTTGAGTCTACAACATTTAGTTAAGGTGTGAGAGCCAAAATGAACTTTGTATTGCTTTAAATGCATTATCAGGCCGATTGTACACTTCAGGTGAAACTGTCAAAATCTTCAAAATGAGCAAAAGCACAATGAAATGAATGCTGGAATCATCTTCAAGTTGCTAAAATACACTAATGACAGCAAAAAGTTTGAGTCTACAACATTTAGTAAAGGTGTGAGAGCCTAAATGAACTTTTCATTGCTTTAAACGCGTTTTCAGCCCTTGATTGTACAATTCAGGTGAAACTGTCAAAATCTTCAAAATGAGCAAAAGCACAATGAAATTAATGCTGGAATCATATTCAAGTTGCTAAAATACACTAATGACAGCAACAAGTTTGAGTCTACAACATTTAGTTAAGGTGTGAGAGCCTAAATGAACTTTGTATTGCTGTAAACGCGTTTTCAGCACCTGATTATACACTTCAGGTGAAACTGTCAAAATCTTCAAAATGAGCAAAAGCACAATGAAATGAACGCTGGAATCATCTTCAAGTTGCTAAAATACACTAATGACAGCAAAAAGTTTGAGTCTACAACATTTAGTTAAGGTGTGAGAGCCTAAATGAACTTTTCATTGCTTTAAACGCGTTTTCAGCCCGATTGTACACTTCAGGTAAAACTGTCAAAATCTTCAAAATGAGCAAAAGCACAATGAAATAAATGCTGGAATCATCTTCAAGTTGCTAAAATACACTAATGGCAACAAAAAGTTTGTGTCTACAACATTTAGTTAAGGTGTGAGAGCCAAAATGAACTTTTTATTGCTGTAAACGCGTTTTCAGCACCTGAATGTACACTTCAGGTGAAACTGTCAAAATCTTCAAAATGAGCAAAAGCACAATGAAATTAATGCTGGAATCATCTTCAGGTTGCTAAAATACACTAATGACAGCAAAAAGTTTTAGTCTACAACATTTAGTTAAGGTGTGAGAGCCAAAATTAACTTTGTATTGCTTTAAAATTCATTTTCAGCCCGATTGTACACTTCAGGTGAAACTGTCAAAATCTTCAAAATGAGCAAAAGCCCAATGAAATGAATGCTGGAATCATCTTCAGGTTGCTAAAATACACTAATGACAGCAAAAAGTTTTAGTCTACAACATTTAGTTAAGGTGTGAGAGCCTAAATGAACTTTGTATTGCTGTAAACGCGTTTTCAGCACCTGATTGTACACTTCAGGTGAAAATGTCAAAATCTTCAAAATGAGCAAAAGCACAATGAAATGAATGCTGGAATCATCTTCAAGTTGCTAAAATACACTAATGACAGCAAAAAGTTTGAGTCTACAACATTTAGTTAAGGTGTGAGAGCCAAAATTAACTTTGTATTGCTTTAAAATTCATTTTCAGCCCGATTGTACACTTCAGGTGAAACTGTCAAAATCTTCAAAATGAGCAAAAGCACAATGAAATTAATGCTTGAATCATCTTCAAGTTGCTAAAATACACTAATGACAGCAAAAAGTTTGAGTCTACAACATTTAGTTAAGGTGTGAGAGCCTAAATGAACTTTCCATTGCTTTAAACGCGTTTTCAGCCCTTGATTGTACAATTCAGGTGAAACTGTCAAAATCTTCAAAATGAGCAAAAGCACAATGAAATTAATGCTGGAATCATCTTCAAGTTGCTAAAATACACTAATGACAGCAACAAGTTTGAGTCTACAACATTTAGTTAAGGTGTGAGAGCCAAAATGAACTTTGTATTGCTGTAAACGCGTTTTCAGCACCTGATTGTACACTTCAGGTGAAACTGTCAAAATCTTCAAAATGAGCAAAAGCACAATGAAATGAATGCTGGAATCATCTTCAAGTTGCTAAAATACACTAATGACAGCAAAAAGTTTGAGTCTACAACATTTAGTTAAGGTGTGAGAGCCTAAATGAACTTTTCATTGCTTTAAACGCGTTTTCAGCCCTTGATTGTACAATTCAGGTGAAACTGTCAAAATCTTCAAAATGAGCAAAAGCACAATGAAATTAATGCTGGAATCATCTTCAAGTTGCTAAAATACACTAATGACAGCAACAAGTTTGAGTCTACAACATTTAGTTAAGGTGTGAGATTCTAAATTAACTTTGTATTGCTGTAAACGCGTTTTCAGCCCCTGATTGTACACTTCAGGTGAAACTGTCAAAATCTTCAAAATGAGCAAAAGCACAATGAAATTAATGCTGGAATCATCTTCAAGTTGCTAAAATACACTAATGACAGTAAAAAGTTTGAGTGTACAACATTTAGTTAAGGTGTGAGAGCCAAAATGAACTTTGTATTGCTTTAAATGCACTTTCAGCCCGAATGTACACTTCAGGTGAAACTGTCAAAATCTTCAAAATGAGCAAAAGCACAATGAAATTAAGGCTGGAATCATCTTCAAGTTGCTAAAATACACTAATGACAGCAAAAAGTTTGAGTCTACAACATTTAGTTAAGGTGTGAGAGCCTAAATGAACTTTGTATTGCTGTAAACGCGTTTTCAGCACCTGATTATACACTTCAGGTGAAACTGTCAAAATCTTCAAAATGAGCAAAAGCACAATGAAATTAATGCTGGAATAATCTTCAGGTTGCTAAAATACACTAATGACAGCAAAAAGTTTGAGTCTACAACATTTAGTTAAGGTGTGAGAGCCAAAATTAACTTTGTATTGCTTTAAAATTCATTTTCAGCCAGATTGTACACTTCAGGTGAAACTGTCAAAATCTTCAAAATGAGCAAAAGCACAATGAAATGAACGCTGGAATCATCTTCAAGTTGCTAAAATACACTAATGACAGCAAAAAGTTTGAGTCTACAACATTTAGTTAAGGTGTGAGAGCCTAAATGAACTTTTCATTGCTTTAAACGCGTTTTCAGCCCGATTGTACACTTCAGGTAAAACTGTCAAAATCTTAATAATGAGCAAAAGCACAATGAAATAAATGCTGGAATCATCTTCAAGTTGCTAAAATACACTAATGACAGCAAAAAGTTTGTGTCTACAACATTTAGTTAAGGTGTGAGAGCCAAAATGAACTTTTTATTGCTTTAAACGCGTTTTCAGCACCTGAATGTACACTTCAGGTGAAACTGTCAAAATCTTCAAAATGAGCAAAAGCACAATGAAATTAATGCTGGAATCATCTTCAAGTTGCTAAAATACACTAATGACAGCAAAAAGTTTGAGTCTACAACATTTAGTTAAGGTGTGAGAGCAAAAATTAACTTTGTATTGCTTTAAATGCATTTTCAGCCCGATAGTACACTTCAGGTGAAACTGTCAAAATCTTCAAAATGAGCAAAAGCACAATGAAATTAATGCTGGAATCATCTTCAGGTTGCTAAAATACACTAATGACAGCAAAAAGTTTTAGTCTACAACATTTAGTTAAGGTGTGAGAGCCAAAATGAACTTTGTATTGCTGTAAACGCGTTTTCAGCACCTGATTGTACACTTCAGGTGAAACTGTCAAAATCTTCAAAATGAGCAAAAGCACAATGAAATTAATGCTGGAATCATCTTCAAGTTGCTAAAATACACTAATGACAGCAAAAAGTTTGAGTCTACAACATTTAGTTAAGGTGTGAGAGCCAAAATTAACTTTGTATTGCTTTAAATGCATTTTCAGCCCGATTGGACACTTCAGGTGAAAGTGTCAAAATCTTCAAAATGAGAAAAAGCACAATGAAATTAATGCTGGAATCATCTTCAATATGATAAAATACACTAATGACAGCAACAAGTTTGAGTCTACAACATTTAGTTAAGGTGTGAGAGCCTAAATGAACTTTGTATTGCTGTAAACGCGTTTTCAGCACCTGATTATACACTTCAGGTGAAACTGTCAAAATCTTCAAAATGAGCAAAAGCACAATGAAATGAACGCTGGAATCATCTTCAAGTTGCTAAAATACACTAATGACAGCAAAAAGTTTGAGTCTACAACATTTAGTTAAGGTGTGAGAGCCTAAATGAACTTTTCATTGCTTTAAACGCGTTTTCAGCCCGATTGTACACTTCAGGTAAAACTGTCAAAATCTTCAAAATGAGCAAAAGCACAATGAAATAAATGCTGGAATCATCTTCAAGTTGCTAAAATACACTAATGACAGCAAAAAGTTTGTGTCTACAACATTTAGTTAAGGTGTGAGAGCCAAAATGAACTTTTTATTGCTGTAAACGCGTTTTCAGCACCTGAATGTACACTTCAGGTGAAACTGTCAAAATCTTCAAAATGAGCAAAAGCACAATGAAATTAATGCTGGAATCATCTTCAGGTTGCTAAAATACACTAATGACAGCAAAAAGTTTTAGTCTACAACATTTAGTTAAGGTGTGAGAGCCAAAATGAACTTTGTATTGCTGTAAACGCGTTTTCAGCACCTGATTGTACACTTCAGGTGAAAATGTCAAAATCTTCAAAATGAGCAAAAGCACAATGAAATTAATGCTGTAATCATCTTCAAGTTGCTAAAATACACTAATGACAGCAAAAAGTTTGAGTCTACAACATTTAGTTAAGGTGTGAGAGCCAAAATTAACTTTGTATTGCTTTAAAATTCATTTTCAGCCCGATTGTACACTTCAGGTGAAACTGTCAAAATCTTCAAAATGAGCAAAAGCCCAATGAAATGAATGCTGGAATCATCTTCAGGTTGCTAAAATACACTAATGACAGCAAGAAGTTTTAGTCTACAACATTTAGTTAAGGTGTGAGAGCCTAAATGAACTTTGTATTGCTGTAAACGCGTTTTCAGCACCTGATTGTACACTTCAGGTGAAAATGTCAAAATCTTCAAAATGAGCAAAAGCACAATGAAATGAATGCTGGAATCATCTTCAAGTTGCTAAAATACACTAATGACAGCAAAAAGTTTGAGTCTACAACATTTAGTTAAGGTGTGAGAGCCAAAATTAACTTTGTATTGCTTTAAAATTCATTTTCAGCCCGATTGTACACTTCAGGTGAAACTGTCAAAATCTTCAAAATGAGCAAAAGCACAATGAAATTAATGCTTGAATCATCTTCAAGTTGCTAAAATACACTAATGACAGCAAAAAGTTTGAGTCTACAACATTTAGTTAAGGTGTGAGAGCCTAAATGAACTTTCCATTGCTTTAAACGCGTTTTCAGCCCTTGATTGTACAATTCAGGTGAAACTGTCAAAATCTTCAAAATGAGCAAAAGCACAATGAAATTAATGCTGGAATCATCTTCAAGTTGCTAAAATACACTAATGACAGCAACAAGTTTGAGTCTACAACATTTAGTTAAGGTGTGAGAGCCAAAATGAACTTTGTATTGCTGTAAACGCGTTTTCAGCACCTGATTGTACACTTCAGGTGAAACTGTCAAAATCTTCAAAATGAGCAAAAGCACAATGAAATGAATGCTGGAATCATCTTCAAGTTGCTAAAATACACTAATGACAGCAAAAAGTTTGAGTCTACAACATTTAGTTAAGGTGTGAGAGCCTAAATGAACTTTTCATTGCTTTAAACGCGTTTTCAGCCCTTGATTGTACAATTCAGGTGAAACTGTCAAAATCTTCAAAATGAGCAAAAGCACAATGAAATTAATGCTGGAATCATCTTCAAGTTGCTAAAATACACTAATGACAGCAACAAGTTTGAGTCTACAACATTTAGTTAAGGTGTGAGATTCTAAATTAACTTTGTATTGCTGTAAACGCGTTTTCAGCCCCTGATTGTACACTTCAGGTGAAACTGTCAAAATCTTCAAAATGAGCAAAAGCACAATGAAATTAATGCTGGAATCATCTTCAAGTTGCTAAAATACACTAATGACAGTAAAAAGTTTGAGTGTACAACATTTAGTTAAGGTGTGAGAGCCAAAATGAACTTTGTATTGCTTTAAATGCACTTTCAGCCCGAATGTACACTTCAGGTGAAACTGTCAAAATCTTCAAAATGAGCAAAAGCACAATGAAATTAAGGCTGGAATCATCTTCAAGTTGCTAAAATACACTAATGACAGCAAAAAGTTTGAGTCTACAACATTTAGTTAAGGTGTGAGAGCCTAAATGAACTTTGTATTGCTGTAAACGCGTTTTCAGCACCTGATTATACACTTCAAGTGAAACTGTCAAAATCTTCAAAATGAGCAAAAGCACAATGAAATTAATGCTGGAATAATCTTTAGGTTGCTAAAATACACTAATGACAGCAAAAAGTTTGAGTCTACAACATTTAGTTAAGGTGTGAGAGCCAAAATTAACGTTGTATTGCTTTAAAATTCATTTTCAGCCAGATTGTACACTTCAGGTGAAACTGTCAAAATCTTCAAAATGAGCAAAAGCACAATGAAATGAACGCTGGAATCATCTTCAAGTTGCTAAAATACACTAATGACAGCAAAAAGTTTGTGTCTACAACATTTAGTTAAGGTGTGAGAGCCAAAATGAACTTTTTATTGCTTTAAACGCGTTTTCAGCACCTGAATGTACACTTCAGGTGAAACTGTCAAAATCTTCAAAATGAGCAAAAGCACAATGAAATTAATGCTGGAATCATCTTCAAGTTGCTAAAATACACTAATGACAGCAAAAAGTTTGAGTCTACAACATTTAGTTAAGGTGTGAGAGCCTAAATGAACTTTTCATTGCTTTAAACGCGTTTTCAGCCCGATTGTACACTTCAGGTAAAACTGTCAAAATCTTAATAATGAGCAAAAGCACAATGAAATAAATGCTGGAATCATCTTCAAGTTGCTAAAATACACTAATGACAGCAAAAAGTTTGTGTCTACAACATTTAGTTAAGGTGTGAGAGCCAAAATGAACTTTTTATTGCTTTAAACGCGTTTTCAGCACCTGAATGTACACTTCAGGTGAAACTGTCAAAATCTTCAAAATGAGCAAAAGCACAATGAAATTAATGCTGGAATCATCTTCAAGTTGCTAAAATACACTAATGACAGCAAAAAGTTTGAGTCTACAACATTTAGTTAAGGTGTGAGAGCAAAAATTAACTTTGTATTGCTTTAAATGCATTTTCAGCCCGATAGTACACTTCAGGTGAAACTGTCAAAATCTTCAAAATGAGCAAAAGCACAATGAAATTAATGCTGGAATCATCTTCAGGTTGCTAAAATACACTAAAGACAGCAAAAAGTTTTAGTCTACAACATTTAGTTAAGGTGTGAGAGCCAAAATGAACTTTGTATTGCTGTAAACGCGTTTTCAGCACCTGATTGTACACTTCAGGTGAAACTGTCAAAATCTTCAAAATGAGCAAAAGCACAATGAAATTAATGCTGGAATCATCTTCAAGTTGCTAAAATACACTAATGACAGCAAAAAGTTTGAGTCTACAACATTTAGTTAAGGTGTGAGAGCCAAAATTAACTTTGTATTGCTTTAAATGCATTTTCAGCCCGATTGGACACTTCAGGTGAAAGTGTCAAAATCTTCAAAATGAGAAAAAGCACAATGAAATTAATGCTGGAATCATCTTCAATATGATAAAATACACTAATGACAGCAAAAAGTTTGAGTCTACAACATTTAGTTAAGGTGTGAGAGCCAAAATGAACTTTGTATTGCTTTAAATGCATTATCAGGCCGATTGTACACTTCAGGTGAAACTGTCAAAATCTTCAAAATGAGCAAATGCACAATGAAATGAATGCTGGAATCATCTTCAAGTTGCTAAAATACACTAATGACAGCAAAAAGTTTGAGTCTACAACATTTAGTAAAGGTGTGAGAGCCTAAATGAACTTTTCATTGCTTTAAACGCGTTTTCAGCCCTTGATTGTACAATTCAGGTGAAACTGTCAAAATCTTCAAAATGAGCAAAAGCACAATGAAATTAATGCTGGAATCATCTTCAAGTTGCTAAAATACACTAATGACAGCAACAAGTTTGAGTCTACAACATTTAGTTAAGGTGTGAGAGCCTAAATGAACTTTGTATTGCTTTAAATGCACTTTCAGCCCGAATGTACACTTCAGGTGAAACTGTCAAAATCTTCAAAATGAGCAAAAGCACAATGAAATTAAGGCTGGAATCATCTTCAAGTTGCTAAAATACACTAATGACAGCAAAAAGTTTGAGTCTACAACATTTAGTTAACGTGTGAGAGCCTAAATGAACTTTGTATTGCTGTAAACGCGTTTTCAGCACCTGATTGTACACTTCAGGTGAAACTGTCAAAATCTTCAAAATGAGCAAAAGCACAATGAAATTAATGCTGGAATCATCTTCAGGTTGCTAAAATACACTAATGACAGCAAAAAGTTTGAGTCTACAACATTTAGTTAAGGTGTGAGAGCCAAAATTAACTTTGTATTGCTTTAAAATTCATTTTCAGCCCGATTGTACACTTCAGGTGAAACTGTCAAAATCTTCAAAATGAGCAAAAGCACAATGAAATGAATGCTGGAATCATCTTCAAGTTGCTAAAATACACTAATGACAGCAAAAAGTTTGAGTCTACAACATTTAGTTAAGGTGTGAGAGCCTAAATGAACCTTTCATTGCTTTAAACGCGTTTTCAGCCCGATTGTACACTTCAGGTAAAACTGTCAAAATCTTCAAAATGAGCAAAAGCACAATGAAATTAATGCTGGAATCATCTTCAAGTTGCTAAAATACACTAATGACAGCAAAAAGTTTGTGTCTACAACATTTAGTTAAGGTGTGAGAGCCAAAATGAACTTTTTATTGCTGTAAACGCGTTTTCAGCACCTGAATGTACACTTCAGGTGAAACTGTCAAAATCTTCAAAATGAGCAAAAGCACAATGAAATTAATGCTGGAATCATCTTCAAGTTGCTAAAATACACTAATGACAGCAACAAGTTTGAGTCTACAACATTTAGTTAAGGTGTGAGATTCTAAATTAACTTTGTATTGCTGTAAACGCGTTTTCAGCCCCTGATTGTACACTTCAGGTGAAACTGTCAAAATCTTCAAAATGAGCAAAAGCACAATGAAATTAATGCTGGAATCATCTTCAAGTTGCTAAAATACACTAATGACAGCAAAAAGTTTGAGTCTACAATATTTAGTTAAGGTGTGAGAGCCAAAATGAACTTTTTATTGCTGTAAACGCGTTTTCAGCACCTGAATGTACACTTCAGGTGAAACTGTCAAAATCTTCAAAATGAGCAAAAGCACAATGAAATTAATGCTGGAATCATCTTCAAGTTGCTAAAATACACTAATGACAGCAAAAGGTTTGAGTCTACAACATTTAGTTAAGGTGTGAGAGCAAAAATTAACTTTGTATTGCTTTAAATTCATTTTCAGCCCGATAGTACACTTCAGGTGAAACTGTCAAAATCTTCAAAATGAGCAAAAGCACAATGAAATGAATGCTGGAATCATCTTCAAGTTGCTAAAATACACTAATGACAGCAAAAAGTTTGAGTCTACAACATTTAGTTAAGGTGTGAGAGCCTAAATGAACTTTCCATTGCTTTAAACGCGTTTTCAGCCCTTGATTGTACAATTCAGGTGAAACTGTCAAAATCTTCAAAATGAGCAAAAGCACAATGAAATTAATGCTGGAATCATCTTCAAGTTGCTAAAATACACTAATGACAGCAACAAGTTTGAGTCTACAACATTTAGTTAAGGTGTGAGAGCCAAAATGAACTTTGTATTGCTGTAAACGCGTTTTCAGCACCTGATTGTACACTTCAGGTGAAACTGTCAAAATCTTCAAAATGAGCAAAAGCACAATGAAATGAATGCTGGAATCATCTTCAAGTTGCTAAAATACACTAATGACAGCAAAAAGTTTGAGTCTACAACATTTAGTTAAGGTGTGAGAGCCTAAATGAACTTTTCATTGCTTTAAACGCGTTTTCAGCCCTTGATTGTACAATTCAGGTGAAACTGTCAAAATCTTCAAAATGAGCAAAAGCACAATGAAATTAATGCTGGAATCATCTTCAAGTTGCTAAAATACACTAATGACAGCAACAAGTTTGAGTCTACAACATTTAGTTAAGGTGTGAGATTCTAAATTAACTTTGTATTGCTGTAAACGCGTTTTCAGCCCCTGATTGTACACTTCAGGTGAAACTGTCAAAATCTTCAAAATGAGCAAAAGCACAATGAAATTAATGCTGGAATCATCTTCAAGTTGCTAAAATACACTAATGACAGTAAAAAAGTTGAGTGTACAACATTTAGTTAAGGTGTGAGAGCCAAAATGAACTTTGTATTGCTTTAAATGCACTTTCAGCCCGAATGTACACTTCAGGTGAAACTGTCAAAATCTTCAAAATGAGCAAAAGCACAATGAAATTAAGGCTGGAATCATCTTCAAGTTGCTAAAATACACTAATGACAGCAAAAAGTTTGAGTCTACAACATTTAGTTAAGGTGTGAGAGCCTAAATGAACTTTGTATTGCTGTAAATGCGTTTTCAGCACCTGATTATACACTTCAGGTGAAACTGTCAAAATCTTCAAAATGAGCAAAAGCACAATGAAATTAATGCTGGAATAATCTTCAGGTTGCTAAAATACACTAATGACAGCAAAAAGTTTGAGTCTACAACATTTAGTTAAGGTGTGAGAGCCAAAATTAACTTTGTATTGCTTTAAAATTCATTTTCAGCCCGATTGTACACTTCAGGTGAAACTGTCAAAATCTTCAAAATGAGCAAAAGCACAATGAAATGAACGCTGGAATCATCTTCAAGTTGCTAAAATACACTAATGACAGCAAAAAGTTTGAGTCTACAACATTTAGTTAAGGTGTGAGAGCCTAAATGAACTTTTCATTGCTTTAAACGCGTTTTCAGCCCGATTGTACACTTCAGGTAAAACTGTCAAAATCTTAATAATGAGCAAAAGCACAATGAAATAAATGCTGGAATCATCTTCAAGTTGCTAAAATACACTAATGACAGCAAAAAGTTTGTGTCTACAACATTTAGTTAAGGTGTGAGAGCCAAAATGAACTTTTTATTGCTTTAAACGCGTTTTCAGCACCTGAATGTACACTTCAGGTGAAACTGTCAAAATCTTCAAAATGAGCAAAAGCACAATGAAATTAATGCTGGAATCATCTTCAAGTTGCTAAAATACACTAATGACAGCAAAAAGTTTGAGTCTACAACATTTAGTTAAGGTGTGAGAGCAAAAATTTACTTTGTATTGCTTTAAATGCATTTACAGCCCGATAGTACACTTCAGGTGAAACTGTCAAAATCTTCAAAATGAGCAAAAGCACAATGAAATTAATGCTGGAATCATCTTCAGGTTGCTAAAATACACTAATGACAGCAAAAAGTTTTAGTCTACAACATTTAGTTAAGGTGTGAGAGCCAAAATGAACTTTGTATTGCTGTAAACGCGTTTTCAGCACCTGATTGTACACTTCAGGTGAAACTGTCAAAATCTTCAAAATGAGCAAAAGCACAATGAAATTAATGCTGGAATCATCTTCAAGTTGCTAAAATACACTAATGACAGCAAAAAGTTTGAGTCTACAACATTTAGTTAAGGTGTGAGAGCCAAAATTAACTTTGTATTGCTTTAAATGCATTTTCAGCCCGATTGGACACTTCAGGTGAAAGTGTCAAAATCTTCAAAATGAGAAAAAGCACAATGAAATTAATGCTGGAATCATCTTCAATATGATAAAATACACTAATGACAGCAAAAAGTTTGAGTCTACAACATTTAGTTAAGGTGTGAGAGCCAAAATGAGCTTTGTATTGCTTTAAATGCATTATCAGGCCGATTGTACACTTCAGGTGAAACTGTCAAAATCTTCAAAATGAGCAAATGCACAATGAAATGAATGCTGGAATCATCTTCAAGTTGCTAAAATACACTAATGACAGCAAAAAGTTTGAGTCTACAACATTTAGTAAAGGTGTGAGAGCCTAAATGAACTTTTCATTGCTTTAAACGCGTTTTCAGCCCTTGATTGTACAATTCAGGTGAAACTGTCAAAATCTTCAAAATGAGCAAAAGCACAATGAAATTAATGCTGGAATCATCTTCAAGTTGCTAAAATACACTAATGACAGCAACAAGTTTGAGTCTACAACATTTAGTTAAGGTGTGAGAGCCTAAATGAACTTTGTATTGCTTTAAATGCACTTTCAGCCCGAATGTACACTTCAGGTGAAACTGTCAAAATCTTCAAAATGAGCAAAAGCACAATGAAATTAAGGCTGGAATCATCTTCAAGTTGCTAAAATACACTAATGACAGCAAAAAGTTTGAGTCTACAACATTTAGTTAACGTGTGAGAGCCTAAATGAACTTTGTATTGCTGTAAACGCGTTTTCAGCACCTGATTGTACACTTCAGGTGAAACTGTCAAAATCTTCAAAATGAGCAAAAGCACAATGAAATTAATGCTGGAATCATCTTCAGGTTGCTAAAATACACTAATGACAGCAAAAAGTTTGAGTCTACAACATTTAGTTAAGGTGTGAGAGCCAAAATTAACTTTGTATTGCTTTAAAATTCATTTTCAGCCCGATTGTACACTTCAGGTGAAACTGTCAAAATCTTCAAAATGAGCAAAAGCACAATGAAATGAATGCTGGAATCATCTTCAAGTTGCTAAAATACACTAATGACAGCAAAAAGTTTGAGTCTACAACATTTAGTTAAGGTGTGAGAGCCTAAATGAACCTTTCATTGCTTTAAACGCGTTTTCAGCCCGATTGTACACTTCAGGTAAAACTGTCAAAATCTTCAAAATGAGCAAAAGCACAATGAAATTAATGCTGGAATCATCTTCAAGTTGCTAAAATACACTAATGACAGCAAAAAGTTTGTGTCTACAACATTTAGTTAAGGTGTGAGAGCCAAAATGAACTTTTTATTGCTGTAAACGCGTTTTCAGCACCTGAATGTACACTTCAGGTGAAACTGTCAAAATCTTCAAAATGAGCAAAAGCACAATGAAATTAATGCTGGAATCATCTTCAAGTTGCTAAAATACACTAATGACAGCAAAAAGTTTGAGTCTACAACATTTAGTTAAGGTGTGAGAGCCAAAATTAACTTTGTATTGCTTTAAATGCATTTTCAGCCCGATTGGACACTTCAGGTGAAAGTGTCAAAATCTTCAAAATGAGAAAAAGCACAATGAAATTAATGCTGGAATCATCTTCAATATGATAAAATACACTAATGACAGCAACAAGTTTGAGTCTACAACATTTAGTTAAGGTGTGAGAGCCTAAATGAACTTTGTATTGCTGTAAACGCGTTTTCAGCACCTGATTATACACTTCAGGTGAAACTGTCAAAATCTTCAAAATGAGCAAAAGCACAATGAAATGAACGCTGGAATCATCTTCAAGTTGCTAAAATACACTAATGACAGCAAAAAGTTTGAGTCTACAACATTTAGTTAAGGTGTGAGAGCCTAAATGAACTTTTCATTGCTTTAAACGCGTTTTCAGCCCGATTGTACACTTCAGGTAAAACTGTCAAAATCTTCAAAATGAGCAAAAGCACAATGAAATAAATGCTGGAATCATCTTCAAGTTGCTAAAATACACTAATGACAGCAAAAAGTTTGTGTCTACAACATTTAGTTAAGGTGTGAGAGCCAAAATGAACTTTTTATTGCTGTAAACGCGTTTTCAGCACCTGAATGTACACTTCAGGTGAAACTGTCAAAATCTTCAAAATGAGCAAAAGCACAATGAAATTAATGCTGGAATCATCTTCAGGTTGCTAAAATACACTAATGACAGCAAAAAGTTTTAGTCTACAACATTTAGTTAAGGTGTGAGAGCCAAAATGAACTTTGTATTGCTGTAAACGCGTTTTCAGCACCTGATTGTACACTTCAGGTGAAAATGTCAAAATCTTCAAAATGAGCAAAAGCACAATGAAATTAATGCTGTAATCATCTTCAAG
This sequence comes from Leptonotus elevatus, assembly GCF_054856555.1. Taxonomy (NCBI): domain Eukaryota; kingdom Metazoa; phylum Chordata; class Actinopteri; order Syngnathiformes; family Syngnathidae; genus Leptonotus; species Leptonotus elevatus. The sequence goes on along the minus strand of NC_141240.1, from coordinate 1,251,349 downwards.
TTGCTAAAATACACTAATGACAGCAAAAAGTTTGAGTCTACAACATTTAGTTAAGGTGTGAGAGCCAAAATTAACTTTGTATTGCTTTAAAATTCATTTTCAGCCCGATTGTACACTTCAGGTGAAACTGTCAAAATCTTCAAAATGAGCAAAAGCCCAATGAAATGAATGCTGGAATCATCTTCAGGTTGCTAAAATACACTAATGACAGCAAGAAGTTTTAGTCTACAACATTTAGTTAAGGTGTGAGAGCCTAAATGAACTTTGTATTGCTGTAAACGCGTTTTCAGCACCTGATTGTACACTTCAGGTGAAAATGTCAAAATCTTCAAAATGAGCAAAAGCACAATGAAATGAATGCTGGAATCATCTTCAAGTTGCTAAAATACACTAATGACAGCAAAAAGTTTGAGTCTACAACATTTAGTTAAGGTGTGAGAGCCAAAATTAACTTTGTATTGCTTTAAAATTCATTTTCAGCCCGATTGTACACTTCAGGTGAAACTGTCAAAATCTTCAAAATGAGCAAAAGCACAATGAAATTAATGCTTGAATCATCTTCAAGTTGCTAAAATACACTAATGACAGCAAAAAGTTTGAGTCTACAACATTTAGTTAAGGTGTGAGAGCCTAAATGAACTTTCCATTGCTTTAAACGCGTTTTCAGCCCTTGATTGTACAATTCAGGTGAAACTGTCAAAATCTTCAAAATGAGCAAAAGCACAATGAAATTAATGCTGGAATCATCTTCAAGTTGCTAAAATACACTAATGACAGCAACAAGTTTGAGTCTACAACATTTAGTTAAGGTGTGAGAGCCAAAATGAACTTTGTATTGCTGTAAACGCGTTTTCAGCACCTGATTGTACACTTCAGGTGAAACTGTCAAAATCTTCAAAATGAGCAAAAGCACAATGAAATGAATGCTGGAATCATCTTCAAGTTGCTAAAATACACTAATGACAGCAAAAAGTTTGAGTCTACAACATTTAGTTAAGGTGTGAGAGCCTAAATGAACTTTTCATTGCTTTAAACGCGTTTTCAGCCCTTGATTGTACAATTCAGGTGAAACTGTCAAAATCTTCAAAATGAGCAAAAGCACAATGAAATTAATGCTGGAATCATCTTCAAGTTGCTAAAATACACTAATGACAGCAACAAGTTTGAGTCTACAACATTTAGTTAAGGTGTGAGATTCTAAATTAACTTTGTATTGCTGTAAACGCGTTTTCAGCCCCTGATTGTACACTTCAGGTGAAACTGTCAAAATCTTCAAAATGAGCAAAAGCACAATGAAATTAATGCTGGAATCATCTTCAAGTTGCTAAAATACACTAATGACAGTAAAAAGTTTGAGTGTACAACATTTAGTTAAGGTGTGAGAGCCAAAATGAACTTTGTATTGCTTTAAATGCACTTTCAGCCCGAATGTACACTTCAGGTGAAACTGTCAAAATCTTCAAAATGAGCAAAAGCACAATGAAATTAAGGCTGGAATCATCTTCAAGTTGCTAAAATACACTAATGACAGCAAAAAGTTTGAGTCTACAACATTTAGTTAAGGTGTGAGAGCCTAAATGAACTTTGTATTGCTGTAAACGCGTTTTCAGCACCTGATTATACACTTCAAGTGAAACTGTCAAAATCTTCAAAATGAGCAAAAGCACAATGAAATTAATGCTGGAATAATCTTTAGGTTGCTAAAATACACTAATGACAGCAAAAAGTTTGAGTCTACAACATTTAGTTAAGGTGTGAGAGCCAAAATTAACGTTGTATTGCTTTAAAATTCATTTTCAGCCAGATTGTACACTTCAGGTGAAACTGTCAAAATCTTCAAAATGAGCAAAAGCACAATGAAATGAACGCTGGAATCATCTTCAAGTTGCTAAAATACACTAATGACAGCAAAAAGTTTGTGTCTACAACATTTAGTTAAGGTGTGAGAGCCAAAATGAACTTTTTATTGCTTTAAACGCGTTTTCAGCACCTGAATGTACACTTCAGGTGAAACTGTCAAAATCTTCAAAATGAGCAAAAGCACAATGAAATTAATGCTGGAATCATCTTCAAGTTGCTAAAATACACTAATGACAGCAAAAAGTTTGAGTCTACAACATTTAGTTAAGGTGTGAGAGCCTAAATGAACTTTTCATTGCTTTAAACGCGTTTTCAGCCCGATTGTACACTTCAGGTAAAACTGTCAAAATCTTAATAATGAGCAAAAGCACAATGAAATAAATGCTGGAATCATCTTCAAGTTGCTAAAATACACTAATGACAGCAAAAAGTTTGTGTCTACAACATTTAGTTAAGGTGTGAGAGCCAAAATGAACTTTTTATTGCTTTAAACGCGTTTTCAGCACCTGAATGTACACTTCAGGTGAAACTGTCAAAATCTTCAAAATGAGCAAAAGCACAATGAAATTAATGCTGGAATCATCTTCAAGTTGCTAAAATACACTAATGACAGCAAAAAGTTTGAGTCTACAACATTTAGTTAAGGTGTGAGAGCAAAAATTAACTTTGTATTGCTTTAAATGCATTTTCAGCCCGATAGTACACTTCAGGTGAAACTGTCAAAATCTTCAAAATGAGCAAAAGCACAATGAAATTAATGCTGGAATCATCTTCAGGTTGCTAAAATACACTAAAGACAGCAAAAAGTTTTAGTCTACAACATTTAGTTAAGGTGTGAGAGCCAAAATGAACTTTGTATTGCTGTAAACGCGTTTTCAGCACCTGATTGTACACTTCAGGTGAAACTGTCAAAATCTTCAAAATGAGCAAAAGCACAATGAAATTAATGCTGGAATCATCTTCAAGTTGCTAAAATACACTAATGACAGCAAAAAGTTTGAGTCTACAACATTTAGTTAAGGTGTGAGAGCCAAAATTAACTTTGTATTGCTTTAAATGCATTTTCAGCCCGATTGGACACTTCAGGTGAAAGTGTCAAAATCTTCAAAATGAGAAAAAGCACAATGAAATTAATGCTGGAATCATCTTCAATATGATAAAATACACTAATGACAGCAAAAAGTTTGAGTCTACAACATTTAGTTAAGGTGTGAGAGCCAAAATGAACTTTGTATTGCTTTAAATGCATTATCAGGCCGATTGTACACTTCAGGTGAAACTGTCAAAATCTTCAAAATGAGCAAATGCACAATGAAATGAATGCTGGAATCATCTTCAAGTTGCTAAAATACACTAATGACAGCAAAAAGTTTGAGTCTACAACATTTAGTAAAGGTGTGAGAGCCTAAATGAACTTTTCATTGCTTTAAACGCGTTTTCAGCCCTTGATTGTACAATTCAGGTGAAACTGTCAAAATCTTCAAAATGAGCAAAAGCACAATGAAATTAATGCTGGAATCATCTTCAAGTTGCTAAAATACACTAATGACAGCAACAAGTTTGAGTCTACAACATTTAGTTAAGGTGTGAGAGCCTAAATGAACTTTGTATTGCTTTAAATGCACTTTCAGCCCGAATGTACACTTCAGGTGAAACTGTCAAAATCTTCAAAATGAGCAAAAGCACAATGAAATTAAGGCTGGAATCATCTTCAAGTTGCTAAAATACACTAATGACAGCAAAAAGTTTGAGTCTACAACATTTAGTTAACGTGTGAGAGCCTAAATGAACTTTGTATTGCTGTAAACGCGTTTTCAGCACCTGATTGTACACTTCAGGTGAAACTGTCAAAATCTTCAAAATGAGCAAAAGCACAATGAAATTAATGCTGGAATCATCTTCAGGTTGCTAAAATACACTAATGACAGCAAAAAGTTTGAGTCTACAACATTTAGTTAAGGTGTGAGAGCCAAAATTAACTTTGTATTGCTTTAAAATTCATTTTCAGCCCGATTGTACACTTCAGGTGAAACTGTCAAAATCTTCAAAATGAGCAAAAGCACAATGAAATGAATGCTGGAATCATCTTCAAGTTGCTAAAATACACTAATGACAGCAAAAAGTTTGAGTCTACAACATTTAGTTAAGGTGTGAGAGCCTAAATGAACCTTTCATTGCTTTAAACGCGTTTTCAGCCCGATTGTACACTTCAGGTAAAACTGTCAAAATCTTCAAAATGAGCAAAAGCACAATGAAATTAATGCTGGAATCATCTTCAAGTTGCTAAAATACACTAATGACAGCAAAAAGTTTGTGTCTACAACATTTAGTTAAGGTGTGAGAGCCAAAATGAACTTTTTATTGCTGTAAACGCGTTTTCAGCACCTGAATGTACACTTCAGGTGAAACTGTCAAAATCTTCAAAATGAGCAAAAGCACAATGAAATTAATGCTGGAATCATCTTCAAGTTGCTAAAATACACTAATGACAGCAACAAGTTTGAGTCTACAACATTTAGTTAAGGTGTGAGATTCTAAATTAACTTTGTATTGCTGTAAACGCGTTTTCAGCCCCTGATTGTACACTTCAGGTGAAACTGTCAAAATCTTCAAAATGAGCAAAAGCACAATGAAATTAATGCTGGAATCATCTTCAAGTTGCTAAAATACACTAATGACAGCAAAAAGTTTGAGTCTACAATATTTAGTTAAGGTGTGAGAGCCAAAATGAACTTTTTATTGCTGTAAACGCGTTTTCAGCACCTGAATGTACACTTCAGGTGAAACTGTCAAAATCTTCAAAATGAGCAAAAGCACAATGAAATTAATGCTGGAATCATCTTCAAGTTGCTAAAATACACTAATGACAGCAAAAGGTTTGAGTCTACAACATTTAGTTAAGGTGTGAGAGCAAAAATTAACTTTGTATTGCTTTAAATTCATTTTCAGCCCGATAGTACACTTCAGGTGAAACTGTCAAAATCTTCAAAATGAGCAAAAGCACAATGAAATGAATGCTGGAATCATCTTCAAGTTGCTAAAATACACTAATGACAGCAAAAAGTTTGAGTCTACAACATTTAGTTAAGGTGTGAGAGCCTAAATGAACTTTCCATTGCTTTAAACGCGTTTTCAGCCCTTGATTGTACAATTCAGGTGAAACTGTCAAAATCTTCAAAATGAGCAAAAGCACAATGAAATTAATGCTGGAATCATCTTCAAGTTGCTAAAATACACTAATGACAGCAACAAGTTTGAGTCTACAACATTTAGTTAAGGTGTGAGAGCCAAAATGAACTTTGTATTGCTGTAAACGCGTTTTCAGCACCTGATTGTACACTTCAAGTGAAACTGTCAAAATCTTCAAAATGAGCAAAAGCACAATGAAATGAATGCTGGAATCATCTTCAAGTTGCTAAAATACACTAATGACAGCAAAAAGTTTGAGTCTACAACATTTAGTTAAGGTGTGAGAGCCTAAATGAACTTTTCATTGCTTTAAACGCGTTTTCAGCCCTTGATTGTACAATTCAGGTGAAACTGTCAAAATCTTCAAAATGAGCAAAAGCACAATGAAATTAATGCTGGAATCATCTTCAAGTTGCTAAAATACACTAATGACAGCAACAAGTTTGAGTCTACAACATTTAGTTAAGGTGTGAGATTCTAAATTAACTTTGTATTGCTGTAAACGCGTTTTCAGCCCCTGATTGTACACTTCAGGTGAAACTGTCAAAATCTTCAAAATGAGCAAAAGCACAATGAAATTAATGCTGGAATCATCTTCAAGTTGCTAAAATACACTAATGACAGTAAAAAAGTTGAGTGTACAACATTTAGTTAAGGTGTGAGAGCCAAAATGAACTTTGTATTGCTTTAAATGCACTTTCAGCCCGAATGTACACTTCAGGTGAAACTGTCAAAATCTTCAAAATGAGCAAAAGCACAATGAAATTAAGGCTGGAATCATCTTCAAGTTGCTAAAATACACTAATGACAGCAAAAAGTTTGAGTCTACAACATTTAGTTAAGGTGTGAGAGCCTAAATGAACTTTGTATTGCTGTAAATGCGTTTTCAGCACCTGATTATACACTTCAGGTGAAACTGTCAAAATCTTCAAAATGAGCAAAAGCACAATGAAATTAATGCTGGAATAATCTTCAGGTTGCTAAAATACACTAATGACAGCAAAAAGTTTGAGTCTACAACATTTAGTTAAGGTGTGAGAGCCAAAATTAACTTTGTATTGCTTTAAAATTCATTTTCAGCCCGATTGTACACTTCAGGTGAAACTGTCAAAATCTTCAAAATGAGCAAAAGCACAATGAAATGAACGCTGGAATCATCTTCAAGTTGCTAAAATACACTAATGACAGCAAAAAGTTTGAGTCTACAACATTTAGTTAAGGTGTGAGAGCCTAAATGAACTTTTCATTGCTTTAAACGCGTTTTCAGCCCGATTGTACACTTCAGGTAAAACTGTCAAAATCTTAATAATGAGCAAAAGCACAATGAAATAAATGCTGGAATCATCTTCAAGTTGCTAAAATACACTAATGACAGCAAAAAGTTTGTGTCTACAACATTTAGTTAAGGTGTGAGAGCCAAAATGAACTTTTTATTGCTTTAAACGCGTTTTCAGCACCTGAATGTACACTTCAGGTGAAACTGTCAAAATCTTCAAAATGAGCAAAAGCACAATGAAATTAATGCTGGAATCATCTTCAAGTTGCTAAAATACACTAATGACAGCAAAAAGTTTGAGTCTACAACATTTAGTTAAGGTGTGAGAGCAAAAATTTACTTTGTATTGCTTTAAATGCATTTACAGCCCGATAGTACACTTCAGGTGAAACTGTCAAAATCTTCAAAATGAGCAAAAGCACAATGAAATTAATGCTGGAATCATCTTCAGGTTGCTAAAATACACTAATGACAGCAAAAAGTTTTAGTCTACAACATTTAGTTAAGGTGTGAGAGCCAAAATGAACTTTGTATTGCTGTAAACGCGTTTTCAGCACCTGATTGTACACTTCAGGTGAAACTGTCAAAATCTTCAAAATGAGCAAAAGCACAATGAAATTAATGCTGGAATCATCTTCAAGTTGCTAAAATACACTAATGACAGCAAAAAGTTTGAGTCTACAACATTTAGTTAAGGTGTGAGAGCCAAAATTAACTTTGTATTGCTTTAAATGCATTTTCAGCCCGATTGGACACTTCAGGTGAAAGTGTCAAAATCTTCAAAATGAGAAAAAGCACAATGAAATTAATGCTGGAATCATCTTCAATATGATAAAATACACTAATGACAGCAAAAAGTTTGAGTCTACAACATTTAGTTAAGGTGTGAGAGCCAAAATGAGCTTTGTATTGCTTTAAATGCATTATCAGGCCGATTGTACACTTCAGGTGAAACTGTCAAAATCTTCAAAATGAGCAAATGCACAATGAAATGAATGCTGGAATCATCTTCAAGTTGCTAAAATACACTAATGACAGCAAAAAGTTTGAGTCTACAACATTTAGTAAAGGTGTGAGAGCCTAAATGAACTTTTCATTGCTTTAAACGCGTTTTCAGCCCTTGATTGTACAATTCAGGTGAAACTGTCAAAATCTTCAAAATGAGCAAAAGCACAATGAAATTAATGCTGGAATCATCTTCAAGTTGCTAAAATACACTAATGACAGCAACAAGTTTGAGTCTACAACATTTAGTTAAGGTGTGAGAGCCTAAATGAACTTTGTATTGCTTTAAATGCACTTTCAGCCCGAATGTACACTTCAGGTGAAACTGTCAAAATCTTCAAAATGAGCAAAAGCACAATGAAATTAAGGCTGGAATCATCTTCAAGTTGCTAAAATACACTAATGACAGCAAAAAGTTTGAGTCTACAACATTTAGTTAACGTGTGAGAGCCTAAATGAACTTTGTATTGCTGTAAACGCGTTTTCAGCACCTGATTGTACACTTCAGGTGAAACTGTCAAAATCTTCAAAATGAGCAAAAGCACAATGAAATTAATGCTGGAATCATCTTCAGGTTGCTAAAATACACTAATGACAGCAAAAAGTTTGAGTCTACAACATTTAGTTAAGGTGTGAGAGCCAAAATTAACTTTGTATTGCTTTAAAATTCATTTTCAGCCCGATTGTACACTTCAGGTGAAACTGTCAAAATCTTCAAAATGAGCAAAAGCACAATGAAATGAATGCTGGAATCATCTTCAAGTTGCTAAAATACACTAATGACAGCAAAAAGTTTGAGTCTACAACATTTAGTTAAGGTGTGAGAGCCTAAATGAACCTTTCATTGCTTTAAACGCGTTTTCAGCCCGATTGTACACTTCAGGTAAAACTGTCAAAATCTTCAAAATGAGCAAAAGCACAATGAAATTAATGCTGGAATCATCTTCAAGTTGCTAAAATACACTAATGACAGCAAAAAGTTTGTGTCTACAACATTTAGTTAAGGTGTGAGAGCCAAAATGAACTTTTTATTGCTGTAAACGCGTTTTCAGCACCTGAATGTACACTTCAGGTGAAACTGTCAAAATCTTCAAAATGAGCAAAAGCACAATGAAATTAATGCTGGAATCATCTTCAAGTTGCTAAAATACACTAATGACAGCAACAAGTTTGAGTCTACAACATTTAGTTAAGGTGTGAGATTCTAAATTAACTTTGTATTGCTGTAAACGCGTTTTCAGCCCCTGATTGTACACTTCAGGTGAAACTGTCAAAATCTTCAAAATGAGCAAAAGCACAATGAAATTAATGCTGGAATCATCTTCAAGTTGCTAAAATACACTAATGACAGTAAAAAGTTTGAGTGTACAACATTTAGTTAAGGTGTGAGAGCCAAAATGAACTTTGTATTGCTTTAAATGCACTTTCAGCCCGAATGTACACTTCAGGTGAAACTGTCAAAATCTTCAAAATGAGCAAAAGCACAATGAAATTAAGGCTGGAATCATCTTCAAGTTGCTAAAATACACTAATGACAGCAAAAAGTTTGAGTCTACAACATTTAGTTAAGGTGTGAGAGCCTAAATGAACTTTGTATTGCTGTAAACGCGTTTTCAGCACCTGATTATACACTTCAGGTGAAACTGTCAAAATCTTCAAAATGAGCAAAAGCACAATGAAATTAATGCTGGAATAATCATCAGGTTGCTAAAATACACTAATGACAGCAAAAAGTTTGAGTCTACAACATTTAGTTAAGGTGTGAGAGCCAAAATTAACTTTGTATTGCTTTAAAATTCATTTTCAGCCCGATTGTACACTTCAGGTGAAACTGTCAAAATCTTCAAAATGAGCAAAAGCACAATGAAATGAACGCTGGAATCATCTTCAAGTTGCTAAAATACACTAATGACAGCAAAAAGTTTGAGTCTACAACATTTAGTTAAGGTGTGAGAGCCTAAATGAACTTTTCATTGCTTTAAACGCGTTTTCAGCCCGATTGTACACTTCAGGTAAAACTGTCAAAATCTTAATAATGAGCAAAAGCACAATGAAAGAAATGCTGGAATCATGTTCAAGTTGCTAAAATACACTAATGACAGCAAAAAGTTTGTGTCTACAACATTTAGTTAAGGTGTGAGAGCCAAAATGAACTTTTTATTGCTTTAAACGCGTTTTCAGCACCTGAATGTACACTTCAGGTGAAACTGTCAAAATCTTCAAAATGAGCAAAAGCACAATGAAATTAATGCTGGAATCATCTTCAAGTTGCTAAAATACACTAATGACAGCAAAAAGTTTGAGTCTACAACATTTAGTTAAGGTGTGAGAGCAAAAATTAACTTTGTATTGCTTTAAATGCATTTACAGCCCGATAGTACACTTCAGGTGAAACTGTCAAAATCTTCAAAATGAGCAAAAGCACAATGAAATTAATGCTGGAATCATCTTCAGGTTGCTAAAATACACTAATGACAGCAAAAAGTTTTAGTCTACAACATTTAGTTAAGGTGTGAGAGCCAAAATGAACTTTGTATTGCTGTAAACGCGTTTTCAGCACCTGATTATACACTTCAGGTGAAACTGTCAAAATCTTCAAAATGAGCAAAAGCACAATGAAATTAATGCTGGAATCATCTTCAGGTTGCTAAAATACACTAATGACAGCAAAAAGTTTGAGTCTACAACATTTAGTTAAGGTGTGAGAGCCAAAATTAACTTTGTATTGCTTTAAAATTCCTTTTCAGCCCGATTGTACACTTCAGGTGAAACTGTCAAAATCTTCAAAATGAGCAAAAGCACAATGAAATGAACGCTGGAATCATCTTCAAGTTGCTAAAATACACTAATGACAGCAAAAAGTTTGAGTCTACAACATTTAGTTAAGGTGTGAGAGCCTAAATGAACTTTTCATTGCTTTAAACGCGTTTTCAGCCCGATTGTACACTTCAGGTAAAACTGTCAAAATCTTAATAATGAGCAAAAGCACAATGAAATAAATGCTGGAATCATCTTCAAGTTGCTAAAATACACTAATGACAGCAAAAAGTTTGTGTCTACAACATTTAGTTAAGGTGTGAGAGCCAAAATGAACTTTTTATTGCTTTAAACGCGTTTTCAGCACCTGAATGTACACTTCAGGTGAAACTGTCAAAATCTTCAAAATGAGCAAAAGCACAATGAAATTAATGCTGGAATCATCTTCAAGTTGCTAAAATACACTAATGACAGCAAAAAGTTTGAGTCTACAACATTTAGTTAAGGTGTGAGAGCAAAAATTAACTTTGTATTGCTTTAAATGCATTTACAGCCCGATAGTACACTTCAGGTGAAACTGTCAAAATCTTCAAAATGAGCAAAAGCACAATGAAATTAATGCTGGAATCATCTTCAGGTTGCTAAAATACACTAATGACAGCAAAAAGTTTTAGTCTACAACATTTAGTTAAGGTGTGAGAGCCAAAATGAACTTTGTATTGCTGTAAACGCGTTTTCAGCACCTGATTGTACACTTCAGGTGAAACTGTCAAAATCTTCAAAATGAGCAAAAGCACAATGAAATTAATGCTGGAATCATCTTCAAGTTGCTAAAATACACTAATGACAGCAAAAAGTTTGAGTCTACAACATTTAGTTAAGGTGTGAGAGCCAAAATTAACTTTGTATTGCTTTAAATGCATTTTCAGCCCGATTGGACACTTCAGGTGAAAGTGTCAAAATCTTCAAAATGAGAAAAAGCACAATGAAATTAATGCTGGAATCATCTTCAATATGATAAAATACACTAATGACAGCAAAAAGTTTGAGTCTACAACATTTAGTTAAGGTGTGAGAGCCAAAATGAACTTTGTATTGCTTTAAATGCATTATCAGCACCTGATTGTACACTTCAGGTGAAACTGTCAAAATCTTCAAAATGAGCAAATGCACAATGAAATGAATGCTGGAATCATCTTCAAGTTGCTAAAATACACTAATGACAGCAAAAAGTTTGAGTCTACAACATTTAGTAAAGGTGTGAGAGCCTAAATGAACTTTTCATTGCTTTAAACGCGTTTTCAGCCCTTGATTGTACAATTCAGGTGAAACTGTCAAAATCTTCAAAATGAGCAAAAGCACAATGAAATTAATGCTGGAATCATCTTCAAGTTGCTAAAATACACTAATGACAGCAACAAGTTTGAGTCTACAACATTTAGTTAAGGTGTGAGAGCCTAAATGAACTTTGTATTGCTTTAAATGCACTTTCAGCCCGAATGTACACTTCAGGTGAAACTGTCAAAATCTTCAAAATGAGCAAAAGCACAATGAAATTAAGGCTGGAATCATCTTCAAGTTGCTAAAATACACTAATGACAGCAAAAAGTTTGAGTCTACAACATTTAGTTAACGTGTGAGAGCCTAAATGAACTTTGTATTGCTGTAAACGCGTTTTCAGCACCTGATTGTACACTTCAGGTGAAACTGTCAAAATCTTCAAAATGAGCAAAAGCACAATGAAATTAATGCTGGAATCATCTTCAGGTTGCTAAAATACACTAATGACAGCAAAAAGTTTGAGTCTACAACATTTAGTTAAGGTGTGAGAGCCAAAATTAACTTTGTATTGCTTTAAAATTCATTTTCAGCCCGATTGTACACTTCAGGTGAAACTGTCAAAATCTTCAAAATGAGCAAAAGCACAATGAAATGAATGCTGGAATCATCTTCAAGTTGCTAAAATACACTAATGACAGCAAAAAGTTTGAGTCGACAACATTTAGTTAAGGTGTGAGAGCCTAAATGAACCTTTCATTGCTTTAAACGCGTTTTCAGCCCGATTGTACACTTCAGGTAAAACTGTCAAAATCTTCAAAATGAGCAAAAGCACAATGAAATTAATGCTGGAATCATCTTCAAGTTGCTAAAATACACTAATGACAGCAAAAAGTTTGTGTCTACAACATTTAGTTAAGGTGTGAGAGCCAAAATGAACTTTTTATTGCTGTAAACGCGTTTTCAGCACCTGAATGTACACTTCAGGTGAAACTGTCAAAATCTTCAAAATGAGCAAAAGCACAATGAAATTAATGCTGGAATCATCTTCAAGTTGCTAAAATACACTAATGACAGCAACAAGTTTGAGTCTACAACATTTAGTTAAGGTGTGAGATTCTAAATTAACTTTGTATTGCTGTAAACGCGTTTTCAGCCCCTGATTGTACACTTCAGGTGAAACTGTCAAAATCTTCAAAATGAGCAAAAGCACAATGAAATTAATGCTGGAATCATCTTCAAGTTGCTAAAATACACTAATGACAGTAAAAAGTTTGAGTGTACAACATTTAGTTAAGGTGTGAGAGCCAAAATGAACTTTGTATTGCTTTAAATGCACTTTCAGCCCGAATGTACACTTCAGGTGAAACTGTCAAAATCTTCAAAATGAGCAAAAGCACAATGAAATTAAGGCTGGAATCATCTTCAAGTTGCTAAAATACACTAATGACAGCAAAAAGTTTGAGTCTACAACATTTAGTTAAGGTGTGAGAGCCTAAATGAACTTTGTATTGCTGTAAACGCGTTTTCAGCACCTGATTATACACTTCAGGTGAAACTGTCAAAATCTTCAAAATGAGCAAAAGCACAATGAAATTAATGCTGGAATAATCTTCAGGTTGCTAAAATACACTAATGACAGCAAAAAGTTTGAGTCTACAACATTTAGTTAAGGTGTGAGAGCCTAAATGAACTTTTCATTGCTTTAAACGCGTTTTCAGCCCGATTGTACACTTCAGGTAAAACTGTCAAAATCTTAATAATGAGCAAAAGCACAATGAAATAAATGCTGGAATCATCTTCAAGTTGCTAAAATACACTAATGACAGCAAAAAGTTTGTGTCTACAACATTTAGTTAAGGTGTGAGAGCCAAAATGAACTTTTTATTGCTTTAAACGCGTTTTCAGCACCTGAATGTACACTTCAGGTGAAACTGTCAAAATTTTCAAAATGAGCAAAAGCACAATGAAATTAATGCTGGAATCATCTTCAAGTTGCTAAAATACACTAATGACAGCAAAAAGTTTGAGTCTACAACATTTAGTTAAGGTGTGAGAGCCAAAATTAACTTTGTATTGCTTTAAAATTCATTTTCAGCCCGATTGTACACTTCAGGTGAAACTGTCAAAATCTTCAAAATGAGCAAAAGCACAATGAAATGAATGCTGGAATCATCTTCAAGTTGCTAAAATACACTAATGACAGCAAAAAGTTTGAGTCTACAACATTTAGTTAAGGTGTGAGAGCCTAAATGAACCTTTCATTGCTTTAAACGCGTTTTCAGCCCGATTGTACACTTCAGGTAAAACTGTCAAAATCTTCAAAATGAGCAAAAGCACAATGAAATTAATGCTGGAATCATCTTCAAGTTGCTAAAATACACTAATGACAGCAAAAAGTTTGTGTCTACAACATTTAGTTAAGGTGTGAGAGCCAAAATGAACTTTTTATTGCTGTAAACGCGTTTTCAGCACCTGAATGTACACTTCAGGTGAAACTGTCAAAATCTTCAAAATGAGCAAAAGCACAATGAAATTAATGCTGGAATCATCTTCAAGTTGCTAAAATACACTAATGACAGCAACAAGTTTGAGTCTACAACATTTAGTTAAGGTGTGAGATTCTAAATTAACTTTGTATTGCTGTAAACGCGTTTTCAGCCCCTGATTGTACACTTCAGGTGAAACTGTCAAAATCTTCAAAATGAGCAAAAGCACAATGAAATTAATGCTGGAATCATCTTCAAGTTGCTAAAATACACTAATGACAGTAAAAAGTTTGAGTGTACAACATTTAGTTAAGGTGTGAGAGCCTAAATGAACTTTGTATTGCTGTAAACGCGTTTTCAGCACCTGATTATACACTTCAGGTGAAACTGTCAAAATCTTCAAAATGAGCAAAAGCACAATGAAATTAATGCTGGAATCATCTTCAGGTTGCTAAAATACACTAATGACAGCAAAAAGTTTGAGTCTACAACATTTAGTTAAGGTGTGAGAGCCAAAATTAACTTTGTATTGCTTTAAAATTCATTTTCAGCCCGATTGTACACTTCAGGTGAAACTGTCAAAATCTTCAAAATGAGCAAAAGCACAATGAAATGAACGCTGGAATCATCTTCAAGTTGCTAAAATACACTAATGACAGCAAAAAGTTTGAGTCTACAACATTTAGTTAAGGTGTGAGAGCCTAAATGAACTTTTCATTGCTTTAAACGCGTTTTCAGCCCGATTGTACACTTCAGGTAAAACTGTCAAAATCTTCAAAATGAGCAAAAGCACAATGAAATAAATGCTGGAATCATCTTCAAATTGCTAAAATACACTAATGACAGCAAAAAGTTTGTGTCTAAAACATTTAGTTAAGGTGTGAGAGCCAAAATGAACTTTTTATTGCTGTAAACGCGTTTTCAGCACCTGAATGTACACTTCAGGTGAAACTGTCAAAATCTTCAAAATGAGCAAAAGCACAATGAAATTAATGCTGGAATCATCTTCAAGTTGCTAAAATACACTAATGACAGCAAAAAGTTTGAGTCTACAACATTTAGTTAAGGTGTGAGAGCAAAAATTAACTTTGTATTGCTTTAAATGCATTTTCAGCCCGATAGTACACTTCAGGTGAAACTGTCAAAATCTTCAAAATGAGCAAAAGCACAATGAAATTAATGCTGGAATCATCTTCAATATGCTAAAATACACTAATGACAGCAAAAAGTTTGAGTCTACAACATTTAGTTAAGGTGTGAGAGCCAAAATGAACTTTGTATTGCTTTAAATGCATTATCAGGCCGAATGTACACTTCAGGTGAAACTGTCAAAATCTTCAAAATGAGCAAAAGCACAATGAAATTAAGGCTGGAATCATCTTCAAGTTGCTAAAATACACTAATGACAGCAAAAAGTTTGAGTCTACAACATTTAGTAAAGGTGTGAGAGCCTAAATGAACTTTTCATTGCTTTAAACGCGTTTTCAGCCCTTGATTGTACAATTCAGGTGAAACTGTCAAAATCTTCAAAATGAGCAAAAGCACAATGAAATTAATGCTGGAATCATATTCAAGTTGCTAAAATACACTAATGACAGCAACAAGTTTGAGTCTACAACATTTAGTTAAGGTGTGAGAGCCTAAATGAACTTTGTATTGCTTTAAATGCACTTTCAGCCCGAATGTACACTTCAGGTGAAACTGTCAAAATCTTCAAAATGAGCAAAAGCACAATGAAATTAAGGCTGGAATCATCTTCAAGTTGCTAAAATACACTAATGACAGCAAAAAGTTTGAGTCTACAACATTTAGTTAAGGTGTGAGAGCCTAAATGAACTTTGTATTGCTGTAAACGTGTTTTCAGCACCTGATTGTACACTTCAGGTGAAACTGTCAAAATCTTCAAAATGAGCAAAAGCACAATGAAATTAATGCTGGAATCATCTTCAGGTTGCTAAAATACACTAATGACAGCAAAAAGTTTGAGTCTACAACATTTAGTTAAGGTGTGAGAGCCAAAATTAACTTTGTATTGCTTTAAAATTCATTTTCAGCCCGATTGTACACTTCAGGTGAAACTGTCAAAATCTTAAAAATGAGCAAAAGCACAATGAAATGAATGCTGGAATCATCTTCAAGTTGCTAAAATACACTAATGACAGAAAAAAGTTTGAGTCTACAACATTTAGTTAAGGTGTGAGAGCCTAAATGAACTTTTCATTGCTTTAAACGCGTTTTCAGCCCGATTGTACACTTCAGGTAAAACTGTCAAAATCTTCAAAATGAGCAAAAGCACAATGAAATTAATGCTGGAATCATCTTCAAGTTGCTAAAATACACTAATGACAGCAAAAAGTTTGTGTCTACAACATTTAGTTAAGGTGTGAGAGCCAAAATGAACTTTTTATTGCTGTAAACGCGTTTTCAGCACCTGAATGTACACTTCAGGTGAAACTGTCAAAATCTTCAAAATGAGCAAAAGCACAATGAAATTAATGCTGGAATCATCTTCAAGTTGCTAAAATACACTAATGACAGCAAAAAGTTTGAGTCTACAACATTTAGTTAAGGTGTGAGAGCAAAAATTAACTTTGTATTGCTTTAAATGCATTTTCAGCCCGATAGTACACTTCAGGTGAAACTGTCAAAATCTTCAAAATGAGCAAAAGCACAATGAAATTAATGCTGGAATCATCTTCAATATGCTAAAATACACTAATGACAGCAAAAAGTTTGAGTCTACAACATTTAGTTAAGGTGTGAGAGCCAAAATTAACTTTGTATTGCTTTAAAATTCATTTTCAGCCCGATTGTACACTTCAGGTGAAACTGTCAAAATCTTAAAAATGAGCAAAAGCACAATGAAATGAATGCTGGAATCATCTTCAAGTTGCTAAAATACACTAATGACAGAAAAAAGTTTGAGTCTACAACATTTAGTTAAGGTGTGAGAGCCTAAATGAACTTTTCATTGCTTTAAACGCGTTTTCAGCCCGATTGTACACTTCAGGTAAAACTGTCAAAATCTTCAAAATGAGCAAAAGCACAATGAAATTAATGCTGGAATCATCTTCAAGTTGCTAAAATACACTAATGACAGCAAAAAGTTTGTGTCTACAACATTTAGTTAAGGTGTGAGAGCCAAAATGAACTTTTTATTGCTGTAAACGCGTTTTCAGCACCTGAATGTACACTTCAGGTGAAACTGTCAAAATCTTCAAAATGAGCAAAAGCACAATGAAATGAATGCTGGAATCATCTTCAAGTTGCTAAAATACACTAATGACAGCAAAAAGTTTGAGTCTACAACATTTAGTTAAGGTGTGAGAGCCTAAATGAACTTTGTATTGCTGTAAACGCGTTTTCAGCACCTGATTGTACACTTCAGGTGAAACTGTCAAAATCTTCAAAATGAGCAAAAGCACAATGAAATTAATGCTGGAATCATCTTCAAGTTGCTAAAATACACTAATGACAGCAACAAGTTTGAGTCTACAACATTTAGTTAAGGTGTGAGAGCCTAAATGAACTTTGTATTGCTTTAAATGCACTTTCAGCCCGAATGTACACTTCAGGTGAAACTGTCAAAATCTTCAAAATGAGCAAAAGCACAATGAAATTAATGCTGGAATCATCTTCAGGTTGCTAAAATACACTAATGACAGCAAAAAGTTTGAGTCTACAACATTTAGTTAAGGTGTGAGAGCCAAAATTAACTTTGTATTGCTTTAAAATTCATTTTCAGCCCGATTGTACACTTCAGGTGAAACTGTCAAAATCTTCAAAATGAGCAAAAGCACAATGAAATTAAGGCTGGAATCATCTTCAAGTTGCTAAAATACACTAATGACAGCAAAAAGTTTGAGTCTACAACATTTAGTTAAGGTGTGAGAGCCAAAATGAACTTTGTATTGCTGTAAACGCGTTTTCAGCACCTGATTGTACACTTCAGGTGAAACTGTCAAAATCTTCAAAATGAGCAAAAGCACAATGAAATTAATGCTGGAATCATCTTCAAGTTGCTAAAATACACTAATGACAGCAAAAAGTTTGAGTCTACAACATTTAGTTAAGGTGTGAGAGCCAAAATTAACTTTGTATTGCTTTAAATGCATTTTCAGCCCGATTGGACACTTCAGGTGAAAGTGTCAAAATCTTCAAAATGAGAAAAAGCACAATGAAATTAATGCTGGAATCATCTTCAATATGATAAAATACACTAATGACAGCAAAAAGTTTGAGTCTACAACATTTAGTTAAGGTGTGAGAGCCAAAATGAACTTTGTATTGCTTTAAATGCATTATCAGCACCTGATTGTACACTTCAGGTGAAACTGTCAAAATCTTCAAAATGAGCAAATGCACAATGAAATGAATGCTGGAATCATCTTCAAGTTGCTAAAATACACTAATGACAGCAAAAAGTTTGAGTCTACAACATTTAGTAAAGGTGTGAGAGCCTAAATGAACTTTTCATTGCTTTAAACGCGTTTTCAGCCCTTGATTGTACAATTCAGGTGAAACTGTCAAAATCTTCAAAATGAGCAAAAGCACAATGAAATTAATGCTGGAATCATCTTCAAGTTGCTAAAATACACTAATGACAGCAACAAGTTTGAGTCTACAACATTTAGTTAAGGTGTGAGAGCCCAAATGAACTTTGTATTGCTTTAAATGCACTTTCAGCCCGAATGTACACTTCAGGTGAAACTGTCAAAATCTTCAAAATGAGCAAAAGCACAATGAAATTAAGGCTGGAATCATCTTCAAGTTGCTAAAATACACTAATGACAGCAAAAAGTTTGAGTCTACAACATTTAGTTAACGTGTGAGAGCCTAAATGAACTTTGTATTGCTGTAAACGCGTTTTCAGCACCTGATTGTACACTTCAGGTGAAACTGTCAAAATCTTCAAAATGAGCAAAAGCACAATGAAATTAATGCTGGAATCATCTTCAGGTTGCTAAAATACACTAATGACAGCAAAAAGTTTGAGTCTACAACATTTAGTTAAGGTGTGAGAGCCAAAATTAACTTTGTATTGCTTTAAAATTCATTTTCAGCCCGATTGTACACTTCAGGTGAAACTGTCAAAATCTTCAAAATGAGCAAAAGCACAATGAAATGAATGCTGGAATCATCTTCAAGTTGCTAAAATACACTAATGACAGCAAAAAGTTTGAGTCTACAACATTTAGTTAAGGTGTGAGAGCCTAAATGAACCTTTCATTGCTTTAAACGCGTTTTCAGCCCGATTGTACACTTCAGGTAAAACTGTCAAAATCTTCAAAATGAGCAAAAGCACAATGAAATTAATGCTGGAATCATCTTCAAGTTGCTAAAATACACTAATGACAGCAAAAAGTTTGTGTCTACAACATTTAGTTAAGGTGTGAGAGCCAAAATGAACTTTTTATTGCTGTAAACGCGTTTTCAGCACCTGAATGTACACTTCAGGTGAAACTGTCAAAATCTTCAAAATGAGCAAAAGCACAATGAAATTAATGCTGGAATCATCTTCAAGTTGCTAAAATACACTAATGACAGCAACAAGTTTGAGTCTACAACATTTAGTTAAGGTGTGAGATTCTAAATTAACTTTGTATTGCTGTAAACGCGTTTTCAGCCCCTGATTGTACACTTCAGGTGAAACTGTCAAAATCTTCAAAATGAGCAAAAGCACAATGAAATTAATGCTGGAATCATCTTCAAGTTGCTAAAATACACTAATGACAGTAAAAAGTTTGAGTGTACAACATTTAGTTAAGGTGTGAGAGCCAAAATGAACTTTGTATTGCTTTAAATGCACTTTCAGCCCGAATGTACACTTCAGGTGAAACTGTCAAAATCTTCAAAATGAGCAAAAGCACAATGAAATTAAGGCTGGAATCATCTTCAAGTTGCTAAAATACACTAATGACAGCAAAAAGTTTGAGTCTACAACATTTAGTTAAGGTGTGAGAGCCTAAATGAACTTTGTATTGCTGTAAACGCGTTTTCAGCACCTGATTATACACTTCAGGTGAAACTGTCAAAATCTTCAAAATGAGCAAAAGCACATTGAAATTAATGCTGGAATAATCTTCAGGTTGCTAAAATACACTAATGACAGCAAAAAGTTTGAGTCTACAACATTTAGTTAAGGTGTGAGAGCCAAAATTAACTTTGTATTGCTTTAAAATTCATTTTCAGCCCGATTGTACACTTCAGGTGAAACTGTCAAAATCTTCAAAATGAGCAAAAGCACAATGAAATGAACGCTGGAATCATCTTCAAGTTGCTAAAATACACTAATGACAGCAAAAAGTTTGAGTCTACAACATTTAGTTAAGGTGTGAGAGCCTAAATGAACTTTTCATTGCTTTAAACGCGTTTTCAGCCCGATTGTACACTTCAGGTAAAACTGTCAAAATCTTAATAATGAGCAAAAGCACAATGAAATAAATGCTGGAATCATCTTCAAGTTGCTAAAATACACTAATGACAGCAAAAAGTTTGTGTCTACAACATTTAGTTAAGGTGTGAGAGCCAAAATGAACTTTTTATTGCTTTAAACGCGTTTTCAGCACCTGAATGTACACTTCAGGTGAAACTGTCAAAATTTTCAAAATGAGCAAAAGCACAATGAAATTAATGCTGGAATCATCTTCAAGTTGCTAAAATACACTAATGACAGCAAAAAGTTTGAGTCTACAACATTTAGTTAAGGTGTGAGAGCAAAAATTAACTTTGTATTGCTTTAAATGCATTTACAGCCCGATAGTACACTTCAGGTGAAACTGTCAAAATCTTCAAAATGAGCAAAAGCACAATGAAATTAATGCTGGAATCATCTTCAGGTTGCTAAAATACACTAATGACAGCAAAAAGTTTTAGTCTACAACATTTAGTTAAGGTGTGAGAGCCAAAATGAACTTTGTATTGCTGTAAACGCGTTTTCAGCACCTGATTATACACTTCAGGTGAAACTGTCAAAATCTTCAAAATGAGCAAAAGCACAATGAAATTAATGCTGGAATCATCTTCAGGTTGCTAAAATACACTAATGACAGCAAAAAGTTTGAGTCTACAACATTTAGTTAAGGTGTGAGAGCCAAAATTAACTTTGTATTGCTTTAAAATTCATTTTCAGCCCGATTGTACACTTCAGGTGAAACTGTCAAAATCTTCAAAATGAGCAAAAGCACAATGAAATGAACGCTGGAATCATCTTCAAGTTGCTAAAATACACTAATGACAGCAAAAAGTTTGAGTCTACAACATTTAGTTAAGGTGTGAGAGCCTAAATGAACTTTTCATTGCTTTAAACGCGTTTTCAGCCCGATTGTACACTTCAGGTAAAACTGTCAAAATCTTCAAAATGAGCAAAAGCACAATGAAATAAATGCTGGAATCATCTTCAAGTTGCTAAAATACACTAATGACAGCAAAAAGTTTGTGTCTACAACATTTAGTTAAGGTGTGAGAGCCAAAATGAACTTTTTATTGCTGTAAACGCGTTTTCAGCACCTGAATGTACACTTCAGGTGAAACTGTCAAAATCTTCAAAATGAGCAAAAGCACAATGAAATTAATGCTGGAATCATCTTCAGGTTGCTAAAATACACTAATGACAGCAAAAAGTTTTAGTCTACAACATTTAGTTAAGGTGTGAGAGCCAAAATGAACTTTGTATTGCTGTAAACGCGTTTTCAGCACCTGATTGTACACTTCAGGTGAAAATGTCAAAATCTTCAAAATGAGCAAAAGCACAATGAAATTTTTTTTTTTTTTTTTTTTTTTTTTTTTTTTTTTTTAAGAGCTCAGTATTGTTCATTCGGAAATGTCATCATCATTGCTCTTTTTTTTTTTTTTTTTTTTTTTTTTTTATTTTTTTTTTAAATATATATATATATATATATATACACATATATACATACATATATACATATATACATACATACATACATACTTTTTTTTTTTTTTTTTGTGTGTGTGGGTGAGTATGTGTGTGTGCGTGCGTGCGTGCGTGTGTTTGTTAGCTCACCAGAAAACCTATTAGAAAAAAAAATCTTATACCGTTCACCTAAATCGAACACCAGGAGACCCGAGGGGACCGAAGAAAACCAAGGAAGGTGAAATCCAGCACCGACCAGACACCCCCCACCAGAACTCCTCCCCAGCCCAAGAAACATCCAGACCCCAACAAATCCAAAAAACATAAAGTCAGGGAGGCCTCAAGAGACCAACGGAGAGACCGAGAAAAGGAAGGAAGGACAGACGAAGCCGCGTGAGATCCGAGACACCAGCCTCCACCGATTCAATAACCTGAGGAGGAAACAGATTGTGTCTGAGTTTCGGTAGATGCTGGTGTGGTGGATCTGGCATGCATGAAAATCTCCACCAAAGAGGGGAGCCGTCGACCCCCGCCGGAACAGAGCAAGCGCAACACCTCAGGGCCCCCCAGGCCGCGGCAGCGCCAAAGGACGACCCCCGGGCCCCACCAGGGCCACCGGCCGGAGAGCAAACCCAGGAGCAGGAGCGCCCCCCGCCCCAACACGGCCCGCGCCCCCGGCCCAACGCAGCAGGACGGGGCACTGCAGGCCCACCAGGCACCCCACCGGCCCCCAACCCCCGCCCCCCCACCACCCCCCGCCCCCCATCCACCCCCCGCCACCCACCCCAACCCAGCCCCAGCCGCCCCCATGCCCCCAATCCCCCAGACACCCCCCACCCCCAGCACCCCCCCACCCCGCAACCCCCACCACCGCCCCCCCCCCAACAAAGCCGCCCCCCCCTCCCGACCCCACCCCGACCAACCGGCAGCCCCCCAACCCCCGACCCCCAGCCCCCGGGGACCACCCGCACCCAGGCACCGGCGCCGAAGAGGGGCCGGACAGCGGAGCGGAGAGGGCAGCCGCGCCCACCCCACCCCCCGCCGTGTGGAAGGACGGAACACCGGGGGCAGAAGGGGGAGATGGGGGCACCGGAGGGCGGCCGACACCCCCGAACCCCAGGCCCAGCGGGGGAAGGCCCCGGTCGTCACCCCAGCGTTCTTTGTGAAAATTAACCCCTGTTACTGAGTCCGCCAGCTCGCGGACTGGCGAACTCTACCCCTAAACCGTGAATGTGACCCCACCCAGTGTATATACAAGTGTGTGTGTGTGGTGCATTAAAATTAGGAGCAGGTGAACCGGAGCCGATGGAAATGATATTCCCACGCTCCGATCCACCCGCCACCCAAGCATGTTGCTGAGTGTATGTGGTGCATTAAAAAAAATAGATAGGGCGGGGGGGGGGGGGGTGGCGACACGGACAGGGGACCGCAGCACTGCTCTATACTGCGGCCCCCAACCGATGGCACCCCCACAAGCCCCCAAGCCCCCCCCCCCACCCACAAGTTGTGTGGTGTATTAAAATTGGAGGGGAGTTGTAGGGTGAAGACGGTGTTTCCACCCTACCCCACCCCCCAAAGTGTGTTATGTGCCCTATATGTCTATAAAAGTGTATTGTGCAAACCTAGTGTAGTGAGTTAAGAGGTGTGACCAGCGGGGCCCCCCCCAACCGGGCGGGGGCAGGAGGCGCACCGGCCCACCAAGCCCCCACCCACCCCACCAGGACCCCGGCGGGCATATGGGACCCGTCCGGCGGGGCGATAGGGCTCGCCCCCCGGATACTGGGTCCCGCCCGAGGTGTCAGGACGCCCACCGGAGCGGGGCGGGCACGACACCAAACCCCAGCCACCCCCGCCGGCCCCCATAGCACCGAGACCCGGGCCATGGATGGAGCCCCCGGCCCAGGGGAGGGGAAGGAAGGCGTACCGGGGAAGGGGAAGGGAGGAGGGAAGGGGACGACAAGAAGGGCAGGGGGCAGCGGCAGGGACGCAAGGAGAGGGGGAGAGGAGGAGGAAGGGCGACGAGGGAGAGGGGACAGGGAGGCGGAGGACGGGCGGGGAGAGGCGAGGAGGGAGAGGCAGCAAGGGGGAGGAAGGGGGAGGGGAGAGGGAACCACCGGGCACCCCGGCGGCCCACAGGCCCCGAACCGCGTCGCCGGGCCCAGAGCGACGGACCGCGCCGGAACGGCGCCGCCCCCGACACCAGGGAAAGCCCCGCAACGCAGCACCCCCCAAGAGACCCAGGGAACGGCCAAGACGCAGCCGCCACCCAGCAGCCAACAGAGGGGCAGACCCGCCCACTCCCCGCCAGGGGGGACAGCACCCACAGAATTAACCCACTGGCATGCCGTGAATCCGAATATCAACCCCTGGTGCCCATCGGAGGTGAATCCGCTCGATCCCGCTGGCAGCAGCCGGGTTCCTGACTATGGAAACACAACCATTAGTTACAAATTGCCTAATACAGAAACATCAATGCCAGTTATAACGCTGCTGTGGCTCTCGCTAACAGGCAGAATTAAAATCCAAGTTTAGGTTAAAAAATTCTATATACGTAGACCATGTTTCTTTAAATTTTGACATTTGGTTTTTATTTGAGGCAGATATTTTTTCCATTAAAATATGATTTATGAGGAGGTTAGACCATTGGTCGATATTCAAAGTTTGTTTATTTTTCCAGTTAACAAGAATTGTTTTTTTTGCGATAGTAAGGGCTACAAGTATAGATTGAAATTGTTTATGTGGTAAGTCAATTGTTGTTAAGTCACCTAGCAAACACAAGTTTGGAGAGAACGGTATCCTACAGTCCAAGACAGCGGAAAGTTTTTCTAAGACTTTAGTCCAGAAACACATAACCGGAGTACATAACCATAAAGCATGAAAATAAGTGTCTGTAGTGTTTTGTAAACACTGGAGACAAATGTCGGAGTCTGAGAGTCCCATTTTCTTCATCATATATTGAGTAATGTATGTTCTGTGAATAATTTTATATTGGATAAGTTGTAAATTTGTGTGTTTTGTCATTTTAAAAACATTTTCACAAACTTGAATCCAAAAGACAGATTCCGGAGCTATAGACAAGTCTGTTTCCCATTTTGAGATGGGTAAAGACGTTTTATCAGTATATGAAAGTAACTTATATATTTTTGAGAGTTTTTTTGTTGTTGTTGGAGAAAGCTTGGTAATATCTTTAGCTAAAACAGGCGGTTGGAGCGTACCCTGGAGTGTTGGAATTTGTTTCTTTATCATACTTTTAACTTGCAAATAATGTAAAAAGTTTCCGTTTTTTATTTTATATTTTTGGAGCAAGGATGTATATGATATAAACATATTATCTGAGAAGAGATGGTGGAGATGTGTAATTCCTTTCTGCTCCCACACATTCAAATAAAACGATTGGTTGTTAATTTGAAAGTCGGGGTTATGCCATAGGGGAGAAAGCCCGCTGGGCTCCACTTTGGCTTTTGTCATTTCTAGTGCCTTCCACCAGGCAGTCAGGGTGGCGGAAATCATTGGATTTTTAAAGCAGTTATGGCGCTTAATCGATGTTGTAATAAAGAGTAAATCTAGGAGTCTGAGGTTATTACAATCCTTCTGTTCTAGTTCCAGCCAACAGTTAGTATCTCTATTGGGTTGTGCCCATAAAATAATATATTGTAGCTGGTTGGCTATATAATAGTGCATAAAATTTGGTGCCTCTAGACCTCCTTTGGATTTATTTTTCTGAAGAGTAGATAGACTAATCTTTGCTTTTTTTTTTTTCCAGTAAAATTTTGTAACGGCTGAGTCCAACAACTGGAACCAGTTAGCCGTAGGTTTAAATGGAATCATTGAGAAAAAATAGTTTATTTTGGGTAAAACTTTCATTTTAATAGTGGCTATTCGTCCTATTAGAGAAATAGGAAGATTATTCCAGCGCTCCAAGTCACTATAAATGCTATCCAGAAGTGGAGTGAAATTTAAATGAACTAAATCAGTTAATTTAGGTGAGATTTTTATGCCTAAGTATTTTAAATTACCTATAGGAAATGAGTAGTATGGGTCCTGGCTTGCAGGGTTCCATGAATTTTCTGTAATAGGTAGAAGTGTTGATTTTGTCCAGTTAATAGAATAGTCTGATAACTGTGAGAATTTAGTTATTAAGTTAAATACTTCCCCTAATGAAATAGCAGGCTTTTCTAAATAAAGTAAAATATCATCGGCATATAGATTAATTTTATGTTCTGTTACCCCAGAGTGAATTCCTTGAATCATTCTTTCCTGGCGTATGGCTAATGCAAGCGGTTCAATAAATATTGCAAATAATAAAGGCGACAGTGGGCATCCCTGTCTTGTGCCTCTCTGTAGAGTAAAACTCTTAGATATAATCCCATTAGTAGTAACAGTAGCTTTAGGAGAATCATATAATACTGACACCCAGTGAATAAATGACTTCCCAAAGCCAAATTTATTTAAAACAGCAAAGAGGAAGGACCAGTTAACTTTATCAAAAGCTTTTTCTGCATCCAATGATATAATAACTGCCTTTTTATCATGCCGCTGTGACATACTAATAAGGTTAAAGAGCCTTCTAATATTATTAGTAGAGTGACGCTCTTTAATAAAGCCTGTTTGGTCGCTATGAATGATTGTCGGGATTACTGTTTCTAATCTAGATGTAAAAGCCTTAGTGATAATTTTAATATCAGTGTTAATTAGTGAAATCGGACGGTAACTTGATGGAAGGGTGGGGTCTTTTTCTGGCTTTAATAAAAGTTTAATTGCTGCTGTATTCATGTGTGGGCGTATGTGACCATTAGTTTTAATTTCTGTTACTACTCTTAAGAATAGTGGAGCAAGCATTGACCAGAAGTGCTTTAGAAATATAGCCGGATAACCATCAGGGCCGGGTGCTTTGCCATTTGGCATACTATCTAGAGCACTGTACAACTCGTTTATAGTAAGTGGTGCATCTAACATATCTTTATATTCAGTAGTTACCTGAGGTATACTTAAGCTACTGAGGAATGCCTCAATATGCTCTGGGTTAGGTTTATTAGTTTCTGAGTATAAATTGTGATAATAATTATAAAAAATTTGATTAATTTCTTCTGGTGATTGTGTACATTCACCAGTTGTACCTTTAATAGCCGTTATAAGCGATTTTTCCCGATTACGTTGAAGTTGGTTTGCAAGAAATTTACCTGATTTGTTATTATATTCAAAGTTGTTGTATCTCAATTGTTGTATTATAAACTCTGTCTTTTTAGTTAACATATCGTCTAACTGTATTTTTGTATTTTGTAAGTCAGTCCATATTTGGTTATTTGGGTTTATTGCGTACTCATCCGTCAGTTGTTTAATTTTATCTTCCAAGTCTTTTTCTAATTTTTGATCCTGTTTCTTTTTATAAGATGAATATGATATAATTTTACCTCTAATTACTGCTTTCCCGGTTTCCCAGAGAAGAGCTGGAGATAGGTCTGGAGAGTCATTTATTTCCAAAAAGTCCGCCCATTCTTTTCTTATAATTTTGCACAATGAAATTAATGCTGGAATCATCTTCAAGATGCTAAAATACACTAATGACAGCAAAAAGTTTGAGTCTACAACATTTAGTTAAGGTGTGAGAGCCAAAATTAACTTTGTATTGCTTTAAAATTCATTTTCAGCCCGATTGTACACTTCAGGTGAAACTGTCAAAATCTTCAAAATGAGCAAAAGCACAATGAAATGAATGCTGGAATCATCTTCAAGTTGCTAAAATACACTAATGACAGCAAAAAGTTTGAGTCTACAACATTTAGTTAAGGTGTGAGAGCCTAAATGAACTTTACATTGCTTTAAACGCGTTTTCAGCCCTTGATTGTACAATTCAGGTGAAACTGTCAAAATCTTCAAAATGAGCAAAAGCGCAATGAAATTAATGCTGGAATCATCTTCAAGTTGCTAAAATACACTAATGACAGCAACAAGTTTGAGTCTACAACATTTAGTTAAGGTGTGAGAGCCAAAATGAACTTTGTATTGCTGTAAACGCGTTTTCAGCACCTGATTGTACACTTCAGGTGAAACTGTCAAAATCTTCAAAATGAGCAAAAGCACAATGAAATTAAGGCTGGAATCATCTTCAAGTTGCTAAAATACACTAATGACAGCAAAAAGTTTGAGTCTACAACATTTAGTTAAGGTGTGAGAGCCTAAATGAACTTTGTATTGCTGTAAACGCGTTTTCAGCACCTGATTATACACTTCAGGTGAAACTGTCAAAATCTTCAAAATGAGCAAAAGCACATTGAAATTAATGCTGGAATAATCTTCAGGTTGCTAAAATACACTAATGACAGCAAAAAGTTTGAGTCTACAACATTTAGTTAAGGTGTGAGAGCCAAAATTAACTTTGTATTGCTTTAAAATTCATTTTCAGCCCGATTGTACACTTCAGGTGAAACTGTCAAAATCTTCAAAATGAGCAAAAGCACAATGAAATGAACGCTGGAATCATCTTCAAGTTGCTAAAATACACTAATGACAGCAAAAAGTTTGAGTCTACAACATTTAGTTAAGGTGTGAGAGCCTAAATGAACTTTTCATTGCTTTAAACGCGTTTTCAGCCCGATTGTACACTTCAGGTAAAACTGTCAAAATCTTAATAATGAGCAAAAGCACAATGAAATAAATGCTGGAATCATCTTCAAGTTGCTAAAATACACTAATGACAGCAAAAAGTTTGTGTCTACAACATTTAGTTAAGGTGTGAGAGCCAAAATGAACTTTTTATTGCTTTAAACGCGTTTTCAGCACCTGAATGTACACTTCAGGTGAAACTGTCAAAATTTTCAAAATGAGCAAAAGCACAATGAAATTAATGCTGGAATCATCTTCAAGTTGCTAAAATACACTAATGACAGCAAAAAGTTTGAGTCTACAACATTTAGTTAAGGTGTGAGAGCAAAAATTAACTTTGTATTGCTTTAAATGCATTTACAGCCCGATAGTACACTTCAGGTGAAACTGTCAAAATCTTCAAAATGAGCAAAAGCACAATGAAATTAATGCTGGAATCATCTTCAGGTTGCTAAAATACACTAATGACAGCAAAAAGTTTTAGTCTACAACATTTAGTTAAGGTGTGAGAGCCTAAATGAACCTTTCATTGCTTTAAACGCGTTTTCAGCCCGATTGTACACTTCAGGTAAAACTGTCAAAATCTTCAAAATGAGCAAAAGCACAATGAAATTAATGCTGGAATCATCTTCAAGTTGCTAAAATACACTAATGACAGCAAAACGTTTGTGTCTACAACATTTAGTTAAGGTGTGAGAGCCAAAATGAACTTTTTATTGCTGTAAACGCGTTTTCAGCACCTGAATGTACACTTCAGGTGAAACTGTCAAAA
Organism: Leptonotus elevatus; assembly: GCF_054856555.1. NCBI lineage: Eukaryota > Metazoa > Chordata > Actinopteri > Syngnathiformes > Syngnathidae > Leptonotus > Leptonotus elevatus. The sequence continues at coordinate 1,222,244 of NC_141240.1, read as the reverse complement.
TCTTCAAAATGAGCAAAAGCACAATGAAATTAATGCTGGAATCATCTTCAAGTTGCTAAAATACACTAATGACAGCAACAAGTTTGAGTCTACAACATTTAGTTAAGGTGTGAGATTCTAAATTAACTTTGTATTGCTGTAAACGCGTTTTCAGCCCCTGATTGTACACTTCAGGTGAAACTGTCAAAATCTTCAAAATGAGCAAAAGCACAATGAAATTAATGCTGGAATCATCTTCAAGTTGCTAAAATACACTAATGACAGTAAAAAGTTTGAGTGTACAACATTTAGTTAAGGTGTGAGAGCCTAAATGAACTTTGTATTGCTGTAAACGCGTTTTCAGCACCTGATTATACACTTCAGGTGAAACTTTCAAAATCTTCAAAATGAGCAAAAGCACAATGAAATTAATGCTGGAATCATCTTCAGGTTGCTAAAATACACTAATGACAGCAAAACGTTTGAGTCTACAACATTTAGTTAAGGTGTGAGAGCCAAAATTAACTTTGTATTGCTTTAAAATTCATTTTCAGCCCGATTGTACACTTCAGGTGAAACTGTCAAAATCTTCAAAATGAGCAAAAGCACAATGAAATGAACGCTGGAATCATCTTCAAGTTGCTAAAATACACTAATGACAGCAAAAAGTTTGAGTCTACAACATTTAGTTAAGGTGTGAGAGCCTAAATGAACTTTTCATTGCTTTAAACGCGTTTTCAGCCCGATTGTACACTTCAGGTAAAACTGTCAAAATCTTCAAAATGAGCAAAAGCACAATGAAATAAATGCTGGAATCATCTTCAAATTGCTAAAATACACTAATGACAGCAAAAAGTTTGTGTCTAAAACATTTAGTTAAGGTGTGAGAGCCAAAATGAACTTTTTATTGCTGTAAACGCGTTTTCAGCACCTGAATGTACACTTCAGGTGAAACTGTCAAAATCTTCAAAATGAGCAAAAGCACAATGAAATTAATGCTGGAATCATCTTCAAGTTGCTAAAATACACTAATGACAGCAAAAAGTTTGAGTCTACAACATTTAGTTAAGGTGTGAGAGCAAAAATTAACTTTGTATTGCTTTAAATGCATTTTCAGCCCGATAGTACACTTCAGGTGAAACTGTCAAAATCTTCAAAATGAGCAAAAGCACAATGAAATTAATGCTGGAATCATCTTCAATATGCTAAAATACACTAATGACAGCAAAAAGTTTGAGTCTACAACATTTAGTTAAGGTGTGAGAGCCAAAATGAACTTTGTATTGCTTTAAATGCATTATCAGGCCGAATGTACACTTCAGGTGAAACTGTCAAAATCTTCAAAATGAGCAAAAGCACAATGAAATTAAGGCTGGAATCATCTTCAAGTTGCTAAAATACACTAATGACAGCAACAAGTTTGAGTCTACAACATTTAGTTAAGGTGTGAGATTCTAAATTAACTTTGTATTGCTGTAAACGCGTTTTCAGCCCTTGATTGTACAATTCAGGTGAAACTGTCAAAATCTTCAAAATGAGCAAAAGCACAATGAAATTAATGCTGGAATCATCTTCGAGTTGCTAAAATACACTAATGACAGCAACAAGTTTGAGTCTACAACATTTAGTTAAGGTGTGAGATTCTAAATTAACTTTGTATTGCTGTAAACGCGTTTTCAGCCCCTGATTGTACACTTCAGGTGAAACTGTCAAAATCTTCAAAATGAGCAAAAGCACAATGAAATTAATGCTGGAATCATCTTCAAGTTGCTAAAATACACTAATGACAGTAAAAAGTTTGAGTGTACAACATTTAGTTAAGGTGTGAGAGCCTAAATGAACTTTGTATTGCTGTAAACGCGTTTTCAGCACCTGATTATACACTTCAGGTGAAACTGTCAAAATCTTCAAAATGAGCAAAAGCACAATGAAATTAATGCTGGAATCATCTTCAGGTTGCTAAAATACACTAATGACAGCAAAAAGTTTGAGTCTACAACATTTAGTTAAGGTGTGAGAGCCAAAATTAACTTTGTATTGCTTTAAAATTCATTTTCAGCCCGATTGTACACTTCAGGTGAAACTGTCAAAATCTTCAAAATGAGCAAAAGCACAATGAAATGAACGCTGGAATCATCTTCAAGTTGCTAAAATACACTAATGACAGCAAAAAGTTTGAGTCTACAACATTTAGTTAAGGTGTGAGAGCCTAAATGAACTTTTCATTGCTTTAAACGCGTTTTCAGCCCGATTGTACACTTCAGGTAAAACTGTCAAAATCTTCAAAATGAGCAAAAGCACAATGAAATAAATGCTGGAATCATCTTCAAATTGCTAAAATACACTAATGACAGCAAAAAGTTTGTGTCTAAAACATTTAGTTAAGGTGTGAGAGCCAAAATGAACTTTTTATTGCTGTAAACGCGTTTTCAGCACCTGAATGTACACTTCAGGTGAAACTGTCAAAATCTTCAAAATGAGCAAAAGCACAATGAAATTAATGCTGGAATCATCTTCAAGTTGCTAAAATACACTAATGACAGCAAAAAGTTTGAGTCTACAACATTTAGTTAAGGTGTGAGAGCAAAAATTAACTTTGTATTGCTTTAAATGCATTTTCAGCCCGATAGTACACTTCAGGTGAAACTGTCAAAATCTTCAAAATGAGCAAAAGCACAATGAAATTAATGCTGGAATCATCTTCAATATGCTAAAATACACTAATGACAGCAAAAAGTTTGAGTCTACAACATTTAGTTAAGGTGTGAGAGCCAAAATGAACTTTGTATTGCTTTAAATGCATTATCAGGCCGAATGTACACTTCAGGTGAAACTGTCAAAATCTTCAAAATGAGCAAAAGCACAATGAAATTAAGGCTGGAATCATCTTCAAGTTGCTAAAATACACTAATGACAGCAAAAAGTTTGAGTCTACAACATTTAGTAAAGGTGTGAGAGCCTAAATGAACTTTTCATTGCTTTAAACGCGTTTTCAGCCCTTGATTGTACAATTCAGGTGAAACTGTCAAAATCTTCAAAATGAGCAAAAGCACAATGAAATTAATGCTGGAATCATATTCAAGTTGCTAAAATACACTAATGACAGCAACAAGTTTGAGTCTACAACATTTAGTTAAGGTGTGAGAGCAAAAATTAACTTTGTATTGCTTTAAATGCATTTTCAGCCCGATAGTACACTTCAGGTGAAACTGTCAAAATCTTCAAAATGAGCAAAAGCACAATGAAATTAATGCTGGAATCATCTTCAATATGCTAAAATACACTAATGACAGCAAAAAGTTTGAGTCTACAACATTTAGTTAAGGTGTGAGAGCCAAAATGAACTTTGTATTGCTTTAAATGCATTATCAGGCCGATTGTACACTTCAGGTGAAACTGTCAAAATCTTCAAAATGAGCAAAAGCACAATGAAATGAATGCTGGAATCATCTTCAAGTTGCTAAAATACACTAATGACAGCAAAAAGTTTGAGTCTACAACATTTAGTAAAGGTGTGAGAGCCTAAATGAACTTTTCATTGCTTTAAACGCGTTTTCAGCCCTTGATTGTACAATTCAGGTGAAACTGTCAAAATCTTCAAAATGAGCAAAAGCACAATGAAATTAATGCTGGAATCATATTCAAGTTGCTAAAATACACTAATGACAGCAACAAGTTTGAGTCTACAACATTTAGTTAAGGTGTGAGAGCCTAAATGAACTTTGTATTGCTTTAAATGCACTTTCAGCCCGAATGTACACTTCAGGTGAAACTGTCAAAATCTTCAAAATGAGCAAAAGCACAATGAAATTAAGGCTGGAATCATCTTCAAGTTGCTAAAATACACTAATGACAGCAAAAAGTTTGAGTCTACAACATTTAGTTAAGGTGTGAGAGCCTAAATGAACTTTGTATTGCTGTAAACGTGTTTTCAGCACCTGATTGTACACTTCAGGTGAAACTGTCAAAATCTTCAAAATGAGCAAAAGCACAATGAAATTAATGCTGGAATCATCTTCAGGTTGCTAAAATACACTAATGACAGCAAAAAGTTTGAGTCTACAACATTTAGTTAAGGTGTGAGAGCCAAAATTAACTTTGTATTGCTTTAAAATTCATTTTCAGCCCGATTGTACACTTCAGGTGAAACTGTCAAAATCTTAAAAATGAGCAAAAGCACAATGAAATGAATGCTGGAATCATCTTCAAGTTGCTAAAATACACTAATGACAGAAAAAAGTTTGAGTCTACAACATTTAGTTAAGGTGTGAGAGCCTAAATGAACTTTTCATTGCTTTAAACGCGTTTTCAGCCCGATTGTACACTTCAGGTAAAACTGTCAAAATCTTCAAAATGAGCAAAAGCACAATGAAATTAATGCTGGAATCATCTTCAAGTTGCTAAAATACACTAATGACAGCAAAAAGTTTGTGTCTACAACATTTAGTTAAGGTGTGAGAGCCAAAATGAACTTTTTATTGCTGTAAACGCGTTTTCAGCACCTGAATGTACACTTCAGGTGAAACTGTCAAAATCTTCAAAATGAGCAAAAGCACAATGAAATGAATGCTGGAATCATCTTCAAGTTGCTAAAATACACTAATGACAGCAAAAAGTTTGAGTCTACAACATTTAGTTAAGGTGTGAGAGCCTAAATGAACTTTGTATTGCTGTAAACGCGTTTTCAGCACCTGATTGTACACTTCAGGTGAAACTGTCAAAATCTTCAAAATGAGCAAAAGCACAATGAAATTAATGCTGGAATCATCTTCAAGTTGCTAAAATACACTAATGACAGCAACAAGTTTGAGTCTACAACATTTAGTTAAGGTGTGAGAGCCTAAATGAACTTTGTATTGCTTTAAATGCACTTTCAGCCCGAATGTACACTTCAGGTGAAACTGTCAAAATCTTCAAAATGAGCAAAAGCACAATGAAATTAATGCTGGAATCATCTTCAGGTTGCTAAAATACACTAATGACAGCAAAAAGTTTGAGTCTACAACATTTAGTTAAGGTGTGAGAGCCAAAATTAACTTTGTATTGCTTTAAAATTCATTTTCAGCCCGATTGTACACTTCAGGTGAAACTGTCAAAATCTTCAAAATGAGCAAAAGCACAATGAAATTAAGGCTGGAATCATCTTCAAGTTGCTAAAATACACTAATGACAGCAAAAAGTTTGAGTCTACAACATTTAGTTAAGGTGTGAGAGCCTAAATGAACTTTGTATTGCTGTAAACGCGTTTTCAGCACCTGATTATACACTTCAGGTGAAACTGTCAAAATCTTCAAAATGAGCAAAAGCACAATGAAATTAATGCTGAAATAATCTTCAGGTTGCTAAAATACACTAATGACAGCAAAAAGTTTGAGTCTACAACATTTAGTTAAGGTGTGAGAGCCAAAATTAACTTTGTATTGCTTTAAAATTCATTTTCAGCCCGATTGTACACTTCAGGTGAAACTGTCAAAATCTTCAAAATGAGCAAAAGCACAATGAAATGAACGCTGGAATCATCTTCAAGTTGCTAAAATACACTAATGACAGCAAAAAGTTTGAGTCTACAACATTTAGTTAAGGTGTGAGAGCCTAAATGAACTTTTCATTGCTTTAAACGCGTTTTCAGCCCGATTGTACACTTCAGGTAAAACTGTCAAAATCTTAATAATGAGCAAAAGCACAATGAAAGAAATGCTGGAATCATGTTCAAGTTGCTAAAATACACTAATGACAGCAAAAAGTTTGTGTCTACAACATTTAGTTAAGGTGTGAGAGCCAAAATGAACTTTTTATTGCTTTAAACGCGTTTTCAGCACCTGAATGTACACTTCAGGTGAAACTGTCAAAATCTTCAAAATGAGCAAAAGCACAATGAAATTAATGCTGGAATCATCTTCAAGTTGCTAAAATACACTAATGACAGCAACAAGTTTGAGTCTACAACATTTAGTTAAGGTGTGAGAGCAAAAATTAACTTTGTATTGCTTTAAATGCATTTACAGCCCGATAGTACACTTCAGGTGAAACTGTCAAAATCTTCAAAATGAGCAAAAGCACAATGAAATTAATGCTGGAATCATCTTCAGGTTGCTAAAATACACTAATGACAGCAAAAAGTTTTAGTCTACAACATTTAGTTAAGGTGTGAGAGCCAAAATGAACTTTGTATTGCTGTAAACGCGTTTTCAGCACCTGATTATACACTTCAGGTGAAACTGTCAAAATCTTCAAAATGAGCAAAAGCACAATGAAATTAATGCTGGAATCATCTTCAGGTTGCTAAAATACACTAATGACAGCAAAAAGTTTGAGTCTACAACATTTAGTTAAGGTGTGAGAGCCAAAATTAACTTTGCATTGCTTTAAAATTCATTTTCAGCCCGATTGTACACTTCAGGTGAAACTGTCAAAATCTTCAAAATGAGCAAAAGCACAATGAAATGAACGCTGGAATCATCTTCAAGTTGCTAAAATACACTAATGACAGCAAAAAGTTTGAGTCTACAACATTTAGTTAAGGTGTGAGAGCCTAAATGAACTTTTCATTGCTTTAAACGCGTTTTCAGCCCGATTGTACACTTCAGGTAAAACTGTCAAAATCTTCAAAATGAGCAAAAGCACAATGAAATAAATGCTGGAATCATCTTCAAATTGCTAAAATACACTAATGACAGCAAAAAGTTTGTGTCTAAAACATTTAGTTAAGGTGTGAGAGCCAAAATGAACTTTTTATTGCTGTAAACGCGTTTTCAGCACCTGAATGTACACTTCAGGTGAAACTGTCAAAATCTTCAAAATGAGCAAAAGCACAATGAAATTAATGCTGGAATCATCTTCAAGTTGCTAAAATACACTAATGACAGCAAAAAGTTTGAGTCTACAACATTTAGTTAAGGTGTGAGAGCAAAAATTAACTTTGTATTGCTTTAAATGCATTTTCAGCCCGATAGTACACTTCAGGTGAAACTGTCAAAATCTTCAAAATGAGCAAAAGCACAATGAAATTAATGCTGGAATCTTCTTCAATATGCTAAAATACACTAATGACAGCAAAAAGTTTGAGTCTACAACATTTAGTTAAGGTGTGAGAGCCAAAATGAACTTTGTATTGCTTTAAATGCATTATCAGGCCGATTGTACACTTCAGGTGCAACTGTCAAAATCTTCAAAATGAGCAAAAGCACAATGAAATGAATGCTGGAATCATCTTCAAGTTGCTAAAATACACTAATGACAGCAAAAAGTTTGAGTTTACAACATTTAGTAAAGGTGTGAGAGCCTAAATGAACTTTTCATTGCTTTAAACGCGTTTTCAGCCCTTGATTGTACAATTCAGGTGAAACTGTCAAAATCTTCAAAATGAGCAAAAGCACAATGAAATTAATGCTGGAATCATATTCAAGTTGCTAAAATACACTAATGACAGCAACAAGTTTGAGTCTACAACATTTAGTTAAGGTGTGAGAGCCTAAATGAACTTTGTATTGCTGTAAACGCGTTTTCAGCACCTGATTATACACTTCAGGTGAAACTGTCAAAATCTTCAAAATGAGCAAAAGCACAATGAAATGAACGCTGGAATCATCTTCAAGTTGCTAAAATACACTAATGACAGCAAAAAGTTTGAGTCTACAACATTTAGTTAAGGTGTGAGAGCCTAAATGAACTTTTCATTGCTTTAAACGCGTTTTCAGCCCGATTGTACACTTCAGGTAAAACTGTCAAAATCTTCAAAATGAGCAAAAGCACAATGAAATAAATGCTGGAATCATCTTCAAGTTGCTAAAATACACTAATGACAGAAAAAAGTTTGTGTCTACAACATTTAGTTAAGGTGTGAGAGCCAAAATGAACTTTTTATTGCTGTAAACGCGTTTTCAGCACCTGAATGTACACTTCAGGTGAAACTGTCAAAATCTTCAAAATGAGCAAAAGCACAATGAAATTAATGCTGGAATCATCTTCAGGTTGCTAAAATACACTAATGACAGCAAAAAGTTTTAGTCTACAACATTTAGTTAAGGTGTGAGAGCCTAAATGAACTTTGTATTGCTGTAAACGCGTTTTCAGCACCTGATTGTACACTTCAGGTGAAAATGTCAAAATCTTCAAAATGAGCAAAAGCACAATGAAATGAATGCTGGAATCATTTTCAAGTTGCTAAAATACACTAATGACAGCAAAAAGTTTGAGTCTACAACATTTAGTTAAGGTGTGAGAGCCAAAATTAACTTTGTATTGCTTTAAAATTCATTTTCAGCCCGATTGTACACTTCAGGTGAAACTGTCAAAATCTTCAAAATGAGCAAAAGCCCAATGAAATGAATGCTGGAATCATCTTCAGGTTGCTAAAATACACTAATGACAGCAAAAAGTTTTAGTCTACAACATTTAGTTAAGGTGTGAGAGCCTAAATGAACTTTGTATTGCTGTAAACGCGTTTTCAGCACCTGATTGTACACTTCAGGTGAAAATGTCAAAATCTTCAAAATGAGCAAAAGCACAATGAAATGAATGCTGGAATCATCTTCAAGTTGCTAAAATACACTAATGACAGCAAAAAGTTTGAGTCTACAACATTTAGTTAAGGTGTGAGAGCCAAAATTAACTTTGTATTGCTTTAAAATTCATTTTCAGCCCGATTGTACACTTCAGGTGAAACTGTCAAAATCTTCAAAATGAGCAAAAGCACAATGAAATTAATGCTGGAATCATCTTCAAGTTGCTAAAATACACTAATGACAGCAAAAAGTTTGAGTCTACAACATTTAGTTAAGGTGTGAGAGCCTAAATGAACTTTCCATTGCTTTAAACGCGTTTTCAGCCCTTGATTGTACAATTCAGGTGAAACTGTCAAAATCTTCAAAATGAGCAAAAGCACAATGAAATTAATGCTGGAATCATCTTCAAGTTGCTAAAATACACTAATGACAGCAACAAGTTTGAGTCTACAACATTTAGTTAAGGTGTGAGAGCCAAAATGAACTTTGTATTGCTGTAAACGCGTTTTCAGCACCTGATTGTACACTTCAGGTGAAACTGTCAAAATCTTCAAAATGAGCAAAAGCACAATGAAATGAATGCTGGAATCATCTTCAAGTTGCTAAAATACACTAATGACAGCAACAAGTTTGAGTCTACAACATTTAGTTAAGGTGTGAGATTCTAAATTAACTTTGTATTGCTGTAAACGCGTTTTCAGCCCCTGATTGTACACTTCAGGTGAAACTGTCAAAATCTTCAAAATGAGCAAAAGCACAATGAAATTAATGCTGGAATCATCTTCAAGTTGCTAAAATACACTAATGACAGTAAAAAGTTTGAGTGTACAACATTTAGTTAAGGTGTGAGAGCCAAAATGAACTTTGTATTGCTTTAAATGCACTTTCAGCCCGAATGTACACTTCAGGTGAAACTGTCAAAATCTTCAAAATGAGCAAAAGCACAATGAAATTAAGGCTGGAATCATCTTCAAGTTGCTAAAATACACTAATGACAGCAAAAAGTTTGAGTCTACAACATTTAGTTAAGGTGTGAGAGCCTAAATGAACTTTGTATTGCTGTAAACGCGTTTTCAGCACCTGATTATACACTTCAGGTGAAACTGTCAAAATCTTCAAAATGAGCAAAAGCACAAAGAAATTAATGCTGGAATAATCTTCAGGTTGCTAAAATACACTAATGACAGCAAAAAGTTTGAGTCTACAACATTTAGTTAAGGTGTGAGAGCCAAAATTAACTTTGTATTGCTTTAAAATTCATTTTCAGCCCGATTGTACACTTCAGGTGAAACTGTCAAAATCTTCAAAATGAGCAAAAGCACAATGAAATGAACGCTGGAATCATCTTCAAGTTGCTAAAATACACTAATGACAGCAAAAAGTTTGAGTCTACAACATTTAGTTAAGGTGTGAGAGCCTAAATGAACTTTTCATTGCTTTAAACGCGTTTTCAGCCCGATTGTACACTTCAGGTAAAACTGTCAAAATCTTAATAATGAGCAAAAGCACAATGAAATAAATGCTGGAATCATCTTCAAGTTGCTAAAATACACTAATGACAGCAAAAAGTTTGTGTCTACAACATTTAGTTAAGGTGTGAGAGCCAAAATGAACTTTTTATTGCTTTAAACGCGTTTTCAGCACCTGAATGTACACTTCAGGTGAAACTGTCAAAATCTTCAAAATGAGCAAAAGCACAATGAAATTAATGCTGGAATCATCTTCAAGTTGCTAAAATACACTAATGACAGCAAAAAGTTTGAGTCTACAACATTTAGTTAAGGTGTGAGAGCAAAAATTAACTTTGTATTGCTTTAAATGCATTTTCAGCCCGATAGTACACTTCAGGTGAAACTGTCAAAATCTTCAAAATGAGCAAAAGCACAATGAAATTAATGCTGGAATCATCTTCAGGTTGCTAAAATACACTAATGACAGCAAAAAGTTTTAGTCTACAACATTTAGTTAAGGTGTGAGAGCCAAAATGAACTTTGTATTGCTGTAAACGCGTTTTCAGCACCTGATTGTACACTTCAGGTGAAACTGTCAAAATCTTCAAAATGAGCAAAAGCACAATGAAATTAATGCTGGAATCATCTTCAAGTTGCTAAAATACACTAATGACAGCAAAAAGTTTGAGTCTACAACATTTAGTTAAGGTGTGAGAGCCAAAATTAACTTTGTATTGCTTTAAATGCATTTTCAGCCCGATTGGACACTTCAGGTGAAAGTGTCAAAATCTTCAAAATGAGAAAAAGCACAATGACATTAATGCTGGAATCATCTTCAATATGATAAAATACACTAATGACAGCAAAAAGTTTGAGTCTACAACATTTAGTTAAGGTGTGAGAGCCAAAATGAACTTTGTATTGCTTTAAATGCATTATCAGGCTGATTGTACACTTCAGGTGAAACTGTCAAAATCTTCAAAATGAGCAAATGCACAATGAAATGAATGCTGGAATCATCTTCAAGTTGCTAAAATACACTAATGACAGCAAAAAGTTTGAGTCTACAACATTTAGTAAAGGTGTGAGAGCCTAAATGAACTTTTCATTGCTTTAAACGCGTTTTCAGCCCTTGATTGTACAATTCAGGTGAAACTGTCAAAATCTTTAAAATGAGCAAAAGCACAATGAAATTAATGCTGGAATCATCTTCAAGTTGCTAAAATACACTAATGACAGCAACAAGTTTGAGTCTACAACATTTAGTTAAGGTGTGAGAGCCTAAATGAACTTTGTATTGCTTTAAATGCACTTTCAGCCCTTGATTGTACAATTCAGGTGAAACTGTCAAAATCTTTAAAATGAGCAAAAGCACAATGAAATTAAGGCTGGAATCATCTTCAAGTTGCTAAAATACACTAATGACAGCAAAAAGTTTGAGTCTACAACATTTAGTTAACGTGTGAGAGCCTAAATGAACTTTGTATTGCTGTAAACGCGTTTTCAGCACCTGATTGTACACTTCAGGTGAAACTGTCAAAATCTTCAAAATGAGCAAAAGCACAATGAAATTAATGCTGGAATCATCTTCAGGTTGCTAAAATACACTAATGACAGCAAAAAGTTTGAGTCTACAACATTTAGTTAAGGTGTGAGAGCCAAAATTAACTTTGTATTGCTTTAAAATTCATTTTCAGCCCGATTGTACACTTCAGGTGAAACTGTCAAAATCTTCAAAATGAGCAAAAGCACAATGAAATGAATGCTGGAATCATCTTCAAGTTGCTAAAATACACTAATGACAGCAAAAAGTTTGAGTCTACAACATTTAGTTAAGGTGTGAGAGCCTAAATGAACCTTTCATTGCTTTAAACGCGTTTTCAGCCCGATTGTACACTTCAGGTAAAACTGTCAAAATCTTCAAAATGAGCAAAAGCACAATGAAATTAATGCTGGAATCATCTTCAAGTTGCTAAAATACACTAATGACAGCAAAAAGTTTGTGTCTACAACATTTAGTTAAGGTGTGAGAGCCAAAATGAACTTTTTATTGCTGTAAACGCGTTTTCAGCACCTGAATGTACACTTCAGGTGAAACTGTCAAAATCTTCAAAATGAGCAAAAGCACAATGAAATTAATGCTGGAATCATCTTCAAGTTGCTAAAATACACTAATGACAGCAACAAGTTTGAGTCTACAACATTTAGTTAAGGTGTGAGATTCTAAATTAACTTTGTATTGCTGTAAACGCGTTTTCAGCCCCTGATTGTACACTTCAGGTGAAACTGTCAAAATCTTCAAAATGAGCAAAAGCACAATGAAATTAATGCTGGAATCATCTTCAAGTTGCTAAAATACACTAATGACAGCAAAAAGTTTGAGTCTACAACATTTAGTTAAGGTGTGAGAGCCAAAATGAACTTTTTATTGCTGTAAACGCGTTTTCAGCACCTGAATGTACACTTCAGGTGAAACTGTCAAAATCTTCAAAATGAGCAAAAGCACAATGAAATTAATGCTGGAATCATCTTCAAGTTGCTAAAATACACTAATGACAGCAAAAGGTTTGAGTCTACAACATTTAGTTAAGGTGTGAGAGCAAAAATTAACTTTGTATTGCTTTAAATTCATTTTCAGCCCGATAGTACACTTCAGGTGAAACTGTCAAAATCTTCAAAATGAGCAAAAGCACAATGAAATTAATGCTGGAATCATCTTCAGGTTGCTAAAATACACTAATGACAGCAAAAAGTTTTAGTCTACAACATTTAGTTAAGGTGTGAGAGCCAAAATGAACTTTGTATTGCTGTAAACGCGTTTTCAGCACCTGATTGTACACTTCAGGTGAAAATGTCAAAATCTTCAAAATGAGCAAAAGCACAATGAAATTAATGCTGGAATCATCTTCAAGTTGCTAAAATACACTAATGACAGCAAAAAGTTTGAGTTTACAACATTTAGTTAAGGTGTGAGAGCCAAAATTAACTTTGTATTGCTTTAAAATTCATTTTCAGCCCGATTGTACACTTCAGGTGAAACTGTCAAAATCTTCAAAATGAGCAAAAGCACAATGAAATGAATGCTGGAATCATCTTCAAGTTGCTAAAATACACTAATGACAGCAAAAAGTTTGAGTCTACAACATTTAGTTAAGGTGTGAGAGCCTAAATGAACTTTCCATTGCTTTAAACGCGTTTTCAGCCCTTGATTGTACAATTCAGGTGAAACTGTCAAAATCTTCAAAATGAGCAAAAGCACAATGAAATTAATGCTGGAATCATCTTCAAGTTGCTAAAATACACTAATGACAGCAACAAGTTTGAGTCTACAACATTTAGTTAAGGTGTGAGAGCCAAAATGAACTTTGTATTGCTGTAAACGCGTTTTCAGCACCTGATTGTACACTTCAGGTGAAACTGTCAAAATCTTCAAAATGAGCAAAAGCACAATGAAATGAATGCTGGAATCATCTTCAAGTTGCTAAAATACACTAATGACAGCAAAAAGTTTGAGTCTACAACATTTAGTTAAGGTGTGAGAGCCTAAATGAACTTTTCATTGCTTTAAACGCGTTTTCAGCCCTTGATTGTACAATTCAGGTGAAACTGTCAAAATCTTCAAAATGAGCAAAAGCACAATGAAATTAATGCTGGAATCATCTTCAAGTTGCTAAAATACACTAATGACAGCAACAAGTTTGAGTCTACAACATTTAGTTAAGGTGTGAGATTCTAAATTAACTTTGTATTGCTGTAAACGCGTTTTCAGCCCCTGATTGTACACTTCAGGTGAAACTGTCAAAATCTTCAAAATGAGCAAAAGCACAATGAAATTAATGCTGGAATCATCTTCAAGTTGCTAAAATACACTAATGACAGTAAAAAGTTTGAGTGTACAACATTTAGTTAAGGTGTGAGAGCCAAAATGAACTTTGTATTGCTTTAAATGCACTTTCAGCCCGAATGTACACTTCAGGTGAAACTGTCAAAATCTTCAAAATGAGCAAAAGCACAATGAAATTAAGGCTGGAATCATCTTCAAGTTGCTAAAATACACTAATGACAGCAAAAAGTTTGAGTCTACAACATTTAGTTAAGGTGTGAGAGCCTAAATGAACTTTGTATTGCTGTAAATGCGTTTTCAGCACCTGATTATACACTTCAGGTGAAACTGTCAAAATCTTCAAAATGAGCAAAAGCACAATGAAATTAATGCTGGAATAATCTTCAGGTTGCTAAAATACACTAATGACAGCAAAAAGTTTGAGTCTACAACATTTAGTTAAGGTGTGAGAGCCAAAATTAACTTTGTATTGCTTTAAAATTCATTTTCAGCCCGATTGTACACTTCAGGTGAAACTGTCAAAATCTTCAAAATGAGCAAAAGCACAATGAAATGAATGCTGGAATCATCTTCAAGTTGCTAAAATACACTAATGACAGCAAAAAGTTTGAGTCTACAACATTTAGTTAAGGTGTGAGAGCCTAAATGAACTTTTCATTGCTTTAAACGCGTTTTCAGCCCGATTGTACACTTCAGGTAAAACTGTCAAAATCTTAATAATGAGCAAAAGCACAATGAAATAAATGCTGGAATCATCTTCAAGTTGCTAAAATACACTAATGACAGCAAAAAGTTTGTGTCTACAACATTTAGTTAAGGTGTGAGAGCCAAAATGAACTTTTTATTGCTTTAAACGCGTTTTCAGCACCTGAATGTACACTTCAGGTGAAACTGTCAAAATCTTCAAAATGAGCAAAAGCACAATGAAATTAATGCTGGAATCATCTTCAAGTTGCTAAAATACACTAATGACAGCAAAAAGTTTGAGTCTACAACATTTAGTTAAGGTGTGAGAGCAAAAATTAACTTTGTATTGCTTTAAATGCATTTACAGCCCGATAGTACACTTCAGGTGAAACTGTCAAAATCTTCAAAATGAGCAAAAGCACAATGAAATTAATGCTGGAATCATCTTCAGGTTGCTAAAATACACTAATGACAGCAAAAAGTTTTAGTCTACAACATTTAGTTAAGGTGTGAGAGCCAAAATGAACTTTGTATTGCTGTAAACGCGTTTTCAGCACCTGATTGTACACTTCAGGTGAAACTGTCAAAATCTTCAAAATGAGCAAAAGCACAATGAAATTAATGCTGGAATCATCTTCAAGTTGCTAAAATACACTAATGACAGCAAAAAGTTTGAGTCTACAACATTTAGTTAAGGTGTGAGAGCCAAAATTAACTTTGTATTGCTTTAAATGCATTTTCAGCCCGATTGGACACTTCAGGTGAAAGTGTCAAAATCTTCAAAATGAGAAAAAGCACAATGAAATTAATGCTGGAATCATCTTCAATATGATAAAATACACTAATGACAGCAAAAAGTTTGAGTCTACAACATTTAGTTAAGGTGTGAGAGCCAAAATGAACTTTGTATTGCTTTAAATGCATTATCAGGCCGATTGTACACTTCAGGTGAAACTGTCAAAATCTTCAAAATGAGCAAATGCACAATGAAATGAATGCTGGAATCATCTTCAAGTTGCTAAAATACACTAATGACAGCAAAAAGTTTGAGTCTACAACATTTAGTAAAGGTGTGAGAGCCTAAATGAACTTTTCATTGCTTTAAACGCGTTTTCAGCCCTTGATTGTACAATTCAGGTGAAACTGTCAAAATCTT
The DNA here is from genome assembly GCF_054856555.1 of Leptonotus elevatus. Lineage (NCBI taxonomy): Eukaryota > Metazoa > Chordata > Actinopteri > Syngnathiformes > Syngnathidae > Leptonotus > Leptonotus elevatus. The sequence continues at coordinate 1,206,623 of NC_141240.1, read as the reverse complement.
CAAAATGAGCAAAAGCACAATGAAATTAATGCTGGAATCATCTTCAAGTTGCTAAAATACACTAATGACAGCAACAAGTTTGAGTCTACAACATTTAGTTAAGGTGTGAGAGCCTAAATGAACTTTGTATTGCTTTAAATGCACTTTCAGCCCGAATGTACACTTCAGGTGAAACTGTCAAAATCTTCAAAATGAGCAAAAGCACAATGAAATTAAGGCTGGAATCATCTTCAAGTTGCTAAAATACACTAATGACAGCAAAAAGTTTGAGTCTACAACATTTAGTTAACGTGTGAGAGCCTAAATGAACTTTGTATTGCTGTAAACGCGTTTTCAGCACCTGATTGTACACTTCAGGTGAAACTGTCAAAATCTTCAAAATGAGCAAAAGCACAATGAAATTAATGCTGGAATCATCTTCAGGTTGCTAAAATACACTAATGACAGCAAAAAGTTTGAGTCTACAACATTTAGTTAAGGTGTGAGAGCCAAAATTAACTTTGTATTGCTTTAAAATTCATTTTCAGCCCGATTGTACACTTCAGGTGAAACTGTCAAAATCTTCAAAATGAGCAAAAGCACAATGAAATGAATGCTGGAATCATCTTCAAGTTGCTAAAATACACTAATGACAGCAAAAAGTTTGAGTCTACAACATTTAGTTAAGGTGTGAGAGCCTAAATGAACCTTTCATTGCTTTAAACGCGTTTTCAGCCCGATTGTACACTTCAGGTAAAACTGTCAAAATCTTCAAAATGAGCAAAAGCACAATGAAATTAATGCTGGAATCATCTTCAAGTTGCTAAAATACACTAATGACAGCAAAAAGTTTGTGTCTACAACATTTAGTTAAGGTGTGAGAGCCAAAATGAACTTTTTATTGCTGTAAACGCGTTTTCAGCACCTGAATGTACACTTCAGGTGAAACTGTCAAAATCTTCAAAATGAGCAAAAGCACAATGAAATTAATGCTGGAATCATCTTCAAGTTGCTAAAATACACTAATGACAGCAACAAGTTTGAGTCTACAACATTTAGTTAAGGTGTGAGATTCTAAATTAACTTTGTATTGCTGTAAACGCGTTTTCAGCCCCTGATTGTACACTTCAGGTGAAACTGTCAAAATCTTCAAAATGAGCAAAAGCACAATGAAATTAATGCTGGAATCATCTTCAAGTTGCTAAAATACACTAATGACAGTAAAAAGTTTGAGTGTACAACATTTAGTTAAGGTGTGAGAGCCAAAATGAACTTTGTATTGCTTTAAATGCACTTTCAGCCCGAATGTACACTTCAGGTGAAACTGTCAAAATCTTCAAAATGAGCAAAAGCACAATGAAATTAAGGCTGGAATCATCTTCAAGTTGCTAAAATACACTAATGACAGCAAAAAGTTTGAGTCTACAACATTTAGTTAAGGTGTGAGAGCCTAAATGAACTTTGTATTGCTGTAAACGCGTTTTCAGCACCTGATTATACACTTCAGGTGAAACTGTCAAAATCTTCAAAATGAGCAAAAGCACAATGAAATTAATGCTGGAATAATCTTCAGGTTGCTAAAATACACTAATGACAGCAAAAAGTTTGAGTCTACAACATTTAGTTAAGGTGTGAGAGCCAAAATTAACTTTGTATTGCTTTAAAATTCATTTTCAGCCTGATTGTACACTTCAGGTGAAACTGTCAAAATCTTCAAAATGAGCAAAAGCACAATGAAATGAACGCTGGAATCATCTTCAAGTTGCTAAAATACACTAATGACAGCAAAAAGTTTGAGTCTACAACATTTAGTTAAGGTGTGAGAGCCTAAATGAACCTTTCATTGCTTTAAACGCGTTTTCAGCCCGATTGTACACTTCAGGTAAAACTGTCAAAATCTTCAAAATGAGCAAAAGCACAATGAAATTAATGCTGGAATCATCTTCAAGTTGCTAAAATACACTAATGACAGCAAAAAGTTTGTGTCTACAACATTTAGTTAAGGTGTGAGAGCCAAAATGAACTTTTTATTGCTGTAAACGCGTTTTCAGCACCTGAATGTACACTTCAGGTGAAACTGTCAAAATCTTCAAAATGAGCAAAAGCACAATGAAATTAATGCTGGAATCATCTTCAAGTTGCTAAAATACACTAATGACAGCAACAAGTTTGAGTCTACAACATTTAGTTAAGGTGTGAGATTCTAAATTAACTTTGTATTGCTGTAAACGCGTTTTCAGCCCCTGATTGTACACTTCAGGTGAAACTGTCAAAATCTTCAAAATGAGCAAAAGCACAATGAAATTAATGCTGGAATCATCTTCAAGTTGCTAAAATACACTAATGACAGTAAAAAGTTTGAGTGTACAACATTTAGTTAAGGTGTGAGAGCCAAAATGAACTTTGTATTGCTTTAAATGCACTTTCAGCCCGAATGTACACTTCAGGTGAAACTGTCAAAATCTTCAAAATGAGCAAAAGCACAATGAAATTAAGGCTGGAATCATCTTCAAGTTGCTAAAATACACTAATGACAGCAAAAAGTTTGAGTCTACAACATTTAGTTAAGGTGTGAGAGCCTAAATGAACTTTGTATTGCTGTAAACGCGTTTTCAGCACCTGATTATACACTTCAGGTGAAACTGTCAAAATCTTCAAAATGAGCAAAAGCACAATGAAATTAATGCTGGAATAATCTTCAGGTTGCTAAAATACACTAATGACAGCAAAAAGTTTGAGTCTACAACATTTAGTTAAGGTGTGAGAGCCAAAATTAACTTTGTATTGCTTTAAAATTCATTTTCAGCCTGATTGTACACTTCAGGTGAAACTGTCAAAATCTTCAAAATGAGCAAAAGCACAATGAAATGAACGCTGGAATCATCTTCAAGTTGCTAAAATACACTAATGACAGCAAAAAGTTTGAGTCTACAACATTTAGTTAAGGTGTGAGAGCCTAAATGAACTTTTCATTGCTTTAAACGCGTTTTCAGCCCGATTGTACACTTCAGGTAAAACTGTCAAAATCTTAATAATGAGCAAAAGCACAATGAAAGAAATGCTGGAATCATGTTCAAGTTGCTAAAATACACTAATGACAGCAAAAAGTTTGTGTCTACAACATTTAGTTAAGGTGTGAGAGCCAAAATGAACTTTTTATTGCTTTAAACGCGTTTTCAGCACCTGAATGTACACTTCAGGTGAAACTGTCAAAATCTTCAAAATGAGCAAAAGCACAATGAAATTAATGCTGGAATCATCTTCAAGTTGCTAAAATACACTAATGACAGCAACAAGTTTGAGTCTACAACATTTAGTTAAGGTGTGAGAGCAAAAATTAACTTTGTATTGCTTTAAATGCATTTACAGCCCGATAGTACACTTCAGGTGAAACTGTCAAAATCTTCAAAATGAGCAAAAGCACAATGAAATTAATGCTGGAATCATCTTCAGGTTGCTAAAATACACTAATGACAGCAAAAAGTTTGAGTCTACAACATTTAGTTAAGGTGTGAGAGCCAAAATTAACTTTGTATTGCTTTAAAATTCATTTTCAGCCCGATTGTACACTTCAGGTGAAACTGTCAAAATCTTCAAAATGAGCAAAAGCACAATGAAATGAACGCTGGAATCATCTTCAAGTTGCTAAAATACACTAATGACAGCAAAAAGTTTGAGTCTACAACATTTAGTTAAGGTGTGAGAGCCTAAATGAACTTTTCATTGCTTTAAACGCGTTTTCAGCCCGATTGTACACTTCAGGTAAAACTGTCAAAATCTTCAAAATGAGCAAAAGCACAATGAAATAAATGCTGGAATCATCTTCAAATTGCTAAAATACACTAATGACAGCAAAAAGTTTGTGTCTAAAACATTTAGTTAAGGTGTGAGAGCCAAAATGAACTTTTTATTGCTGTAAACGCGTTTTCAGCACCTGAATGTACACTTCAGGTGAAACTGTCAAAATCTTCAAAATGAGCAAAAGCACAATGAAATTAATGCTGGAATCATCTTCAAGTTGCTAAAATACACTAATGACAGCAAAAAGTTTGAGTCTACAACATTTAGTTAAGGTGTGAGAGCAAAAATTAACTTTGTATTGCTTTAAATGCATTTTCAGCCCGATAGTACACTTCAGGTGAAACTGTCAAAATCTTCAAAATGAGCAAAAGCACAATGAAATTAATGCTGGAATCATCTTCAATATGCTAAAATACACTAATGACAGCAAAAAGTTTGAGTCTACAACATTTAGTTAAGGTGTGAGAGCCAAAATGAACTTTGTATTGCTTTAAATGCATTATCAGGCCGATTGTACACTTCAGGTGAAACTGTCAAAATCTTCAAAATGAGCAAAAGCACAATGAAATGAATGCTGGAATCATCTTCAAGTTGCTAAAATACACTAATGACAGCAAAAAGTTTGAGTCTACAACATTTAGTAAAGGTGTGAGAGCCTAAATGAACTTTTCATTGCTTTAAACGCGTTTTCAGCCCTTGATTGTACAATTCAGGTGAAACTGTCAAAATCTTCAAAATGAGCAAAAGCACAATGAAATTAATGCTGGAATCATATTCAAGTTGCTAAAATACACTAATGACAGCAACAAGTTTGAGTCTACAACATTTAGTTAAGGTGTGAGAGCCTAAATGAACTTTGTATTGCTGTAAACGCGTTTTCAGCACCTGATTATACACTTCAGGTGAAACTGTCAAAATCTTCAAAATGAGCAAAAGCACAATGAAATGAACGCTGGAATCATCTTCAAGTTGCTAAAATACACTAATGACAGCAAAAAGTTTGAGTCTACAACATTTAGTTAAGGTGTGAGAGCCTAAATGAACTTTTCATTGCTTTAAACGCGTTTTCAGCCCGATTGTACACTTCAGGTAAAACTGTCAAAATCTTCAAAATGAGCAAAAGCACAATGAAATAAATGCTGGAATCATCTTCAAGTTGCTAAAATACACTAATGACAGCAAAAAGTTTGTGTCTACAACATTTAGTTAAGGTGTGAGAGCCAAAATGAACTTTTTATTGCTGTAAACGCGTTTTCAGCACCTGAATGTACACTTCAGGTGAAACTGTCAAAATCTTCAAAATGAGCAAAAGCACAATGAAATTAATGCTGGAATCATCTTCAGGTTGCTAAAATACACTAATGACAGCAAAAAGTTTTAGTCTACAACATTTAGTTAAGGTGTGAGAGCCTAAATGAACTTTGTATTGCTGTAAACGCGTTTTCAGCACCTGATTGTACACTTCAGGTGAAAATGTCAAAATCTTCAAAATGAGCAAAAGCACAATGAAATGAATGCTGGAATCATCTTCAAGTTGCTAAAATACACTAATGACAGCAAAAAGTTTGAGTCTACAACATTTAGTTAAGGTGTGAGAGCCAAAATTAACTTTGTATTGCTTTAAAATTCATTTTCAGCCCGATTGTACACTTCAGGTGAAACTGTCAAAATCTTCAAAATGAGCAAAAGCCCAATGAAATGAATGCTGGAATCATCTTCAGGTTGCTAAAATACACTAATGACAGCAAAAAGTTTTAGTCTACAACATTTAGTTAAGGTGTGAGAGCCTAAATGAACTTTGTATTGCTGTAAACGCGTTTTCAGCACCTGATTGTACACTTCAGGTGAAAATGTCAAAATCTTCAAAATGAGCAAAAGCACAATGAAATGAATGCTGGAATCATCTTCAAGTTGCTAAAATACACTAATGACAGCAAAAAGTTTGAGTCTACAACATTTAGTTAAGGTGTGAGAGCCAAAATTAACTTTGTATTGCTTTAAAATTCATTTTCAGCCCGATTGTACACTTCAGGTGAAACTGTCAAAATCTTCAAAATGAGCAAAAGCACAATGAAATTAATGCTGGAATCATCTTCAAGTTGCTAAAATACACTAATGACAGCAAAAAGTTTGAGTCTACAACATTTAGTTAAGGTGTGAGAGCCTAAATGAACTTTCCATTGCTTTAAACGCGTTTTCAGCCCTTGATTGTACAATTCAGGTGAAACTGTCAAAATCTTCAAAATGAGCAAAAGCACAATGAAATTAATGCTGGAATCATCTTCAAGTTGCTAAAATACACTAATGACAGCAACAAGTTTGAGTCTACAACATTTAGTTAAGGTGTGAGAGCCAAAATGAACTTTGTATTGCTGTAAACGCGTTTTCAGCACCTGATTGTACACTTCAGGTGAAACTGTCAAAATCTTCAAAATGAGCAAAAGCACAATGAAATGAATGCTGGAATCATCTTCAAGTTGCTAAAATACACTAATGACAGCAAAAGGTTTGAGTCTACAACATTTAGTTAAGGTGTGAGAGCCTAAATGAACTTTTCATTGCTTTAAACGCGTTTTCAGCCCTTGATTGTACAATTCAGGTGAAACTGTCAAAATCTTCAAAATGAGCAAAAGCACAATGAAATTAATGCTGGAATCATCTTCAAGTTGCTAAAATACACTAATGACAGCAACAAGTTTGAGTCTACAACATTTAGTTAAGGTGTGAGATTCTAAATTAACTTTGTATTGCTGTAAACGCGTTTTCAGCCCCTGATTGTACACTTCAGGTGAAACTGTCAAAATCTTCAAAATGAGCAAAAGCACAATGAAATTAATGCTGGA